>NC_044330.1:104418734-105043734 GCF_007399415.2 Gopherus evgoodei | reverse complement strand
CTGCCTCTAGCACTCAGGCGGGAGGAGCGGAGGCAGACTTTGGTCGTCATTGTTTTGGGACTGCAATAGTCTTCAGACTCCTGGGAAAGGTAGCGACATAAACTCCTCAGGCTTGAGCCTGTCCCCTGCTAGGTGGGCGAGTACTTTCAGCTGGCTGGTGCACAAGCGCAGGGCAGGAGCAGAACGCCACGGCTCTGTCTGCAGGGCTCGCAGTGCACCCTCCAAGGCTCTGCACATACGAACAGGGCACGGAGCGACTCCAGCCAGAGAGTTCAGAGAGAGGCCGGCTGGGTGGAAAACCCGCAGTCCAGCACTGACTTTTACCTTGTTTACTTATGAGAACAGCGGGGTTTTTTATTATAAGGCGCGGTTCAAAGTGTTAATCAAACGTTCTATGTTGCGCTGGATTTTCATACACGGGGAATCAACAGGATTTTGATTTAGTAATAATGAAAACGAGAGCACTGCTCACTATCAGTCAGGCTAGCACAAACAGGGGTCACTCTCTCTCAGCTCTTACAAGACGACATTTTACATTGACAGTGGCCTGATACCAGACTGAGACCTGTCACAAAATGGGGAACAAATTCCAGGATAACCTGCTCTAGTAGGCAGGACACAGAACCAGGAATCTGGACACCTGGGTTCTGTTCTCAGCTCTGCCACTGACTTCCCCTGTGTGATCTTGGGCAAGTCTCTTAAACCCACCATGACTCAGTTTCCACATCTGTGAAACAGCCATAATGCACCACATACAGACAAATAGCGTTCTGGGTACACTGATCCGTTCTCAAGATCCTTGTCCATCTGCAGTCAGACTGCAGAGTCACGGGACTACACCTCCACCTGTGGAACAGAGGACAACTCTGCCAGGTGGGGAGACAGCCCCACACCAACCCAGCAGGAGTGGCAAGGGCAAAAGCAACCATGGAGCCTGCCCTCCATAATATCCTTGGCCACTAGGCTCCCCTTTAGCTCCCTGGCCCTCCAGGATCAATAGATTGAGGGTGGGGTTCCATGGATCGGGGAACAGCCCAGGCTATGTTTGCACAAGACTGGAGAGAAGGGACGATATATACCATCCCCAGACGCATCCTCCCCATGGCCCACCTCAGCTCTGGCCCCTCCTTTGGCCCACCATGGTCTCTGTAGGGTCGGGGGCGACAGAGACAATCCTGGGAGGTCGATCTGATCCATTATCACCACCAGACTGATAACAGTCTATCACCTGTCCCCTTCACCACAGATCTCAGGAGCCTCTTCTCCAGCTGACAGACAGACATTCTCAAAGCCCTTCTCATGCCACGAGGCTTTACAAACTAGACCCTAGCTCTGCGAGGACAAGGCAGCTTACAGGTGGAAAACGATGCTGCATCACACTTTGGGGGTGAAGGAGGGAAAATCTGGCCAAGGAGACTAGGTGAACATGTTAAAATTGTCACGGATTCTCAACGTTCACACCAGACAGGAAGGTCTGGAATGGAAGGGCATTGGACTCAATGCCTCTACACTGGAAAGATGAAAGCTGAGTACAAGCCAGAAGTCATTTATACATACATACATTTTGTGTGCCATTTGCAACCAAAAAAAGGGATGCTATTAAAAATAAAAACAAGATGTCACATGCACACACTATCTATGAACAATCTGAACACACACCCACCCAGCCACCCCTACACCTCTTACCAGCTGCTGGCATTTTACTTCTGCAACAAGCAGCATGAGATTTAAGAAAAGCTCGTCATGAAACTGTGAAGTGATGGGTTCTGCATAGAGATATTTGTCTGGTTCTTGATGAAATGATGCCAGATAGCTTAATACAGGCTGGTCGAGGCAAGACAGCTCAATAAGCAAGCACCTGGAAGACACTTCAGTGTTAATTAAACAAGAGCAACAGCACTGTACCTTGAACTCTGCTCAAGCCCTGGCAGACGTCGTAAGGAAGGTTGCTTGGGGAGCCTGTGATGGGTACACGGTAAATCAAGTAGTGGAAAAGCGAAAGGAAGGTTTGGATTCAAGCTGACTGACGTGGGGGCTTCTCTGTGGGATTGTCTCATTAACAGAACAAAGAACAAGTCCTGTATGTTAACGAGCCACTCTCCCCTGCTCATCTATTAAGAGATGCTGTTACCCAGATACTGGACCCTAGCTTCCAGCCTATTCTGGTCACTAGAAGGGAAGACATGGATGCATTTATTTGTTAGGTTAATTGCTTATCCATTTCTTAACCTCTCCACATGGAAATCAGCAGAGTTTGCTGGAGGGTCATTAAACCTCTCGGACAGAGTGGAGCTGTGCTGGGGTATACAAACCCCAAGTTAGATAGGAAAGGGTAAATGAGCTGCTGGGAGCCCAGTCACCCCCCAACACACAGCTGAAGCAGGCGTCAGCTTTCGAGGGAGGTGCTAAAGAGAGAGCAGAGACCATGAGCTCTCACTGCAGGAGAGAAGGTGGGTTGGACCAGGAACCAGGGCAAAAGGCTGCCTACCAGAGCCTCCGTGAGGGAAGCGTTTCCCTTTCTTCATGTTGATTTTGGAACCTGGGCACCCCAGAAGGTTGGAACTGTTAGGCAACTTCACCCAAGAGCTACCCAGAAGGTGCTGGAGTTGGGCAGAACAGGTAAAGGCCCGGAGGGAAACTGAGGCAGAGTCAATATGGCACCAATTCCCGCCATGAGGAGGTGAATGCCCACAGCTGCACTGGGCATTTAGTTCAACTGTGTTTCACATGATGGAACTCCAAAGACAGACAGGTGGAAGAGGGCCTGGCCCAAGGCTTTCACCAGCTGAAGCCAAGAAGAAATGACTGAGCGCACTACCCACCACCCAAAGTGATTTCCAAATCAAGTCTGCTCACATATTCATCATGGGCTACATGGGACTTCCAGTTAATTAGTTTCTAATGTTATTAATTACCTGTCCTGTAAGCATTTTACATTAGGTGTACAATGTTTAATTTTATATACACACACGTACGCATGCACGTGCGCATGCAGAGTGCTAAACTTCCAATATTAACATGAAGGACATTTAAAAAAAGAAAGATGCATCTTTCGTTTTATGGCATAGCACCTGCATTTTCCAGATAGAAAAGGCCCCCAGAGGATCCTATCACCCAGTGTTCAATTAGCATCCATAAAAACAAGAACCTCAAGTTGATGCTTAAGAAAGTCCCTGTGGCACAACGTAGGGGGATTCTAAGAAAAATAATCTGTTGGGATTCTGAACTCAATAATACGCTTCCCCAAACCATCCTGTGCACGTCCACAGTGCAACACCCTGCAGAGCCATAGGACAACCCAACCGGACTTTCACTGGCTCTGTAGCTTATATTCACTTTACATGCCCCAAATAGCCCTCTCTGCAGTTTATTCTGAGAGAGACAATGTTGCAGCTTTGTTAAATTTGACAAATGTCCTTATTTTTCCTTGGTCTGATCTGGTGTTTGCTCTCCACACTGATTGTGCTGCAAAGGATCGAATGGAAGAAATAGAAAGAAAGAGGGTGAAAAATTCCACCGAGAATGGAACAAAAAAATGATAAACACTGCAGATGTTGATGGATGAGTCTACATGAGGATGTTTTATGGCCTTTTCCAGACACCCTGGGAGCTTTCCCAAACTGATACCTCCTGGGGGGTTGGATGACAGTGATACAAATGCTCTACACTAGAGCCTACATCAGTGCTAAAAAATGGGTAGTTATTTTCCTAGTGTAGATAACACCTATGAGCTCCAGGAGCATTGCCATCAATGTAGTAGTAAGACAACTTGTCTTTAAAGAGGCAGCCATTAGAGGGCAACATTGCTCACGTTTGAGAAGATCCCGATTGCACCCAGCCCAGAGCAGTGGACATGAGATCACCACGCTGGAGTGCAGCGATTCTCAAACCGTGGGTCAGGGCCCCAAAGTGGATCATGACCTAAGTTCCCTGTAAGCTGCGTGACCGCGCAGCAGCCAATTTAGCGCCATGCAGGCGCTTAAGGAACCTGCCTGGAGACCTGCCGCGGCTGAGGGAGGGGCACCACTCCCCCAGCCCTCACCTAGCCTTGTCCCCAACCTGCTGCAGCCGGGGCACAGGGCACCCCTCCCCCAGCCCCAACTCTGCTGCGGTGCAGTCCGGGCCAGCCCCAACCGCAGCCAGAGCGACCTGGATCCAGCTGTGGACGGGTCGCCAAGACCTGTGGTCCCATATGGGGCCGGAGCAGCCCTCCCGCGGCCTGGACCTGCTGGGGCCAAGGGAGGGGCTCCTATCCTGCATCCCCAACCCCAGAGCTGCTGTGGTGGAGAGAGGCACCTCTCCCCCACCCCCAACCCAGGTACTGCTGCTGCAGGGAGAGCGCGCGCTGAGGGGAGGAGTCCTCTCTCCCCGACATATCCCCCGGGCATCTCCCTGCACCTCAAACTCCTCATCCCCAGGCCCCGCCCCAGGGCCCTCACACCCTGCACCCCAACCCTGAACCCCCTCCCACACTCCGAACCCCTCAGCCCCACCCCCACCACATGCATTTTGTTATGTGCACCAACATGAAGGTCACGTGTCACACATCACCTCCATATCGGTTCACATAAAAGTCATTCGACACATAGGTGGGAAAAATTAGAGGGAACACTGGTCACGACCCCTTTGAATGGGGTCGCCAGGGCTGGCTCAGACTTGCTGGGGCTCAGGTCTGAAGCGTGAGCCCCACTGCCCAGGGTCGAATCCAAAGCCCGAGGGGTTCGGCCCTGGGTGGCAGGGCTCAGATTGCAGGTCCCCTGCCTGGGGCTGAAGCCCTTGAGCTTCAGCCTTAGCCCCATAGCAGTGGGGCTCAGGTTTTGGTCCCCCTCCTGGGGGTGTGTAGTAATGTTTCTTGTCAGAAGGAGGTTGCGATGCAGTGAAGTCTGAGAACCCTTGCTGTAGTGCATCATACTAGAACATGTGACACTTATTCGCTGTGCTACTCAGGATGGAATTCCACCACGGCTTCCTGGGAAATACAGCTCCCCGGGGAATACTCAGCACAAGAGGCCCATTTCAGGACAGCTGCATCTGAGGTGTCAGCAGGCAGATAATCAAAGCAATGGCACTAGACGCTCAGGACAGCCAGACACACAAGTGGCCGTACCAGAGGAGAGAGAGTATGATTGACACTACGCATCACTAACGGTGAGATTGTCAAAGATATTTGTGTGTGTAAAGAGGCAGAGAGATGCCTGATGGAACTCTCAAAAGCCCCTAAGCAGGTGAGATGCCTAACTCCCATTGATTTCACATAGACTAGACAGGTGACCTTGGCGTAAGTCATATCTTTTTGTGAGCCATTTTCGCACACCTACCTCACAGGGATGTTCTGAGCCTTTACTAATTAATTAAAGGTGTGTCAGGTGCTTGGAGATCCTCGGATGGAAGGCACAGAGCATAAGCACACTGGCTGGCACAAACTAGAAGAAAACAATAGAGGTGATCATAATGTCATTTTGCAGTGGTCTGTGAAGGCGAGATCCTGGCATGCAAAACAATTTAACCTTAAAAAACCTGCAAACAAAAGGCTGAAATAATTAACTTAAGAACAGACAGGGAAGGCTCAGAAACATAACTCATGAGGAGGAAAAGCGTGGATGAAAACTACACTCAAAGCCGACACCAATGCATTCGGCAAATTAAAAGGTGGAGCACAGACCTCAGTTAGAAAACGAGCCTCATGATGCGACAGAGTAAATATTACTGCTGCTTTGCAATACAAGCTCCCACTTACATCTAGACACACAAGGTGGACACCAAACACCACCAGCGCCTCCTCTTGCCACCACCAGAGACCAGGAATGTTGGAATCATCCAGCTGAGCACCAGGTTTCCTATCCAGTCCTGCTCACATACTGCACTGGCTCAGAAAGCCTTTCACTCAGCAATATCCAGGCAGCTCTGAATTTGGGAGGTTGTGGGGGATATCTACAATCAGGTGAGACTACATATAAGACACAAAAATGAGACAAAGAGTAGAACTATCAAAAGAAGATGAAGACGCTCCCAAGGCTTTTTGAAAATCAGTGGAACCTAGGAGCCTAACTGGCATTTTCAAACAGGATTCCAGATCATACGTCACCTGGGCACTTTTGAAAATGTTGTCCTAAATTAGAAGGATAATTATTTACTAGTTGCATTACTGCTGCATGGAGGAGCCCTAATCATGGAGTAGCACCCTATGGATCTAGGAGCTGTACAAACACAGTCCCTGCCCTGGAGACTTACCCCCATGTTATTTCACGGCTGCAGATCTCTTGCTTGAGCTATCGACCCAACCCTCTAGCTACCAGCTGTGGAGAGGGATGAACGAACGCCATGGCCCATGTCTCACTCTGTGGGAAGGAGCCCGTAGCCCCTTTGTGGAGACAGGGAACATAGCTATGCCACAACCACCCCCAGAGGAGGGGAGAAAAGCGTGTACAACCTGCCAGCTCCCAAGGACTGCTACGGTCCACCCAAATCTCAGCCTGTGTACATCTTGAGTCCGTCCGATGGCCACCCCACCTCCTCTCCCTCTTTCTTTATTCTTCCCCTTCTTCCGTAGCCTCTAGTACTGTCCCATCTCTTCTCCCCCTGCCCACAGTGTTCCCCCAGTGGCACCGGCAAAAGCTGCAGCAGAGTGAAGTAGGAGCAGCTCCAACTCCAAGACACCATCCATTGCATTCAGATGCAGGGATCTCCATGTGAGCATCGGACTGCACGTTAGCATGGGAACTGCTGTCTGGCTCCTTTTTCATTTCTTTTCGGACAGGTTTTCAAAGAGGAAACGTGACAGTAACTCAGGCGATCCTGCAGGCGAGAGATCTGTAACATTTTCCTATAATTGACCCGGAAGGGTCCTGGGTTCTCTGCTCAACTGGACTGATGCATCACACATCGATGGGTAGATGTAGAGCAATCATTTTGCTCGGCGTTCAGAGCCTTATGCTTGCTGATGCGTGAGAGAGGAGAGTCGGATGCTAATTTTCAGAGTGTTATTTGAGGTCTGCACAAACTCTATGGGGCACTACAATCTTGAGCTTTTATTTACTGATTAACTTCTCCTGGTCGACTGGGCCGCTGCGTATGTAACAAACACGTATGTGAAAACCACAGTGAGATGAAAACCATGATGTAAAAGCTGTTAAGTGCAGGAGGAGCAGCCTCTCTTCAATTATCATGACCAGCAACTTGCATGGTTTAGGAAAAGCCAAGCCATTTTCATTTATCCAGCTCCTTCCCACATCGCCCCGCCCTGCTCGCTTTCTCTGCACTGCCCTTCCATTTGGCAGAAGGTGGTGGGGAGACTCACCAGGACGCAAAGGGTAGAGAACACACTACCTGTCTGTCTCAGTCCCCTGCAACTTTCCCATGAGCTCAGCTCCTCCCCGAGTCAGGCAATTGGGACCCTGCTTCTTTAAGACTAAATCAGGGAAACCAGAATGAGCCTGAGTCACTGAGCCAGCTCTCTTGGGGACAGAGTTTTAAAGCAGCCATTTGTCCTGGCCAGGGCCACTTCAAAAAGAGGGCTATGCTTTGAGACTTGGCAACAATGAATGGTATGGAGAAGGTAGATCAGGACCTCTTGCTCGTCCTACCTCAAAGCACAAGGGCAAGGAGACATTCAATGGAGTTAAAAGATGAGAAATTCAAATCCAATGAAAGGAAATATTTTTTTCACACACGTGATTAGACTGTGGAACTCACTGCCAGATGTTGTCAAGTCAGAAAATTTAGCAAGATTCAGAAGAGGGACTACACTTTTATCTGAACAGGACAATATTCAGAATTATTGTAGTTAATGCTAACAAGTTTAGGGAGCAAGATAAAACTTCATGTTTTAGGTCTTAAAACAATATGAGGGATTAGGGTGAGACCTTTACAGGAGGGCATATTATCCCACATTTGCCTACTCTGGAGCCATTCCATAACCCAGTGGCTGGACATGGCACCTCACAGACAAACTATAAAAAATATCTTTTTAACATCATTTAAAATCATCAGAGCTCATAGTCTGCAACAATATCTGCGATCAAATCAGCATCCTCTGTGCTTCCATCAGATCTTCTAACCTAAGCAGCATCAGACAGGATGATTCCAGTCGGAGAAGCTACTGTTGACTTCCCCACTGTGATACACTGGTGACAACAGTTGCCTCATTCCCTCCCACAAATGGCTCCATTGCAGTGGCTGAGGTTATGTAAGAGTCCAATTAACGTATATGTTCACACAAACACACTAATTCAATTTGTGTTGATATATTACTGAAGACAAATCCTAATCATGACATTCATTTTTTTCAGCACAGCTGTGGAAGTGACCTTCACAGCAAGTGTATCCTGCCAACTGTCTCGCAAAAAGCGAGGAATTTACAGACTTAATTATGTTTCAAATTTTTTAAGAAAAATTACACGTGAAAGGAGCACTCACCAAAAATTAAGGGAAATATAAAGCCCCAGGGACAAATGTCTAGAAATGAAGCATAAGCAAAGAACAAACGGAAAGACGTGTTTATTTTTAGCCTGCCTGACTGTGCTGGGTTCATTCTAGAGGTCACAGAACCATAGGGCTGGATGGGCCCTCGAGAGGTCATCTAGTCCAGTCCCCCGCACTCAGGGCAGGACTAAGTATTATGTAGACCATCCCTGACAGGTGTTTGTCTAACCTGCTCTAAAAAATCTCCAATCAAGTCACAGCCTTGTCATTAAATCCTTGCAGTCCAGGACAGTTTTTTGTTCCACTGTTTATAAATACAGCAATTTTTTAAAACAATTTTTCAAATGCTCAAGTTTTGGGGCTATTAAAAGAAACTTTGTGTGGCCTTTTCCCTCTGAGAGCAGGAAGTTTCTGGTTGTTCAATTAGGCCTCAATCTGCTGCCAGGGTCCCACTTTTGACCGGTGGCATTGAGGTGACAGAAGCGGGAAGAACTGCTGAAATGTGAAATTGGTTTAAAATGGTGAAGGGAAGATCCAATGTTGTTTTTTCCCCCAAGATCAAAATCACATCTGAAAATACTGACAGCAGGTCTGTAAAGCGCCCCTGAAAACTGATCTGTACCATTGTTTCTCATTCCCTCAATTTCCTGTTCAGAAGCAGGCACCGTAGTACAGTATAACGTTACCCGCAAAGGCTTTCACTGAACCAAAATGTCCCTGGCCAGCTTGGCAATCCTTCTTGCAATGCAAGGGAAGATAACCTGATATCTTCCATCTGCAGCACTGAAGAATGAAACACCATGGTTTACGCTTCAGAGACACTTTGCAGTGCTACTGTACGCAGGGGCCCAGTCAAATGAGGAAGGGAAGAATAGCAGCCTATCAACCAGTGCATATTTCCATGGGCACTGAACTGTAATCAGCAGCAATATCACACTCACTCCAACCGCATCTGAATAACTTTGTAGGTCAACAAGTCTGTGGGAAGCCACAGTAAGGTAGAGGAGGATACCAGTAAACCCCTTTCTGGGCGGGGCTCTGTGGGGGCAGAACATTTGGGATGATGGTTGGAGAAGGAAAGTTGGCGCCAGAGGCGGATGCTTTGCTGGGGAGACAGAAATAATTCCAGCCGCTTACACGCAGTAGCATAATAGACTCAGGGTACGTCTACACCAGCAAGTTACATCACTTTTATTAAACCACTGGAATTAAACCTCTGTTGCATATCCACACTGTGCTCCTTGTGATGCTGGAGTGCATCCACACTGGCAGCTCTTGCAATGGCAAAAGAGAGCAGTGCCTTGTGGGAGGCAAGGTGCTTTGCAATGCAAGGTGCTTTGGGAAGGGTTTGAAATGCTTAATGGGGCAGGCACAGTGTCACATGAGGCAGGTTTCCCAATCCCATTGTTCCATGGGCATCCTACAACATTGCCAGCTGCTTTACAACTGAAGGGGGATGGGAGTGTGTGTGTGTGTGTGTGTGTGTGTGTGTGTGTGTACGGGGGAGAGAGACCGTGTATATTGGGGGGACAGAGGGTGTGTCAGCATGCTGACTTGTAAGTTCAGACAGCGGCAGGAAGCAACTAGTTCAGAAGTAGGGGGAGGGAAACCCTGACATCAGCCCCTGTATCCCTCCCTGGGCTATCTGCACAGCAATCACACACACACTCCTGTGTTCAACAGCACGAGCATTCCACATTAATGGTTTGCTTTGTGTCCCGGAGCAGATCAGCACAGCACCCAAAGCTGTCAGAAACGGTGCTTAGAAAGGGCAGGGGCACATATCTCCAGGGAAGCCAAGTTCAAAACAATGAGCAGAGCGGTCACTTGAGGCATTATGGGACAGCTCCCAAGGCCAATTACAGCCCAGAAAGCAATCAAGTGTCTGCCCTGGCAATAGAGCGCTGGAGCCCCTGCACAAATAGCCTCACGACTCTCGTCGAGGTGGGTTTTTTGCAGTGCTGGCACTGAGGGGTTTCTGCACACCAAGTGGCTTGGCGGCGTGTGCACGTCTGCAGTTTGAGCACAAAAAGCTGCTTTCCTGCGCAGAAACTTGCTAGTGTAGACCAGCCCTCAGATTCCAAGATCACCGAGGCTGACCTCCTGTATAACACAGGTCAGTGAACTTCCCCAAGATAACTGTTGTATCAACCAGGCAAGGTAACAACAAACTTCAACGGGACTTTATTTTTAAAGTGGAAACCTCTTTACCAAGCTGCAGCTGCACCCTCTGTAACTCTTGCTCTGCCTCCTCAACTCCTCCCGCCTCCTTCCTGGTTCCTGTCCTTTCAGACTCCCAACAGCCAGTGATCCCACTTCTAATAATTACAAGCAACATCTAAACACCACAATAACTCCTAGAGCAGAGCTTTTAGAAGAACTTCCGGTCTTGATTCAAAAATCGTCAGTGATGGAGAATCCACCACGACCCTCGGTAAATTATTCCAATGGTTAATTACCCTCACTCTTAAAAATTGATGCCTTATTCCCAGTCTGAATTTGTCTAGCTGCAACTTCCAACAGTAGATCGTGTTAGCCCGGTCTCCGCTAGATGAAAGTGACAGAGCGGGCTCCGCCATATCTGTGGTGCTATCACACTTGCTTTTTGCATTATCAAAAACACATACGATAAACTCCTGAACTCAGTTAAAAAAAGTCTCTACTGTCATCCAGGGCTTTAAGCAAGTCTAGCCTGTTAGCAGGGGTCTTTGTTTATAAATAGTTCAAACTCATAAATAACTTAAAGCCAGATGATGTTTGGTGCGATTCAATTACAGATGCAGCATTTAATGTATTACCACTCTTCAGCTTGTCTCAACTAAGTACTGTCTCGCAACCAGATAATATGCATTCTCCTGGGAATAGAAACCTTGTGCTCAACAAGAACAAACTGGGTTTTGCTTAAAATAGAAGAGTTTAACTTAAAAGCTTTGGTGCACATTCTCCCTCTGCATATAGAGTTACTGTGTAAACAAGAAATAACCCGAATCTCAGCTCGGCGCGGTCAGAAAGAGATGTTCAGACTACATTTCCGATGGGTGTGTTTTATAGCTGACCCAGGAGAGTCCACCCTTATCTGGACTGACCCTGTCCAATACGTGACTAGTTGCTAGAACACAACATGTTTCTAGAACGCAACATAGAAAAACAAGCCAGCAGCAAATAACCCTTCCATTGAGTTATTTTTAATTACACCATTACGCAGTCATTAAGAGACCCCGCTCCAGTGAAGGTTTCTAATAGTCTAATTATCTTTGCAATATATAATTCCAGGTTAAATGCTCCACTACGGAGGCTATCACAAGGCACCAATCTGCATCTTTAGGCACCTAAATACCTCTGAAAATCTGGTCCCATGGCCTTCAAGTTTTTGTTTTTAGCTCTCTCACCCTCTCTCAGTTGATTTTTATTTATCAGTTGAAAGAAGAAAGCTTTGAATAAACTAGTCCAAATATTGTCTCTGTACCTGTTAGCTAAGCTGAAACCACAGGTAATTAAGGCAAAACTTTTCTTCTGCACAACAACTGAAAGCACTTGCATCTGGAAAAATGTAAATAGCAGCATTTACTCCTTTGTAAAGACTGAAAATCATATTGACACTTGATGCAGCACAGAACATTGTGACCTATGTATAAAGCTTGAGTTGACTTCAAAAGTTAAAGATGTTTTCCTCCTGATTTTGTATATAGTTAAAAAAAACACTCCTTTAACTCATTAACATTTGAGAAGGACTCATGGATGCACTTTATTAAATTTAAATTAGTTTAATAGATTATAGTGCTTTAGGCCTTGATATAGGTTGTTATAACTTCACATTTTAAACAGGTTTCTTTTGTAAGAAAAATGTATCTAAATAAAAGCTTCAATTTAAATAAAAATATCCAATAGTTGATTATTATTTTTAAATCAATTACGACAAAGAGTCCTGTGGCCCCTAATAGACTAACAGACGTTATCTACTCTGGATAGAAATAGCCTCTTGATTCTAAAAAACTTTTGGCTACTGGCATTTTGAGCCAGTTATTTTTAAACTCACAGGTGAATCGATGCTCATGTGCCTACTTAAAGGCGTAACCTCAGAAAAGCTGCATCAGGACAAAAAAAACCTTTAAGAAACCCATAACTGCAAATTCATCAAATGGTGCCCCTGCTAAAATGCCACTATTGTACTTTTCTGTTCAGTTGGAGAGACAATGCTATTGTTCGGAAGAAGGAGCTAATTAGGATTCCATTCCTGTGCTAGTTTCAGAGTTCCTCTTCAGAACACTGCTAGCAAATGCTGAATCCATTGCTTTTATAGAACAAACAGGTTCTGCTTATTTCTTTTTAACTCCAGTATATTCTGCTGCTCAGTCTTTTTTTCAATACGGACTTAAGTTTAAAATGAAAGAACTGTTGCCAAGACCATGTTCCTGTAACATTACAATGTGTTGGCACTTCTTACTATTTCTTCCCCAATCCTACTTGGAAGTTTATTTGCAAAGAATTTATCATATTATATTTGCACATAATGAAAATTATTGGTTTTCACTGACTCTTTGTCTGCAGGGGCTTAGCTACAGTAAGACAACCTGCCTATTTAATGCCTTTCAGAACAGTTCTATTCACTGCATTATCACCATGGGAGTTTGGACAGTTTCCAACAGCGTCTTAAGTTTAGCTACAAAACTGGCTCTCAAATTAATTTTCTCATTATTTTAAAATAACGGATTGCACCAGGCCTAAGATGTAGCATCCAGCATATGCTTGTCGTATTAAGAGCTCAGGTCCGCATGGCATGTGGAGGGGAGCAATGCACCAGTCCATTGCATCCCCGCCACATCCCTCCCACCCCCATCCCCAGCCAGTCCTGAGCCCCATGGCTCCCAAGCTGGGACAGGAAGGGAGGTGACCTGGGGAGCTGTCTCTTTCTACAGGGTGCTTGCCTATTGATTTCTAATCAGCACCAGCTTCCCCTACATTTCATCCTCAAGGGAGGCCCAGATCCAGATGTCTGGGAGGCTGTCCAGATATGCACGCAGACTTCAGCAGGAAGTAGGAGGGGCTGGCTCTGCACCGAGAAGCCACAATTCCAAGGAAGCTCTGCAAGCAGAAACCCAAGACGTTTCCAAGCCCCTGTGTGGGAAGTATGTGGCCCTCTCTGGCTTTCTTACCATTCACTAATCATCTTTCCTTACTAGCCCTACCTCCGTGGGATTCTCCACACTGGCACAGCATGAGGGATAGAACGGTCAGTCCATGCACTCTTAGCATCTGTTTATGCTTTGCAGACCTCAGTCACCCTTCCCCACTCTCTGAGCTCAAATATCCCTTCGGTATCCACCCAGCAAGAGGAAAGAGTAGTGCACAGCACTGGGACGGTTCCGTCAGCGGGAACTGCCAGAGCTCAGCACAGGCGCTGGGTACAGCTGGAACGGGAGGCCTGGGAATCCTGGCTGCTGTGGGTTTCAGCTCTGAAGTCTCTGTTCCTGTGCTCCACATAGCTACCCCGTACAACACCTGTTAGTGTAACAACAGGGGCAGTGATTGTTAATCCTGGTGTATACACCTGGAACATCAGCCATTGTGCTTACTCCTATGTTTTCCAGAGCTCCCAAGGGCAATGCCCACACAGCTCCTGCTGACATTCAGGGAAGCTGTGCTCAGTCTTCATGAACAATGAAATATTTACAGCCATCCCACAAGGATCATCATCGTCCTCCTTAGGCAACTTTTCAAAACACTCATAAAACTTGGACCAGAACATAAAATGGAGGAAAAAATACCTCTCTAGTCTTTGGGGTGAATTTAGGAAGACAGAAAACAAATCATGCTGGCATTGACCCAATGAGAAAGCAGCGGCCCATTTGCACCTTGTTGCTTCCTTTTGGAGGCTGAAGTGTGTCAAAACACGATCTGTTGGGCAAGGAAAGCCCAAGACACCCCTCCTCCAGGTCCTGGTGTTTGGTGAAGTAGCTAAAGAGGGTCAGGCTGCTGCCTGCATGATTCTGACACAGTGATTTATCGCTGGGCAACCCAAATGAACTGAAATCCACTTCCCTGTGGCTGAGAGGTCATTTTAGTCACGTGACGAATTGGAAATAGTAGTAAAAGCTTCCAGGAAACCCTCTTTCTCTAGCTGTCACAATACGATTCCAAATTACGCTGTCAGACTTTGGGGGCAATACTCTCTTGCTGAGATATTTTCCATCCTACTGTGTAACATCAAATAACCACCAGCTATCTTGCAACAAACTGTGATCAGAGTTTTGGCCTTGTTAAGAACCTCCTTTATTAAACAGCCCTATAGAATTTAACAGGGATGAAACCAATGGGACTCTATAGACATTGTTCAACTTCTGTGGGTCCCTATTTAAAGAGTATCTTGTGTATGGAATTTTAAAACCAATCTATAAAATGTAATGGAGAAACATTTCCCTGCTATAGAACTCTATAAGTCGGTAAAAAGATACTCCAGAGAGGTTATTACACTACATTAAATCCTATAGGATTTTCCATAAGGGGTTTATTGGGTTAAAATAAGGTATATTTTCCAGGATTTAGCTGCAGGAAGCATAGCTGAAGTAATGATCTCTGTATGAATTATGCAGTAAGTACTGTTCTTATTAAAGATGTCTTATGATTCTTTAATGAAGTTAAATTAGTTAAGAAGTATCAAAGACATCTACTTCTACTGTGTCTTGTATATGACCCTGGCAAAGGTCCGGTCTAGGTAATTCACATCAGGATCAAGTACTTCATCCACTGTTTAGAATTTTCCTCATTGTCCAATTAAATAAAGTATCTTGTGAGCACTTTGGTACCAGCTCACTGAAGCAATTTCTCTATTTCGAAGTACCAGAGCCTGGCTTTGGAAAATTGCGCGCGTGTCTTTGCACACGGCAAAACATGACATACAAATGTTGCTTTCCTAGACACGGTACAGAAACAGATTTTGTTTGACTGGATGATTTAGAAACGTAGCTTATAATGTATTTATTTATCTTTTACACAGATCATCCTCTGAAAGGCAAATTGAATCTTATAGCATTGCAATATGATTTGGGACCATAAATAGTCTCTCTCTTTATAATAATTAGAGAATGTATTCAATTTACTGCTTTCATCTTATAGCAATTACAACTGTTTACTAGTTACAAGCACATTCTTTAGGAAGCCATGAGTCGCATTTCATGCTAATCAGTGTGGTTTTGCTATTCTCTTCTGAAAATAAAGGGATCAGTTCATAAACCCTTAAACAGAAATGATAAAGAAGAGAAAAATCAAATGAACAGGCACATCAGACCAAGATAGAAATGAACATTGTCCACATGCTAAATGCTTTTACAAAGCACCAGTTGTAAAAATCTATCCCTAGGACTAATGTCACACTGCTAATAAGAATTTTCCAGGCACTTCTTGGAAGCTACTTAAAAGAAATGAAGTAGCCTGGTGGCATTTCATGGATGGGCTGGTGTGCAAAAGATTGCATCTTTAAATAGCAATTCTGCATGACATGGAGGGACGTGACTGTCGGGTTTCAGAGCATTAGGATTTGTTTTTAGCAGAGATCTGTCTTTCGGGGGAGGTTTGGTCCCCGGTTTTAGGAGGGGAAGGATTCTGGGTACATAGAGAAAGGGGATTTCAACCAATGAATTCCTCATGAATCTACTCTCTCTCTCAAGGTACAAAAACAGATTGTCCTGTGTTTGTACCGCACCTAGCCCAATGGGGTCCTGGTCTGTGACTCGGGCTCCTAGCGCTACTCCAATGCCAATAATCAATGAGACACATTTCCTTTGTTTCTGACGCACACTCCCCATTAAACCACTGATAGTCTTGCCATGTGCCTGCCATCTCACCTTCCATCCTCACTCACTCCTCCTTGATTAACATTGCCTGCATCGTACATAGAATCAGAAATGGACACAGCACTTTATAAAGCAGGACACATTCACAATCTCAAGAGTTTATAGCCTAAGGCATAAAAATATGAAGTACGCTATGTCAGACAAGGCACAGGACAAAGGCATCGGAGATAACTGGGGATTAGAATGGAGAGGAAGAATTCCTGGAAGTTATAAGTCCTAAAGAGAAGTGCCGTTAGTCACCTGATATTTGTAGGTGCAAATAAGCATTTAAATATCCACTGGTATTTGTATCCTCAGCGAACTGCAATGACAAGAACCTGGGTACAGTATTTGTACTGTCCACCTTTAAAACTAGTGGGAGCCAAATTCCAGCTTCATTCAAAGTTCTGTGCAAAATTAAAATCAATATCCTTTTGAGCAATGCCTGGTTGTTTCATAGTGGGGATAGAATCTGTGAATTTATTTAACTGATCCATATATTTAAACTGATCCATATATTTAAACCTGAAGCCCTTTGTAAAAAGCCTCGCAAAACCTTTCATAAAAGCCACATCCCAGTAGGCTGACCTGCTTTCATGCATGCGCTGCCATCCATCTTTGCTAAACATCCTCTTTTTTTTCCTCTCCAGCCGCTGAGGTTACAGCAAAACCTGCGCTGTACATAGCATGAAAAATAGGACAACTTCTCTCACTACATAAAACGGTCTCAGATGGGCTGCAGGCTGACTAATATTTTAACACAACAAATGTGCAGCTGCCCTGGAAAGCACTGTTCTGCTCTGGACCCCATGCAATGCAACACACACTGGGAAGCAGAGGCCAAGCAAATATGCCAACACTAGTTCAATTACAATCCATGAGATGGGTAGGTGGTAGCTGCCTCTCCTCTCTAAAGGCAAGAAGCCCGTGAAGCTCTGGCAGCTTCTGGGGCTACATCATGGTGTTTATGCCACAGCCCTTCACACTAGGGTTGTGGGACCGCCCCTCTTCTAGGAAGAGCAGCAGGGAGACTACGCCTCATGCTGACACAATCTCAACTGTGGCCATTCTATATGTGCACCCGGTATCAGTCACTGGCACCTCCACCCCAGTGTCCTGGACCAGTTCTGCAGGCCACTGTGGAGTGGGGATGGGACGGGACATCGTTTGGACAATTTGCTTCCTGAGAAGCAAGCATGCAGGCCCTAGCTTCCCAGCGCACAGGCGCTGCTGCTGTGGGTGGCCCTTGAATGGTCACACAAGATTTGAGGGGAAGGCTTTCTGCTCACAGCCAGCCAGGGCTCTGCACATACATCCTCTCTGAGCCCAGGCACATGGAGGACTGCTATGGTCAGCACGCTATGGTCCAACCTCTGTCTGGTAGGGGCAAAAGGCTGCCCTCCTCCAACCTCGTCTGCCTAAAGTCTTCACCGTGTTTAGTCTAGTCTCACTAGAAATGGGCAGTGTCTCTGGCACTTTGAGGGAGGAGGCTGCTCGATTCCGGTATTACATTGGACCAGAAAGTCCTCTGGAATCCGTCCCTGCCACATGCATAAAACAGGAACCCATCTGTGCCTAGCGAGGATGGGACAGCCGTCGCTCTGCTGCACGCCCTCACCTGCTCAGCTCCCCACCTCAGGAAGAGACGTCATCAAGATTCGAAAGCTTGAGTTAAAGGAGGCTCTCCATTAGCTGGTAGCAGAAAAGGTTCTGTGACAAACAACTGTGAAATCCTGATTCCTTCCAAAGGGCAGCAGTGCACATTTGCATGCACACATGAGGTTTGTTCCAAGACATTTCAATGTTTTCCATATTCATATATTCTCGGAAGCATGGGCTGATTCTCCACTCTAATCTGCCCAGCAGATTTGATAGCTTGCTTTTTCCTACAACTATGGAATCCCATTGACATATCTGGAAGTTCTGCACATACAGGAGAGAGCAAAGCATCAGTCTAGACAGTAACTATGGGGGATCAGATACAGCCACGCTCACCATAGCACAGACAGTTAGCAGCCTACAGCTCCCCCTGCTCCACTCTTCAGCTTCATAGCAAGATGCATCTCATTGTGGAAATTAAAGGCTAAAAGATCATACGTGAATTGTTTCCATCAGGGAGGCCACAGTGGCTCATAAGGGGAAACTGAACCAAGAAAAATAACAAGCAGAAAACAAGACAGATGCATGCCATGTGCTTTAGTTATTATTTTAAGAAAGAGAACATCCACAGACCATGGTAGTTGCACATGCAGCGAGAGCATCCAGATGTGCACATGGAGAATCGAAGGTGCAGACAGTATGCCTGCACATGGTGAGCTATGCCCACCATGGAGAGGGAAGAAATATTGGTTTTTAGCTCTGTTACCATGGACAAATGCACAGAGTAACAATGTGAAAGCTGCAAAATAAGGCTATAGCAACAAAAAGGTAAAGCTCTGACTTGGGTCCAAGTGTAGCTCATTAGAAGCAAGTGTCCACATTGAAAACCACCAATTAGTTCTCAGTAACATATTTGTGTACCTCTGCATCCCTCCTCCACACAGCATCTAAGCATGCTTCTCCTCCCAATGCCCTTGCAAGGAACAACAGTATTTACCCCCCAGTTACAGATGGGGGACAGAAGCCCAGTGTGGATTGAGTGACCTGAGACATGCAATACAGCCATATGAGCAAGGGCTGAAGGAACTGGGTATGTTTAGTTTGGAAAAAAGGAGATTAAGAGGAGACGAGATAGCGGTTTTCAAATACTTGAAAGGCTGCCATAAAAAAGATGGAGAAAAGTTGTTCTCTCTTGCCACAGAGGGCAGGACAACAGCCAACGAGCTCAAACTACAGCACACCAGATTTAGATTAGATCTCTGGAAATCCTAACTGTGAGAACAGCAGGACAATGGAACAGACACCTCGGGAGACTGTAGAAGCTCCTTCACTGGAGGTTTTCAAAAGGAGGCTGGAGAGCATCTGTCTTGTATGGTTCAGATACAACAAATCCCAAATCTTGGCAAGGGGTTAGACCAGATGACCCTTGTGGTCCCTTCTAACCCTGTGGGTCTACAATTCTATGCCTTGCCCAAGGTCAGACAGGAAGCGTCTAGCTGAGGCTCAAACTGAATTTGCATCTCCAGAGTCCCAGCCTAGTGTTCTATCCACTAAACCAACCTTCCTCCCTTTCTTGCAGACACTGTATAGTGGAGAGACAAGGAACAAGCAGGCAAGGAGACAACTAGCCCTCCACTCCCTCAAGCAGTCCCCACTGAGCAGGACTGAGGCAATTTGACAGGGCAGAGTGAAAGAGTGGCACCCCTGCAGCCAGCGCTGTAATCATTCGCTGGGCACAGAGTGCTCAACACCCTCAGGGCTGTCAATATAGCAGCATTCACAAGCACTCAAAAAATCTCACCCAAACAACAAAAATAAACTCATTGATGGGGACAGTTAACAGCATTTTCCGAACCGAGTGGAAAGCACAGGGCGGGGGCCCATATTCTTTCAAAGCAGCATTACTCAATCCTCTCAATATTATTTGTTTGTTAGGTGATGAGAAACTAGGGAGACAAAGATGTATAACAGGCCTCCGGATCAAAGCATGAAATCCTACAGAATGCAGGCGACTGCAGGACAAACACAAGAAGCTGGAAAAGCTGTACGTTCTCAAGGAAAGAGGATTTCCAAAATGCCAACTCAAGACATAAGTAGCAGCTCACATGCTTTGGAACTGGGATTCTCACAATCAAAGAACTCCCCTCGTCGGCTCATTTTGAGACCGCTCCGCTTACATTTCTAAATAAAGATCAGCCAAAGCAGCAGGCAGCTACTCTGCTTAAATGGCAATTACAAATACGGGAGTTTTGCCTAAGTAACGACGCCACCATCAGGCCATTCATTTGCACCCTGCTACAAGCAAGAAAATCCTAAAGCAATTACTAAGGCGGCCATTGGGTTTCATTTCCTACACATATTGAAAAACAGTCCTCAGATGTGTTAGGGAACGACAGGCAGGATATCTACCAGAAGGAGGTGTAGAGGTTCAGTGAGTTGTTCAAGGTGAGGAAGAGACTGGATGCCATCTCCTGCTGATGGATTCTGCCATAATTAGCTCCTTTGAGCCTAGGGAATTTTATTCGGGGAAATGGCTGGGACAAAGCAGCACTCATTGTTTTATCGCTTTTGCTGCATGCCCCATAAGACGCATGCAGATTTTATTCCCATCACCATCGGTATTTTAAGAATGACAAATTCCCAGTAACCGGGAACACATATCAGCAGCCAAAACCAGTCAGTAGTTATTAATCAAATCTTAAAAAAATCCCATCATTGTAAGCCTTAATTAAAAAAGTAAGTAGACACAATGTTGTGTAAGTGCTAATGGTCAAAATGGGGTCTCATGTAATAACTGAGAAAGAGCACTGCAGAGCTGTGCATCCATCCCTCTCTGAAAATACTCTGCACCTAAGAGATCGAAACCTTCTGCATGGACTTGTTCATCTTAGCCTCCAAGCATAGAAGCAAATGGCTCATCTCTCTCCTCCATGTTTCTCAGGACAGAAATCAACTATTTGGAATATTCAAAATTCCAGTTGTTTAAATCCCAAATGAAAAAAACCCTCTGCTTAACCAACTACAGATCAGATCCTATTTCTAAAAGTGAACGCGATTTTTAAAAAAAAAAGTTTAATAAGTCTAAATAAATAAATAAAAACGTACACGAGGAAGTCATGAAGTTCGAAGTAGGTAACCTTGGATTTAGCTTCTTACACAGAGTAATGAAACTCCAGAGTATTGGAAATACATGCTGCTGTAGAGAAAAATAAATTGAGCAGACATAGGGAGAGCTCTCCCTTAGTACAAATGCACATAAACAAGATGCAAGAATGCAAAGCCAGCATGTACAGCTGGCAATAATTTTCAGTGATTACAGATTAAAATGAAACGTGAAACAACATCCCAGAGTGTCAAATTAGTGCAAAAGTCATAAACAAAAAAAAAAAAACAAAAAACCTCATAACTTCCAATAAAAATGATTAAAACCAAAAGCAGATCCATTGTGTTATTCAAATGAGCATGAGGTTTTTAGCCACACACACACACTTACTTAAGTAGTCACAGAAATAAGAAAAAGTTTGATAATGTTGGGATAACTGGGTCTATACATTTACCTCAACTGTGAGTTGAACTGTAAAAAGTCAGTAAGTTTGGAAGATGTTACAATAACCTATAACAAATGTCGATGGGAAAAGGTGCAAAAAGGAGACAGAAAGATGCCATTAGTTCAAACAAAACAGGACTGTGTTAAGACCATGCCTGGTAAACAAGAAAACAAAAGAATGAGGGGATGGGGCTATTCCACCCCCAATTGCCTTTTCTTAGGCCTTAAAGACAGAGACTTTGGGGAGAAAAATTGGCTACTGGAGTGAGCTCCACAATCCTGGCTGCCACCTGCAACTCCAGCCCAGCTTAACTAACCTTTTCTCTTCTCCCCCCCCCCCCCCCCAAAGGACAGTTACTGCCATCTTTGAGACCACCTAAAAGATAGAAGAAAACCCCTTGATTAACTTTCTTAAAGCTGTCTCCAGCCAAAGGGAACGGGAACAAGGGAGGCTGTTACAATGAAAGTCTTACTTTCCTTGCACTTCCAACAATTGATCTGTTTCTCTATCTTTAATAGCAGGGTAAAGATTTTTAATGGCGTGCTTGCCGTGGTATTAGCCAGGCTGAGGCTGTTTACCAAACCCCAAATCTTGTTTAATATTGGACAATGACAGGGTTATGTTACCACCATTGACTCTTTGGGCCCATATATTCCATTGAAATTAATACAACAATCCTCACCAGGAAAACTCTCACCACACCAACATGAAGACCTGACCACAGCTGACAATCAGATGGACTTACCATAGGGCACGTCCTCGCTTTCTTCGCCGCATCACACAGAGTCAGCCAGTCACTGATGTCTTAGAAACTATTAATCACATAGCAGACAAATCCGAGGCAGGCATTACAGAGGTGATTATTATTAAGGCAGGAAGCGCTGTGAGAGTGGGTGGTGGCTGCATTTTAACTAATATAAAAATCCATAATATAACGATATGCTAAGAAATCCTAGAGTGTTGGTGGGAGAGTGGCTAACTGGGAAGACTTTGGGGCTAATGCCGCCACTTCACCAAATTCCAATTTTCAGGCATAGTCTATAATCTCATCTCTTGCAAGCCCATTCCCGCTGAAATCCACAGCAGTTCTACCACTGACTTCAGTGGGAACTGGACTAAGGCATAACGGAGGATATAACAATTTGGGTTGATGTCCTCTAAGCAGCAGTGCCTCAAGAGACTGCAGGTGTGACATACAGTATGTTAAATATGCACATTCTCCGAATTTGCAAATAACCCCAGTAAAATCCTTCAGGACTAAAACGTTACCTGTGAATTCAACTACAAACTTGGGGCAGTGACTGAATGTGTCACTCTCCTCCTCTACAGCAGCGCTCTGCCATTTGCAGATGACACTGAAGGAGTTAAAGGCGGCAAGGTTGTTCTATCGCCTAGAACTAAGAGATTTCCATCTTACTGGGGTAGCTTACAATCCTTTATTTGGGTTTCAGAAAACAGTTGCTGCCGACAGTTTCAATGCAAAAGGGGAATGAAGGGGATCGGAGCTCAGGAGAGGTTTGATGGCAGGTTCGGCCAATCGCGGCTCCCACTGGCCAATGGGGGTGGCAGGAAGGGTGGCCAGCACATCCCTCTGCCCACTGGCCTGGGGCAGCAAACTGCAGCCAGGGGGAGCCGCAATCGGCTGAACCTGCCAATGTGGCAGGTAAACAAATAGGCCCGACAAAGCTGGAAAGCAGGGGATGGTGGGTTGCAGACTGGAAGAGTCTGTCAAAGAGCTGGTGGTCTGAGCTGCACAGGTGCCAAGCTCACAACACAAACAGGACGGAGTCCTGGCTTCAGTGTTAGAAAGCCTCAGTGGGGCAGGTAGAGGGAGGTACGCTGAAAATCAAATCACCACCAAAGGAAGACAAGAGCCAGTTCAAAGCAGTGACACCCCACATCTCTGCCCGCATGGTATGGGGTAGCACAGCAAAACAGGCATTTGACATGGGAGACAGAGCAAGTGAAAGTGCTCTGCCTACTCTGCAGGGGGTCCAAGGTAAGCTGTTTACTTGCATGGTAAGAGTTTGAAGAGGAAAGAGGGGATACCACAAAACGGCAATTTGACGTGGGGATGGGTTTTGTTTTGAAAGTGTCACACAAGGCCCTGTGACAAGACAACGAGCACTGAAATGCCTGTGCCCGAGGCAAGAAGCACTGGGTGATGAGCTGTGTTTGAAAGTCAGACTCAAGTAATCACCAAACACAGAAGTTTGATGCCGCTCCCACTGCACCACCTGGCTACATGAAAGTCAGCCATAAATGTGGCAGTGTGCAGTCTACAGAACCCATACCGAGAATACTGGGCTTCAGAGGAAGGAAACACTTGAAGAGTTTGAAAATAAAGAGTCTGGGACCAACTACTGAGAGACATGAGCATTACAGGAGTAATAATCTTCCAACAATATAGACAACAAAACGATCTGGCCAAATAGTTATGGCCAGGGAATACAATAACTATACAGCATATGCACATGCTACGTATAAAACGCCTCCAAATTCACCACTTTTACCTTCACATGAGAAATACGGCACAGCAGTGCTGCACACGTAAATAATATGCATTGCAACATTTAGCCACAGGGGTCATAGTACTAGCTAGCATGTCTCCCAGTGATGTGAAAGGTATGTCCCATGCTTTTTGCTTCACTTAAGGAGAAGCTGCAAATCCATTCTACATTTTGCATAAGGAATCGCCACTGAATTCTCTCTACGCTTTCATAATGATAACAACATGGTGCCCGAGTATGATATTCTTGTACATGGTAAGTGGAAACTGTTCAATAAAATGAGGAATTGTTATCAATATTATTACACTTGCCTAAGTAGAGAAACTTCAGTGCACTTATGAATCAGTGTAATCCATCCATTGGTTTCAGGACCTCAAGCTTTCTATGGAGTGACATAAACCTACATCATGTCCAGAAACAGCAGATTGTGCATTTGGAGCTTTGGTAGAACTGGAAGCTAGGCAGCTCTCTTGCGTATATGAGGCAGCTCAAGAGAATAAATTAATCCTTTTGAAGTCAACTGCAATTTAAGGTAATTGAACTGGTTTAAACTTTGCTTCAGATAGTAACCAATTCTGTCTGGAGAGCTAGTATCATACACAGCTACGGATTTTGGAAGATGCCAGCACATCAGTGAACTGTGACCCTTCTTTCTCCTCCTCAAATGTATGACTTGGTCTGTCTATATTCTGAGATCTCAGAAAATCTGAGGACAGGATCAAGCTCTTGATTTTGCACCCAACTGATACGGAATTAAGATCAGTGGCTTTTTGACTTTGTAGTTAAATTACCAGGTTACCCTGAGACCTTGGGGATTAAGCCACTCCAGCTTCTGGTACTCGAGTGAAGTATCTACTTGAGAACCTCTGGCTAAATGAAAGCTCTAACTAGGAGGCTCTGGTATATAGACGAATAGCCTCGGTTTTCTGTGGGAATGTTCGGGTAAGGTGAAGAGGAGGCCATTTCTTCTTAAAAGAATAGATTAGGCTAAGTGAAATCAGAAATTCATGAGTCCAAATGGAGGTGAACACAGAGAGTGAGTGTAAAAATAACTCACCCTAAATACACACAGGGGCTGCTGTACCCCTAAACTGCAGCAGACATCCGGCAGAATCCTCAAAAGAGCAGAAACCCATTGCATAACCATTGCCACATTCAGAGGGTACCCCTGGAATACAGAGTGGCATTCTGACTCAGTCACAGGCTGAATTTGATTTCTTTGGTCTACACCCCCCTCTCACACACACTCTGACCTGGAGAAGGTTTTCTGTGGCGCTTGAAAGCTTGTGCCTTCCAACTCTGTTCACATATCTATTCAAGGGACACCATCACAGGACCTAACCACATCAGCCACACCATCAGGTGCTCACTCACCTGCACATCTACCAATGTGATATATGCTATCATGTGCCAGCAATGCCCCTCTGCCATTTACATTGACCAAACCAGATAGTCTCTATGCAAAAGAATAAATGGACGCAAATCAGACATCAAGAATTGTAACATTCAAAAACCAGTAGGAGAACACTTCAATCTCCCTGGACACTCAACAACAGACTTAAAAGTGTCAATTCTTCAACAAAAAAAAACAACTTCAAAAACAGACTTAAATGAGAAACTGCAGAACTGGAATTAATTTGCAAACTGGACATCATCAAATTAGGCCTGAATAAAGACTGGGTGTGGATGGGTCACTACAAAAAGTAATTTTCCCTGTGCAGATACTAACATCTTCTTATCAACCATTGGAAATGGGCGACGTCCAACTTGATTGCATTGGCCTCATTAGCACTGACCCCCCCAAACTTGTAAGGCAATTCCCATCTTTTCATATATATACTGCTTACTGTATTTTTCACTTCATGCATCTGATGAAGTGGGTTTTAGCCCATGAAAACTTATGCCCAAATAAATGTTAGTCTCTCAGGTGCCACAAGGACTCCTTGTTGTTTTTGCTGATACAGACTAACATGGCTACCCCTCTGAAATGTGACACTTACTGTGACTTATGAGAGGGTGACTGGCACTCCATGAAGGAGGGGTACTGAACCCTGCTAGGAGGTAGGAAATATGGGTGGGATTTTTTAAAAATTCCCCCCTCACAAGCAAGGAACCATGAACATACTATATGCTGGCAATGGCTAGATGCAAAAACAAATTAAGCTATGAAAAAGGAAACCTTGTTTATCTTCCCTTATCTTAGCCCTGTAATGCAGGCACAAAGACAGGACTTAAAAAGCTGCTCAGCAAAGCTTTGAGGAAGGAGAGGCAGTGATGTTGTTCGGCTCCAGGTTGTTTACTATTAAGAATCTCATCTCTTCTGGGACATAAAATCCACAAACCAACTTCCAAGAGGAACAAAGAAGAAACTGGATTTCCTATTGTTACCTAGCAGAGCTGCGCTTCTTACACAGGAGAGCTACTCCACCATTAAACCTGACTCTGTCTGAGTGGGTGACATTCACTGGAGGACAGAGGACCTTCTCAGCTCTGCCCCTGGACACCATTAGAGAAGAGCTCAGGCTGAGCAAAGGCTCTTGAGCAGGGCCCTGTTTACAGTGGAATTTCACTCTAAAATTAGTATATCATGGACCCAATTCTGCACCCTCTAACCCAGGCAGAACTCACCTTGGTTTCACAGCAGTTTTGCCCAAGCGGAGAACGCAGGGCTGGGCTCCATTAGGACAAACCATACGCAATGCAAAATGATGCTGTATGGCTGAGCAAAACAGAGGAGTACAAGTCAGCAAATCCAGCCCCCTGGGTTGAGGCAGTACCAAGTAAACCTTAGACCATCCCGGATGAGGTGTTTGTCCAACCTGTTTTAAACATATCGGTACTTCAGCTAGGGATGGGTGTTTTAAGGTTAGGCCTGAAAATATTTTGAAAATTAACAGAAGAGTAAGAAATTAACCAGGTAATTCATTTTCCCCCAAGAGGAGAACAGTGACCGATATACTCCGTTTGAATCAGCTCATTTCTCCAATTTGTCAGCTCTGGACAAATTGGAGAAATGGTCTGAGGTAAACAGGATGAAGTTCAATAAAGATAAATGCAAAGTGCTCCACCTAGGAAGGAACAATCAGTTTCACACATACAGAGTGGGAAGAGACTGTCTAGGAAGGAGTATGGCAGAAAGAGATCTAGGGGTCATAGTAGACCACAAGCTTAATATGAGTCAACAGTGTGATACTGTTGCAAAAAAAGCAAACGTGATTCTGGGATGCATTAACAGGTGTGTTGTAAACAAGACACGAGAAGTCATTCTTCCGTTTTACTCTGCGCTGGTTAGGCCTCAGCTGGAGTATTGTGTCCAGTTCTGGGCACCGCATTTCAAGAAAGATGTGGAGAAATTGGAGAGGGTCCAGAGAAGAGTAACAAGAATGATTAAAGGTCTTGAGAACATGACCTATGAAGGAAGGCTGAAGGAATTGGGTTTGTTTAGTTTGGAAAAGAGAAGACTGAGAGGGGACCTGATAGAAGTTTTCAGGTATCTAAAAGGGTGTCATCAGGAGGAGGGAGAAAACTTGTTCACCTTAGCCTCCAATGATAGAACAAGAAGCAATGTGCTTAAACTGCAGCAAGGAAGATTTAGGTTGGACATTAGGAAAAAGTTCCTAACTGTCAGGGTAGTTAAACACTGGAATAAATTGCCTAGGGAGGTTGTGGAATCTCCATCTCTGGAGATATTTAAGAGTAGGTTAGATAAATGTCTATTAGGGATGGTCTAGACAGTATTTGGTCCTGCCATGAGGGCAGGGGACTGGACTCGATGACCTCTCGAGGTCCCTTCCAGTCCTAGAGTCTATGAGTCTATGTTACCCTGGACAACCTCCCAGTTTAGCTGCTTGCAGCCTAGGGTTATGTTATATATATAAATAAGTTTAGTAAATGTTTTGTGGTGGGAGTGTGAGTTTTCTAAAAAGGGTTTTACGTGTGACTTGGATTTTGTCCCCTCCCTCTCTGTAGAGAGACTAACTCAAGCTACAGCCCGTGTAATTGACAGACAGCAAGTTCTTCAGACCAAGGACTGCACCACACCCCGGTGTTTGTACATCGTGTGGCGCCATGGAGCTCTGATCTTGGTTGGGATGTCTAGGCACTATTGTAACACCACAGACAACCTTATTTTAAAGCACCTACTATGTATTATTTTCAAACTTCTCACATAAAATATACATACGGATTTCTTTGAGATGGTATTTTGCCCTTATATTGCTTAGTAATGCTAAATCCTTCATAATTTATTCTTATTTCCCTTGTCGCTACAAGAGGAGGCTTGCTGGAGTCTCCATGAAATTCCCCATCCACAACAATTACAAGAAAAATGCTTTGCGGGCAAAAGGTGGAATGCTACAGAAGCTTTTACAGCTACTTCGTAGATTCTGTATTTTTTAAATTAAGCTTCAACTTGACGCTAGAAACATTTATTTTAAGAACCAATTTCACGCATTCCTCTTCTCCATTCTCCAACAATTAGGCTCTGCTCATCTCTAGAAAGGAGAAAAAAATAAAAAGGTATTTTGCATTAGAAAATACGTTCACTGCTCCAGTAAGAAGCATCAACAAGTAGATAGTGAAATTCTCTAGCTAATTAGACTGAAGTAACTGTTCTTCTTTTAGGACCACAAATCTACACTTGAGTTTCTTTCATGTAACAACTCTCCGCATGCTGGTTCTGTCAAGCTGAAGTTTAAAAATTTCCCATTAGATTGATGAAAATGGGAAGTGACATTCTGAGCACAAAAATCAAGTGGCTGACTTCAGTGGAAGGGCAAGAAAGCAAGAGATGTGTACACACTGACCTGCTAAATTAATTGGGATCCATCACCACACGCAGCTAAAAGAAACGCAGGTGTGACCAATTAGCATTTCCCCCTGTTCCCTCAGAGTGTTGATAATGTTGCTACTTCCGCTGCAGCCCATCCACACCACACTGAATTGATAGGTTGCTTAATTAAATATGTCCCTGCATGGTGGAGAGAATTCTATAGGGTATTCCGACAGGCAAAAGGAGACAGCACAATTTTCTAGGTTCCTATTTCAAATTTACTTTCACTGCATTCTACACAAAATGTGTCCCTGTGATATCAATTAAAATATATATAAAGAAACTGCACAGGGAACAACCAAAGTAACAGAAAATCAGACTAAACTCAGGAATAATTCCATCACCTAGATAGCTACAAGAAACATGCAAGCAGCCAGTTCATCTGTCATGAATACAGCAGACTGGGTTCATGCCCCTTTTATGGGATGCAGTGCTTGAAAAGAGGTCTCGCAATCAAAACTGAAGCTTAAGATTGCTTTAAAGAGGAGCCAATATATTCAAAGCTGCATGTTCCACACTGATTGAAGTGGGTGCAGAATTTTATTTAATTTTAAAAACTTACACTCAGTGAAAGACTCATTTTTAAAAACAAAATTAAACTTAGATCACATGCTTGTTTAATTCACGGAATTTCACAGTGAACACTTTATTCATCTAAGGAACATTTATTATGACGTTCAAAATAATTTTAATTATGTATTTTCTTAAAGATGCACTTTTGCAACAGAATCTCTCCATGAAAAGCATTGCAAATTGCCCATGAAAATCAGTGTTCACATCTATACATTTAGAATAAATGCATTGCCAGATGAAAGCAACCTAGCTGTTGTCTGAGAGCAATCGTTTAAGCTTTCAGAAATAAAACAAAGCAGTGGCATATCTGACAAGAGACATGTCTTGAACCTGATGGAATATAATGAGGATGATACCTATTCCACTGGCCAGCAATGGACACAGAAGAAAGTGTCTCCTCAGATGTAAACTGAATTGACGTATTCAATATCAGTTGCATTAGAAGTAAGGTACTTTAACTAGCAAGCAATTCAAGATACTAAATAGTTCTTGCCATCTCTCTCTCTGCTGAGTTACCAGTACATGCTGGTTAATACTGGAATTTCAACAAGACATTGTGATGTTCCCTATCCTGTAGCTTAGCAACTGTTTTTATTTCTTAAGGCTTTTCGGGTGGCGGGGGTAACGCCAGGCCCAGCTTTGTGGAAGTGACTGTCATGTTGTGTTTCTTTTCACTCCACTGATGGGAGAGGCTAGTGATAATAATTATGGCCAGGGAGGACTCTCAAGGCAAGGCCACAGGCACAAACATTGAAAATCACCAGGTGGTGACTCCTTTCCCTCCCCCGCACCCCCATTCTTAAGTCACTTTTCAAATTCCCTGTCCTTGAAGACACAGACAATCTCACAATGACTAGAAGACATTCAAAGTAGACTGGATACATTATTTATTATCAGAAGCTTAGAAAAAGATGCTCAGAGACTCGTTTCTCCCTGTAGATCTCCAAAAAATCTTTGTCCACATCAAAATTCTTCCTACTTAATTAGTGTTGCCTTCTTCGGAAGGCAAGAAAAAACTCCCCCACAAAAGCAAATAGCTTATCCAGGCCACAGAAGTCTTTACTTACCGGGTGTGCTAGAAAGAGAGACATTCGGCAGTGGGCTAAAAACACCGAATGGCACTTCCAAAGAGGTACATATTATTACCAGAATACTTCACCTGAAGAGCCTTAATAAACCATGACTAGATATTAACTAAGCTGTAAAATCCATTAAAAAAATCTGCTTTACAAGAAATATTTACCTATGAATCAGCAGTTGGGTTAATTCATTATTCAGTGGGCTTGTTATTCACAGTGTATTACAGCTTTGTAAATTATTTATATGTGCTTGTCTCTCTCTGCAAGATTTTCCCTTAAGAGAAGAAAAATGTTTATCGTCTCCCACACAGGGAGGTTGTTTCAGTCAAAGGTAGAATGTTAGAGCGTCTGAGGTTACTTTCAAGCTTTCTTCCTCATCTGTGTCCTGTTGTGTCTTAGTGCCCAGATAGAAATTCAAAAACCTACCTGCCATGACAGAGCAATCTCGCAGAAATCCAACCATGTATCTAAAAGGCTTCTACTTAGACACCACAGCCACATTTTATATTTCATGACAGTAACATCTTTTTCCACACACCTTACACAAGTCTTAATTTAGACAACACCAGGCAAGAGGTTAAATAAAGGCTATTGCTACAGGAGAAACAGATGTTCAGGGTGAGTAACACCTGTATGGGAGCCCAAGTCAAACCACAGTTGTAACATGATGCTTCCTAGTTGCTATGTGTAGACTAGGTTTTAAAACTGGCTAGTGATGCTGTACTTCCAAAACCAGCAAACAAAAAACAGATGGCGCACCTCTGATCTTCAGTGGGAGTCTTCCCACTGAATTCAACAGGCTTTGGTACAGGCCTCGGAGTAGCAATTAGACAGATTCTGTCTACACTTTAGGTGAAAAGTCTGTGGTCCATAGCAGAGAGAAGCCTAGAAAATGCACAGCAAAGATATCTTGGGCAAAATAATGATGCTGTTGAAGTCAAGGAGAGTTTTGCCATTGACTTTAATGGAGCCAGGATTTCACCCCTTAGGTTAGGCACATGGTTTTGACCCCTTGTACAGTGTTATCAGCCAGCACAAGGAAAGATCTGAAGGCTAGAGATCTTCACCTCGTGTGTGGCAGTTTAGATAGCTAAGGTTGGAAGTTACTACTGCGCAGTGGCTGCCTGGAGGTGCGGGGGTCAATACAAAATGAGAACAAGGTGAATGCCGTTCACTGTGAATTGAACTGATAACACTGAAGCAGAGAGGACCAAGAAACAGGGAGACCATGAGTTTAGCTTGTACAGCCGCTGTGAGCACACCATACCTGTTCTGTGGAGCTGTCAAACCAGCACTACGTTCAGATAAAAAACATTAAGTTACAAAGAGACAGGAAAAAAATCACTAAACTTGTATTTATCTTGATTAAAGGCTAAAAATGTTTCTGGGTAGATGCAACGTTCAATCACTTGAATGGTATAACTAACCTTTGAAGAGTCTACTGCCAATGTCACCCTACCCCAACAAATAGCCAGCCTTCTTCGTAATCTGAAAGACACTGAATTTCTAGTCTCCACTAAGCCTGTCACACACAGAATTGGGTCTTCCCCACAACCTACTAAAGTTGATTAATCTGCTCTGGATAAGTTGGAAAAAGGAGGGGTTTTCCCTTCATTTTGAATAAAAATGTTCATGTATTTCCTATTATATCAGGGACCAGACATGCCCGAAGAAATAAAGATTATGGCTTTTATGAGCAGAATTTCTCTCTTTGTGTTTTAAACACTTGGTTTGCTGGGGTTTTTTTGGAAATTCAGTCTTGACGGAAGACTCAAAATACATACTGATTTTACTTTGACAGTGCTAATGTTTCTCTCTTCTCAACTGACTTCCAAAGGTAACAGGAAAGCTGGTAGAGGCATTACCTCATTCCTCAGCTCAACTGAACTGGAATTTACTAGAAAACTTCCAATGGCCCCAATCCTGCTATTGGATCCAAGTGGCAGCTCATTTGATGGGACTCCACATGGAGATGAGGGTCCGCAGGCTCTGATGCAATTGCAGGATTTGTAACAATAATAGTTCCTGTCAGAATTCAGCTATAGATATTTCTTTACTTTTAAGCTTAATCTTAGAATCGATCCTAAAATGCTTTTCTAATCTTCACTAAGCATTTAAAATTCTAGGATGGTCACAATATTTTGGCATTAAGACTCAGGATTTTAGTTTCATGGACAGAGCAAACCTCTCTCTTCTGCAGGCCTTCTCAAGGTCAAAACTTGAAAATTTATCTTCTTTCTTTTGTTATCATTGTAACTTTTCTACCATCTATGTCTTGACAGCAGTATTTTATTACTGAATGATGAACCTTAAGGTGATGAGTAAAGGGCTGCTTAAAAAAGTCTGACCCAAATTAAATTGTTCTCCAGATTTCCTTGACCATATATTGCTCTGCTAGAGTAATGAGAATCAACGTGTAATTTTCACTGTTTATTATTTAAGGCACCAGGGATGACATCCTGGCCCCACTGAAGTCAGTGCTATCGATTTCAGCAGAGTCAAGGTTTATCTTCGGCCTTCTGCATTAGAAAACATCCACACTGCTACAGAAAAATGAATTAAGTCTGAGACCTAACTCGAGAGCTGAGCACACTAACTTCCACTCAGCCAGCCCCTGGCAACAAGCCTGACAGCAAATCTCTCTGGTGCTGCCCTCAGGGACAATAATTCAACCACTATGGTAAGGAGAGATCTTGGTTAAAGATGTCACCCTATCAGCACCTTGCACTGGTTAAGGGCAGCAGGATCCAGGCCAAGCCCTTTAAGTGTGACGGACAATGCGCTGCCTTTACCTCTGATGGGGATGAGGGAGCATCAACACAGGTTTCTTGAGTGTGAAATGTGCCATGTGAACCCAAACACCGTTCTACACTATATCCAGGATATAAACTAAGGAAGTGTTGCAAGCTAAGCTGCCAAACTACCCTCACTAGCATGCACTGGGCCTGTCTACACACTGACATTTCTGGCCCAGGCACACATTGAGCATGGGTGTAGAAACTTAAGACACCTAAACAGATGGGGGGCCTGATATTCAGATGCTGAGCCCCCACACTTCTCCTCGAAGTCAGCAGCTTCTCATGCAACATCCTATGACGTTCTTTCCTACATATCTGCATGTGTGGGATCCCCTTAGTTTCTCAATAGAGATTTGACCACTGCTCATTAGCATCACAAAGTCAAAGACACCATGTGAATGACCCTGCCTGATGACACAGCCCATTATTTGAAAGAGAGACTCTAGCAGTGAATTCTAAGCCAGTGAACTAGTTTAGCAGCCCAGGATGGATCCATGCCATGTCAGACTCTGTGATAGGGCATTGCCTCAGAGCACAATTTAGTAGCTCAAGACAAAACTTAGGCAGCAAAATATCGATATAAGAGTCGTTCCTCTGCCCAATGTGGATTGCTTGTTCCCAGTGGCTTGTATAACCTCACTCTATGAGTCAGAGCCCTGAGACTGTGCAGAAACCTCTCTGCTCCTCCCTGCAATGCTCTCCTCCCCAGGGCCAGCTGTCTGGAAGTGACCTACTACCTGGGTTCTTTTCCCAGCTCTAGGGCCTGCTGCAGCCCACCTGCTCCCTGCTGTTCCCTAGGCCAGCTGAGTTCTTGCTGGTCTTTATAAGGACCAGGTGCTCTTCCAGTTATCAGCTGAGCCCTAGGCCACAGCTGACTTGTCACAGGTAAAGCTGGGCCCATCTCCCATGGAACAGGAATATTCTCTCTCTCTCTCTCTCTCTCTCACACACACACACCTTTCTGTCATATCACCATGAAATTAAAGATATAATATTTAGGCAAGACCTACACTATTTCTGCACTGCTATTGTAGGTCACAGTTAGTATGACCAAGTAAATTTCTCCACCATCAATTATATGGGCACACAAAGAAGTGCACAGACCAAAAACCAGCGTAGGCTAGGACACAGAGACACTAGGAGCAGGGAGAGGGCAGGAAGTGTTTTCTAAATGCAACAAAATTGGCTTATTTTTAAGGAGGGTAAAGTGCTGCAAAATTCACATTTCTTTACAATGGATTTGCACAAATTCTTACAAGGGAAACAAACCTGCGCGTCTCAATTGTCAGCCCAGTAAGGTGTAACACAGCTGCGATATATGTAAATGAAGGTATGCCAAGCACTTCAATATTCTCAGCTACAGCAGCACAATGCTGCCCCTGCTAGAAGTCAAACACTAGGGATCACTTTTCATTAAGGAAAGCCACAGCCTGGTATCTAGCCCCTGCAGCAGGCCCTAGAGCTCGGGAAAGAACCCAGTAATAGCATGATCGATGATGATAACATTACTAGTATTATTTTATAACTACATTATATAATAGTGGCAAACTAGAAGTGAAACTTTGCAGGACTAGATTAGCAACTCTGCAAAAGGTCTCTTAGGAACATTAAAGGTCCAGGGCAAAATCCTATCACCCCTATTCAGCACAGGGCCATGGCAGGGCAGGGCAGGGCAGGGTATGGGCATGGGAGCCTTCCTCCATTTAGCATGCACCCAGATGGGCAGAATTCAAGCTTAGTGCTCCCTTTAAAGTTGAAGCTACAAAGTCCCTAACACGACACTGGCAGACCTCTGGCACCCATGCAGATATCCTGCCTTCCGTGCTAGGAAGTGGGAGGGGGCGCCACGAGATACCCATGTTTCTTTCACAATTCTACCTGTGCATTTGCTCTAGGCCCCTCACACCAAGCCACCAGGATGGCTCAAGAAGCCTCTGGGCAGGATTTTGTCTGGTGCTGATATGCAAGTTGATGGGATACAGAGCAAGTAACAGTAGCACTGTATTAGATTCCTGAAAGTAAGAAGCTAGGTAATGTGCAAAAGCCTTAACACAGAGATTGACCAAAGAGAGGACGGGGTGGTCACTGGAAGACTGGGGGATGGTCCATTATTGAGTTGGGTTTGCTTTTTGTTTCAGAACTTTTGGGGGCTGAACTCTTCCATACTCCTCCGGTCCTCCCTACACACACACAGGAATAAGACTGGAGGACAAATCAGCTGGTGGGCCGGAGCCCCGCTACAGAGAGCGCCCCCTTCTGGTCATATATGTCCGTAGTCTTTAGTTTACAGTGACCTGTCAGTGGTTTCTCCGGTCGAATCAGACACACTGACTGTATGTGAATCAGAACAGACCCTTTCCGGGGTATACAGTCCACCTGGGGCCTCACTCAGTACCCCTCAGTTGGTGTCTCTCTAGCCCTCCCCAGGCTCAGTCTTTAAGTAGTCCTGGGCCTAGTATGGGGCTGTACCCCAGAGCTTCCTCCTTATTGCGGTCATCTTTACTCAGTCCCAGCAGCCAGCCAGGCGCTCCTTCTTAGCTCCCTCAATCCCTGCTAGCAAACTGTCTTAGGGCTGATCTTCACTGCGGGGAGATTGACGCTGCTGCATTCGATGCAGCAGGGATTGATTTAGTGGATCTAGTGAAGACCCCCTTAAATCAACGGTTATTCACGTATCTGGAGTAGCGTAACTTAGGTCAGCTTACCCCTGTAGTGAAGACAAGCCCTAAGGCTCAGTCCCAGCAGCCAGCCAGGAGCTCCTTTTTAACTCCCCTGGTCCGTGACCACACTGAGCTGTCTGGTCCTGCTGCTTTTGTTTCCAGCCGGTAACCCGGGCCTCTCCCTTCCAGCTCCAGGCCGCCTGATGCTCTATTCTGCATCTCCTTTTATAGGGCTCTAGTAGGCCCTGATTGGCTGCTTCCCCTACAGCTCCTCTGATTGGCTGCTTGAAGGACTTCTCTGGGATGGGTGTGGCAGGACCCTGAGGCCTCCAGAAGGGGGCCTCTGGGCCTAGCCCACCCTGTCACTGGGTGCCTGAGCGATCCACAAGGAGACGCTGCAGTTACCAAGAGCAGAATGAGCAGACTGGGTCAAAACTCAAGTTGTTTGCTCCCTATTAAGTTGTGAATTAGATGTCAGTGGTTCCAGATGTAATCAGATGAGGACTTTGAGGAGTGGCCAACTCACAGTACTTTGGCATTTGGTTATCACTCTCTTCACTTAACGAAGCACTTTCAGAAGGGAACTAAAATCCCTTTTGTTTCTTTCCTCTCTTTGTAAAATCTAAACTGAACCAGAGAAACCAATTACTTCTCGTGTCCGAATGATCACTATTCTTTTAAAGAACTTTAGAGATATTTTGGTGTTTAAGTTCCCTGTCAGTTTCAGTTTAGCACTGGCAACATCAGTTGTTCAAATGTCCTTGAAGGAAACCTGGCCTCCCAGCAATGTATGTCAAATGCGGGTTTCTGCAGTGAAGACGACTTGAGAAGCAAATGGAGCATTAAGCTAACTCTTCCCCCTTGCAATCTGTTTCATATTAATTTAAAATTATTTGAAAACTCTAATGAAATATTGAATTAAAATATCATTGCTGGGCTTGGGCAAGGTTGTGGCACTAAAGCTCTCGTGTGCTGCTTTACTGAGACCATATTTTAGTTGTGTTTATTGCCAGTGAAGCACAGCAACTGACAGCCACTAGTAAGCAGAGCCCAATCCTACAAATTTCTGATCATCTGCCACTCTTCGCTTCAGAGGACATGCGCTGAACCTTGCAGAATTGGGCCCTTCAGGTTACTTTTTTTTTTTTAAGCCCCAATTAAGGCACTGCACATAATGAATCATAGGTAGCCAGATCAGGGACAAGGTAGTAAAAGAATGCACAGAGCATAAACCGGACAGGTAGAAATGATGCCAATTTTGCCTGGTTCAACAACCAATGAGAAGCAGTAATAAAAGACTCAGGGTATGGTTACCCTAGAGATCTTACAGCGGCACTGGTGCAGCTGCGCTGCTGTAAGCTCTCTAGTGTAGCTGCTCTAAACTGAAGGGAGAGAGCTCTCCCATTGGCGTAATTACTCCAGCCCTGTGAGCGCCGGTGGCTATGTTGGCAAGAGAAGCTCGCCCAATCACATAGCGCTGGGCTGACACACCAGTGCTTAAGTCAGCATCACTGATGTTGTTCAAGGGGGTGGCTAATTCCGCCGGTTTAAGCTGTAGTGTAGCCATAGTTTAAGACAGACTATGGGGCCCTGAAAACATAAGGTGTGTTCCTACTTTGCTCCTAAAATAACACACACAAAGCAGACCACATCCAAACTTGCCGCCTTCTTGGGATTTGTGTTTATTGTTACCTTAAACAACAAAAACTTCAACCTACATTTTCTTCCAGCTTTCCTCTTCCAGTGCTTTCCCCTGCAGGATCCCTCTCTCCTTGCCCCTTGTCCCTTCCACTTCAGACACACAAATACTTTTATACTTCTGGGCTATACTTAAGTCTCACCTAGTCTGGCTGCCAGAGGGAACTTCTATGCCAAAAGCTAGACCTTGGCCTCAGGGTTAGCAGAAGAGCCCCATGGAAACCAACATCCTAACAACAGTTCCAAGAACCTATTTATTTCTTCTTTCTGAGGATGTAAGGGAAGGAACCCATCTTCACATGATTCAGGTAGAAAGATAAGGCATCACTGTAGTAAATCGACCCCCTCAGAAAGGCGATAGCTAGGCTGACAGAAGAATTTTTCCATTGGCCTAGCAGTGTCTACACCAGCTTAACAACTTCTCTCCGGGGAGTGAATTTTTCATGCCCCTCAGCAATGTAGTTAGGTAGACCTAATTTTATATTTTAGACCAGCCCTAGTGGAAAGGGGTAGGAAGATATTTTAGAAACCAGTGGGTCTTTATGACTATGTTTCAAACAGCAACAAATAAGCCTATGAGACCTCCAATTAATGGGACCTGCCCGCACAATCACCTACTCTATGCTACCCAGCTCTGTCCACACTAGGAATATTTCTTGCTGCAGGTTCAGCTCCATTGACACTGGCAAAGTTGGGAGCCTAGCGCAGGCCTCATGTGACACAGGGAATAATTCTGTTTATCTAATAAGCTATTATGAAATCAATCTTACGGATGATAATTTGAGAGGGTGTTTAGCAACTGAGAAAGACAGGCTGGCCCCTTTCTTTTATGAAATATGCATATTGGCATATTGATTCTTTTTTTTTTTTTAAAGAAAAGCGTCATTTAAATTTTAAAAGTTCATTTTTAAAAATCAATCTACTTAAAGTTAAATTTGAAATTATGACAACCTGAAAGCCTCGACTGGCTAACATCTCAAAATTATTTAAATCACATTCACCCAACAGGTGATCATTCATAAATCACCCATTAAATCAGATTGTATTAAGTAGTACATGTGGCTCACAAAGTTAAAAAAGTCAAAGCACTGAACTGGTGGAAGTCACTGGTTAAGCGCCTGGAACCAGAGTAGTTGAAGTGCCAAAACAGTTTTTGACAGCAGCAGCCTCTTCTGCAGGTGTTGAGAATATTTTCTTCATCCAGTTCAGTTCAAAGACTAGTTCACTCAAATTTGTTTTCCTCTCCCAATCTGCAAATAAAACTAAGTGTGTGAATGAGATCTATAGGCTCATGTCCTTCAGAAGCAGCCACCTCGCCTCACTACCCATGGAATGAATAAATCTGTCACTATTAAATGCAAAAAACATTTTGATAAACTCATTTTTCTTCCGTAGCCAGCACATTTAAGGTAGTTTTATTTAACGAACAACAAATTGAAATGTTATTTTTGTGAGTTTTAACTGAATTCCAGCTTACATCCACATAGAACTTGACACAAAACAAAGTAAAACATTAATCATCTAGAAAAGAAGAAATGCATCACTCACCATTTTCTGACCGAAACATAAAAATTAAGACTCTGAATATATGTACATTAAGCTACAGAACTGCTTAAATGGATATGGATATAGCGTATGCTACTGATGAGCAAAAAGACGTACCAGTTTCATGTAAAGACTCTATTTACTTGCAAATCAACATGGTTTGATGGCTACCAACCAATGTGAAACAACATTTCTTTATGAAAAAGACTAAAAAGTACGAATGCAAAATAAGATTAAAATTGATTATTTAAATCACGGTTTCCTGCAAGCTGACTTACATCATGATCAAAACGGGTGATTTAAAATCAGTCTACCCTCCCATGTGCACAAGTGTATGTTCAAAATTTGGGAGGTGGAAAAAGCAGACGCGCAGGCGAGGTGCACACCTACATTGGGTCTTGTGGCACGACCACATTGACATCCAAACCCCACCTGATCTGGGGAACTGCCCTAAACACTGTGAGGCCCAATAAAATCCTGTCTCTGTCTCAAATTTAAGCCGTGGACTTAAAGGCAAGGGCATTTTGCTGCGGTGAACTAGACATGTATTTAGCTGCACTTTGAACCTCCTGCCAGCACGGTTAGAGGGTCAATAGCATCAGCAGGCACTCCCTGCTGGGACAAAGAATCCTTCATGTCTCTGCTCACTTATCTGAATTCTTTTACACCAAGCAAGACAAACAGCTCATGCAAAAACATCAAACTTGTAACATGCTTAATGGCCTGCCCATATGAACAACAAAACTCCTCCCTCCTTTCATTTCACTCAAAGCAGCTCACGGTATCCCCACATCCCATCAGCCAGCCTCTTCCTCAAATGCCCATTTAAAAACTGCCTTTGTAACATCCGGCCCTCCAGACACAAAAGGTGGCTCCAAGAGAGCAGAGTATGGGAGCGTGTTACCAAGATAAGGAAATCCCCCCCTCAAAAGACAACCTGACAGAGCCACCTCTCATTTAAACTGGGACTCCCCCATCAAAGCCCCGGCCACAATCTCGGCCACACCGTGACCCTGGGAGCCACTCAGCCAAGTCCCACATTGGCCAGGTCAGCACCAGTGCTTATAACACCAGAGGGTGCAATTGCAGGGAGCTATTTTCCACTGGAGAAGCAGGAATAAAGTTCTGCTAGTCTGAGGCGGAGATGGCACAGGCTGGCAACAGATTTACACACAGAAATCTCACATGCCTGCTCATATCGGACTGAATATACACCCCCAGGAGCATGCTTCAAATAAAGGCCTGCTCCACACTTAAAAGTAGGTCTCTCTAATGACACCAGCATAGTTCACCTGGCCACCTCTCTAGTGGAGATGCAGCCATCCTGATGTAAAAGCTTATACCAGTATTGCTTATTCCTGTCCGATGGAGCAAGATAAACTATGCTGGCATAAAGCACCTTATAGGAGCATCTACCCAAGGGCTTTTAATCACCTCTGGCTGGCAGATGCTAGACCAGGCCTGAGATTACAAACAATGGTCGATACTGCTGGCCCCTGTACAGCAGATCAGACAAGCCGAGCTATGTCACTGGCCCGGATTGCTGCCGTACCTTGAAGTAGGGATATAAATATCATTTTAAAAGTTAACCATTTAAAATTATATCATTTAATTGATTAAAGGGAGAGGGGCTGGGGCTGCTCTGGTAGCCTGGGATGGGGCTGCCCAGCCAGCCAGCACAGGGCTGGGGTCAGCAGGCTGGCGCGGGGCTGGGTCTGCTCCGCCTGTCCCCAGAGCTGGGGGTTAACTGTGAAGGTGCGTTAACTGGTAAGACTAATGCTTTCCGTCTAACTGTTTAATATTTCACACCTTTACCTTAAAGGCAGCCCTACATCTTGCTAGAATCTGCTGAAAGCCTGCGTACGGTTCACCAACAGGCACAAGACAGTTGGCTGCAGTCTCCTCTTTAGCATGTTTACCAGCATCCAGGAACCCTGCTGCTTTCACTACATTTCTGCAGGAAGAAAAGGAAAGGATTCTGGTACGAACGGGAGGCATCAGACAAACCATGCGTTCCACCCTGCGATAACTGACACTGGGGGATTCTGGGAGGCTTGCCACCATTGTCCCGACAGGGTTCATATTCAGATGTTTTCACAGGGCGTATTAGGAATGCTCTCTTCACCACTACAACAAGCTCGCTTCACAAGTGTTGTATTCAGCCAGAAATCGCCACGTAAAACAGTAAGAGGAAGATTCACAGGTAACCTGTTTTAGGCAGGAAATGAGCTCCGAAGCCAGGGGCACACACTCGGTCATACTGTATGCTTATATGCTCACTGTTAAACGGACACCTTTATAGATTCTGTCGGTCACCTCTGCTCCTTCTAGCAGCACAAGAGAGTATTGGCTCTTTCCAGGGCCCGACACGAGGAGATCAGGTTAGTACTATTCCAACATTGCTGATTTCCCAGCCTGCTGACAGCGGAGTCCCACGTAGAAAGTGCGGTGGGGAAACCCCCATGCCTGCTCTAGGAGACTGGAGCACTCACATAAACACCCTCCCAGTTTCTGCACTGATGCTCATCCCCCTTTCTCCTTGAACAGAGACTGTGGAGATTAGTGTAGTCCCAGGGCGTTTGTTAGCCCCAGGGCAGCGAAGGGGCGGGAACAGGATCTAGGGCCCTTCTGGTGGTTGATTATAGAGAAAGGGCCTTTGGGGAGATATGGGGACATGCTGAACCTTCTTCATTCACCCAGGTTAACAGAGAAGAATGGTGGTTTTGAGAGGCCGCTGTCCACTCCTCAGCCAACAGTCAGTTTATCAGCTGAGACAGGCCTTTGGGCCACAGGGTCCATTTCATCTCTGCCTCTCCCGCTGGGACAGAAAGGAAATGACAAGGACTGTGCCACCATCCTGGATGCACCAGGTACCGTATATGGTAATCAAGGGGTAGACTTAGACTCCACCCACCAGCAGGAGATAAGTACTCGCATTTTAGTGGATATTTCCCACATACCATTCCTGGACTGGTTTTAGCCTAGACAAGCCACACAGGTCTGGCACAGCTTTGGATAAGGTATGGAGCAGGGCCGGGGTTTGGCCCAAGAGTCTTTGTAAATCATATTCACAGTCCAGGGAAACTGGAGTTCTACAAAATTATTTAAGATTGAGGAGCAGTTAGACCACACAGAAAAGGAACCATCTTCACAACAATAAAGGTTCTTCCTCCCACCCTCGTTCTAACAGGAAACCAGGTAAGTTGTAACAAAGATGCAGCAGGTTGCCACATTCATTTTCCTAGGCACAGAGGTGAAGCGAAGCCTATGAAACTGGCTTGGCTCTGCAATTCAAGCTGACTTGTTGAATGGGAATTCTCAAATTCTTCATCTAGCTTAGCAAGCAGTACAGCGTGGGAAAAAGGAAGGGCTGAGGTAACGAGCAAACTTGAGTTCATTTCTACAGGTGTGGCATGATCAAGAATTTAATCAGGTCTTTCCCATCCCCAGGGCCTGACATCTATGAAATTAGCTTAGGCAGACTCCTAATGAAATAGATTTGGGAGTGAAAGCAGGTGAAGACAAGGTCTGTTGACCGGGTTTGTGCGGATTGCTTCCAAGGAGGTGGCAACTCATTCAGAGAAAACACAGCACAGAAGCACCTTTTGGTAAGACTGTGTTTGATGTTGAAAGGCAAAGAATACAGCTCAGGAACAAGAAAGCAGAGATGCAGCAAATGGAATTAACCTTTAATACTTTCCAAATAGTTGAGAAATCTAATTGAGGATAAACAACCTGGGCAAAAAAATAAATTCAAAAAATATTGCCAAGTGTGATAATTTATACCTTTAGGAACAGTGTGCTACATTATTTCCTTTTATTGGGTATCTCCTGTGTGAAACATATACAAACCAGCTTGCCCTGCCTGTCCACTGGGGCCACACCAGAAGGTTCAACCCGTCTTCAAGAGTACAATGCAGCTCCGTGTACCCAAGCTATGTTTTGTGAAGCATGATGTAATCTCCTAGCTGGGGCTTATGGATCAAATTAAGGATTTGCTTGAGCTGGCCTACTTAGTTAAATGGGTTTGTCAAAGCCAGAAAATGGAGGAGAGGAAAATTAGAGGAATCAACATCCTTCTTGGGCCTGCAGTTTTAGCCCCCCAAGTAAAAGCCAAAAAATTTTTATAGCAATGGAGCTTTATTTAAAAAGTTATAAATTAGTATTGTGGATTTTATTGTACAATTATTCTCCTTGAGATAGACTCCAACAAAACAGCATCTATAGATAAATAGTTATGGTACTATTGATTATTAGTCAGCGTGAAGAATGGTAAGTTTTGAATGGAAGAGATTTTATTGCCCTCTTTTTCTTTTTTCTTTTTTTTTTTTAACCAATACGCAAAGGTTCAGAAGATGGACTTCAATAAGCAAATCACTAACTGTCTGTTTATAGTAACAGAGCTAATAGCTACTGTTCTTGTACGGGGGGTTTCAACCTGTGGGCCACAGATCCCTGGCGTCCGCAGACTGTCTCTAAGATTTCCAAAGGGAACTCACCTCCATTCAAAACATTTTAGAGGTCCGAAAATGAAAGCCACAGTTCTGGTAGGTTATTCAGTAATCCTACCAAGCTAGATGGACCTCTGATCTTTGTATAGGTCAAAAACTTTCCAGACATTCTGAAGACATATGGCAGATTCCTGGCATTGGTGAAGGGGCAGGGGTTTTTGTTTAGCTTGTTACAAACCATTTAATCATGAACAGCACTTCCACCTTTTCCTACTGCATTGGACACACTCCAATGAAGAGCATTGAACCTAGGGTGACCAGACGTTCCGATTTTATCAGGACAGTCCCGATATTTGTTTGTTTGTCCTGCGTCCCAACTGATGTTCGGTAGGGACACGAATTGTCCCAATATTTTGCCCTCCAGCGCACAGGCGGAGGGGGCTCACGCCTCCCCCAACTCCACCCCAGCCCGCCTCCCCCCCATTGGATCCCTCCCCAAATCCCCACCCTGGCCCTGCCCTCCAGCCCCGCCCCCTCACTGCCCTATTGGATCCCTCCCAAATCCCCACCTCTTCCCCAAGCATGCCGCATTCCTCCTCCTCACCCCTCCCTCCCAGGCTTGTGCTAATCAGCTGTATGGCAGTGCAAGTGCTGGAGGGAGGGGGAGAAGCAGGATGCGGCAGCCAGCTCAGGGGAGGTGGAGGCAGAGCGAAGGCGAGCTAGTGTGGGGAGTGCGGGGGGCCGGGGGATGTGTAGCTGCCGGTGGGTGCTCAGCCCCCACCAATTTTTCCTATTCTCCAGCGGCTCTTGGCCTTTTTTGTTTTTGTTGCTCCGCCGGCACCACCCCCACACCCCGATCTTCCACATCTCTCATCTGGTCACCCTAATTGAACCACTGCCGCCGCACTCATTTACAATACCCGCTACACCAAAAGCAGGACCGCTTTTCTAGAAACTAGCTTACGGAACATAATATTCACCACGTCTCTGGAGGGCTGATTCAATCCTCATCTCAGCTAGGCATCTGCAAAGCGCTCACCAGTCCAGTACGGTCTTCAAATTTTAGATTAAAATTCACATCAAAATTGCTTTATACTGTAACTGCACATATCAAAACAAGTCATTGGCTTATAATAAGTTAATACACAGCGTTGTGCGTATGGTTCTCCCACATCTAAACAGTGCTCTCAGGCAGAGTTAACACAACAATCACTCAGCTCTCGCAACTAAAACACTTAACAAATGCCACTCTTATCTAATAAGATGTGCCCATAACAATACATATTAATTGCTCTGAGTCCTGTGCAGAGGAGTAGTTTTCAGCTAACTTGTCACTGTTCTAACAGGAAGCTGATACCCAAGGTAAGCAATAAAGTGATGCGTCTCTTTACGAAGAACTCTCCCCATCTGTCAACAGATGCTTAAAGTGACATGATGAATATGAAAATAGCCAACTTGGGCACTAATGTACAGCGAAGCAGCTGCTGCTTGCCTTCCCACCTAAAACAAATTAGCATTTATGCCTATATGGGTCTGATGGTGAATAAGTACGAACCCCTTAAATATACAAGTTTCTACATAAATACACCCACCCTGCCGCCTCAGTGCTTCAGGGCTTCAGCTGAGAAATCAACAGTTCCATTGAAAGTCTTGAGATTCTCCAAGCACTGTGTTAGCTTAATGGGAGTGTGCATGTCGTGTATATACCTCTCACATGCCCACACCAGGGCAGAATGCAAATCACAGTGAAGAGCACAGGTAGCTTCTTCTCAATTATGGGATGTAAATTAATGTAAATCCCAGTGCCATTTTGTATCATGCAGATGAAATTATTGCTTCAGGATACAAAATTCATCCTTATAAGGAAGCTTCATAACTTATGAATGAAGGTGTAAAAGGTATGAAAGTTTTCAATTTAGGAGTAAGGATAAGTAATTCTTTATGGGAGGGCGTACGTGTGCACGTGTATCACACACACACCACTTACTTTGTTGGTAGTTAGGTATTTGTGTGAGATTAACACCAGAAGTTACAGCTTTTGAACTTTTGGAAATGCTGAGGTCTTTGAAATTTTTAATTCATTTGAATGCACTCTAAGTTTAGCTCCTGATTATGGGATAGATCTGCAGAAATCCACATCTCTGTCTGTCTGAGCCAACACGTTTCTTGGTTTTACTGTTATCCGGAGTATTCTGAGCTGAATTTATTACTCTGGTTGCTTTTTCCCTTTAATTTTGTTTTCTTCTCTCCTGAACGAATTAAGTAGAATAAGACTGAACAGCAGCAAGAGAAATCCCATTGCTCAGTTTCCACAGCTCCTCCGTAGCGCATTCCCCTTCTCCACCACCTCAAGCATTTAGAAAAGCAGATGGTTACAACTTAAAAGAAAATTAAAATAAACGAGTGCACACTAACATTTTATATCTAATATAAAGATGAACCTTTCAATCGTTGGTTTGGAAGTGCTGGGAGCTGTACTGGATCCCAGAGCAGCTGGTATTTCCATGTCCAAAGGAACGCATACAACAAATGCCCTTCTGCTCCAGGGACCGAACCCAGATCCCACCACTTGAGACTAACGCGTATTTCCATCAGCAGTACTAGGGATCATGAGGAGAAACTATTTATGAGCAGGTCTAATCTCAGGCACCAGAGGGAGATAGCATGCATACACCCCAGGTAACAATACAGAGTCCAGGAACCAAACTGTCTGTGCAGTCCATGATCTATACTGAACAAAGCAACTCCATTAAAATAGCAGCCTGCTTGTGACCAGCACACCAGTAGGATCAAAGCAGAGTGTTGCTCATTGCCCAACAAGAACAGCTGGTCTTTTACATGGACATGGAACAAGGTGGAGCAAGGGGAAATTGGGAGGGAGAGGAACGAACATCAGGACTCCCATCTTGGAATAACTAGCAGATATTTCTGCAACACAAGCAAATAGCTTGGTGCAGCATTAAGACAACACAGCTGGACATGTCTGATGGTAGAAATACCACGTAACCAAAGCGGTCAAGTTCAATTACAGGGCCATTTTCCAAATGCTCACTGAAACAACAGAGAAGGGGTTAACAAAAAAAAGTCAGGTCTCTTTCAGGAACTAAAAAGCCTGCTGGTGAAGAGGAACACAGCCCTTTTTAAAGTTTGGGAACAAGATCTCCAATAATGTTACATAAATGTTCGACGGGCAATCGGATCCTGAAGAGAGAACATGCAAGAAGTGTTGCAGTTATCAGTTATTGTGTGCGAAGGGGGCTGGAAAAATCATTGCAGAGACAAGTTGAAAATAAATGTGTTTTGTTTGCAGAGACGTTATAGGATCAGTAAGAAGCATCTCAGCCATTTTGTGCAAGCAGTTTTCCTCACTTTTGATGCTCCGCTGCCATTCTGCCTCACTCTATCCTTGTCACTCAGTGGCTAACCTTGTCAGGGAGAAGAAAAGGCTGGAAAGTGACAGGTTTGACAACCTGTTGGATGCCTGGTGCTCTACTCTGCTCCTGATCTGATTGCTATCAAACACTAAACTGCTGTTCCTCCACAGAGGAACGCAACTTGATGCTTACAAACCTCAGCCAGGAAAGATAGTAAATCGGTTTAGCTGCCAAGATACTTGTTTTGTCCCTTGCATGTGTGTTCTAGATTTCCTTGTTTATGATCTGATATTTGAATCAGTGTTACATAGGGGAAAACTCCTCCAAAAGCTCCAAATTTATTATTTAAATGGGGATTATTTTTCAAGAAAGTGGAAATTGGAGATAGAACAGTCAGATGCGGAAGGATGGAAGGGGGAGGAGGAAAATCTCATTGACAGTTGGGTTCCTGTTGCTTATTTCATGGGAAATTTCTTTTCTTTGTCAGACCACAAAACCTAGATGTTCATCATTCCAGATCTCAGCGTCCTGATGCCTTGGATTCCAAAATCCACTCAGTCTAGTCACAGGTTCGGGATGTTCTCTTTGGAAGCATGTTGGAACAATATAATCCAGCCAAAACTAGCTGCACAATGCAAGCAAGACAACAGTTACTATTTGAACCTCCAGCGTGTGATGGTGTATTTTTATTTCTCCCTCTTCCTTTTCAGGAACGGTCAGATCACCGTATGCGAGAGTGTAAAAGAAGGACATAGACTTTGAAATCCTGCCTTGTAAGTCTTTCAACTCCATCACCCATTGCTAGAGCTAAAAGCATGAACAGTTGAGAGAAAAGCCCTCGGCATCAAGAGCTTAGCTGGCAAAATGGTGAATTCAGAATTAGAGTGTATTTCTCAAAAGGCAATTTGGCAAACAGATGTGAAGGAGAGGCTGCAAGCAGCACTTATGTTGGTCTTTGCCAAAGGAGCTTGATTTTCCCTTTTAGCAGGACTTTCTCGTGTTAACTTATCTTCTGAATTTCCTTTGCCCACTGAATTTAAACCAGATTCTGCACTAGTTTAAGATGAAAAACTTCTCCACTGCCAAAGCAAATACTGAAGATGTTGCCTTTTAGCAGGGTTGACCAGTTATTTCAGTTTTGATTTCTAAGAGACAAGCTGTCTTAACCAAAGGGAACATAAGGAGAAAACTCACTGGGACTAATGAAATGTGCACTTCTCACCCTGCTTTCAGCCAAAGGAGAACTGCAAGCTTACAGCAAGAGAAGAGACTTGAGTTGAATCACATGAGCAAAGAGAAGCAGCCGCAGCAATTAGACTCTAGGTCCCACTTCCGTAATGCCCTTAAGCGCATGCTGAAAAGTTAAGCATGACATGCTGAAATCATTGAAGTCAATGTGCTTGAGTGCTTTGCTGACGTGAGGCACCAGGCTACCAACAGCAGGCTTCTTCATGCATTCCTGGGCCCCTCAAAACACCTACCTAAAATCTACATTGGATGTGCAAGGAAAGCATGTTCAGGCCCACAACATGTCTAGCATTTGGGAGGGAAGACACAGGTGGGAACTCTGTTTTACCAAACATTGCGGTGGAAGTGATTTTGAAATATTTGGGTTTGAACTGTGAAGATTCAAATGCACTCAAATCGATAAATATATTTTAATATTTAGGACTCAAGGACCTGACAATACTTATTAACAGGCACAGAGAGTACTACATCATTAGGCCCATTTGCAATTGGACTGTTATGAGAAGAATCTGGTCCTGTAAACAATTGTTTAACTTTTTATTTTCACCAATAGCTCTGCACTTCACTTTCAATTTACAGTCCTATCTGGACGCATGAGAGATCACTGGAAATAGCAGCATTTGGCTAACTGTAGGTACAAAGAAAGGTCACTGTATTTAAGACTAAAAAAAAAAAAATTACAAAGCTTAAGATTAGGGGAAGATTTAGAAAGAAACTGCAAAGCAATGAACGTTAAAAAAAAATGGATAGCTTACATCTCTGTTATCACCAAGAGGTTTTCTGTCTTTGTTGGTTTTTTGTTTTTTTTTTTTGGTAATTGGTAGTTTAGTTGAGTTCTTAATATGCTATCATCTTCTCTCTTTAGGCTCCAAAGAGAGGGTTTTTTTAAGCAAATAAAAAGCTTTTTAAAACTGATTTCTCTTTTCTGAACAGTGTGGAAATATATTCCTTTTAGAATGCTCCACGCTTGAAAAGGTTACTGTGGCCTTTCAAAATACCACACACTGTGCATTCTGTAGATCATTAATGACTTTGAGGATGCACTGATACTTTCTAGTACATCTTAACCTTTGAAAAATTGGGCCTTCATTGTTTTACCTTAATAAGCAGTTTGTTCACCTTATGTCATTTATGTTTTGCAAAGGCCAACCTGGTTGAAAATATGTATTAGATGTAAAACGGCTTGTCTTGCATGGTGTAGTTTAGGGAACATAATGTGTAATAATTGCATAAAATACAATGTGCTGACTGCCCACCTCAACCTACCATTATGACAGGCTTCTAAAAAATACTTGCTGAGCAACTGACTTACTCAAGCATATTTATCAAGGCTTCCTTCAAACTTATTTGTTTAAAAAAAAAAAAAGTACAACTCCAGTTTAGTTTTTATTCACTATACAGAAGTTCACCAGCCAGCACAAGCAGCAGACTGGTTCTTGGGAAAAATCAATCAGAAATCAACTATGATTAATGGTGTTTGACAATATTTTACATTAATCATGTTTCCATGCTCTCAAGAATGTGAAGTGGAAAATCTATACTCATAAAAGTGTAACTGGGAACATTCTTCCTACTTACACAGAGATGCAGGGGCCTAGGCCTTACAGAATTATAATTTGAAACCAGCAATTTTTTTTTTAAATGTACAAAATAGCTTCTCTTTAGTCATGGGAAAACTGAAAGGAAGAAAATGGCTCCTGAATGCTCTCTCCCACCTTAAGCAATTCTTTGTTGTTGGATAAATGATCACTCTGGCCTCTCTGGTGATCCCCAAACTCTAGCATATAGAGTCACAGTAACAAATTAATAAAAACACAAAGCAAGTTAAAATATGATCACAGTAGAGAATGAAATGGCTCTTCTCCAGGGATCACACAGGAAGCAAAGGTTTCTTCATTAGCTTTTACAGTCAAAGTCCCTCATGGAAACCAAGCCCTTCGCTGCTTGAGAAAAACCATCTTCATGATCCACCAACGGCAATAAAAATATCTTTGCAAAGTCATGAGACTAATACTTTAGAGGCACATTTTCCTCCAAAGTCAGAGAAAAATGGAGGCTCTATAAGAATGTACAGTGGACATAAGAACGGCCATACAGAGTCAGAGTAAAGGTCCATCTAGCTCAGTATCCTGTCTTTTGACAGTGGCCAGTGTCAGGTGCCCCAGAGGGAATGAACAGAATAGGGAATCACCAAGAGATCCATCCTCTGTCGCCCATTCGCACCTTCTGGCAAACAGAGGCTGGGAACACCATCCCTGCCCTTCCTGGCTAATAGCCATTAAAAACAGAGAAAAGGATTTACTACATCTCTACCCCGATATAACGTGACACAATATAACACGAATTCGGATATAACACGGTAAAACAGTGCTCCAGGGGGCGGGGCTGTGCACTCCGGCGGATCAAAGCAAGTTCAATATAATGCGGTTTCACCTATAATGCAGTAAGATTTGTTGGCTCCCGAGGACAGTGTTATATCGAGGTAGAGGTGTTTAATAAAAATAATTTGTCTTGCCTTGATATTCGGTAAATTTACATATATGGCAAAATTAGCTAATGGCACCAAGAAGTGGGCTAATCATGAAGATGATTTCTGTGCCCTAGAGCAGCGGTTCTCAACCAGGGGTCCACGAGGCCCCATGGCTGAAGTCCCAATCCCCAGCGCCCCGGCGGAGCTGAAGCCAGGAAGTGCCATGGAGCAGGCACGGTTCCTTCCTCTCCTGCTGGTGCCCCAGGCTGAAGCTGCTCCTCAGCTCCCAGTCCCCATTTGCTCCCTCAGAGGCCGCCAGTAAGATCCTCCCAGGTGGGGAGACCTGGCTCCGTGGCTGGCAGACCCCTCCGGGAACAGGGACCATAGGGGAGCCCTCCCAGCACACAGCCCCTAATACTCCTCTCGCTACACCCTGCCCGCACACAACCCCAGCTACCCCCCTGCCTGCAAGTTGAGCTACCCCATCTGCATACAGCTTCTAGCTACCCACTCCCTGAACCCTAAGCTGTTTTCAAACTTTTTGAGCTAAGCCACCCAACTTTGTTATAATTTTTAGTTGCATCCCTCCCTTCTCCCACCCCCCAAACAGGTGGGTGGCCTGCGGAGGTGAGTCGGGGGTGGAGGTGGCACTCCCTCCCTGGACCCCCCCATGCAGAAGTGGCTCGAGCCCCGCTGGCCCCTGCCTGCCCTAGATAGAAGTCAAACTACTCCTATGCCCAAGGCCCCTGCTCTGAGCCCTCCCGGTGGGCCCTGGAGTTTTTATAGCTTATCAAGGGGGGCCTCAGAGAGAAAAAGGTTGAGACCCCCTGCCCTAGAGAGCTTACCAAATAGAGAAATGTCAAAATCAAAGTGTCAAATTTTAATGTAGGCGGCATTAAAGACAGACTAATTCATCCATACCCTGAGATTTCAAAGCGAATTGATTCAAGTCATGACAACCATCTTCCCAGTTGTCTCCACATTAACATTTATGACACTCTTAACTGTTCAAAGAGGGTGGAAACAAAAAGCGACTGATACACATTTGAGTTAATTTAAGATCACCCTCTGAATGTAGGGTTTACTTCTCAGGTTCCTAACAAACAAGTTACCATTCACAAAAGAAATGGAGTGTACAGGTCCGTCCACTCCTTACCAGGGCCAGCTCCAGGCACCAGCTAAGCAAGCAGGTGCTTGGGGCGGCCAAGGGGAAGGGGCAGCACGTCGGACTCTTCAGCGGCAATTCGGCAGCAGGTCCCTCAGTCCCTCTCGGAGGGAAGGACCTGCCGCCAAATTGCTGTCAAAGAAGAAAGCAGCGTGGCGGAGCTGCCTCTGATCGCAGCTTTCCCTCCCGCCACTTGGGGCGGCAAAAACCCTGGAGCCGGCCGTGCTCCTTACTCACGTACAATTCAATGACTTACAAGTAAAGATTCCCAAGGGGCTGCCACAACAAATAGGGATACACAGAGGTGCACAGATATGTTCTTGTTAAAAAAAAAAAAAAATCCGTGCAGCAAGCAACTGAACTATAAAGAATTTCACAGTACAAGGAAAAAGCAATCTACTTGTTACTGCTTCAATTTGTTAAATTTAGCTTCATATATCAACACTAACTCTAAAATCCCCCCACATCCCGCATAATTCATCAATCTGCAAGCTACGATTCTTATAGGGGACTCAGGTATTGTTCCTACACAGAGCATTGGAAACCGATGGCAGAAAAGCCAGTGTAAATGAGCACAAGTTGGAGATCTTCACATGCCGGGAGTATTTATTCCTCACAATATCACAACAGGAACTGCTCCAACTATTCCCATTACAGAGGCTTCCAACTCAAAATATTGATTCAGTGGTGCTGTCTGGAACTAATCTGCACGGAGAGGCATTACCTTGCAGCAATGGTAATCTAACGTCAGAAGTTTCACCAGCCCATCACTATAGGTCAGTTGCTGCATCAATATTTTGAGAGTCAGGAACCTTCGTTACAGAAGGCGTTGGAGCATTCGTTACAGCTCCTCTCCATTATGGCTTCTCGGGAACGGCTGTAGAAACAACCGTATTTCAGCCTCAACAAGTGGCATTTTGAATAAAACCTAACCCCATGATGTCTTTTTGCTTCACACTTTTTGTGTGTGGTCATTACAGGGACTAAGGGAGTACCACCCATTGAGACACATTTGGCGCCCCAGTCCATCATCTTCGCTGGGGTCCCACCCCCTCGCATTTCCATTTGGGTGAACCAGGTCCCAATACAATTGTCTCGCCCTTCTCCCCACCAGCCCTTCTCACAAGATCACTTTTGGCTTGAATCTAAAACCTTGCTATATCTTTAGATATACTCTCTCTTACTCTGCATGCACAGATAAGCCTGCCCTGTTTTCTAAGATCTATTGCTTAATTAATGAATTCATTGCAGGCAATTAAGGTGTGTTTGAAAGGAGATAATATGTATTTTTTTCACATGAAAGCACCAGTTTCTCTCTAGCAAAACTATATGCAAGCCATAATTAAGTGACTGTTTGGTATAACATGGTATATTCCTGCAGCAATTATGGGTTTTATTGCTATATATTACTACACTTCACACACACAAAAACTATTTTTGTGATCATAAATTCCTTTGCTACCAGATTGCTCTGCACGCAACAAGATAAACATCGAGCATGTAAATATCTTATACTATTTGCAATACAGCAGCAACCATTTGGAATAGGTAGAAACGAAAGGCCCCAACCCAGACTGAGGCCCCATTGTGTGGTCACTCCACATACACAAGAAATCCCAATTGCTTACTGCTTGCGACCTAAACAGACATGGGTGGGAGAAAAGGTTTATTATCCCCATTTTACAGATAGGAAAGAGAGGCAGAGAGGGATAAAGTGACCTGCCCAGGGTCACACAGGATGTTTGTGGCAGAGTTGGGAAGTGAAACTCAAATCCCAGTACAGGCATTAGATAGTCAAAAAGCCAGGCTGCCCTTCTCTCCAGGTAAGGGGGGTGGCCCTCATTGGTGGACAAAATAATGAGAGGATGGGCCATTCCACCCACCTCTGCCTTTCAGAGTCCTTAAAATAAATAAGTATGAGTATGAGAGGAAAAAAATCAAGAGAAAAGAAGAAAAAGGGGGACAACTGCTGACTGAAAAAAGGGGAAGGAGCAAGCTTAACCCTCATGGCACCCACCCCATGGTCTCCTGGGACCCCACTGTAACACCACTGGGCCTTCTTCATCCTGATGCTGAAAGGTATCCTGCTCCAGTCAGACCAAGAGAGGGTTGGCCAGATGACGACACCACCACCTCCATTTGTGACAAGTGTTCGTTCACAGGTGATAGGGTGTGTTTTTTTCTTGTATCATTTTGTTGTGTGAGTTCACTCAAGAGTGCAGGGATTGTCTGGTTTCACCCACATAGTTATCAGGGCATTTAGTGCACCGGATGAGGTGCACCATTGTTGCAATAGGTATGCGTAGGACCTACTGATCTTGAAGATGTGTTGGGAGGGGGATATGGATCATTGTAGCCGTGGAGATACATCTGCAGGTTTAGCATTGAATGAACCCATACATAAAAATAATAAAAGGACAAAACACATCCTATCCCCCGGGGGGCAAACACTTTTCACAAAATGATCACTCTATATCTGACCTCTCAGTCCTTTTCCTCAAAATAAACCTGCACAAGACGTTCAAAAGACGAGCATGGGAGCTTAAATTCATAACTCTGCTAGACACTAAAAACAATGACCTTAGTAAAGGCGCTGAATGTAAGGCTTATTACAACAATCTGTAAACCACTAACACTCCCCCCCACCAACACTTTTTTTTTTTCTTTTGTTGATCCTATAACTGCAGAAGTGGTAAAAGGCTTACAACAAAATAGCACGGTCCTTCTTTTCAATAAATCCAAATGCGTCATATAAACGAGTCATTCTCAGTAGGAAATTTTAGTTTGTACTGACTTCACTAGTGCTTTTTATGTAGCCTGCTGTAAAATCTAGGGAAGCGGACATCACCCCTAGAAGACCTCTGCAAACTCTAGGGGTATAAGGACCTCTGGTTGAGAACCAGTGAGCTAGGGGACAGAGCAAGAGACTGTAGTATCCAGCTCCTATCTATGTACTCCTCTGGCTCCCATGACTGTTGCATCCAAGCACATCACAATTATGAATGCATTTTATCACCAAGCACAGCTGGGAAGCAGGGCAGCTACAGCCCCATTTGACAGATGGGGAACTACGGCTCAGGGTAGACAAAGGGACTTGCTCGCAGTTACACAGGAAGTCTACACAAAAGTCAGAAACTGAGCCCGGGTTTTCCAAGTACCACTCCAGTGCCCTAACCACTAGGTTAACCTGCCAAAGAAGCCTGACAGATCTAATCTAATCTAATCTACCTAATCTATCTAAAAAACCCATGTGAAATCAGAACCATGCACTGCAACAGGGGCTGGCTGTGTAGGAGGATCTAAGTATCAGAGGGGTAGCCGTGTTAGTCTGGATCTGTAAAAGCAGCAAAAAGTCCTGTGGTACCTTATAGACTAACAGACGTTTTGGAGCATGAGCTTTCGTGGGTGAATACCCACTTCGTCAGATGCATGACATGCAACTGACGAAGTGGGTATTCACCCACGAAAGCTCATGCTCCAAAACGTCTGTTAGTCTCTAGGAGGATTTAGTTACAGATTCAATCCTTCACTGCCATTTGGAGTCTGCTCTTCCGACATCACTAACAGAAGTTCCTACATTGTTCATCGGCCAAGAGTAAACAACCAGAAACAGCAGGAGAGTGTTTTACTCAGATCTGAGTGGCTAAAATGATACTTCAGCTCCAAGGAACTACCCCCGAATGCACCTCAACAGAGCACCTCCCTAGGCCTTTGAGAAGGAGATAAGAGAAGGTTCAGGAGAGTCTCATGCTTTAGGCACAGTACCAGACAAATTCCTAGAGGGCACCAGGCTAAGCTCCCTCTTTACAACCACTGAATCCACCTAGCGGCACTGTTCGCTCTTCCACTGGAAGCTCTTAACCCTTTTTCCAAGCACCAGGCCATTTCATTTGCACCATGTCAAAGACTCTCACTTCAAAAAAGGGATTTACTGGACAAAAAAAAAAAAGGGAGATGTATTTATTTTCTGCATTGGAAAACAGAATGCAATAATAATAAACTACTAATGCATGGTTGGGGTGTGATGTAAGACTAGCACCAAACATACTAAAAGCCCCAACATTATTTCACAAAGAAATCAGAATCTCAAGTTTAGCCGTACATTAGCCAACACTTAATTTAACAAGAACATTTGCACTAATGAAGCGCTCTCCACAGAAAGCTCTCAATGTGTTTTGTATGATCTCTCTTGTAGATGTACACAAATAATGCACAGAGAGATGAACTGACTTACCTGAGTCAAACAGCAAGTGAGTGGCAGAGGCAAAAAAAACAATCTGTCTGAAGGGGACCATGTGAGACCTCCAGGGCTGCTGAATAAATTAGCTAGATTTATTTTAAAAGATCTCCTGGGAACACATACTTTTATCTTATTATTCAGTGCTTAAAATATAAAATTAAAAATAACCCACATAACTGTTACTGTCGCTATAGTTAGAACAACTATGCACTCTTATATTTTTAGGCCATCCCCTTAACTAGCAAAAATTTTTATCACAACGAGTAAAATGTTGCTCCTTAGCAACAAGACAGATGTAAATTGTATTTCCTACCCTACCCCCATTTAACTTTCCTAAGAGGCTAAAACGCTCATTTAACCATTAATAAATTAATATAACAGAGTACAGAACATTGTTGTAGAACACAATAATTAGAGCAAGCTGTGTCACAAATGGAAATTACGCTTAAACTTTTAAAAGTGCTATTCTGACTGGCTGTCAAAAACACAGCCGTTCGTTCATGCGCCCAAAATAGGACTGTGAAATCATCTCGACATTTCTGATTATGAGTAATAAACCCATCATGTGACTGCCAAAGGAAATTATACCCTTTTTATGATTTAAACCTTTGTAGTCTAGAACGAACAAGAGCATTCAAGCTGTAGAAGAAGAAGTGAACGTTACATACATTTTAAAATTTTTATTAAAGCTAATGTTACAAAATTATATAGTCCGCAGGTTAAGAAAAGAGTGTCTGTATATCTGGGTATAGTGCTTACGTTATCCACAAATACGAAGTTTGTTTTTAAAGTCACAAGATTCATACAATACATAATCAGCAATAATTGAAATTTAGGTGAATAAGTTTAAAGATACAGTTTAGATATTAGCATCCAAGTATTAGAGTACCTCACCCATGAAATGTGTTGCAGAGAGTTGGTTGTGAACAGCAAAATATATCAATGAGTGAAGATAACCGAGTGAAGTAATTGAGAATTTAGGGTAGGTTGTCCATTTAGAAAATTCAAATACTTTTCTGATGTACTGTATTACTTTCCTGACTGCACTTCTCTTCGGCACCCCAGCTCATCCTTCCTGATATTGTCGATGTCCGGCGATGTGTTCTATGTAGATGTCCCTCGACTACCTGATGGTGTCTGAAACCATAAGTTGCCGTATCAGCCGAGCGTAGCGTTGACCGATTCCGCATTCTCTCAGCACTTGCTCTTACTGGGGTCTCACGCGCCCAGTTTAACTACAGCCTTTTTACATCCAATACACGTAGGGTGACCAGGTGGCCGATTTTCAACTGGGAAGGCTGGTCGAAAAGGGGACCTTACAGTATCTGGTCAGATCTACTGACCAGACACCCAAAATCCAGTTACTGTGGGTAGGGAAGATACCGGGTCATCACCTACGCCAGCCGGGGCAGCTGCAACTCCTAGCCCCTGCTCTGCAAGTGAGTCCCTCCCGACTTGGATGGGAGAAGGAAGAGCAGCGTGCAGTGGGGAAGAGGGGCCTCGGGGGAAGAGATGGGGCCTCAGGGGGGACGAGGTGGGAGGGAGGTTCCAGCTGTCCTCCTGGAGTGCCTGGTTTTTAAATATTACCAAGTAGACAACCCTACGCAGACAGGCTAACATCTATTCAAATGCTTCTTTGTACTATACACTATGTGCAACTTAACTACAATTCCAACATTTTTTTAAGAGTGAATTGGTCCCTAATTAGCGAACAGTTTGTGAGCAACTGCCCTTAAAATGTTAACAGCTGAAATGACAATAACAATTCTGTTTGCAGCTATAATGGCTTCTCATTAGAGTCTAGTTAAATATTTTCCAAAACTATCTGGGGAAAAACCCCATAAACACTTATTTATTTATTACTAATTGTAGAAGGAGAATGCCAAAGAAACAGCAAGGAAGTGGTGGCTTTTTCCACTTGAAGTATTTGCTACAGTTAGCCACACATGGGGCCTCACACATCTCCCACCACCGCAGAATTTATCACCATTAATCTGTCCAATCAACAGGAAAAGACTCAGTCGGACTCAGACTTTAGTGAACATACTCCCTTATGAGTATTCTGCCACTGAATTAGAAAAGTTTAAACCTCTTGCACTTATTTAGCTAACAATTCTTTATCCTGTCTCCCCACCGTGCCAAGCTCCTTTGTAGGACAAAACAATGATTCAACAACCTCCTACAAACAAACTAGCAGCAACAGATATTCTCCCCTGAACATAAGCAGCACAAAGCATGCAAGACAAGTGAAGGTGGATTTTTCTTTCATTTCTATTATAACGAAAGTTTGTGCGTGCATATAATGTCCACAAAGACGTATTATGGCATTCTAGTAGCTTCCTCAGCTGCACCTGAGTCCGAACTTGTAACACGTTGGCTACTCCAGACCCAAGTCTCTCAACTATAGGCTCCTAATCATACCACGCTTCCACCCATGTGGCTATTTTGCATGGGGTATGAATGGGTAGTATGCAGAGCCCACTTAAATCACCGAATCAGACTTCAGTGAAGAGACGTAACTGATTTGCTCGGAGACCATTAGCCGGGAAAGACAGACATAGGCTGTGATCCTACCAGGAACTACCCATCACTGAAGTATGTTTCTGCGAATTATGACATTACACACTTAAATAACTGACATTTTGAAGACAGCCTAGTGTCCTATGTTGGGATGCTGACAATCTCTTCCCAATAGGGGCAGGGCTCGTTTCCAACCCTGCAAGGCAACAGGACACGGACTTGCTTTTCTAGACCTAAAAAGTATCTGAATCTCACTCATCTCGGCTTCAGCCATGTTCACTTTCTGGGTTTTTTAGGTCGTTATTTTGTTGTTGTTGTACAAGAAGAAGAGAGGAGGGACTATTTCTCTGGCAAGTTACTGGATTTTGGTTTGGATTTTTTTAGGTGATGATGGCCTGAAGGGGTTCATGGGTTTAAAATGTGAAAGTCAGTCCCTCAGGAGATGGATTAACGGGCAGAGTGCAGGTGAGGCAGTTAATGTTATCTGATCATTTCCCACATGGCTCTACAATTAAAATGACTGACATCAGCGTATATATGTCATTAGAGTGTATACAAAGAGAGTGTAACCAATTTGTAAATCAAGCGTATAATGTAGTTCATAGTAAATGTCATTTGATAATGTTTTCTACTTTTTTTGTTTTATTTTTTGTACAAAGTAACATTTGGAATTACAACAAATTAAATGTGGAAGTTAGGATTTAGCAAAAATACAAGAATAAAATTCACTAGTATTCTAGCAGAAGCCATACTGGATACAGTCTGTTTTGCTTATTTAGATCCATTCCTTTCTTCTTTTTAAAAAAAGGCAATTTAACTGTAATCCAGTGTGACCTACAGTAACGACAGTCAGTACCTCTGGTATACTAAGATACTGGATGGGCAACACACATTCTCTCTCTCTCTCTCACTTGAGATTTCAAATTGTAAAATGAAGTCTTTGAGGTGAATCAATGATGTTCTTTGTTATCCCAAGAGGGCTTTTCTTGTCCACACGATGCAGTTATTAAAGTCCCTTTTTATGAACAAATAATCTCCCAAAAGCTTTAGGTATTGACATGGGGAAACGTCATGAGTTCTTACTTTCTTAAAAAACACTGTTAGCCACTTGCGCATGCAAAATGTAGCATAATCCCGGAAAAGAGAACTGGCGCCTCTGCAATCTGATTTGCGACCAGTTAACTTCTGTGGACCAAATTCATACTTTATGTAAATCAGTGCAGAACTCTGCTAGGGTCAAGAAAACTGTTTATTTACACCAGGTCTGAATTTACCCCTTTTACCCTTCAGAACATTTAGGCCCTGATTCTCCTTTCATTCACATCAACTTTACACTAGTTCGTAGTTTATTTGGAGTCACTCCTTACTTATGCCAGCCAAAGGATCTTGAATAAACTAAATCATGACCCTTGACACTCAAAGCTTCATTACTTAAGATTCAAGCTTCAAATTAAAGCTGTTTTAATGCCCCACACGTTGTAAAAGCCTCAGGGTAATCTGATTTCAAAGTGTTATTCACTCTGTGGATTAAAATGGTTGGCTTGGAACCAAAATGAAACAAAGTTTAGCAGCAAATCTGTTCTAAAAAGCCAAAGTAGGGGGCCTGCTGATGCCAGGAAAGGCACCAAAGGAGAAGTGCTCTCGTAGCTTGTGTGAACTGAAATTGACAAAATTCTTACAGTTGCCATTTTACCAAAATACACCCTGGAAGCAGCAGGCCTAGATGAAGAGGCAGATTTATTTACACTGAAATACAATTAGGTTAGAGATAGTTAATGGAGTCCTTATGCCCACACAGAGCCGCTTGCAAGATCAGGACCTAAGTCACCGCTCTAAACTAGAAAAAAAAGCACCAAGTTTTAATCAATTGAGAGGTTACACTTAAAACTCAGATCACTGTAGACAGTATGTATCAATGACCTTGCCATGCAAGGCATCCTCTGGCTGAGCTGACCTCTATTTCATACCATACTTACACTGGGCCAGTCACTACAGTATGGAGACACAGAAGTACTTTCATTTTTTCAAATGAGAAATAAACATTTCACTACCTTGCAGGTACCAGAACGTGAATTAGAATAGCTCAGGTTTTCTTTGTCTCTTTAACTCCCCTAAGGGAGGCTGGCTGTCTTGTGGTCAAAGTGTAACGCTGGAGAGTCAAGAGACAAGGGGTCTATTTCAAGCTGAAAGAGATTTCCCGTGTGACTTGTAGAATATTAATACCTGTGACACAGATGAGGAAGTAGATGTTTTCTTCAAATTTTGGAAAGCAAAAATGTCACTATTCATTAACTCTAGCAGCTGGGAAACAGCCAGCATGGCACTCTTCCCATGAACAAAAAAATTAATAAAGGAATTCCCGTTGAGTTATTTAGCAAGGCATCAGTGTGGTCAACATTAGGTTGTTTCATCCAGTCTTCTGGCTGGATCGGACAACTGATGAGACGGTTTTCAGAACAGAGGAACCTTCTACATGGAGTTGGGGTAATGGGATCTGTAATTAGACACTTGCCCCCTGTCCAAAAGGAAGAATCTGGTACAGCCCCTATTAATGATGATCCTGCCTCTCGGAGCTACCCAATCCAGAAGCAAGAGGCTTCTGTATTTTCGCAGCAAGTTTATTATTCTGTATGGATGAGTTTTGTGTAATCCTTGTCTGGGGTCAGGCAAGAGCAGAGGAAGGAGATCAGGTGTGTTTATTGCTGCTGCCTGTCAATCCAGTTGACAAGATCATTACTCATTAATTCCAGAGTGGTGGAGCCAGCCTGCAGGAATCAGTGTCTTCTCTTTGTGGCTTTACCCCAGTCAAACCAGCATTAGAACCACTGCCTACAAACAAAAAACCTCCCCAAACTCACTCAGCCAAACACGCGAAGTCCAAGAACCAAAAATGTAAGAAAAAGAGCTACAGGGAAAGGAATTATGTAGAGATGAAGTCATTGCAACACATATGAGGAAGCAATTAGCAACTTGACTAGCATGAAGAATACTAGCACCTAGATAGTAGCTGATCGGTGTCCATCGAAGCCCATGAGAAAAAGATCACAACCTGAATGCTTACATTAGACCAGGCCTGCACAACATATGGCTCACGGGCCGCATGCGGCCCCCAGAGGTTCACTGTGCGGCCCGTGGTGGGATTCAAAAGGCTCTGAGCTGCCCATAGCGGCGGGGAGCTCAGAGCTCTTTAAATCTCAGCCGCGGCAGGGATTCAAAAGGCTCTGAGCTGCCCGCAGCGGCGGGGAGCCCAGACCATTTAAATCTCAGCCGCAGTCGGGATTCATAGGGCTCTGGGCTGCCTGCAGCCACAGAGAGCCCAGAGCCCTTTAAATCTCAGCCACCAGGGCCGGCTTTAGGCCAATTCATCCAATTCTCCTGAATCAGCCTCGCTCCTAAGAGGGCCACATGCCCAAGCCCCAGTACGGTGTACCGGCAAAAACCAGTGAGCTGTAGCGGGGTGGCCCAGCTTCCCCAGGGGGCAATTTAAAAGGCCTGTGGCTCCCAGGCCCTTTAAATTGCCACCAGAGCATCACTGCTGGAGCCCTGGGGTAGGGCTGTGGGGGCTATTTTAAAAGTCCGGGGTTCAGGTCGCTTCTACCGCCCCGGCCCTTTAAATAGCCACCGGAGCCGCACCACTTCCCCAGGGGTTCCCGTGGCTATTTAAAGGGCTGGGGCAGTAGAAGAAGGGGAGCCCCGGGCCCTTTAAATACCCCCAGAGCCCTGGGGTAGCGGGGGCTCTGGGGGCTATTTAAAAAGTCTGAGGTTCCCGTCGCTTCTACTGCCCCAGTCCTTAAATAGCCGCTGAAGCCACAACGCTTCCCCAGGGCTCCCTCGGCTATTTAAAGGGCTGGGGAGGTAGAAGCAGGGGAGCCGCGGGCTCTTTAAATAGCCCCCAGAGCCCTGGGGTAGCGGGGGGGCGGTCTCCAGATGCCTTTGCTGCCCTGGTCTTTTTAATAGCCCCCGGAGCCCCACCACTTCTCCAGGGCTCCTGCAGCTATTTACAGGGCAGGGGCAGTGGAAACAGGGGAGGCCCAGGCCCTTTAAATAGCTCCTGAGCCACGGGCTGCTACTGCTACCCTGGTGGGGGAGGCAGGAGGAGGGGACACTCACCATACAAGATGGGCTGTACCCCCTGTACCTGCACCAGTTTCCCGCAGCCAACCCCTGCCGCACCTCCTGCCCTGCCTGCACCAGTTCCCGTCTCCAGCCAGCTCTGCACCAACCCATCTCCAGCCAGCCCTGCACCCCCTTCCCTGTCTCCAGCCAATCCCTGCCGCACCCCGCTGCCTGAAGCCAGTCTGTCCCGCACTGCTTTGTCTCCAGCCTTGCCAACCCATGCCGCACCCCTCCTGTGGCCCTGCCTGAAGCCAGCCAGTCCATCCCACACGCCGTCTCCAGCCAGCCCCGCACCCCTTGCCCAGCCTGCAGCCAGATCCTACCTCCAGCCATCTCCCCCCACCTCCAGCCAGCTCCATGTCCACTGGTGCCCTGTAGTTCCCAGGGAAGTAACCCTGCACACCTGCTTCAATGAGGTGGGCAGGGAGCAGCTGGGACCCACACGTACACCCTAGCACACCCTCGGAGTGGCGGAGCTCATTTCTAGTTCAGACACATCTTTTTAAAAAAGAACTTTAGGTAGGGTTAACATACATCTGTACTTTCACGGACATGTTAGGCTTTTTGGATCTTAAATCACCATCCAGGAGGAAAATACGGACGTATGCTAACCCTACTGGTACAAAAAATACATACTGTGGCAGAGCTTTTTATAGGGAACTGGTTGCTAAGAAATGAAAGGCTTTTTTTTTTTTTACATGTGGTTTGTTTTTTTTTCCAGTCGAAAATGTTCGAATTGGGCCCCGCACTTCCTAAAGCCAGCCCTGCCAGCTGCAGCCAGGATTCAAAGGGCTCTAAGCTGCCCGCAGAGATTCTCGGCCGTGGCTGACATTTAAAGGGCTCAGGGCTCCCCGCCGTCATGGGCAGCCCAGAGCCCTTTGAATCCCAGTGGCGGCTCCACCGGATGTGCTGGGGCTGGGATTTAAAGGGCTCGGGCTCCCCTCAGCAGCAGGAGCTCTAGGCCCTTTAAATACCTGCCCCAGCCCCACAGAGCTCCGGGTTCCTGCAGCCGCCGGAGCCCCAGGCCCTTTAATTTGACCCTGAGGGCTCCCAGCCAGCTCTTCAGCTGGGAGGCCCTGGTTGATTTAAAATCAAGTATCACCTCCCCACCCACAACCTTCCTTTTTGGCCCACAGCTGTTTTGGTGGGGTGGCACTGGGAAAGGAGGGTTTCTGCAGGGCTGGGTGGTGCTGGGGTGGGGTGTTTCCGGGCGGCTGGGGGGGGGGCCTCAGCTGTTTTCTTTGGAGTAGTGTGGCACTTGCCGCTTTACGAGTTGTGCAGGCCTGCATTAGACACTCAGCTATTACCAATACCCTGGGAAGTGCTAGGGAGCGAATTTGAAAAAACCTGCACAAATATATAATCATCAGGCATTGACACTTTCTTTCCCCCTGCTTCGGTCTGCCAGTCATCCTCTGGAACATCTCCGTTATCTAATCACATAGAATCCTCTCCATTTTGGGAATGTCTGTACTGTGTTACACCATGTATCAGTGCAGCGACAAAACACAAAGTGAAGTGGCTATTTTTATTTATAAAAGACGATGACAGTATCATTTTGTAGTTCTCCTTCCGTACATTGGCTGGTCAGCTGAGGTACTAGCACAGAAATTACATCTACAATGCAAAACAGACCTACAATGCACAATGGAGTCATTTACAGAATCCTGAATCTTAATTTCTCCCCCTTTCCCCTTATATTTTTTAATCATTCAGACAGTAACTCTTCTGAAAGCAGGTCTGATAATTTATTAATTATCCCTTCCCTTTGCCCACCCAACTCTATTAGTACCATTTGGATTGCAGCAATACCTGTATATATTTCCTGCCTTCATGGCTACTTGAGTGGAGCTGTTCTTTGAAAGGATGAATGTTGGAGACCAGCTTTATATTTGACCACCAGCCAAAAAAAAACACAGCCAGGAGTCGGGAGGTGGAACAAAAGACAAGATTCTCACTGAATGCAAACCCCTGTTTCCAGCTGGGATTATCTTTTTCCAGACTGTATCTCTTTGATGTACTGCAGACATTCAAGAGGCTGCCAAGTGCCATTTTCATGGACATATGCCACAGGCTAAAGCAGAATGAAAGGGGATGGGTAAACTCCATCACTCCTAAAGTTCAGGCCCAGAACTCAAAATGGGTTATTCAGAACAGCTCAGTTACTGTTAGGAGTCTCTGACCTGGCTTTGCCAAAGAAACAGCAAACGCAAAGAACACCACTGTGAAGGCCCTGCCTAAAATAGCACAGAGCTAGGAAGCACCATCCCCTTTAAAGTTACCGGAGTTCAACCAATGCAGTTAAAGTCAAAATAGGGAGAGAGCCAGTTCTGAGCTAGGCAGAGCCATTCTTTGTTGCTTTTAAAAGGTGTTTTTCTAGGATAAATATTAGTTTTTTTAATGGCTACCCACCCTTGATGGAGCCAGAGCTAAACAAAAGATGAGATTAGTAACTAGAGAACAGTAACACAAACTGATTGTGCAGTCTTATTTTTCCACCCTTATCAAAGGCCTGTTGAAAAAATCTCAGCAAGTTAGTGGGGCAGGGAGGCATGAAAGCAAAAGAGGTTAAAAAATCCCCATTATTTAGTAGATGCTTTTTTCCCCAAGTAATAAGTTTCTTGTAGTGATTCTCAATTGCAAAAATGGTTTACGTTTTTATTCCTTCAGGCAACACAGCACATGAATGCTCCAGTTTTCTCATAAGAAATGCAAATGCATTAAAGAACACACACAATTCAATTGCATGTCTTTAACAGCAAAGCAAAGAGCTGTCCAGAGAAATGTGCGTGTATTCATTCATAACAAGTTTTTAAAAGAAGGGAAGGCTAAAAGCAATGTATTATTTCTTAAAACGTGAATGTTGTTGACTAGTAATTGCAGAAGAACCAATGTATCATACATCTCTCCCCACCTTTGTCGAGCTACATTATAAACTCTTTGTTGCAGACTCTCTTTTTAGGTGTATGCCCAGCACTCTGGAGCCCTGATCTTAGCTGGGGTCTCTAGGCACAAAATAACAATTGTAATAAATAAACAATGTGGAAGTCTAAGTGTTGGTGCATGCAAGATGTGGACACATGAATACACATGTGTATTCCATAAGCATGAATACATGCAATTCATTTCTAGAGGTATCTGGACGGGTGCATTTCTGTGGTTGTGCTCTATGAATTTGTATTTGGGCTTCAGGAATGGGCCTTTAATGGACCTATTGCAGCTGTGATAACTTGTGGTCCTAATTCCACACACAAAATTACAGTAACTTTAGTGAACAAAAAACATGGAGCTAGTTACAAAAAATGGGAAGAGGGGAGGGAAAGAATCACGAAAACCTTTGTGAAATTTCATTATTTTTTTTAATCACCCTTTTTGACTATTTTGCTGCCAACTCTAGCATCCAGTAACAAATAAAACATGAACTTAGCATAATACATTTGTCCAAACAATGATATGCCTGTTTGGGGCCTGCAGTGATCATGAGCACGTTAGCAAGGGTGGGGGAGAACAAGTGACGGAGGGAGGGGGATGGAGAGAGCAGTGGACAGGACTTTGGGAAGGGGTGGGGCCTCCAGGAAGAGGCGGGGCCTCCAGGAAGAGGCGGGGCAGTGAGCAGGGCAAGAGTGTTTAGTTTTCTGGAATTCGAAAGCTGGCAACCCTAACCCCCACCCACCAACAGAGGACAGGGAGTCTTGGTAATACCCTGCTAAATACCTACCATAAGAATGTCCAGCTACACCACAAGAAGCAGCAATCTAGCGCAAAATTCTCTGCACTGATTGAGGCCACACACCTTGTAACCACATTATATTTCTCCATTGGCAGTGTGGTGGGAACAAGCCATTTTAGAATCATGTTACAGCTCGCACCTTGCTCCCCCAGGCCATTATAAAGCAGTTTTATTCGACAGAATAGCACAATCCTTTGTTCCCCGTTAGCAGCTGGTCCACACAGATACTGCCTCCAAGCTAACAGACCTGGCCCTTTATCTGAAGCAGTAGAGGTGTATTCTTTTGGACAGTGGTGTCTCAGGTACAGCCCACTGAGGACTTTCCCTCTCTGATGGGAGGATTCTTCGGCAGGTTAGATTAGCCCTTCAGCTAAACTCCCCTCCTTCCTGGGCAATCTACATCTAAAAACGACGTCACCAAACAGCGTGGCCCTTCCCGAGTCTGGCTAGTTAACATACACGTCTCTGAACAATCTTCTCAAGGCTTCTTTTCACAGGAATATATCCCAACCTTCTTAGCCTTCTTCTCAAGCTTGATGCAGCACTTTCGCCCCCTTCCCCAGCCTGTCTCTAAGCCTCCTTTGCCAGTCTCCCTCTCAGCTGGGAGACAGAGTCAGTCTTGCCCAGGCTCAACCTCTTGGCCCTTCACTGGAGAGGCATCTCTAGCAGCTGCTATTCTCTTCTGTTTCCTCTTCACTCAGCTTCCTTTCCCAGCATTCCTTGCCAGCCCAATTTAACGAGCAATGATACAGCCTGGTTATCACATGGCTGAGTGCCACTCATATTTCACAGCAGCGTTTCCACTGCAAAACTGCTGATCATAGCTCATCTCAATTGATTGGACTCTTCCTGTTGGTATGCATACTTCCATCTTTTCATGTTCTCTGTATGTATAAATATCTCCTGTCTGTGTGTTCCATTCTATGCATCCGAAGAAGTGAGCTGTAGCTCACGAAAGCTCATGCAGAAATATATTTGTTAGTCTCTAAGGTGCCACAAGTACTCCTATTTTTTTTGCGGATACAGACTAACATGGCTGCTACTCTGAAACAGGTTTCAGCTGTTATTTTATACTAAATCATTTGAACCTTTGACAACTTTGCTTAGTTACAGCAGAAATTCACCCACTATTATCGTTACATTTCAGAATGGAAGTTCCATTATATTTGTGAATCTGAACTTTTCAAAGGTTAGCGTCACTGGGTTCCCATCCACCAAGAACAGGCAGACAGTTTTATGTACAAGAATGACTAGTAAACTTTAAGCGTCTTTATGTGTATGGCTTTCAGCCATCCATACATGTTAAATCATTTAACTAGCCTTCTCCCAAGATGTTTTAAAGAGGCAGACACTTTCACAATACCTTACTGCATTTAATTCCTTGGAAATTAGTTTGTTGGGTTTTCTTAAAATGCACTTGACGTGCCCCTTAATTATATGTGGTCTGATAAAAACCAGTAGTTCTAACTTTCTGATGTTAATGAGAGAAATATAGAATGCACAATAATTATCTCTGACCTTATGTGCAGTGAGATAAAAAAAGAGCAGGTTACGTTAAGATTGCCTGGGAGTGTGCGCCTTAACTCTAATTTTAATATAGTTTGATGGTGCATGATTGAATCTGAGATTCTATAATTAGGAAGGCTTTACTGGAACAAGATAATGTTAACTTTATAACAGCAGGAATTTTTATAAAATGTCTCTTGGAAAAATCAAGCTTTAAAAAGCCCTCATTATGAAAACACTGTTTTTCTATCCTTCCACAAACCTTGATAATTTACTTTTGATTCAGTAACTCACTAAAATTAACAAGATGAAATTATTGTTTTGACAGGTTCCAACACTGATGAACAGATTTTCAAATCACGAATCCAGTCTCACCTCATTTTTCCCTCTACAGCTGACAGTTGAGAAGTGAATCATTCATTCCTTCTGGCTTTTTTATATTTTATCAAATGCTACAGGGAACAACTATCTTCAATTTCCCTTAGTAATTTCATACAGTGCCAAAAACTTAATATCCTTTTACACTTTAGTAAAATTAAGTTCTGTAGGAAAGTACACATCCATCTAGCAAAATTCCATCATTTTTGGCCATCTGTTAACTTCAGACCAACCTAGCCATAACCAAAGAAAGCAGACCTACTGTACATAATTCTGTCATTGTGAACGCATGCAAATTATAGCATTGGATCAACACCTCACAATTCCTTGTCAGGACACAAGGTTTTCTTCTGCAAAAACCTAACTTACTATTATGGGTAGGGTTAAACCCTACTGAAACCGGTGGGTTTGACTGCTACGCTTCACTTGGGATAAATGTAAGAAATAGTTAAGGTCCTTTATAGAATCAGGTAGCTGACACAATAGCAGCATCCACCCAAAACATAGGCACATGTCACCACGCAAAACAGAAGCACATGCAACACACTTGTGGGAAGAAGAGTATCTCTGGGTACTGTTTCGTGAAGGTTTGTGTGTCTGTGAAAAACAGGCAAATAAAAAACAGAGGCAGAGAGAGAAGGCAGCAAGGAAGTACCAGATACAGCCACAGCAGCACCAGGATTGTGACCCTGAGAAAAAGCTTAGAGGGAGCTTTTGGGCTGAGTGCTGGCTAGAAAGCAGCTTGGTGCTGGGAACAAAGGAACGGTCTCTGGCTGTTTGATTCCTGCTGCGTTCAGCGCTGCGTACATTCTTTGTGACTACACAGGATGGCTTCAAAGATAACTGGTTCCATCATGAACTACTTCTCCTAATTTAAACCATCTTCAGGACCCCAAATTTTGGCTAACCACTTGGGTCAAAAAGGAGTAACAATACAATTTGCATGGAATCCTTTTACACACAAGCCTCTGAGTGAGTGTTCTATGTGCTGGCAAGTTTATTATGGCACGAAAGAAATCTGGGGAAAATGCAAACACAAAGATAAAGTCTGCTGTCAAATACATTGGTTAAGTCTAGAGTAACTCCACGGAAGTCAATGGAGTCGGTCGTTAAGCAAAGAATGAATTTGAAAAATATGTGATAGAATCATAGGACTGGAAGGGACCTCGAAAAGTCATCTAGTCCAGTCCCTTGCACTCATGGTAGCACTAAGTCCTAACACAGACATATGTAAAGATCTACAAAGGGAGGCGGGATTGTGGCTGAATATTATATTAAGCGTAAACACAAAACTAACTCCTTCCTAGAACTCCTATATTGGAAAACACTCCAGATAAAATCCTGGCCCTATTAATGTCAACAAGAGTTTTGCCACATCAACGGGACTGGAATTTTACTCTTCAACTTTAGTTCAGTTGGCCCTAAAGCACAGGAACATTCTTCAAGGTTAGGTCACGAGAAGCAGAGTGACAGAATAACTACAGAGGGACTCTTCTCCCCTCTGTACACACACACATAAATACTATGGCTCCCAAACACAAGTTGCACAAGATATCGGGGAGAGAAACAGGCGACTCATGTTCAGCTCTGGGTGCAATATTTCTTCTAAAAATCCAAAAACCCAGTCTAGCTAGCTGTGTGATCTGAAGTGTGACTCAGTGGAATCATGCGATTGCCTGCAGTAAGACACTATGATAATAAATAACTATAAATAAATAATGTGCTAGCTCAAAGGGGATATGGCTAACCTGTCTAGACAATCGTGGAGTTGACATAATCTGCACTGGAACATCTGCTGGATTTTAAAATAACTTTCATCACATTTTTATTTTATTTTATTTTTGGAAGAGGTGCAACTGTGTTATGTTGAGTACAGAAGCCAGTGTTTTGATGCTGCTGATACCCAACTATCCACACTAGCTAGTCACACCTACCTCTGTAACAAAGCAGTACACAAGAAAAAACAATTAGAAAGAGAGACAGGAACTCAAGTCTAGATCTAGCAAATGAAGAACAAGACCGACAGGGGAAGAAATACCTTCGAGGGCATTACAAACATCATGTGGAAAGCAGGAAGGTTTAGATAAATCACTTAATCCCGCTAACTCAGTTTCGCCATGCATAACTAGTAGATAACACTTAGCTCCCTCGTGGGGGTATTGAAAGGTGTAACTCATTAAGTGACTGTAAGGAACTCTGCAGTGTTGTTATAAGGCACTTCAATAGCCTCAGGCAGTAGGCGCTTAGAAGTGCAGAGTATAATTTATTATTAACGTATAATAGGCTCTGCCTTTGTCAGCTGTATTCAGGAAAAACTGTGAAGAGGAAACTACAGATCCAGTCGGATCAGCACCAAGAATCCCAGCGGGTCTAAGATGCAAGAAGTCCCCTGGGAAGGGCACGGAAATAAACACCTGGATAACACAACCTCCAGCTGGAGAAAGGTAACCTAAGCCAATGCCACTGAAGTTCACACAAATGCCAGAGACAGCTATGCTGGTCTCCCCTCTGTTAAAGTCAGAGCATGGCAGGGAAAAGGGTCCAAATAATTTATTTTATGCGGAACTTGGGAAAGCGCCTGTTTATGAGACCTTTAAGGTGACTCCATCCCCATGGCATGCTTCACTAAGCACTGAGCTAAAGGCAAAAGGAGTCACATTATGGCAAGTGCAAAACAAATCAAAGATCTACAGCTTACACCCCTGGGATTCTGAGCAATACACATTCCCTGAAAACCAAGGACAGGTCCTAAGCGGGTACAGCGGAACCAGCAAAAAACCTACATTTGTGAAGTTCAGAATTAAAACTCATTCACACCAGATCTGGTGCAGGAACAAAAAGGCACCCTCTGAGAAAGACAGGATTAGCACTGGGCCGCAGCAAGGAGAAATCGTCTGCCACAGACAAGATATCTGCTTGGTAACAAAGCAAATCTCTGGTGGAGAAGGTGGCAAGGACAAGCTGGAAGAGCATCATCATTGCATTTCTAAGCCTCCCAGATACACATAACACCTGATGTACCAACAGGCACTTCACAGAGTGCCAGCGTCGTCTCTGCCACCCTGCACACCACAGTTCTCTGTTCTGTGCAAAGTGCTTAGTCCAGAGAACGTGTGTGTGCTAGAATCAGAGAGGGGATTCTTTCAGTGTGTTCTACAGAACAGGGCAAGAGTAGTATTTTCAGTGTACTGTTAAAAGCCCATGTATCCTTTTATCGGTGATGTCTAATGCTACCTTCACAGGGCTAAAGTGAAAAGCGCTTGCAGCTCCACTTGTCCTTCTGGCCTAACATACGACCACCAAAAAAGCTCTCCACAACAAGCAGCGGAGCTCAAACCAAAAAGCTCAAATGGGGTCAACGTGAACTTTGCAATTGTGACACTCAGCTTCCATGCCAGAACGATGCGATCATAAGGCTGGTCTACACTTTCCCTATGGGGGAAAATCGATCTCAGATATGCAACTTCAGCTACATGAATAACGTAGCTGAAGTCGAAGTATCTAAGATCGAATTACTCACCGTCCTCACGGCGCGGGATCGATGTCCGCGGCTCCCCGTAGACTCCGCAACTCCGTTCGGGTTGGTGGAGTTCCGGAATCGATATAAGCGCGTTCGGGGATCGATATAGCATGTCTAGATGAGACGCGATATATCGATCCCCGAGCAATCGATTGCTACCCGCCGATACGGCGGGTAGTGAAGACATAGCCTTAGGCAGCTTGGCAGCCTAACGGAAGCCTTCTACAGCATGTCTGGTTAAGATCCCCAGTGAGACATCTGGGTCTCCTTGCAGTTGTTTTATGGAGTTAAAGCTGAACAGGATTTTTTTTTAAAAATCCTCTCCCATGGAAAGTTGGGATAATATTTTCAGTGGAAAATTTTTCATTTTGCAACAAAGGAAGAAGGGGATTGTTATTTCTAGTCTGTTTCCGACAACAGAAAACCTAGAAATTTCCAGCCCAAACACTTTGAAGGAATGCAGACACCTTCCACAGAAGATTTTAGTTAATCGAAAACACACTTTTCAAGCAAAATGCATTTGAATACAGCTAAATGCAAGGTCCTATCTAGGAACAAAGACTGCAAAACATACCTACGGAATGCAGGGTCTGTATCACAATGGATAAAAACTCACATGAGCTTCTAGCATGACGCTGGAGCAAAAGGGGCGAATGTGACTCTTGGATGTATAAACGGGAGCAGTGAATAGGAAGGTGATGTTGCCTCTGGCACAATCAACATTACTTGTGCCACGGTATCTATACTGAAACTATTGCAGTATTACTAGGAGGACAGAACTGTACATAAGAATTCACCCAGAATTTCAGATACTGTAAAGCCACAGAGTCTCCCTGCTTTACACGATCACAGAACTTATAATTTATCCTGCAACAATGAAACCAGATACTCTATTCACAGATGATGGGATACACATTCACATCTTCCCTTCCCAAAATTTTCAGAGTAAAGTGACAGCTAGCCACACTCAGGCCATGAGCAATGCAAGCTGAAGTGAACAACCTTCACCGTGGATGCGCAAGGAACAGATTCACTGAGACACAAGCAAGCAAACTTCTCAACCCCTGGGCTCTCCACATTCTATCCAATCAAGATCACTCCGTGTCAGTGTCTTTGCTTGTCGATAAGATTCCAGGTCCCAAAGAAACTGCAGCGTACCTAGTGTGGTGCTATTTTTGTGCCACTTCAGATTGCAATCTTATATTTCTTCAGAGTGTTTGTAAGTAAGTGTAGCATCCAGAACCAATGATACACACTGAAGCTAGGGGAACCTCACTCCCTTCCTAGAGTTGGTGATAAACAACCATCAAACCAGAGTGTTTATATAGCAATGATTTTTTTTATTATTATTATTTAAATTTAACTCCGATTATTTTTATTTTGTTATTTAAATGACAGTACATTTTTCTTTTAAACAATAAAGCTGTTTAAAATGAAATCTGAATTTAATACAAAATATGCCCAGGCCTAAACTTCTTACAGTCTCTTAAAACATTTAAATGAAAATAAATATGCTGAATCCATGAGTCTCTATCAAAACCTGAGTTAAAGGCCGCTTTTCGACAGAGAGAAAACACCTAACTTTTCAGGTCAAACTTTATAAACAGAGCACAGTAGATCATGTACTGTGTTAAGGGCTTGTTTAATAAAAATAAATTATATATGCTGTTCTGTTAATTTAATAAAATTCCAGTTATCCTAACACAGCTTGACACAAATCACAAGCAAAACACTATCCAATAAACAATAAATCATTCACCATTTTCTAACATACTAAAAATGTACATTAATAAGAATTTGAAAATATTAAACTATATAATTGCTTAAATAAATGCATATAGTTATCATGTACCATCATCCTAGGTAACAAAAAAGATGCACCAAGTCTAGTGTAAAGGCTCTATTTAGTTGTAACTCACCAATGGTGCAAAGAATGAGAACGCACCTTTCTTTAGAAAGTAACTGAAGTACAAATAGAAAAGTTGATTAAAATTGATGTTTTAAATTGAGATTTTCCACTTGGTGATTTAAAGCAATCCACCCTGCATCAAACTTAAAAACTACAGCCTAAACTTTCTTCCCAAACTTCGTTGTTCCCAAGGCTTTCCCGACATGACCTTTCTGCCACAGGCCCTAGCTCCCTCTGCCAGGAAATAATTCTTTTATTATGAGCCTTTATATCCTGCATGGATGTAATGAGATGATCCTCCAGTCTGACCCCACCATTATTACATTAATTCAGGGCTCAACCACCTGACATCCTTATGACTCAGGGTGCTAGAGTCTGCCACTCTGGTCACAATATTCATATCATTAAATGCTTTCAGTGTATTACTGCATTGGGGAAAGGTTTGTTAAAAAAGAGTGGCAGGAAACCTAGTCCTGACCAGCACTAAGTCATAGCTGTCAAGACTGAGTTAAGTTAATCCTTTGCCCCTAAGAACATCATGAAATCTGCCTGTGAGAGACACAACAACATCAGACAATCAGTATCACTACACAGTTCCCAAGGGGTCTAACACTGACCTGGACACATCTGTTTAAAGAATGGAATCCTCCTTGTAATAAAAAGGCAGCATAACAATGTGTAATAGCTAGAAGAAGGAAAAGAGGGTGAACTATGGTGTTATATTGCCAGCTCTACCCCTAGCTCACAAACACTTTTGACAAACCACTTTGCCCCTTAGTGCCTCAGTTTACCCATCTGTAAAAACAGGGATAGTAATAAAGACTCCATAGGGATACAGTAATAACGTATAGGCATTTATAACAGTCTGGAAAACTTAGAGAAGTGGCAATTTAAGTGCAAAGTATTATTAATAAATTAAAATAATGTTAAGGTTTTCCCTGTCTTAGGCCCCTGCTGCAATTCCAGACCATGGTTTGGGCTGACTCTTGAGGACAGCATGCCTGTATAGGGCTACCAGAAAGAAAGCAACTGAAAAATCGGGACGGGAGTGGGGGGTAATAGGCACCTATAAAAGAAAAAGTAGCAAAAAAAACAGGACGGTCCCTTTAAAAACAGGACATCTGGTCACCCTACACCTATACATCTAGTAGGCTTACATGGGATTTTCTCTTGCTTAATATCACAGGGTTTCTGACAAATTATTTACACTCAACTGCTCAAAGCACCCAGCAAATACTGGATCAATATTATTATATGCTTCCTAAAAAATGAACTGCCTTCTATAATACTGTGAGGAGTGTGTCTCGTTACTGAATGAATACCAAGTGGAAAGCACTGATATTGCAATCTTATGCTCTTTTGTGAAGGATCCTCCCCAGTTTCTATCTTTATGTGGATAACTGTGTTGATGCTACACAGATGCAGGCTCTATTGCCATTTGCTCCAGGATAAGGACAGATGGCAAAGCGATGGCTAAGGACTGGCTTTATCAGGGGAGTGCTGTCTCTCTGTAGTCATAAGCAGCTTGTTAGCTGAATGTCCAGTTTCCGCTTCCTCCATAGCTATGAATGCAGAGTAGGGAATGCATTGAGGATGCAGAGATGACAGGGTAAATTGGACAAGGATGAAGGGAAAGGAACGTAAACATCCTGCGCATCAATGCCCAGCCAAATCTTCTCTCTTCTACTTGATTCTCTTCTCTCACGATTCTGTAATTGGGTTCTAGGAGAAAGCCCCCTGAAACAAAGCTAAGGTCAACTGGAGGGGATTATCATAACAAACACCGGCAGATGGTCGCCTGCCACCTATCATAACAGCACTACCATTTGTTTCGATTGCATCATGAAATGTGTCCCTTGGAAGTTGGAGCTGTCGTCTCTCATCTCTGCACCATGCTATTTAAATTAAGGAGATCCATAACAAGTGACGAGTGGTCAGAAGTGAGAAAATTCAAAATTGGAGAAACAAAGAGGGTCCGCTCACCCCTCCCCCAGCTGACTGCTAGAGCAGAGAGCGGGTCTGTTCGGTTACAACTGAAATACCACAGGAAACAGCCAAACACATGGCGCCTACTCTAAATGTGTATCCCCCGACTCCAGAACATACCTGAACACTTCCTAAGGCATACACCTGATAGGGAACACACAAATCACCTTTCCGCCTTAAATCCATGTAAGGTTACCCAGCTCTTACCTAGCCGACAGCACTGCCAGCACACTAAAAACAAGCTCTACAAGCTGTGTGTTTGCTAGAGTTCATTAAAAAAATACGCAAACAAAATAGACACTAGGGCCCCTATTCAACGTGGTACTCAAGCCCATGCATAACTGTAAGCATGTGAGTAACCCCACTCACTACCATAAGACTACTCACATGTAGGTACCTTGCTCACTGATGCTTCAATCCTCACCGAAAACCTTATGTTACAGACTCATGCAAAAGAGGCTAGAGATACAGTCACAGCCACTCTATACAGCGAGGGTGTTTGTGGGGGGGGTTATTCCCAGCTCAGGTAGACGTACATATGTTAGCTCAAGCAGCATGGCCCTGGTGGCGTGAGCTAGCCACCCGAGTGTGACCCCATCCGAGATCCTAGGGATGTACTTGGATGGCCAGCATGAGGTGTCACCCATACCACTGTAGCCACACCACTATATTGAGCATGCTAGCTCGAGGACAGCTAGTGCATGCATTTACCTGCGCCAGGAATTGCACCTCCCGGCTGTTGTGGAGGCATATGCTTGTTCATTGCACATTCTGGAATTTCAATCCTTGTTTTTCCCCACGTGTCGGGTAATGGAGCATTGTACTGCTGCTAGGTATCTTGTAGTGCAGTAGCTAAGTTCATGCTCCTTTTCCGAAGAAATGTGTTTGCCCCTATAGCTAAAACTTTAAGCCCTGCCCAGACACTGTGGGGAAATAGGTCTCAAATATCTGTACAAAATAATAATTTAAAACTCCAGAGACATTACACATGAGGCAGATCTTTAAGAGGACATTGTGACTGGTTCCCCCGACGGTGCCAACTGGAACTGGGGTACCACGGAGCCCTCTGACTCACCAGCCTGGGCTCCCTCTGCTCCCATGGCACTTCCAGCAGCTTCTTGCCTGGCATCCTCAGTCTTAATTTCCAGCCATTTTAATTCCATAAGTCTCATATGTTCTTCTTCCCTCTCTTCTGCCTGCAATCTGCACAGCTCCAACTTCGTAATAGGTTCATGCATTTTGCTGCTTTTCTGTCTCCACTTCCCTTTCCCGAAATAAGCAAACAGGAAATAACAAACTGGCAACAATCTCTTTGACTGATCTCAAGCTACCACACCTAAAATCTCACTTATAATCACCACTAGTGAATGAAATGCAAATCTCACTCAGAACAAGCTGTGCATTTAATCTTGTTGGACAACACCACTGTGATGGGTTCCCCTTGGGGTGCCCCCTGGAACTGGGGTACCAGAGAGCCCTCTGACTCATCAGCCTGGACTCTCTCTCCCATTGTGCTGCTGTCACAAGCTCCTGGTCCTACACTTCCACCAGCATTCACACTGCATGAACCAACAATAGAGAGACTAAAGTCAAGATAACTCCATACACACATATATATACACACACACACACACACAAGTATAAACCCAAAATTATGTCATCTTGCATTGTACAGGGAACTGTATGTACAGCATAACGTCAGAGTTCACTCCTCCCTCAATGTAGAGAGGAATATGCAGCTGTCCCTTAAGCTAAGTTTCCCAAGCACTTCACTCCAAATTTACTGGTTTAGATTAACTATAAAAGATAGATTTTAAGTGATTATAAGGGAAAGCAAACAGGTCAAAGCAGATTCCCTAGCAAATAAACAAAAATGCAAACCAAGCCTAACATACTGGACACATTGGATATGAATTCGCAGTCTCTCACCCTGTCTGATGATATAAGCAGGCTTGCAGATCCTTAAGGCACAAGCTGCATTTGCTTTGCAGCTTTGTTTTGACAGGTCTTTCATACACAGGGTAGAAAATCCTTTAGCCTGGGTCCAGCACTTCCCTCAGTTCAGTCTTTGTTCCTCAGGTATTTCCAGGAGTTCTCATGTGTGGGAAGTGAAGAACAACAGATGAGGTCACTCCCTGCCTTCTACAGCCTTATCATACGTTGGGAACCCTTTGTCCCAAACTCAGTTTGTGGAAAAACACTACTGGTATCCAAGATAGAGTCTGTTGTCACGTGGCCTGGTCACATGCCCTGGCATACCTTGCTGAGTCAGAGCAGCCATTCCATACAGGCTGCCTGGAGCCTTCTCAGGAAGGCTCAACCAGTGAGGGATAAGCTTCTCCTAATGCCTACTGTTTTTTCTAATGGCCCATTACCTTGAATAGCCTCTTCACAGCCAGCTGTCTAGACGGGAGGTTGTTCTCCCCTGCTTCAGGCTGCGGGGACTGATCGAGACTAATGGGTTTAGACACACAGCTCCCCCAAACAAGGTGGATTTCAGTGGGAGAAGAGGGCATTAAGCAGCTGCAGAACTATACCTGTAATGAACAGGGGCAAAGTACTCAGCTGGCTCATTCATTGGGAGCACTCAGATCCAAATTCTGCCCACAGTTATCTCTGCAACCCCAATGAACATCTTGGGGCTACAGAGCAATAACAGCTGTATGCAGCTGCCACGCTGAGTATCAGACAAACTGGGAAACCCAAATGTAAAAAAGACTGCTTAAATAATGAATTGCAAGAATACAAGAAGCAACCCTTTAAAATGACTTTGAAATCAAATCTGGTACCTCAAAAACTATAAGAAGTGTCAGTCTGGCAGATATGCTTAATCAGGCACATTTCCAAAGGCTGGAATGTTGTTTTTTTTTTAAATAAGCAGCCCGGCTCTAGAAAGCAATATGATTGTATTTTATGTACTGTAGCTCTTACCCCACCGCATTACAGAACGCTGTGGAGATCTCGAAGCAGCTTCTCAATACTGAAATGAAAACCAGCAAATCACTAATGACAACACCGAAAACGATATGTGGAAACCCAATTTTAAAGATGAAGAATGTCATAAAATGGACTTATTAGATAAACTTCAGCAAAGGCTGCAGAGCACTGGCAGATCCTTGCCCTCTCAACAGACTACTCTGCAGAACCAGGACAAATCAGGAATTACTAGTTCCATGCATTCAAGCAGGACACAGAGACATTTAATGATAAGGTTGGAGACGTCGCTTTGACCTTTTATCCCATCGCATAACTCTAATGAGTGTCTTTAACTGCATGGAGAGCAGCTGACACTGTAGGGGAAAAAACAAAACAAAAAACAGTGCATATAATTAAAGCTAAACTGAGCCCATTCTGGCTCAGTCCTTGGCTGAGTACAATCGGAAACATAACTTTTATTTCTTCCCCATGAGGAGCTGTCCACGTTGGGTTTGGCTGTGTTCATTTAAGCACTGTAGGCATCACCCTGCTGTTGTTCCCTGTCTGTGCAATTCCAAGAATGGCTCACCTGTGGTCTGCAGTACTCACAACCAGCCACAAAGCTCATGACAGGACTTCATTATACATTGAAGAGACAAAGGAGCCATTTAGAGAAGACAGAACCATATGGTGACACTTGGGGCTATCCTAAGACTTCATAGCTTGTCAACATTGGTAGTTAAACGGCATGTAAATAGCATTCGTGGTGCAGATACATCTATCTTCTCGAAAACTCAGTTAAAATTCTTACTGTGTCTGACAATACCAGAGGTCCCTCTAATCCAGGTTATCTTTACCATATAAAAGTAGCAGCATACTTAGCCATCATATATTACAAGTATATGGCCAAGTAACTTTATAAATTAAAAAGAATGAAAGGGTCAGATGACTAGGGTGTTACAGACAAGTTTTTACATGGTTAATATTTCTATGGAGTTGGCTAGAAGAAGAGGAGGTCTGACCTGAATTAAGCTAAAAATTCTTGGGGAATTTGCACAGCTTGTCAGTAAACTCAGGTATTGATCAGGGTGCAGGTACTTTGAGGTCTGCACAAATCTAGAATTTCAGGATCTCTTTTTGATCGCATTAGAAATAGGAATCCTGTAGCCACCGATGAAGGAGTAAGTCTTAGCAACTCTAGTAAATTATCTTTGGAAAAATATGCTATTAAATTATTCCTATTACAACACTGGCAGTGACGCATATCAAGATGCCTTCGGGGTATCTCTAGCACCAATCACTGGAATAACAAATAAACCTGAATGACACGGAAGATGGAGAAGGGAGGGATAGCTCAGTGGTTTGAGCATTGGCCTGCTAAACCCAGGGTTGTGAGTTCAATCCTTGAGAGAGCCATTTGGGGAACTGGAGTAAAAATCTGGGGATTGGTCCTGCTTTGAGCACAGAGCTGGACTAGATGACCTCCTGAGGTCCCTTCCAACCCTATGATTCTAGGATTAACTGAGAGACTCACTTACTAATTCCATACTTTGATCTCAGGTTGTTAAAAACAGAATTGTGATGGGCTTAAATTCTAGTCACTTGAACATCAGACATACGCATTTCATTTGACAGTCCCTAATCGTTTAATATGTTTTCAAGTATGTGGTGCAGCTACTCCATGTCACACACCCTACAGCTAGAATAAGAATTGGTGCGGCAAACTCACTTTTGAAAGTGGGAAGACAAAGGTTAAGGAAACACGCATGCTCTTCTGTCCAGATCTCACAAACCCACTACCATTTTGTTTAATAAATGAAAGACAGGTGGGCAGATGTTACTCAGTTCAGAGACCCAGGGTACCCAATTCCATCCCAGCAGAGGAGAGATGGAAGCAGGCTTGGTGTTTGTTATTTAAACCCATGGCCGCATGGGTCTCAGTGGCAGGTCGGAGCCGAAAGAACCTGCACAATGTCATTACACAAAAATGCCTGAACCTCAAGCAGAGAAGACTCTGAATGAACCTGCTACCCACCAGTAGTGCCAACTGGGGGAAGGGGTTACACACATACACACACACACAGGTTTGTTGCACTTGTTAAAAGCTCCATTGGCCACGGAACCAAGGGACCCACAGCCCAGCAGCTGTGAAGCAGCAGTCCTGTACTCAACCACTATGTGTCGCTCCAGTTGTGTGGTCATAAACACCACTGAAATCTGACCTGGCGACCCGACCCCTCCATCCAGAGGAAGAGGCGGCCAGGCCACCCGGTGCTGCAACCTGGCCCCCTGTGAGTCTGTTCTCGGCATGGCACTGCACAGGGGAGTCGGCTGAGAACTCGATTCCTGGAGGCACTCTGCTCATGCACTGAGTGAATAGGGGAGAGGGGAGACTGCCCGACCAAGGGAGACCCTGAGGTCCATGCGGTGGCTAGGGAAGGGAGACAGGGACTGGAATTTCCCCTCCATTCCCGCCCTCCAAAAAAAAAAAAAATCAGAATTGATATCACAACAAGCTACCACAAATATTTGCTTTCCCCAGAAACTGCCAAGCCCGTCCAAATACCTTCTGTATCTTGTGGCCCGAATCACTGAATGGCAACTCGTCTCCTCTTCCGTGAGAGATTGGAGCGTCACTTGCACAAAGTATGATCAGATTTCAGAAGAAGCAATTTTAAAGGTGGGTGTTAAATAAGACACTGTAGCTCCAACATAATTGTGAATAACCTATAAATCCCCACATACAATGGAACCCTTCTGAACATTGATAGCTACGGGTTCTAATACAATCTAATCTGAAAAACATCTAAATGATTCTTCACAAAAATTAGGAAGGCACTTAAGTGTCCTGATAAAAACAGGATTCCTGCAATAGTCTATTTAACCGCAATGACTTCTGTAATAACATCTAGTGTAATAACCATGTTGTTACAGCACTGTAATTTGCTATTTGACTTTTAAGCCCAAGACAGCAATCTAAGCAGCATCAGATCCACAGCTAAGGTGAAACATGCTCGGAAACAAACCTCCAACAGGACACCGAAAACCGCTTTAGAACTAGCGGCTAGCAAGGGCCAAGAGCTGTCAAACTAGATTTGCAAGAGCTACATGATAATGCTGTGGATGAAGATTGCCTCTCTGTGTTTTACCTTCCGTGTTCCGCCCACCTAGGAATGGTCCCTTGGAAGTTGGCCTAGTGGTACTGGATTCTGTGTCCACTCCACACAAGCCATGCCCAGGTCCCTGTGAGCCAGGAGGGGCCAGTTAACCCTCGATGCTGTGCCCGGAGGGGAACCTGCGATTGATAGGGCCTAAGGAGGAGCTGGGATTGGTGTACAGAGCCAGGAAGCGAGAGCAGGAGTAGACCACACAGAGGAGTTGTGCAGTCATTTCGTAGAGGGAAAGGGAGTCAGCCAGGGACAAGGAGATCCAGGAGAAGAGGAAGCCCTGGGCTACTGCCCTGGACTAGGGAATTTGACAGGCACCTGTCATAAACAGATAGCTAAGGGTTAATGTCTCTTTCACCTATAAAAGGGTTAACAAACAGTAACCTGAAACACCTGACCAGAGGACCAATTAGGAAACAAGACTTTTTCAAATCTGGGTGGAGGGAAGTTTTGGGTGTGAGTCCTTTGTTCTTGGTCTGTTCTTTTCTCGGCTCTGCGAGTGACCACAGGAATCTCCAGGCTTTCTAATCTTCTGTTTCCAAGTTGCAAGTACAAGGATAGTAAGACAATAGGTTTATATTTTTTTTTTGTATTTACATATGTGTAGTTGCTGGAGTGTCTTCTTTTTGGATAAGGCTGTTTATTCATTTTTCTTTTAAGCAATTGACCCTGTATATTGTCACCTTAATACAGAGACCATTTTATGTCCTTTTTTCTTTCTTTTTATATAAAGCTTTCTTTTTTAAGACCTGTTGGAGTTTTTTCTTTAGTGGGGACTCCAGGGAATTGAGTCTGCAGCTCACCAGGGAATTGGTGGGAGGAAGAAGTCAGGGGGAAACTCTCTTTGTGTTAGATTTACTAAGCCTGACTTTGCATACCCTCTGGGTGAGGGGAGAGGGAGATTTGATCTCTCAGTATTTGTGTTTCAAGGACTTGAAGCAGGGAATCTCCTAGGGTCATCCAGGGAGGGGAGCCTGGGAGGAAGTAACAAGGAAACAAGGGGAGGGGGCTATTTCCCTTTGTTGTAAGACTCAAGGCATCTGAGTCTGGGGGTCCCCCAGGGAAGGTTTTGGGGAGACCACAGTGAGCTAGGCACTGTATAATTCCTAGCTGGTGGCAGCAATTACCAGGTCCAAGCTGGTAACTAAGCTTGGAGGTTTTCATGCTAACACCCATATTTTGGACGCTACGGTCCAGATCCGGGAAGAAATGTTATGACAGCACCTGAAAAGGGTGAAGTAGCCACGGGAAGCAGAGGAAGTAGACTGCCCCCCACCATGGCCATATCCCACTAACAGAGTTCTCGGGATCCTTTCTCCATCAGCAGAAGGCCACTGTATGAAAAGGGGACGGGCGGCTCCTTTCTGATGTGAATAGCTGCTGTACTTTGAGGCAAACGCTAACCTCCCATTTCTGAGGAAGTAAAGGCAACGTGGGTGCACGAACCCCAAGCATGCCACAGGGTTATGCTGTGCAGGATCTTCCTTCACCCCAAAAGACCCTTGCACACAGGGGAGAGACAGCAGGAAGTGCCGGAGGGGCCAGAACTAACCTTTATGGAGGATAATGCGCCAGCTGCAAGTGGTGTCGAGGGGAGGAAAGAGGGGTGAGGGGGACTCTGTAAGCTCCCTTTGTGCCTGGGTTCAGAATTTGGCCCTTAGATGTGGCAAAGGGGATTGGGGGTGGATCTAAGCAGCATTTTAAACCGTCATTTAACCTCCTTCCTTTCTTAAATCCTTCATTTCAAAATACTGAACCTTTGGATGATGTACAGTCAATACACAAGAGAAGAAAAATCAGTGTCATCAGGCTGGACTACAGCATGCCCAGTATCCCTCCTGACTTTTAAAAATCAACCCTGAACTCTCTTCTCAAGAGCATGGTGTCACTAAAGAAAGACAGGGAAGTTAGCATTCAGAAGGAACAAAATGCAAAAACCTTTCACAAAATTAAAAAGGAAAATGAAAAAGAAGAGAGGCAATGCTATAAACAAATTGTGCGAAAGGCAGCACAGCGATTACAATAGATGTTGCCGATTCGTGACGTTTTCTTGAAAATTTTAAACTGTGATTACACTGAAAGTAAGCTGAAGTCTTAAAAAAAAAATTGCCTACAGAATGCAAAGTGGTTGCCCTACCATCAAGTACACCTGCAGTTAAGTTCTCCAACGGGTTTATCAATGTCCTTGGAAACTCAAGAGGAAGTGGAGTTTACTTACAAAAAGCTAAATAAAGCTTTTTCCATAAGAATACTTAGCAACGCATACAAACTTTAAACAGCAGATTTCAGGGTCACGAACAGCTGGTTGCTGCCTTGGGCAACTGAGAGGGTTATTCACTGCTTATCAATCCTAACCTCATCACACTCAGATGACAAAAGATGACAATTCCTACAGCCACAAAGCCTGCAGCTGCTGACTCTGAATAAAATCCCAGACGTACAGTTTTCCTCTCCATAGTTAATTAAGTCAGTCCTCCACTGTAACAAAAATAATTAGCCCATTTTATTATAAGCAATCTTGTACAAACCTCACTAGGTGAGCCATCTGCGGATGCTTGTGTCACCAATGGTTTCCACCCATCCTGTATCTGGAGGGACATCCCTTCTTGGATGCCTAATGTACCACAACCCACAGCAAATAAGGCACTAATAAAAAGCACCTGATCAAATAAAGAGTCTGTTTTAAGCAATAATCATGCCAGAGATCACACACGATACCAATGCATTATTTTGCCCACTGAGTAAAATGTGCTGGGACACAGGCCTTAAAAGAGACCTTTGACCTTCAATTTTTTCATCCATGTCTTCATTTATCTTGAGATTTCCGTTGTATCTTTAGCATCACTTACCACAACACTATCACCACTTCTTTAAATAATACACACTACATGAACAAATAGCCTCAATTGTATGCAACTCCAGCTTGCATTGTTAGTTGCAATGTCATGCAAAAAGGACCCTTTTTGAGGCCAGAGTTACATCTGTGTAACTGTGTGACCTAGCCTAGGGTGACCAGATGTCCTGATTTTATAGGGACAGTCCCAATTTTGGGGTCTTTTTCTTATATAGGCTCCTATTACCCCCACCCCCATCCTGATTTTTCACACTTGCTGTCAGGTCACCCTAACCTAGCCTCTGATGATGGCACATCACATAGGAATACATCTATTCAATAACCTTTCACTTCCCGTCCTTCACAAATCTTGAGCAAACTGGCTTTTTGCAGGAAGTTTACCCATCCCAGGGGATTATGGCTTCAGATGGTAGATTAGGAAGAGGAGGCGCAAACTGAGGTTAAAGATACTATTTTCATGGAAATATCCTTAGTATCACAATAGAAGGAAGATGGAAAAAGCAGAGTCATTTACATCCAATCTAGCAGGGAAAGGGCTTCTAAATAGGATGCTTTTGCAAAGAGTTTCCCAATGTACAGTCAGTTAATTTTTAACATTTAATGCTTTAATTTTCAGCATCTCTACATCAGCACTCCCTGATGAGGAGTCAGTTTCAAAGACAGAAGCTCACCAGATGGCTATCGCATCAAATCTTCCAGCAAGGCTGCTGGGCTAGTACAGTGGAAGAGTAGAATCTGCTTACATATTTTACAAATAACCAGATCCTTCTATAATCCTCAGTCTTAGAAATTGTATCTCCCTTTGAGCCTGGCTTTTCTCAGCCACACAGAAAATGCTTTCATTGACACAAGATTTGGATTCAAATCCAAGTTCCGATCCCAAAGGTCAGGGATGTGCAAGATCAGCGAGGAGCAGAAGGGAAAGGACAGCTCCTGTAGACAGTGTGAGACAGGACCCTCTGTGACCGAGCCACAGAGGACGGGAGTCTGTTCCAGTCACTAGCTACAGCGGCTTCGCTTTTTAGCTCCAGCAGCTCAAGCTGTTAGCTCTGGATGTCCCCGGTGTATGCTGGCCAAGGGAGTGGAGATCACACATGCACACTGGGTTTGTGGAAGCTGCTTTTTAAACAGAGGCAGCTTGTTGGCCCTATGAAGGAGAATCTCAGCTTTTAAGTGAGTTTCAAGCCCTTTTCCACAGTCTTCTTGCCTGCGAGCCATGCTGCAGCTGCAAGAAACAGGGGACATTACGGTGGGTCAAGAGAGTATGAGCCAAGAGTGGGGTTGAAAAGACTGATGATCTGGGGTACAGGAATAGAGAAAGAGGAGGTGTATGGAACTGGTGGAATGTGGGGTACATGGAAGCAGCTCGTTATCCTGGGAATGTTGCACAGTTTGCCAAAGGAAGAAGTAAATTTGAAAGAGCTCCCCCATCACCGGATCAAATCCCTCTCTGTCATAACTTTAGTCCCAGATTTGGACCTTAGCGTCCAAAATATGGGGGTTAGCATGAAAACCTCCAAGCTTAGTTACCAGCTTGGAGTTGGTACTGCTGCCACCACCCAAAAAATTAGAATGTTTTGGGGCACTCTGGTCCCCCTGGAAAACCTTCCCTGGGGACCCCAAGACCCAAATCCCTTGAGTCTCACAACAAAGGGAAATAATCCTTTTCCCCTTCCCCCCTCCAGGTGCTCCTGGAGAGATACACAGACACAAGCTCTGCGAATCCAAACAGAGTGACTCCCCCTCTCCGTTCCCAGTCCTGGAAACCAGAATCACCGAGTCAATCTCCCTTCCCCCCCTCCCCAACCCAGAGGGTATGCAAAGTCAGGCGAACAAATCCAACACACACAGATCTCCCTCTGACTCCTTCCTCCCACCAATTCCCTGGTGAGTACAGACTCAACTTCCCTGAAGTTTCCCAGTAAAGAAAACTTCAACAGGTCTTAAAAGAAAGCTTTATATAAGAAAGAAAGAAAAATACATACAAATAGTCTCTCAGCATTAAGGTGACAAATACAGGGTCAATTGCTTAAAAGAATATTGAATAAACAGCCTTATTCAAAAAGAATACAAATCAAAGCACTCCAGCACTATATTCATGTAAATACAAAAGAAACAAACTCTTTGGTACTCACAACTTGGAAACAGAAGATTAGAAAGCAGAAATACTTCTCCAAAGCTCGAGAAAGCAGGCAGACAGAAAACAAAGACTCAGACACAAACTTCCCTCCACCCAGAGTTGAAAAAATCCGGTTTCCTGATTGGTCCTCTGGTCAGGTGCTTCAGGTGAAAGAGACATTAACCCTTCGCTATCTGTTTATGACACTCTCACAGCACAGGTCAAACAAAACGGAGACAGACACTTCCACTGTGACCAACACTGAGGATTTCAAACAGATCTGTCCGTATTTGAAGCGACAAGCTGCAAAACCATCATGCGAATGTGTCCCCACGAAAGGAGCACGACACTTCAGCTACAATGCACTTCAGTTAGGGGCAACATCTTCTGACAGAAGAGAGGTCTAGTCCCCTGCAAAAACAATAAGGAGTCCAGTGTCCCCTTAAAGACTAACAGATTTATCTGGGCATAAGCTTTTGTGGGTAAAAATGCGTCTGAAGAAGTAAGGTTTTTTTACCCACGAAAGCTTATGCCCAAATAAATCCAGCAGTCTTTAAGACGCCACCGGATTCCTTTTTGTTTTGTGGATACAGACTAACACGGCTACCCCAATACTATTCCCCTGCAGTGTCTTCCCATTGGACTAGGGCACAGCTCTCTCAATGCGTGCTCAGGAAGCTGTCTGGGGTGTCGTAATGCAATCCCATCGCTACCAGTTTTGGTGTAACCTCATGCACAGTGGCCCTTTGTGGCAAGCTGGTCTCATCCTTGCCCATGACTTAGCAGCTGTCCCTCAGCCTCACTGTGAGCTGGCAACATAAGGGCTAATAACTGACCCCAGCTGGGGGTAATGGGGCTTAATTAGAAAGCTCCTGAGGAGAAAGGAAGCTCTGGAAGAAGGGAGCTCCCGAGGAGCTCGAACTAGGCAAAAGCTCTCCAGGCAGGGAGGCCTAGGAGAGACCCAGAACAAGCATAAAAAAGCCTGCAGAGCTTTCCAGACAGCCCAGAAGCTTGAGTAAGGCCTCACAGCCGAGGGAGCTGCTGGAGCGGACAGGATTTGTGTAGTGGGGCATTTAAGTTTTGGCTGGATTCTGAAGAAAGAGCATTTAAATCCATTGTACGCATGCTCTTTTCAGGAAGCTTTACTAAAGATCTACGGCTGTGAAATGGGGCGTTTGGCTTCTCCGTGACTGGGCTCCACTGGTACTTCCCTGAGAGGGAAACTGAGGCAGGCCACCGCAGAACCACACCCAACTCGAAGGGGGTGTTCGGGAGGCGACGGTGCCCATTCTACACCAACCGTAAACTCAAATTGCTAGCTGCATTTCATTGCAATATTGGAGGGGGGGTTGAAATAGGGAAAGACTGATTTTTGTGTGTATTTATCAGAAAAGCTACTGAAGGAACCACACTAAAAAAGTGCCACATTTTCTCCCAGCAGACGTATCGAGAGGTAAGCTCTCTCCCGGCAGCATGCCAGAGACATGAAACCTGGCATTTCACATTCAGTCCAAAATCCAAAATAAGCCCCAAGCTCATCCCCTCTTGGAAGAGTCAGTATCGTCACCACCAGGAGAGGCAACGTCCATCAGAGCTGGAGAATCGGACCCTTAGTAGATATGACTGAGAACCAGTGAGAACAAAGTTTCTCTCAGCCCTGCAGCAGGTATGGAAACTAGCCAATGATTTGGGGGTTCTTCTTCCATCAAGTTGACTCCCCAGTTTAAATACAATCCTAACTTGATTTCAAAGAAAGACAAGCTTTCCCAAATAAATGCTCCTGATGATACAGGTGTGGCAAGGTGTGAGCCCGTCACATGCACACATACAGGCCAGGCTTTCAGCATAAGGAAAGAGCTTTAGAAAAGAGGAGCTTTAAATAGTCTTGAAAACAATATACCAAACCACACCCTTTATTATGCCCTTGTCATGCTATTGACTGGCGTGGGTGTAGACAGGCACAGAATCCAACCTCAGATAACTACAGCTCAATAGCTGCTGAGCAAACTGACATGAATCCATCTGATGGAGTGTTTTAAAATGCTATCCTGGCTTCAGACAGTACCCTCAAATATATTCCTCTTCACCTCTTCTTCCTCGGAGTTCTTCATTCTCCATTGTAACGTCAGCTACATCTACTTGGTGTGACAGTGTGCAAAGTCCATTGAAGCCACAGCGTGCTGCGTTCCAGGGCTGAACAATGTTTAAGCGGCAAGTGTTGGTTTGACAAGGCAAGCTTGCTACTTATTTCTTCCATTACCCTGATGTCCATCCCATACGCAGCACTGCCACAATCAGAGCTCAGAGATCCAGGGGGGATGCTTACACCTGAATGACAATCATCTTGCTAGCAGTCAGTCAGGCGCCCAGTTCAGTGTTCATACAAATAAGCTGTCCAAACAGATAAGCCGGCTTTTAAAAGTTGTATCTGTACCAAAACACAGGTACCACACGCTTAGCCAGGCTTGTAGACAGATGGTTACTCATATACTTTTGTCCCAGCATGCAACAAAAAGCACAATAACCCAATCATTAGACAATGTTTATGGGTCTCCAGAAAACATTTTCTGGTGGCTTGATTTTTGCAAAAATGTAATTTCTTCTTCCACATAGCAGCAGATTGAATATCTCACAAAACAGTAGATGACAAGACTCTCTGCAAAACTATATTCCCCAGTTAAAATTCATCACTGGCTAAAGCTCTGTTCTTCAGCTGACCTACATGACCACCAGCAAACTACAATCTCTTAAATCTAGCAGGAATTGCACACTAGCTGAACTTCACTGCTACCCTATAAATCTAACTCAGGCTGGAAGCTACAAGCATGTATGCATTACTTGGAATGCTAATAATCCTATGCAGAACTTCTGGTAATACCTCTAAAAATCTATTAACACAAAACGTTGTGCAAGACCATTAAAATTTCATGGTAAGCAAACCTCTGAAGGAAAAGAAAAAAAAAAAAAAGCAACCAGAGCTGCCCCTTTCTTTTGTTTGATGGACACAGGTTTTCTTCCACCATCCTCTTTCTCCCTCTTTAAAAAAGGCATTTCTAGTATTGGAGGCTGCACTAGAACACAGGAAAGCAAGTGAGATGCACTCAGAGGTTAAGCAGTCATTTTTAACAGCTAATGTACTTGTTCCAGAATCAGCATGTTTTAAACAGCAGCCCTCACATATATTACAGATTCATCTTTTCAATCACTAAGAGAGACACAAGACGAGCCTGAGAATTCAATTGTCATTGGAATGGGAGGCGGTACAGTCTAGTGGACAAACCAGGGGACAGGAACACAGGAGACCTGGTTTCAGTTCCCAGCAAGTCAGTGCCAGAGTTGAGTGACATTAGCCACGTCCCGTCCCTCTGTGCCTCAGTTTCCCCATCTGTGAAATGTGGATAATGATACCAACTGCGTTTGTAAAGCACTTTGAGATCTCTGTGTGAAAAGCACCATAACACAGCTAGGTCTTATTAGTCCAGGAGAAATTTCTGGCAGAAGCTAGTTACCTCTGTTCTGCTAGGTGCCTTTTCACAGCGTGATCCTCTCCACTTTGAACAGATGTGGCTCTAAATCACTCACTCAACAGATATAGCAAGTGGTAAATGCACTGGGCAGCCATCTCAGTTTTGCGTTTTGTGGACGTGACATCTGGGTGTCACCAGACACCTGAAGTCTCTTTGCTATGATCTGAGCAGACCAACAGACTTTCTGTTAGAAGCGTGAGCAGGTTCTAGTACTCATGTATGTTTTTTCATTGGCTTCTCATGCCTAAGGAAGTCATTTACAACATCCACTGCATTTGGTATTTTATAATTCCTGAAAGGTGGAAACACATTGTGTTATTTCCCCAATATAAGTGGCTGTGAAGCAAAAAAGATCTCATAAGAGATGTTATTTCTTACTGGACTCTTTTTTATTCTCAGTTATCTCTGCTATAAAACCTGTCAGCATAAAATGCTCACTCTAAATACTGGTAGAGTATATTGGGACACCCGCAAATACAACATATCACATGCCAGCTCTGCACCTCTCAGCCAATGCAGAGTACTGTTCAGGAAGAAAAAAGCTTTTACTACTAAACCTGCTTTTAAACTAAATCCTTACAAAAGTTTACCTAAAACCATTTATACGCAAACACGTACTGAGTCCGCAGTAGAGTTACTATTTATTGCAGTAGCATCTCCAGGCTCCACAGAGATCTGCTTCTCATTGTGCAAGGCACCGTGAAAAACAAACACAAAAAGAGATCTTTCCCGTCCCAAACAGTTCACAAAGTAAATGGACCACAGACAACAATCTGAATGGACCAGTCAGCCGATTGTCGTGAGATGACACAGACTTACTCAAGGTCACATAACAGGTTAGTGGAAGAGCCCACTCCCTATACAGTGCCATACCCAGTAGCCCACCCCGTCTGCCCTACACAGTGCAGAACCAGAGGGAGAGATACCAGCGTTCCCGCGTGAAAAGCAGAACAGCTGTACCTTAACTCAGTTGTCCTTGAACAATCTGAAAAGAAACAGTCTCTTTAGTTACATCACAGAGTCATTTGTGGAAACGCTAATAGCCTAATTCCTAGTCAAAACTACCTTTGTACCACATAGCATTAAACACCACATGCTGCATTTCACCGGTTTAACAGATACGCTGAAACAACTTAAGTTTAGATGTCTGTGGCACGTCGAACAAAGCTGAAGAATCAGCCGTAGTTTTCAACTCAAGAACCACTAGTTAAAGGAACAGCAGGATATAGCTTCCTGAGTTCACAATGATTTATTTTCGTGTGTTAAAGCTGAAAGTGTTTCTAGCTAAATCATTTCACCATTAAATAACGTTAAGTTTTTTTGCATCTCACTCAGCCACTGTGGGACAAATATGTACTGCTAAGCTTCACACCTGTGTGTAGGTACTTTCACTGGGTGTGTCTTCCCAGCTCAAGTACACAGGTTCACACCAGCTCTGTTTGAGCTAGCATGCTAAAATCGTAGTGTAGCCGGGGGTAACATAAGCCACAGCTCGGACTAGCCACCTGACAAACCTGCCTGGACCCCTGGCCCAAGCTGGCCCTGGCTACACCATTATTTTTAACACGCTAGCTCAAGCAGAATTAGCAGGTCGTCTACCTGTGCTGCAGAGCACGTTCCCAGCTACAGCGCGGACAAACCGCTCGTTCTCATACGCTATACAGACCAACCCAGCACCAGGGCAGGGGAACACACAGCTTTCCTGGAAGTGTACAAACCACAAAACCATTCCCTTCCCATACAGCCTGTGATGTCATGTAAGGAAAGAAACGAACGCTTAGGTTCTACTGTGACCTACCTGCTCAGCACCCCAAAGTCGATGGCGCAGAATCAGGACCTTAGTTACTTAGTGCCCTCTCTAGCAATTAAGCCCACGACAAGTGAACAGTTGCCCTTGTGTACTATTGCCAGGGAAAGGTGGAAAGTTATTTCCCACTGATTTCCAATGAAGTACAAACCGCATTCTAAACAACATATTTGTTCACACCACATGAAGCGATCAGCCCCGGAAGGAGCCAAGATTACTTCAGGGAATAGCTTTTCCCAGAAGTCTTTGCAAATAGATGACCAAAAAGGAAGGTATCAAGAATGCACACATTAAGCTTCCCCATCCAAAACTCAGCTTCAGCTGCAGCATTTAAAAAACCCTGAAGTTCAGGTTTTCTACAGAGTTAACTTCCCTCAGACTGTTGCCAAAATGATGTTTTCATGTTCAATTTCACAACAAAAGAGGTGATGTAAAAAACAGATTTCTAAATTCTCTGGCTCTGATCAGAAAAAACACTTTTTTCAGTAGCATCTGATGCCAATAATCTTTGTCCCTAATGCAAGGGACAGTCTAGGAAGATAAAACAATGCTACAGTATTTCACCTCCAATCTTTGCATATTTAGACCACAGATTCTCATTCAACAAATAGTGTTGTATCCACTGTGTCTTAAAAGAGGAGAACAGTAGCTGTTTAATCTCAATGGGAAGCCTGACAATATTTTATTCACCTCTTACCAAACGGAAGAAATGAAGGGCTGTTCTTCAGGCTACTCAGACTTCCAAGAGCATCAGAACCTAACAATCCTTTTGATTATGGGAAATTAAGAGCATTGCTACCAAGATCTCATGAAAGACATCTCTTATATAGCACTTTTATTGAGATGAGCAAGACCATTTAATGCTGCAATATTATCTTTCTGATAGCTGCATATATTTAGTTCATATCACATCAAAAGTAGGAAGAGCTGCTGGAAATAAAAAAAAGTATGATTTGGTCTCATCTTAATGAGTCTTATGACGTACTGGTCTCTAAGCACCTTGCTAATGATTTTTCAAGGCACTTTGGAATAAATGGAGATTTCACTCAAAGCTGTATACATGCAAAACAGATATTTTAAATGAATTCCATCTTTAAAGCATAAATTCTATGAAGAGTCAAATTAGAAAAAACATTCGACGTTTTCTAACTGGCATTAACTCAAGCAGTACTGTTTCATAATATATATTATATACTGTCCAGAGATATATGGAGAGAGAGAGCGCGCGCACCCAAGAAAACTGCAACATTTTTAGTTAAGGTTTACCAACGATCTTCTAAGCACTTCAAAAACAGCAAACCAAAAATATTAAGTGTTCAACATAGGGGGGTTTATTGGGAAAGACATGCAGAAGGAATTATGTATATGATGTTTGCTCCAGCGCTATAAACTTACATACAAAAAAATATTGCTTTGGCTTCACAGACTCACATCAGTGAGTGCAATTATCTTTCATTAATTTTATAGAGTGTTCATAGTGGAAATTAAATCATTTCTTCATGTCTACTTAAACAGAACTTTACTAGGTTAATCATTCATAAATACCAGAGTCTGCTCCATATTACTCATCACAAATATGATTCATTTCAATAATGCCTGAATAATTTGGTGCTACCCTATTACTCTCTGAACACACTGTACAATTGCCAGCATCAGCAAATCAATCTAAAAAATAATCAGCACGCACTGCCTGCTCCCTAAAGAGTCTGCTCCAGCGGAGAGATCAGAACAACAAACAGCTCACTTCTTACGTGACAAAGACGACGCATTCAGCCTAGCACACCTCTCCTATTGCTTTATCTTTACCATACCCTGAAATCCCAATATCCAATAGAAATAAGTCTAGGTGTCTTTGAAATCATGTGTATTCTTGGCTTCCATGGACAGGCAACTCAAACTCACATTTTATAATTACAGAGTCAAATCCTTAGTCAGGCAGGAATCCCATGGGAATTTCACCCCCATACACTTGGCTTAGAATGGAAACAGGCCCACAGTGGCTTAAGGCAGAGTCCTAAGACAGGGTTGGTTTTTTTTGGTCTCACACAGATACGGGAGTCTTATATCTGACTCCATTTCCTCAAATGTCAATTCTTATGGCAATTTTATGATCTTGCTTTTTATCCTTCAAGTATTAAAAAACAACGTACAAGAATAATTCCAAGCAAGGCAAAATAGCTTCACGGACTACCAGTGATCTCTATTTAACTAAACAAAGCAAAGACAACAACATTTTTGTAGTTAAGTGGTTTGATAAGAAACTAGACAGATTTCTGAATTGTGTCTTCCAGGCAGTGTCAGAAAGGATTCCAGCCACAGAGTGCAGTAACTGCATGACAGATCGGACATTACAGAAATAAAGAAATGCAATTGAGACTTTAATCAGAATGTTTCTGCAGCTGAAAGGGTGTTCTCACACTGACTTTAGCAGCAGATTTTTGTTCTATTACTCATTTTAAGAAAGATTCCAGCAGCACCAATAACCTTCAGAGAAGTTAAACCAGATTATAACAATTTTACTATAAAAGGTCAAAATCTCAGATATTTTGATTTCTTTTTCTTAAACAATCTCATCTCATTCAATGAAATTCTTTGACAATACCTAGAAAAATCATTTAAAAAGTAAACACTACAAAAAAAACCCTTCAAATGCAACCAAAGCCCAAATACAACCCCAGACAAGATGTAGGATACTTAAAGGAATACAACACAAATCATAAGACAACTGTATATTTAATTGCACTGTATTATACAAGTAAAACCAATTTAGTTGCATCCGCAGTGCTAGAAGAAAGTTTCTGTTCTTCAACGTAGCATTTTACTGAAAACAGGACTCCAAAGACAAGTTCTTTGGTAGTATTCAGTGGCCTTTTTAACCTGGCTCAAGGTAGCCCTGTTCTACCATTATAAAGCCGAGTAATTTCAGAAAGTTCCATTCCTCAATTCGATTTCCTGCTGCAGGTTATTATTCCACTTTTGCGTACAGCTGCAATGATCTATACGAGTTAATTTGAGCTGATTCTGTACTGAAGTACTGTCTTTATTATTACAGTTGCTGGAGAAAGTAAATTAATGCAGGGGATTGCACACAGAGGCCTAATCCATTTGATGTAAATCAATGCCCTGCACATCTAAATTGCTCTGCTTTCCTTCAGAAAAGTACATTGAAGTGATTCATTAGGCATTGAACTGTTCACAAGAAACAGGCCAATTCTCTTAGGTATCCCAGTGCATCTCTGCTCGTCAAATTTAAAAAGCAATCAAATCTACTAATAAGTCCTTTTTCCCCACATTTACATCAGTGGAGAATATGGTTCTTAACAATTCAGATTACATAAATGAGGGACAAATTAATTTCAGTTAATATACATCAGAATTGAGGCTTGAGTTGCTAAATTTAAAACTGCCCATCTTTTATCATAAAAATGTATCTCTTAGTGCTGCTCTTGAGTTCAAAGTACATTTCATAAACCCATAACAGAGGTTGCCAAGTTCAGAAGGATGGCAAATTCTAAATATGGATTTGATGCAGAGTCTGCATGTATTTTGATCTTCTTTAAACTATCAGTTATAGCTGTATTTTAATATTTAAAATCCTGGCAAAGCACAGAATGGGATCTAAAACACAAAATAATGTGTTTTAGTGCAACGATATTGTGAAGGAGCGTCTCTGCTTCCACTCTGCTTCTGAGGAGAAGCAGAAACAATATGCACTTTTTTTTAAGCCCTTAAGAAGCCCTTTTTAAAAGTACACATTTAATTTGCAAAACCGGCAAGAGTATATCAGATATTAGACCAGTCCAAGAATCTGAAATTACAAAACAAAGTTAGAGTTAAAGTTTGTAATCAAGATCGGGGAGGTTAGCTCTAAGAACCCTACAATGGGATTAAGTTAACACCAATGAACAACCAGAGAGTTTATGTTTACGGAAATAATTTCACCCTCAGAAGGCTAGTTATGACATGCTGTATCAGCCCCATGGTCCCATAAGCTCAGCTAGGTCAAGCCTGGTCTGTAGTTGGATGGAGATCACCAAGGAACCCTAGATGTTGCAGGAAGCAAAATTAGCCATTCAGTACCCCACCAGTCAGGGCCGGCTCCAGCTTTTTTGCCGCCCCAAGAGGTGGGGAGAGGGGGAGAGGGAAGCCTCCACCGCACCGCTTCTTCGGCGGCAATTCGGCGGCCAGTCCTTCCCTCTGAGAGGGACTGAGGAGGGACCCGCTGCCAAATTGCCGCCGAAGGCCCGGACGTGCTGCCCCCGTCACCAATGCCCCAGCTACCATCAGAACGAGACGCCAACCCAAAACCCACCTGCTCACAAAGAGATCCCAATAACTGAACTGGTCCTCTTGTATGTGAGATCTTCATGGCATCTCTTTGAATATTTTGTTGTATTAATTATAATGCAAATAAATATTAAGTCGGTTTTTGAGAGTTTCCCATGGTGCTTGTCTCAAGAACAGGCATGTCATGCCTGATGATCTAGCCACATTCCAATTTACAGCAGGACACTACATCTGCTTGCTTAAAAATTACTTTGTCATTCCAACTGGAGAACATACTGTTAGTTTCTCCACCTCGAAACAGCTGATCATTGCTAACAGAACAGCTGACCTATTCCAGCCCAGAAACTGCTGCATTTAGTAATGACTGGGTGATCCAATATATTAAAACTCTATTACTGTGGAGTCCTTCTGGTTTAAAGATGCTGTATCAAATAAATACATTTACCTTTAAGCTGTGTGTCCCCACACAGGTGCGCCTTGTTCTTGTCTTCTCCATTTTTGTTTCCCTTCTGTGTGCCACTTCCCTCTTCCCTGTCTCCCCCATTCTTCCTCCTTTCTGCCTATTGGTTTCTATAGCCAGAGATCACATAAGATATAAAGGAAAGACAACTACTAAATCACATTCAATCCAGTAACCAGACACCTATTGTCCAGAGGACGAACCTTACTAGCCAGGGGGAGTTACAAGACACGATGGTGAGCAGACCCCAGAGCAATGCCCCTGCAAGAGAAACAGTCCTTGGCATGCTAGTAAGCCAGGTGCACAGACTCCTACTAGGGTTCTTTCCCTGGGCCCTGCAGTGCCTAAAGCTGTCTGAAAAAAATATGTGTGGAGGGTCGATCCTAAACTAGAAGCAGCAGCTTTGGTAAGACGCTGCCTAACATGAACCCTACGCAACCTTGCTCCATTTTTAGAAATACTTTTTGCCAGGACTGTGACCTCCAACCCTCACCCCGCTTAAAGCAGTAAGCCCAGCTTAAAGGCACCATCGTTGGTAATAATTTCTGCTGTCAGGCATTTGATACATTTGGCACCTTCATTTCTACCCATTCCCCACCTCCAGGTCCCAACACACAGCCTCACCACCACTGTTTCGGACCGAGTGGCTCATCTCTGACCCCCTAATTCTCCTACAGCTTCCTGGGAAGGGGCTTACACTGTGCACCCTTCCATCCCCCCAGGGGAAGAGAATCAAAGCTTACCACTGATTCAGTGATACTGTTGGCCACACAGTCCTGTAGGCGGTCAGCTATCATGGCAATGAACAAAATATAAATAACAAGATAAATGTGACTTTTTGTGAGTAAACAAGGCCCCCAAAACCTCAGTGGATTTGCTAGAGGTGTTTCTGTTTTACAGCTTTCTCCAGTACATATTGACTCCTTTAAAGAGCATTCATCTTTCTATGCAAAACTGACATGAATTTTCTGCAGTACAATTGGTTCCAAGCCCATCTCCAAGAATGACACGATATAGTGGCAGGCACATAACAGGACTGTTAGAAATACTCATGCATGCAATCACCCAATTCTATATTTTGATCCAAGATTGGCTAACAAATGTAGCTTCTGCTGGCAACCTTCATCCTGGCATGGCTCTTTCATTCCAGGGGCTGCCAGCTGTCCAAGCTGCAAAGACTCTGGCATCACCACAGAGAAACCCCCAAATGTACAGAATTTAGGGTAGAGAGAGAGACGCCTTTCCAGACAGCATATGGGTTGACCTAGTCATTATTGAAAACAAGCATGCTTCTATCTTAAAATATACACTTGGAACTTTGAGACAAGATTTTTCTGTCTCTAATATAATTTCATATGCATCAATGGAAAGAGCTTCTCCCCCTCCCTCCAAAAAAAAAAAAGATTTGTTGATTGTAAAGGCAACCAAAACATCAGAACCTCTGACGGCTTCCACCCAATGTCGTAGTAGTAAGGTGCTAGCGTCGGAGACTTTCTGAAATCTAGCACCTGCTACAGCTGGGGAGCCGGATTACAGTTCAAGAAGATTCCAATTGATAAACAGTGTAAAATTTCTTCCCATATAAAAGTTCACGATTTGAGGTAAAATATGGCAAACTTACTTCTCACTCCCCCTTTTTATTAGCGATTCTGGAAGCTAACGCAACTTGTCTTTCAGTTCCTTCCCATCTGGCATTGTATGTGATACTGCCTATATCAGAAGCAATGCATCACACACAAACAGCACCGACTAACTTTGCAAGTAACAGTTTCTGGATCTGCTCAAATGCCCTGTTACATTATTCAGTCAAAACACTAGCGCTTTGTTTTTAACAACTGTGCCACTGGATTTATTACCATAGACAAGCTAGGTAGATACTTTCCATAATAATTAGCCATGGCTGAAAAGGATCTCCAGCCTGTCTCTCTCACGCACAGTTACTTTGGCCCCTACTTTGGTTCTCTGTGCCAAAGGCTTTGAGACTTCCCTGATCAATCAAGTGACCCAAGTCAGCCAGGCAGTCGTGACCAGGAAAAGGTACATTTCTCCCCTTTCACCACGGATGCCAGGAGACTCAGACATCCCCTGACAATACACGGCACCACTCATGAACTTAGATATCTGAATCACAAGGAGAGGGCCCGGCCAACCCAGCCTCCCCCCATCCCTGGCCAGCTGTGAGAGAAGTCTCGCAGCCACCACTCCACTCCCGACCATGACCAAGACAGCAGCATCACCTATACGGGAGGCAACGGGCTAGGGTGCCGGCATCCCACCCCAAGAAAGGTAGTGCCAGGGTCCTAGTGCTCTGGGCTGGGAGTGAGGGGTCCTGGTGCTTCCCTCAGTCTCCTGTCCCGGGTGAGAAGCAGCAGGGGGAGGGCTGCAGCCCAGACGCTGCGGCTTTCCATGGGGAACATGAGCACTGGGGGCCTGCAGGGCTACATGGTACTTCCCCTGTGCTCTCCCGGCTGCACTCTGCCCTAGCACCAGGAGCCCAGGCTTGGCATATCTCAGTGCTTCCTTCCCTGCCTGCAGCCCCGCACACTTGACTGCAGCTGGCTCTACCTTCTGAGAGTCAGGCTCACAGAGCACGCTAAGCCCCATCAGCTTCACCACCACAGGACAGGTGCCCTACTAGAGCAGCATCCTCTCCCTGGGCCCCTTCCATCGGAAAACTCCGCTTGCACCCCTACAGTCCCAGCCAGATATAACTCTGGGGAAGGGAACGGCAGCCCCTGCTTCCCCTGAGCGCTGCTGCACCTGCTTCAGCAGCACTTCCACCTCACGGGAACAGGCGGGGGCTGAGCGAAGCCCGTGTTCCTCCCCCAGGCAGCCCAGCCACTGCAAGTCTGTGGGGGAAGCTGTCAGAGACAGAGGCTTCAGCCCCTAGCTCCTCCAGCGGGCACGTTCTTGGGGGGAGAGGGAGGGAGAAAGAACGCTTGGAAAGAAGGGTCCTCAGCGTCCCAGTCACAGAGGCCAACTGGGGATAGGAAACTACTGGAGAGTCCTCATCCTGCTCCAGGAGCTGCAAGGTTCCTGAGACAAGGGGATAGAGAGGGACCAATAGGGACAGGGAAAGAAGAAGCAGCAGATAATACAGGGAGGGAGGTCAAGAAGGGGAGGGAGCACAGGGAACCGAGTACAGGGAGAGCGCAGAGCACCAGGGTCACAAGGGAGCAGAGAATACAGAAAATGGCTGGGACCCAAAAAAAGAACTCCCAAGATGAGAGACAAGCCATCCCCTGCCCCCTCCCACTATCCATCTACACACACACACACACACACACACACACACCAGGGTGTAAAGGCGGGTGGAGAGAAAAGGAAAGAAGCCAAACTGAGCTGGAGGGCAAAGCCGAGTGTTTTTGGGTATGGAACCAGCTGTCACCAGTCAGCACCTTGGGAGCCCAAAGTAACTCCCTGCCTCCTTTATTCTAACCTCCCACCTGCCACCCCACCGCTCTTTCAGAAAATGGCCTCTTAGCTCAGGGCTTGCAGTGCCACGACCAAGCCGGCTTTTTCCAAAAAACAGGCCAGGCCAACATATCCCTGCTCTGTGCCTTCAAGTCATCAGAGGTGGGCAAGGCGTTCCCACTTCCATCTGACTTAACCAGGGCAGCTTGTAACCCGTGTGCTGGGAATCCGACGTCCCCTGCCAGTTCCAGTCAGCCCACAGCGCTGTGTTTATATGGGGAGGTGGGGGAAGCCCCAATGTATTAAAAAAGCCTTATGGTGCCTCTCTCCCCACTGCAGCATTTCTGTGGTAAGACACAAAGGTTTGGCCAGGGCAACTACTTTAGAATACTGCTGTCCTGCCACAAGCCTGCAAGGGGCTTCGGTGAGAGCAGGAAACCGGCCGGGAGGTGAGCAGCCGTAGCAATGTACAAGCGGGAGAAGGTTTGATATAGTGGCTGGGAGGCAGGGATAGAGCAGAAGGCAAGAAACAGGCAGCGCTAGTCGGACAGAGGGCTAGTCAGGGAAAAGCACCTCATAGGACTCGGAGTGCTGGTTTGGAAGGATTTCAGATGCAGCTGCTGCTGAGAGTGGGCAGGGTCAATCAGGTAGAACCAAAGCCAAAGAGCTGGGGCGGCACAGGTGATGGGCCCAGCAGGAGCTGGAGAAAGGGGTTTCCAGTGGGGAAGCGAAGCAGGGCTGGAGGTGCTGCTGAGAGACTCCACCACAAGTGAGAGTAGGGCAACTGAAAGTGGCAGGCGCAGGCCCAGAGGTCGAGCAGAGGAAGTGGCCCTTGAGGAGAGTGGCAGCCGACACTACGGTTGCAGGGTTTGACCGAAGACGGCCTGTGCACGACACTGAACTGCTGCCATAGAGCTGCAATGCTTGTGCCCTCAAACCGTTTCACGCTGCGTTTCTGTGGTGATACTGTCTGTTAAATGCTCTGCAGTTTCTCTCCCCCTCTTCTGACTCCAGGCAGAGATACAGCCTTCTGTTTCCCCTTCAGGACTAATTCCATTATCAAGGAAATAATTTCCAAGATGATCCACATAAGCTCTAAAGCGCTCTTCAATTTCATTCCAATGAAAGTTCTCAGGTACACTACAGCCATTTTAATAGGCCTGCCTGGAACTTACTGCTTTCTTTCTTAGGGATCCAATTAACTAGGATTCTTCCAGGAACTAATCAGACATCTTATAGCTGATCTAACTGGATCAGACCTTTGTTGCTAAGTATTTGCTGCTGTGTCTTAGATAATTACAGAGCACCCATTTGGATTTTGGATCTTAACAAAACATTCAACTTTTGAACAAGGAAATGACTGCCAAAGAGCGACACATCAAGTCAGTAATCTAACCAGCTGAGAAGCAAGCATACTTTTAGCAGTTTCTCAGCCCAGAACCCTCTTCTGAGTAACTGAATACAGATGCAGACTACAATATTAGTTGAAACAATGAGCAGTCATGTGCCCATTCCCAGGCATTTCTAGGAAATAAGAATACAGCCAGATGCATTGGGCAAATTCAGACCAGATGTACACATGTGCAATACTATTAAAGTGAGAATTTCAGTTTTGTAAGCGTGTATCAGTCTTGTTAGTCACATATACATACCATGTATCTGAGCACTGATCTGGACTGCTGATTCCAGTTTAGCCCATGTGTTTACATTGAGATTATTCACCATTACTACAGCAGTGCATCGGGCAAAGCACACACCTATCATTACGAATACTCCTCTAGCTCCTCTCAAAATAGACCTACTTAAATTCAGAATGGAGCTGTTCTGTCCAACAAGTTTTTCTTTACGACCGATGTTGGTGCTCAGAGGTCAGCTAATCGCTCATCAGCTGGTCATTGCAATAGCACCAAATAAATCAAAACAAGATAATAAAATGGAGGACTTGAAGGGACTATTGTTTATTTAAAAGATCTCTTGTGTTCCTATATTTTAACCTTTAGAAGTTACAGCCCAATTAATGCTTATCAAGACATTATTTGAAAGAATAGCTGTAGCTATTAAGAGGGCTGGGGTAATGATTTTTTTAAATTATATAGCAATATCATTTAGAAGCTTTGTAAAGAGCAGACCTCTATTAACTGTAGTAGCATCAGAGCTTTGGAGGGATTTTGTCCCACTTCCCCACCACTCAGCTGTGGCCTAATGGCTTGTGATCAATCACTACTCCAAAGTCACAGGTGATGCTGATGTACTGTACAGTTCTGCTGGATGGAGAATCCATTGTTCTGTTTTGAATGATCTGGTCATATACACGTTCACAAGCTAGCTCTTGTTTCTGTTTTGAATTAGAGGGTGTTCAGTAATTCAGCAGGAAAAACACAGGTGAGCTCAACCAAAACCCCATATGAAAAACACCCACCCTACGCTTTATGGACAGGTGGAGGGATTAATATCCAGGCTCAGATCCAGATTATTAGTTGGCAGCTGAGCCCTGGCTCCATAAAGGGCAGGACCAAAACCCTGTAATATGTGACTAGCCTTTGTCTTTGGGGGCAGCTGTGAGTCAAGGGCAAGAAATCCCATGTCTCAATTAGAATTTTGCAGACTGAGCCCATCTCAGTTAGAAGCTATTCAACAAAACTGGAGTGATCCCCTGCTGTATATTTCCATTGATGTTTCCCCCCAAGAAGCAACACATTTACAAACCAGGTAAAACAAATTCCATAAACGGATGGCTTGGAAGGTTCGAGATCCTACCACTCTGCAGCTAACCCAATGGTAGAGCCGGAGGAAGTAATTCTTAAATGTTATGAGACTGAATGAAATTTAAAAGCAGTAGGGAAAACAAAGAAGAAGAATCCTAACAGCTAGAAGTCTTTAAAAAAGCCTCACCTTGGATACAGGAAGATAATCACACTAAACATTTTTCTACTAGATGGCAGTGTAGCGTCACCCTATATAAAACACATTCTAAAAAGAAACTGCATTCTATTTCACATGAATCTGTGCTTAGACTTGACTGTTCAGATAATGTGAAATACAACTGTATCCCCTATTGCAAGGGCACCAGACATTAGTTTAATAGTGACATAAGACTTTAATTCTCTTTAACAATGAGAAGCCAAGATAGCAAAGGAAAAAGAATCCACAGCCTGCTCTGACACACTATACCATATTCCAAGCCATACAATGACATGTTCCAAGCTACAAATGTACAAGGTCTTTAATATGTCACAACTGACTACCTGTGATGTAATCAACAGATCTTTCACAGGATCTGAAACAGGTTGTCATTGTTTAGAATGAGAATAATTCACCTGAACTCTTTAAAAGGAGATAACCCTATTAAAATATCAAAACTGCAACAGCTCATGTTTGCAACTTCAGGACAAGGTACATGGATGAAGAAAATGGGTTAGAAGTAACCAAAATTGTGAACGTAAATCCAAAATAAACAAAAGTTAGAGCAGAAGGAGAACCTGAAAGATAGCAAGTAACACATTCAGTGATTAAAACAGCCTTGCTTGGCATAGCACAGTGTTTATTTATGCTGAACTCAAGGCATATAAAAATGCTACAGCTCACAAACATGCTGAAAATAGTATTATTTATGGTCTAATTAGAGGCAGTGGCACCTTTATAAGAAGGCAGCTCAGTACACTAGGTCGATCTGCAATAGAGGGCAGCAGCAATAAGATCATCAGACTGATTTTAGACATGCTGAGCAGAGGGGCTCAGGGAATCAGGACCCATGTGTACATTAACAACAATGAGATTCTAATGATCAGCATCAGTAACGCAGCCTTCCCATCAGGTATTCGCGGAGATCTCTGTAAGTGCCACAGCAAAATCTGCCTGGGGGGTATCATTTAAAACATTAATCTCACAGCACAGTAATCCAGCAGGTTTTAATCTAGTCAGCAATTTACAGCAAGCTAAACTTGCTGCTGAATTCCCCCATCCAGTCAGTTTTAAACGGGTCTAGCGGCGCGCTACCTTAAAGGCTCTGCTTTATCCCACCCAAGCTCTCTCTGCAGTTATAGGGCTGGCGTTTTGTCCTACTGTGTTCGGTTGTGACTGTGCTTGCCTAGTCACAGCTGATCTGTGTACTTGGTACTAGCTAGCTGGACGTATTAACACATCGAAGCAATCCAGTGAGCGTTATCTCACTGTAGCTAGAATACAGGACTGCCCATTCCTGACTGTAGCGCCCTGCAACAATGACAAATCTTTAATACCAACAACAGTGCTTAGCATTGCAACGGCCTGGGCTTAAACTGGAAGCTATTCCCAGGGTTGCCCAAAACACTGTGCAGAAACGAAGCAAATTATGCTGAAAAAAAATCGGATGACTCAGAAGCACTTTTTCTGGTCTCCCTGAAATTTGGGTCAGGCTGCAATAATAATGGCATTTAAAACAGCAGAGACAAGTAGCACTCTCCTCTTTGTGCTCAGGAGCTGCTCTACTGCGGTAGACAAGCCACGGGCACGGTGCCTGAGAGAGAAAAGGCTGGGATCCCTTTAGGGGGATGGAGCTCTGGTCCCTCTCTACACTCTGATAGCGGGGTGGGGGGTAGGGGAGTGAACCCAGGACACAATCAGAGCTGGAGCCTCACAGTCCCTGGACCTTTCCGGTCCGGAGGGAAATGACTTGGCATCCTCCAGGTGCTGGAAGGGGCAGTGCTGAAGCACAGGAGGCCTGGCAGCCCGTTTTTCGGGGGAGAGCAGGGGAGCGCAGGCCAGGCCAGGTGCAAGGCTGGGGCTCACCTGGACGGTCTGCGCTTGGCCTCTCGCTTGCTGTCCACCACGGCCGGGACGCAGTTGGTGAGCTCGGTCCAGTCGGCGTGCAATCCACAGCTCCAGCCGGTGGAGAAGCGGGAGAAGAGCCAGGTCTCGCGCTTGCCCGGCCGGTGGCAGGTGCATTTCTTCTGGCCGGCTCTGCACTCGCAGGGCTGCTCCAGCTGGATGTTGCGCACCAGGTGCCGGCCGAAGGTGGTGCCGCCCGTCTTCTGGATGTGCAGGAAGACGATCAGGTCGTCGCCCTTGATGTTGAAATCCAGGCGGCGCAGCAGGTCGCGGGCGGAGAAGTTGAAGCGGGGCACGAAGCGGGCCGGGGTCTCGTCCTCGGCGCGGTAGGGGTCTGCCCGCGGGGGGCTGAGGGCGCGGAGCCGGAGCAGCTGGCACTGGCTGCCCGGGCACACGTACTGCAGCACGAGCACGGCGAAGAGGCAGAGCAGCAGCAGGGCCAGCAGCAGCTTGTTGGCGCGGTCCTCCATGGCGAGCGGGGCGCGGGGGGCGCTCACTGCCCGCGCCGGCAGCACCCCGGGGCGCCCCGCGCCCGCCGCCCCGCCCCGGCCGCCATCCGCCCGCCCTCCCGGCAGCCTCAGCCGCGCGGCGCCCTGCGCCCGGACCCTGCCTCCGTCCGTCCCTGCGCCGCCACCGGGAGACGCGGAGCCTGGGCAGCCGGACCCGCTCCCGGCTCCCGCCGGCCTGACCCCGCAGTCCCCTCCCGCCCGCCCGCCGCGGCTCCGGCTCCGCCTCCGCCCCCGCCTCGGCTCCGGATTCCGAGCCCCGCCCCCGGGGCCGAGCCGCGCCGAGCCGAGCCGGCGGCCTGCTGCCCCGCCCAGGGCCGGGCACGGAGGGGGGGAGCCCCGCCAGCCCTGCCTCCTCCGGTCCGTCTAGCCAGGCAGCCCGCAGCGGGCCGCCAAGAGGAGTCAGGGGGCCTGGGAAAGCAATTTCAGGGGCTCAGTCCCTAAATAAAAGGTGCAGTACTGTAGAATACTGTAGTGTTGTGGGGCCTCTTCAGGGCTTGGGGCAAATTGCCCCACTTGCCCTCCTCCCTGGGGGCAGCCCTGGCCCCCAGCCGTAGGGAGCTGGGCGGGAGGCAGCGGGGCTCAGACCCAACCTGCAACATGCCCCTGTCCCTGAGAGCACCTTTCCACCCTACACTCCTCTGCTCAGCCCCTAGCAGGCCCCTGCTGCCCCCTTCCCACCCCCTGCTGCTTTCATCGTCCCCTGCTCTCACCCCTGGTAGGGAATGGCTACACGGCCCATTCAGTCTGGGCTCTGATTCAGGGTTAAGTCCAAGCCTCCCCCCTGGAATTAGTCTGAAGCAGGCATGCTGCTGGGCAGCCAGAGAAACACAACCGGATTCCACTTTCATAAGCCGGGGCGACAAGGACTAAGTGGGGTCCCAGAGAACAGCAGTGGGGTCAGAGACTCTCTCTCTAACAATGTCATTCACTGGGAGTAATGTCCTAGCTTATCTCTGAATGTAAAGTCCTGCTCTCCAGAATACCCTGCCAGTGCATCCAACCATAGTGTCCATGACTCTGTCCCTGTGCTCAACCAGGGCCTGCATGGCAAAGGACTTTGTTGATGTAATCGTATGCTCTTTATGGAGAGCAACCTATCGGCATATAACTCCCATCAATAGCTCCTGCACAGTTTGGAAAGCCAACGGTGATTTCAGGGGCATTTGTAATGCTTGCCATCTTTGGGTACATCACAGTCCTGATCATCTCACAAACCTCTGCCGTAACTGATTTGCCAACTCCAAACTGGTTAGCTACTAACCTGTAGCGTTCTGGGATAGCCAGCTTCCAGATGGGTGTAGCTACCTGCTTCTGGACCCATGTGGCTTCCCTCCTGTGGGTGTTGTGGCATTGCAGGGCAGGGACAATCTGATCTCAAAGCTCCAGGAATGTATGGTTCCTTATGCAAAACTTCTGTCATCCCAGGTCCACATGACAACGTGATCTCATCAGCCCGTGCTTGTGGCCCTGCTCCAGAGCTGGCATGTCAATATTCCCCTCCAAGAGATGCCTTCAGCAGTTCAAAAACTGCTCCTGAAATGCCCACCAGCATCTCACACATGATTCACCTTGCATCCGACAAAGTGGGTATTCACCCACGAAAGCTCATGCTCCAATACGTCTGTTAGTCTATAAGGTACCACAGGACTTTTTGCTGCTTTTACAGATCCAGACTAACACGGCTACCCCTCTGATACGATTCACCTTGTGTCCCAAAATAGGACGGAGAGCATGTGGTAGAGAAGTTCTTTCACCAGAGCAAGATCCGTGCTGGCTCTGGCTGCTGGGAGGATAGGCTCAACGGGTGTGGTTCACTTCTGGTCACCTCCCACGAAACGGCACCCACAGATGCTGAAGTTCTGACTTGGGTCTGCATAGTGCAGAATAGATGCGCCGACATGGCTGTGAAGCATAGGCCTCCATTGCAACGTGTGTGCAAGCATCAGCTTAGATGCTCACTTCCTACTACCTCTTCTCTCTTCACATCCCCAGGAAAAACACCCAGGACTCCAACTACCTGTCAGCGTCTTTCTCCTACCTACTAAGGGGGGATATGATAAAGGTATATAAAATCATGAGTGATGTGGAGAAAGTGGATAAGGAGAAGTTATTTACTTATTCCCATAATACAAGAACTAGGGGTCACCAAATGTAATTAATAGGTAGCAGGTTTAAAACAAATAAAAGGACGTTCTTCACACAGCGCAGTCAACTTGTGGAACTCCTTACCTGAGCAGGTTGTGAAGGCTGGGACTATAACAATGTTTAAAAGGGAACTGGATAAATTCGTGGTGCCTAAGTCCATAAATGGCTATTAGCCAGGAAGGGTTAAGAATGGTGTCCCTAGTCTCTGTTCATCAGAGGATGGAGATGGATGGCAGGAGAGAGATCACTTGATCATTGCCTGTTAGCTTCACTCCCTCTGGCATTGGCCACTGTCGGTAGACGGATACTGGGCTAGATGAACATTTGGTCTGACCCGGTACGGCCATTCTTATGTTCTTGCCCTCAGCCACATCTCCTTGGGAGAGACTCTCTTGGCTCCTCACTCCCATCTCTTCCCCCTACCACAGAGAATCAGCTGCCCCTTCCCCTCCTCCTCCCTCTGCCATTCCCATCCCCATTGCTCCACAAATACTGCCTCTTATCCCTCATGTCCTGCATACCCCAGCTGCTTCACCAAAATCATCCCCCCAATTGCTGCTTCTCTACCTCCCCAAAGATGCCATCCAACCTCCTCCCAGTGGCAGAGGGGCCTTTTCCTGTTCCTTGTAATGCCCCTGAGATATCCCGTCACCAGTGCTCTGGGACAACCAAAGAAGCTATTTACCGTGGGGGATCCAAGTCCAGATTTTAATTAAGCAGACCTCAGTGCATGCTGGGGCAAGCTATGACGTAGCTCTGCAATGCTGGGATAAGGGATGCAGTTCCTACCTGTGTACCTCACAATGGTGTCTCAATGTTTTGAATCAGTGAGCCTTCCCATAACCAGAAACTCCCTACTCCAAAGCCTGATTTACTTTCACTATAGTATCCACTATTTCACCTCTGTCATATCCCCTTTTCTCTAAACAGAAGAGTCTCAATCTTTGTAGTCTTTACCTGCCCCTAATCCTTGTTGGTTCTCATCTCTGAATTCTCACCTCTTTTTCTGTGTTAGCCTTTTTGCAATAGGATGCCAAGGACTGACTACTCTATTCAAGGTGGGAGAATTTCATCCAGTACCATTGTTTTATATAATGGCATTAGTATATTTTCACTATTACTGTCCATTCTGTTCATCCCACGTGCTAGCATTTTGTTTCCTTTTTTGAACCCTGCTGTGCAATGAGCAGAGGTTTTCACTGAATTGTGCACAATAACATCCAGTTTGTTCCCCCCGCCCCAAGTGGTTCTAGTTAATTTAGAACCCAGTAATGTGTATTTTGTCTTTCAGCATGTTTTGAAAGCTCTGTGTACAATTAAAGTGTTCTATAAACAAAAATAATAATAATAGGGACTCTGTGGATTTATTGCTGATTAAAATCTTTTGTATATTTATATGCAAATTATGTTCAGCCCTCTGGCTCCTGGCATGGTGCCAGTGAGGCTTACATGATGGTATGGTTGTTTTCCACTGCTCGGAGGGCATGCGGTGGTTACAAGGAAAAAAATACCACCGTTTACCATGCTATTTGCAGAACCATCTATCCTTAAAGTAGGAAGGCCCAGGATGAAGTCTAATGCCTTGGCATACCAAATACTGATATTTTGTCTCTCAGGAGTGACTGTGCCTCATAAGTGACCTATGACAGAACTTTAAACTTGGGCCTGTGCTTGGAAGGTTTTTGTTTCCCACAGAATTGTTTGTTTTGTTTTAACCTGAGAATCATTAGGACCTCATTGATTCAGGCCACCTTTGGTTTTGCTGCAGTACTCAAGCCTGTGTATTCTTTGCTCTCACAGCTTAATGGATGGGACCGAGGTGATGACTCTCAAAATAAGGTTTCTTCCCTCACTCATTCAGCGTAAATAGGTGATAAAAACAAAAAGCCACCAGGTTTAAACCATCTGACAAACTCCCGTCCCCCGCTCAGTTTTCACTCTCTTGGTGCTTGTGATGTCTGAATTTCACTAGCTGGCTAATCAGCCTAGAGCTGAATTTCAAATATAAACAGGTAGGAAAAACAACTTTAAGAAAACCAACCAGACCTTTATCCACTATAAAGAAGGTGGGGAAAGGGCACAAATCCTTTATCTGCTATTCACCTTTAAGTAATTTCACTGTTTTCATGCAGCCTTCTGCAGAGATGTCTGGTTTTTATCCTTGAGTGCCTTACCCCATCTTTCCTGACTTTCCAGTTGTCTCTAATATTTTGAAAACATTTACACTCACAAGAATAGGCAATTTTGTCACAAAGATTCTAGGCATGACTCTATTGCGTTAATTTGTTTCTGTTTATATCTTTCTCCCTCTCCAAAATGAATGAATTGCACTATGCAATGAAAACATTGTGTTCAGAAATTCAAACTTCAAAATTAAGATGTCGCTGCGCTTTATATTCATCACGCTCACACAGGAGTCTATATAAAAAAACAACCATTTGCTCTCCAGCTTCATTTATTTGGCTTTCTGAAATAACAAAGATGTGTTCTGGGTTAAAACTGATCCTGAATGCTAATACAGGAGAATTAAAAGGCGGGAATAATATAGGCCTAATGTCTGTACTAAATTAATATATACTATAAAAGACATGATGCATACTGGATTGATGTTCCCAACAGAGCCATTATTTTGGAATGAGCTAAACAAACAATGATCATCCTTTCACTGATGACAGATCATCTCCATTTCGCTGCCTTCTCACCCACCGTGGAAATACGTGTCAAGAAAGGCTCTGCTTCCCAGGCGACAACCAGGGGAGACACAAGGCTCATTTAGACATCAGCCCACAGAGCTGAAGAAGTTAAATCTACCCCCGATTAGGTAACAGGGAAATAGAATTGGACTTTTGGGTTATATCGTAATGCGATACCTTACAAAACGGTCAAGAAAACTTGGCAGCCGGAGTAAAGATTGAACAGCCCCTCCATGCATGCTAAACACCACCGTATAATGCACATCCCCCAGGCACACCCTTCTAAACATCTATGCACTTTCTGGCTTCCTTTGACGCTCACCCACACTGCATTCATTCTCTTCCCAGCCCCCCAAATCTGTCAGCCTTAGCAGCATCTCTTCATAACTGCTGTCCCCTACCACTTTCGACTCTCAGGTCTTCCCATCTCAGCTCCTCCCTCAGTCCCCAGATGTATCGAAGGTTCTGCTCTGCTCCGTCCCTGACTTACACAGGAGCCACCAGAGGTGCTGGAGTCAGTGCCCCTCCCTGGTCGGGGATGTTCTGTTCCCTCCAAAGGCTGGGGAAAGGATTGTCGAAGCTGAGCAGATGAAGGCGGAAGGGCAGGCGTCAGGTTGTCAGAGCAGGAGTGCCAGGGGATGCAGAGAGCAGGGGCGGCTCTACGTATTTTGCCACCCCAAGAACGGCAGTCAGGTTGCCTTCGGCAGCGCACCTGTGGGAGGTCTGCTGGTCCCACGCCTTCGGCGTACCTGTCGCCGAATTGTCGCTGAAACCGCGGGACTAGGGGATCTCCCGCAAGCGCGCCGCCAAAGGCAGCCTGACTGCCACCCTCACGGCGACTGGCAGGCCGCCCCCCCCACCCCCGGGGCTTGCTGCCCCAGGCACGTATTTGGTACGCTGGTGCCTGGAGCCACCCCTGGCAGAGAGAATAGGCCCAGTGCAGTGGAGGGACAGATTGACCTTCACTCTCCTTCCCTTGGGCCCAGAATGGCGGGGCAAGGCTGGAGGATTCAGCAGGGTCTGTTGGAGAGCTTGCTCAAGGGCTGAACTCAGGGAAAGGGACACTCCCTGCAAAGGCCCAGTGGTGTCACAGTAGTGGCTGCTCTCACAGCCTGCCATCTGCCTTGCTAGTTATGCTTGGGTTCTCTTTTTGGGGAGTACAGGGCTCCACACTCGTTGAAAAATATGCTGAGACCTTCACATGGGGCAGTTTATCCCACATCAGCCCGCTATGGGGTTTTTTGCAACTTCCTCTGACGCATTCGGGGCTGTCAGCGAAGGGATATTGGACTTGATGGCCATCGGTATGATCCAGTCTGGCAATTCCCATGCTCGTATAGCCCACAAAGGCAGTGAGGAGCATTATTAGCTATTTACTTACTGTCGACACTGGGCTGGCTGTTTTACTGGCATATACAGCTAACCTACAAAGCCTCTGCCCAGAGAGGTGTGGAAAGGAGCAGGGCCGGCTCCAAGTTTTCTGCTGCCCCAAGCGGCGGAAAAAAAAAGGGAGCTGAAAAAAAGCCGATCGGTGGCACTTCGGCGGCAGCTCAATCGCCCCCTCCATTCTTCGGCAGCAGCTCAAAGAGGAAGAGAGGGACTGAGGAACCCGCCACCGAATTGCCACCAAAGACCCGGACATGCCACCGCCCCAATACCGGGTGAAGTGCCACCCCAAGCACCTGCTTCCTTTGCTGGTGCCTGGAGCCAGCCCTGGAAAGGAGACAGTAGTAGGAAGACTGACAGGAGATAGGCTGTGCACACTCTTGAAGGCCAAGGCCAGGCTTTTATAACTGCTGCAACTAATAACTTCTCAACACAGCATCTTTCCTCCCAAAGATTCACAATTCTTTATAAACTGTTCAGAAAAATCACCCCCCACACACTGAATTGCAACCACTTCTGGGGTAGGAAGTGGCAACCGTTTGACAGGTTGAATTTGAGATAGGGAGGCTGTCATTACACAGACTGGAATTTGGCCAGGGCAGTAGAGTTCACCCCCCGCCCCCAACTCTTACAAAAAAATGTAATGGCTGCAAGCAGTCAGGACATTGGTTTGGGGTTAGTGCAGTGGGGTTTCTGGTCATGTTCTAGGGGTTTCAATAACACCAACAATGAACAGTAAATACACTGATTTGATGTCACATCTAACAGCTGACACCTTCAATCCCCACAATACCCCATGATTCGGACTAGCTTAATTGCAGACATTAAATTGGATGGTAAATTAGTAGGCGCGAATCTCACTCCTAGGACTAGTTCACCCTTTCCTACAAAAACCCCATGGAAGAGAGAGGAAAGGTTCCCCCCAAATGCCCCTTGCAGAGTTTGCCCTGGATTGTGTCATCCCGGGGCAGGGTTTGCCCTGACATCATATGATATTGAAATCATAAATGTCAATATGCAAAGGCCCGGATCAGTAGATTATTCATGTACTTATCGTAGCAGAGAGCAGCTAGTTAAGGGAATGACGTAAGTTAGCATACTCTTCTTCACATGGGCACCAAAGACCTTACTCCTACAAACTCACACCCTTCTATATGGGATGTCCATGCTGCAAAAAACCCCACAGCAGCGACTTTCAGAGTCCAGGTCTACAGACTCAGGCTCGCTCTGTGGCACTAAAAATTGCCATATACACAGAGGCGATGTGTGTGGGGGGTCACATCCCCCCCCCATTAGCTGCTTGGTTTGTACAGAGCATGCTCACATGGACTGGGCATGCTCAGTAACACTGCTGAAGCCAGCTGCCCTCATTTCCCGCCCCCGGGTCCTCTCTGCCTGTACCCATTCTGGAGCTTGGGCTGGAGCTTGGTCTCTGCAGCCTGGGGCAGGGGGATGGCTATTTTTAGCATGATCCCCACTAGCCTAAGTCTGTAGACCCAGGCTCTGAGACTTCTTGTCGCAGTGGGGATGGAGGGGTCTACTTCTTTTTATTATGGCACTGCTGATGCACATTCCTAAGACCAACCAGAGACTGTATTTAATTAAGGATGGTCTCTTGGTTTGGTGATCTTAAGAATGGCTTCCCAAACAGAAATACTGGTCAAGGCACTTCATGAACACGGACAACTTGACTGCCTTAGGAAGTACAACAGCGAAAATCTGTGACCTGGAAGGAGTCATCATGGCACAACATTCTGGTGTGACGCTACAGCCGGATAATCATCACAGACACATTGCAGAAATCAAACTTAAAAAATGGGTTTGATTCATGGCACAGGATTCATTGGGCAGTGGAGCCTGTCAATAACACCTGCAACATAACACACTGCATCAATAATTATCCATCAACTGGCCTTTCATCAGAATGAACATTTGGTCACTCTCATGTACTTTGAGCCAGCTGAACGCCATGCTAATCTCAAGTAATCTGATATTAGCTATATTTCCATTTCACTCGTAGATCTCCAAACTCGGAAAGGTTTTATAGGATGGCCTGATGAGGAGCCGGCACGGAAAGGTTTTATAGGATGGCCTGATGAGGAGCCGGCACTTGGATGTTTATCAAGCTTCTGGCCAACAGTCAAATACTGAATAAATGATACTATATCATCACTAGCCATTCTTATATCCGCAAGAAATTGGCTGAGAAACTGCTGAAACACCACATTCCCTTTTGCTGAGGACAGCCTGAGACAACTCCAGGAAACAGAATCCATGTGGATGAAAGGGGCTTTTCACGTATGCGTTTTATTCACTGGGAAAAGTGGGAAGTTAGGGGTGCTTCAACTGCTCCCACAGCCATTCACTTGCCTGAGTAATTACAACGATGTGGACATTAATACCCCCTGTCGTGAGGGCCAAAGAGAGCATGGACACTGAAAGAGATTATCAAGGGAAGGTCATGAGGCCCCCTCTTTGGAGGTACTCCTGAGCCAATTAGTCGGAATTATGGGGCGCATGTCTGTCGGCCATGTGATCTGAGTGGCATTTCCATGCATAGTACCAATTTAATAGATAGTTATTTTTCTGTCTTATGGAGTATCATATTTACTTGCTGTCCTTCCTAATCTTTCTCTCTTCCCCTTTCGCTCTTGGTCTGCCGTGGTCCCTGCACTGTTTTAAGGGCTTCACACACACAACCCTCCAGGTTCTTGTTACCTGCTGTGTAATGTGAGCACTGCTCCATCTGACCTACTTGGAAATACAACTGCAGTATTAGCAAAATTACAGTAGATAAGAGCCAACTTATGTAACTTAGAACTGTGTTCAGCAGTAATTTTGCATCAGAGAAGCAAGCTATAAAACATCCATAAAAGTATCCGTTGCTTCCATTTAAGTTGCATCTTTCCAAAGCCATGGGGAAAACAATTTGATGAGGGCATGAGTTAAGCAACAAGGAGCCAGCATAAAATTACCGGTATGTAATTCAGTCCCTGTGTCTTGTCTCAAGTCAGATTGGTGGGATTTGGCCTCCGAGGCACTTGTGGGAAGCCTTTTCTCCACATAGAAATGGCACCCATGTAACTAAATGTGATTCCAAGGCCTGGCCTACACTAAAAAGTTAGGTCAACCCAGCTACATCATTCAGGAGTATGAAAAATCCACACCCCTGAGCGGCGTAGTTAAGTGTACATAGCGCTAGGTCAGAGCCGTTCCTTGGGTAGGGCAAATCGGGGTGACTGCTCCAGGCCCCATGCTTTGGGGGGCCCCACAGGCCAGTGTGATTGGCTGGCATGGTCAATCCCAGAAGACATAGGTGCAGGAACTAGGGGTGCAGGGGCTGTGCGCCACCAAGGGGGCTGATTTGTTCTGGGCCCGCACCCCCATAGGGATGACCCTGCGCTAGGTTGAGGGAAGAAGTCTTGCATCGACCTAGCTACTGCAGCTCAGGAAGGTGGATTACCTGAAGTGAGCTACTGTAGTATTTCAAGTGTAGACAAGCTCTAAATTGATTTAGTTAAATCCCTGAAACCAATTGAAGAGTTACAAATATTGATTTAGCTTAATTTGATGCAATTTCTGTGAGCAGACAGTGCCTAGGACATTGTATAGACATTTGTTTGTCACCTGACCCTGGGAACACCAATTCAGAGTCCGTCTCACAGGATTGCTTGGGGGAGTAAGGACTTCTTGCACGAGTAAGGATTGCAGGACCAGGCTTTACATTGGCACAAAGCGGTTCCAGCAGTTACCGGCTCCGAATAAAAATAAATGCTGGCAAAGAAAAAAAAGACACCAGACTATTCAAGCAAAGGGAGCTTGGAGGTTAGCATGGTGGTTCAAATGATAGACAACCGGATTGCTGTGTGAAGATTGGCTAATAAAACACATACACAGTTTTGTTTCACAGCAACATTTCCCCAAAGCTGATTTTGCAGGGATAACAAAAATAACTACGTATGAGACAGAGGCAACACTAAATGATCTTTCTTTCCCTCTTTATGAAGCACCTGAGTCTGCAAGGTGCTGCAACGCCTGCAGCAAGATTCCATCTGTAATAAAACCCAAAAAGCAATACCGGCTTTTCATTCTTCAGACTTAATCATTAAACAAATAGAAGGCATTTCCAAACCAGCTTCTTTTATAGCTAGCTCACGTGCGCGCGTCTGTGGGAAAGCCGAATATTCGTGTCGATTTGTATTATAGGCTCAGAAATAAGCATATAAAAGAATTCAATCAACAGGTAAATTCCAACTCCTGCTGTAAATTCCAACTCCAACACTGAAGTAAACAGCAACACTCCCAATGGGCTGTGAATTAATAAATAACAGAATGCTGAGAGGAGCAATTTCTTGCTGTTTCCTAGGAACATTTAGGACCCATGTTATTGCTTAAACCCTCAGCAGCAAGTAAAAGAAAAAGAAGGAGGGGCAAGTTTGCCTCTTCTGATCTTAAATTCTGTCAGGTCAGGTCAGGTCAGATGCCCAGGGGCGACATTTTAACAGGGCTGATCTTTTGGCAACAAGACTGAATTTGCATTATCAAAGCACCACCCTGCTCTTTGAATCCACTCCTTTGTGTCCGAGGCATTTGCTGTCAATCCCTTAGGTGAGACAGTTTATTTTAATTTAGCAGTAAGGTTGTAGAAATGCCCCACAATTCCTGGCTTGCAGTGTTCCTGTAGCTGGGCTGGTCCCAGGATAATGAGAGAGATTTGTTGTTGTTGTTGTTGTTTTTTTAAACAGGAGTACTTGTGCACCTTAGAGACTGTGCCACAAGTACTCCTGTTCTTTTTGCGGATACAGACTAACATGGCTGCTACTCTGAAACCTGTCATGTTTTTTTGGTCTCTCTGGGTATGTCTACACTGCAATAAAATACCTATAGCACTGTCCTGGATCAGCTAACTCAGGTTCACAGGGCTCAGGCTACAGGGCTATAAAATTGCAATGTAGACGTGATTGCTGGAGCTCAGGCTCTGAGAACTGTCCCCTTGGGTCTCAGAGCCTGGACTTCAGCCTGAGCGGGAATGTCTATACTGCAATTTCTTAGCCTGAGCCCGAGTCAGCTGACCTAGGTCGGAGATTCACTGTTGTGGGTTTTTTACTGCAAAGTACTGTCATAACCTAGTCCCAGATTTGGACCTTAGCGTCCAAATTATGGGGGTTAGCATGAAAACCTCCAAGCTTAGTTACCAGCTTGGACCTGGTACGGCTGCCACCACCCAAAAAATTAGAGTGTTTTGGGGCACTCTGGTCCCCACAAAAACCTTCCCTGGGGACCCCAAGACCCAAATCTCTTGAGTCTCACAACAAAGGGAAATAATCCTTTTTCCCTTCCCCCCTCCAGGTGCTCCTGGAGAGATACACAGACACAAGCTCTGTGAATCTAAACAGAGGGACTCCCCCCTCCCCGTTCCCAGTCCTGGAGAACAGAATTACCGAGAGTTAATCTCTCTTTCCCCCCTCACCCAGAGGGTATGCAAAGTCAGGCGAATAAATCTAACACACACAGATCTCCCTCTGACTTCTTCCTCCCACCAATTCCCTGGTGAGTACAGACTCAATTTCCCTGAAGTTCCCCACTAAAGAAAACTCCAACAGGTCTCAAAAAGAAAGCTTTATATAAAAAGAAAGAAAAATACATAAAAATGGTCTCTCTGTATTAAGGTGACAAATACAGGGTCAATTGCTTAAAAGAAATATGAATAAACAGCCTTATTCAAAAGAATACAATTTAAAGCACTCCAGCAACTATAGACATGTAAATACCAAAGAAAAGAAACCATATAACTCACTATTTGATCTCTTTGTCCTTACAACTTGGAAACAGAAGATTAGAAAGCAGAAAATAAAAATCACTCCTCGTCTGAGAGAGCATACAGGCAAACAGAAAACAAAGAACTCAGACACAAACTTTCCTCCACCCAGAGTTGAAAAAATCCGGTTTCCTGATTGGTCCTCTGGTCAGATGCTTCAGGTGAAAGAGACATTAACCCTTAGCTATCTGTTTATGACATGTACACACCCCCTCTCATACACTTTATTGGTTTTTATAGCTTGCACAAAATGCTCTTCAGAAAGAGCATGCAAATTTGGCCCAGAAAATGAGGTCTTGAGCTCACATTCCAATTCTATGGGATAGGTATATCTCCACCTATTTAGGGGGGAGAGATAGCTCAGTGGCTTGAGCACTGGCCTGCTAAACCCACAGTTATGAGTTCAGTCCTTGAGGGGGCCACCTAGGGATCTGGGGTAAAATCAGTACTTGGTCCTGCTAGTGAAGGCAGGGGGCTAGACACAATAACCTTTCAGGCACTTATTATAGCACAGAAATTCAGCAGACCTGCTACCAAGAAATGACATTCTCCAAGTTTGTAGAACAACATTTAGGAACCTGGATAGACAGGGCCCCACATTTTAATTTAACAATGGTTAAATTTTGCAGATGTTTGTGTCTGAAAAATATCCAGCAATAAATCAACACATTTCTACAAATTCTTCCAAACAACCTGGTTAATGCCTGCACTGTACTTTTAAGGCCTGATCATGGACATTCTAAACCACTCTCACATACACACACCCTCCCCCTCCACCCCTTCAACAGATGAACTTCAGGCTATGAGGTTGATCACTGCACACTCAGGACCAGACCTTGGTCACCAGTGTCCAGTGATTAACTGCATTACAGGATTCTCACTGGTGTAATACTGTCTACAAGGACACATCCTCTCTGTCCATCAGCAGGAGAAGGCCAACCCAATGAGACCCTTCTTCCCCCTACTATGATGCTGTCTGAATGCAGATATCTCTGAGAGTCGAGCTGCCCAGGAATACCCTGACCCAAGGAAGGCAGGTTAGAGACCACAGGGAAGTTCTCCAGTAGATGGAGAGAAATGTTGTTCTTTTTACAATCATGCATCTGCATTTCTAAATGGACATGGGGCCCAGCCCTCCTGGGGAAGGCAACTGACCACCTCCAGCAGTATCACCTTGAAAACCTTCCCATTGCCAGCACAGTCTGCATAGCAGCATAGGGTTGCAACTAACAGACACTAGTGCACATCCATCCATGCTTCAGTTTCCCAGTAGGAGAAGATGTTCCAATCAGTGCCTGAAAGGGGTCAATAAGGTATCTATTGAGACTGTAAATGGTGAGGCAGGGACAGTCTCTCGCTATGTACGAGTGCACAATGGGGCTATGATCTCAGCTGTGGCTTCTAGCAGCTGCAAGCTCTCTCAAACTGGTGATTCCAAGACTATTATTGGGGGGTTGCGAGAGCAGCGGTTGCTGGCTGGGCACCCAGCTCTGAAGGCAGCGCCGCCAGCAGCAGCAGTGCAGAAGTAAGGCTGCCATGGGGCGGGGGGGAGGCGAGGTTTTTTTTGGGAGGGTTATCACAGCCTGAAATAAAAGTTTGAGAACCCCTGAGCTAGCGCAGTTTAAACACTGGCTCCACAGCCACAAACAGTAATCAAATGTCAAAAGCTCTTGCAAAGAACCCAGAACAAAACCATTACAGACCCACAGCCAACCCCTTACCATCTAGCGTAGGGGGTCCCGCTTTTCAGACCTATAAACCACAAGGCAAGCAGAGCACTTGTTAGTAATCTAAGGAGTGCAATCTGAATGCACAGGGCGCAATTCCCTCCTTATTTCTGGCTGCTAATGATTTTATCCTGCTCCCATTGCAGTCAATGGCAACTCTTCCATTGTCTCCCCTAGGACCACTCACACATGTTCTTAAGAACTTTGCTGATTCAGGCCTATGTAATAATCTCAGCTATTTCTTCTGATTGTTTCCCCTGCCCTATAAGCCTCTCTCAGCCTTAGCTGAGCTGAGTGTCAGCCAGTGAGCCCACCTCCATTCCCCAATATCTGTTAGACCCAGGGGGCCAGATTCTCAGGTGGTGTGTCTCCACTGACTCCTTTGAGAATCAGCCGAGGATAAATGATTCCTCCAAACCAGCAGGGCTGGTAGATGTGAATATGTGACACTAGGCAGTAGAATGTAACAAATGGAAGAAAAATAACTTATCAAAAATATTTTCTGGCATGCAAAGAAACAAGCTGTAAATTATCCCATCTGTCACTTTCATCTGCACCCTGTTCCTCTGGCTGAATTTTGCTCATTAAGCTAAATTTCTAGCCAGAATATCATTTTTACCTTCCGCCCTCTGGATGAGTGGTGTTCGGGCTTTTTGGATCGCTGTGACAGATGAGTAAGAGAATTTGTCTTGAGCTGCTTTGCGAATGTGTGGAATTGCTTTGACCTTCCAAAAAGGAAAACATTAAATTTAATTCTCTCCAAACCTTTCCCCACTTGGGATTCTGGAACTGACCAAGGCCTCTCATATAAAAAAGAGTCTCCCATATGACCTTCAATCATAAAACCTCCTTTTATTGCTCACTGTCTTAAGGATCTCCCGAGCAAATGTCTAGCCCTTTAGATATCAGAGGGGTAGCCATGTTAGTCTGGATCTGTAAAAGCAGCAAAGAATCCTGTGGCACCTTATAGACTAACAGACATTTTGGAGCATGAGCTTTTGTCAGCCCGTTAGAGTTTTGCACTGTAAAATTTCTATGTTGTGCAAATGGTCCAAATCTCTCCTCTCCTTTCCTGAAAACATACACAAGAGATTTGTTGGCATCTTTAGCTCATAACCAAACATGGGTATATACTCTGCACATTCCAGGTCAGATTTCCTGTACACAAAAAGAAGTCTCATATTTTCAGCCCGAATGAAATATTTCACAATTTTAACAGTGAGTGTAATTAACCATTGGAACAGTTTACCGAGGGGTGTGATGAATTCTCCACCACTTGAAGTTTTTAAATCAAGACTGGACATTGTCAGTGGGGTCCTCCTAATTCAGGATTGGGGCTCTGACACTGCAAAAAATAATTATATGCTCTAGTTCAACATACATGTTATTGTGCTATTGCAGATATCTTGGGGTGAGATTTGATGGCCTGTGCTGAACAGGAGGTCAGACTAGTTCAGGGGTGGCCAGCCTGAGCCTGAGAAGGAGCCAGAATGTACCAATGTACATTGCCAAAGAGCCACAGTAATACGTCAGCAGCCCCCCATCAGCTCCCCTTCTGCTTCCAGCACCTCCCGCCCACCAGCAGTTCCACCAATCAGTGCCTCCCCCACCCTCCCTGCACCTCCCCATCAGCTGTTTCCTGGCGTGCAGGAGGCTCGGGGGGGGGGGCAAGGGAGAGGAGCGAGGGCACGGCAGTCTCAGGGGAGAGGGCAGGAAGGGTTGGAGTGAGGGGAGGGCCTGGAGCAGAGCCAGGGGTTGAGCTGTGAGCACCTCCTGGCACTTTGGAAAGTTGGCACCTGTAGCTCCGGCCCCAGAGTCTGTGCCTGTATAAGGAGCCTCATATTAACTTCTGAAGAGCCGCATATGGCTTTGGAGCCACAGGTTGGCCACCCCTGCACTAGATGATCATAATGGTCCCTTCTGGCTTTGGACACTATGAGTAGAGGAAGGGCAACAGAAAAACAAGAGGAACAAAGGCACCTTTGGAGCATGCTTGTCTCTTCTGAAACAGGCTGAAACTCATAACCGTGGCAGTTGCCTCTAAATCCATTACACAGAAAACGAGGACATAACAGTTCTACGGCTTAGGAAACTAGACATGTGCCATGTAAACCCACAAAAGTACATACATTTGGGGTTAAGGCATCCAGTCCAGGCTTTGGCCCTGATCCTACAAATACTTATTCATGTGCAGAACTTTAATTACATGAACTATTTCCATTCAGCACAGATTTTACTTGCCTGAGTAAAGTTCCACATGTGCAGAAGTGTTTGCAAGGCTGGGTCCTTATTCTGAAAGTCGCTCATCTAACTAGCTCCTAGGTGACACTAGGTGGTGTCAATCACTGTAGCGCTACTGAAGTCAATAGTGCGACACCGATTTACAGTAGTCCATTGATCAAATTCATCCCTAGTGTAAACTCCATTGATTTCTTTTGGGTTACATCAGGTATAAGTTTAGCCCAGTTGGACTAGTTAAGTGTGGAGTAGAAACCTTTATTCTAAATTTTGGTGCATTAATTAAGTTTTTTGAGCAGATGTTAGCAACAGTGCTATTAAAACTCTAGAGTAATATAGTTTTTACAAAAGGAATCCTGTTTAAAAACATCAGTAGCTCCCCAGAACAATTCCAATGTGCAGGATTTTCATGTACACCAAATTTTAAAATGACAATCAATTTCTTTTTAGTCTTTAGCACGTATTGTAACTACCCAGATTGTCTAACTACCAGCACTGCGTAGGATCAGGAACTTCTTTTTGTGCATTTAAATCCGACCAGCGTCTTTCAGCTTCTTTTTTTCTGTGCAGAGCAAGGATCCACCATTGACAGCTTCATTCAGGGTCCTATAAATGTTTCTAATTATGCAGCAATTCTGACTCCCAGCCTCAGTAATTGGGCCGTGAGCTGGCAAGTTCACTTGAGGCAAAGGGAAAGAAAATCTCAAGTGGCGCAAAATAGCTCCCATAACATAACCCCTGCCCTGCTTTCACTATGCAGGTAATGGCTGGTGGGACCACATAATTATAATCTCACCCACACTCTTCCCCACCCTGGCTGGCCTGCCAAAAACCCTGCTGCAGCCCGGGACAGAGAAATCCTGTGGAGTGTAGCTCTGTGGTGGTGACCCCTGGGTGTGATTCTGCCACCCTGCCTTTCCTCCTCCCATGGCAAGATCAGACACCCTCTGCTACACTCTGGCCATCGGGAAGAGCTGAACAGTGGACATGCCCAGTCCTGCACACGGTGACTCACGGGTGTCACTTCACTCAGGTGAACCGTTCCGTTGAACTTAACAGGAATAGTCACAAAAATAAAGTCACTGAAGCGTGTGGCTTGCTTGCAAGATCAGCCCGCAGAGCTGAATTCAGCAAAGTATTTAAATACATGCTGCACCACAAGCACATGAGTAGCTGAACAAGTCAGCAAAAACCTTAAGCAGTTGCTTAATTGTAAGCATGTGCTTAAATTTATTCCATTCAGCAAAGCAGTTAAGCAGGTACTTAAGTCTTATTGAAGACCATGGAACTTAAAGATGTCTTTAAATGCTTTGCTGAAGCGGGGCCCATATTTGACATGTTTTAGATTTATATCATTTGGTGTTTCCAAAATGTCTCCTATCTATATTTTTTTCTGGCTGAAGAAATCTATTATAATTTCTAAATCCAGCTAATTAACCATTTAATTTGGCAGCTGTATGGGTTCATTGGGTTTTTAGGGAAGGCTGTAATGTGAAGTGGCTGATTGGTAGATTCCTTTGTATTATGTTTTTAATAATGGTGTAGACAGAACTTCCACAGGCACTTATAACACAATGTAATAAATAAAATAACCATTGTTAATCACAAAACACTCGACTTTCAGTAGCAATCATGTGGTTCCCTTGTGGCCTTTGCTGCTTCAAATTCTAATATTTTTAATCTAGTGAAGCATATACAATTACACGGGTGACCAACATGTGTTACATGCAAAGGGTAGATCCACCCTTTGCCTAAGCTAGTACAAATCTAACACAGTGAAAGAGGGATTAAATACTGTGCACACATCTTTGAAAAACAGCAAGTACAAATCCTACCCTCTGATTGGCTGATATCTTCTTAGCCATGTGTTATTGCATAATTAATTACTCTTGGTACATTATTAAGTCCTGCAGAATCTTCTGTAGACTAGGCTGGTATTACTCTGGCTTACATTTTAAAGAGATTACTGTTAATTAATTTAACTCGTCTGCAGACACAACATTCAGCTAAACCTTCTATTGTGCTATCTGCTGTCATTTCAGACATGCAAGGCTTTCAAACTGCCATATAAATAGAAACAGATTAAAGCTATCTACTGAGAAATAAAATAATTAAAAAGATAGATTTTTTTTTAACTTTTCGTGAACTGCATTATGAACCTGGCGTATATCAAATGTTTAAATAGGAAGAATTATCTGCTAGTTCCAATATTTAAGGTATTTTTAAAAAAAAAGTTCCACCTTTTCTAACTGTACTGTACTGATTCTATTTCAAGATTGGCTGGTACTCAACCTCTTTTGCTGTCTTTGCTCCAGGGGTGTTTAGCATGGTCATGTTCTTTAGTCCCAGAGAAACTCAATAGCTCAGGAGATTTGTAATGAGCTAAAACAGTGGTCCCCAACCTTTTTGTGGTCAGTAGCACATTCATGTTTTCAGAAGAGTATAGTGGGCGCAAACAATTACTCACATACAGGGTCAGCTCCAGGCATCAGTGGAGCAAGCATGTGCCTAGGGCAGCACATGCTATGGGGTGGCATGCCGTCCATTCTGCAGAGTCAGAGCGGGGTTTTTTGGTTTTGTTTTTTTTGGTTTTGGGTTTTGAGTTTTTTTGGCACCAGTTCTGGGCAGTGCAGAGAGAAGCTGGAGAGAAGCCAGGAGGACAGAGAACACTGGTGCCTGCAGCCTGCAGCCCCGGAGTACTCTGTCCCCGGCAGGAGCAGAGCTGTGGCTTCTCTCCAGCTTAAGCCGTGGCCCCGCGCCTGCCAGGGACAGAGAACACCGGCGCCCACAGCCTGCAGCCCCAAAGTTCTCTGTCCCCAGCAGGCGTGGGGCTGCAGCTTCTCTCCCCCGCTGGGCACTAGGTGGGCACACATAAATGCCTCCGCGGGCGCCATGGCGGGGATCACTGAGCTAAAATATGCTCTCTGAGGTGTTACTCCCAAATCCATTTGTTTGACTCCAGCCGAGGCTGACAGGCGTTGCCATCCAGTATCTGTTCACCAGCGAGTTGGTGGCTGCAATGCAATTCCTGGACGCTAGCAGGCAAGTCTCTGAACAACAGAAGCTATCATCACAACAGACACTAATGAAATCCCCTTTCTGGCTGCTCCAGCAAAATATCCCAGGATTGAGTGGCCTGGTAGTCTAGTGGTTAGAGCAAGAGACTGGGAACCTGGAGTTCTGAATTCAGTTCCTGTCTGTCTCACAGGCTGACCTTGGGTAAGTCACCTTGCCCCAGTTTCCCAATCTATAAAATGCTTTGTAAAGTGAAGCCCATTGTAAAATGTTTTGAGGTCCCGGGAGGCGAGGTGTGGCTGTATAAATACAATGCATTACTTACTCTTACCCTGTGACTGCAAGTGGACGTGCATCCCGAACAGAGCGAAGGGCTCTTCACTGAGGGCTGGGTTCTCCAGTCCATTTGCACCACTCAGGCCATGTATTCTTGCTGGACCTGGCCAGCAGAGAATCCTCCGTGTTTAAAGGAGCCTCCTCTGGCATGAAGCTGGTGGAGAGGGCTTGTCCGCCTCCTGCACCACTACCCACCCCCAGCCTGGCATCAGGAGAAGGAGCGAGGTATCAGGGTATTCCAGGGCAGAGGGGGCGGTGGAGCATAGCTGTGCTATCCATATTCATCAGTGACACAAGGTCAGTTAAGGACCCTGCACAAGTTAATTTACATAGGTGCCCGGTGGTACATGACTGCAGCTCCCTGACAACCCTGTCCCCCTCCCGAGGGCACAAAGCAGTTACCCAGAGCTTATTAGTTCTGCAGCTAATGAACTTCTCCCAGCCTATCAACCTGGCACCGTTCAAAAGCACTAAATTCCCTTAAAGCTTAAATCAAACATTAAATCACAATTTATCTACTTATTTGGCAAAGATGTCTGCACCTCAGAACATAAATCACTCAGCACGTTTACGAGTCTGCTGACAGATTCCCCTTCGAAAACGGGATCTTAGCATGCACAATGAGCATGTATGTTCTCACCGAATGCTTCTCCTGCACAGAACAGAAAGGACGGGAAGAGAGTATTCCCTGGAAAGCTACCAAAGTAACCCTGTCTCCTTTACTTTACAACGCAGGTGATTTTCCAAGGTCCTTTAGTGGGAGCTAGGTACCTGCCCTTTGTGCCCTGGAAAATCTCTTCCTCCAACAATTTGAGGCAGTGAACATGACTTCCCATGAGTCTGCCCAGCAGCACCTATGGAAATGGAACCAGGTTGGGACCTTTGATTGTTGCTCACAAAACAAATAATCATTTCAATAATGGGCGGCACTCTCCAGTTTGCCAAGCAGAACTGGCTGAAATTTTTTTCCTTGAGAAGTAATTTGCATGGGAAAAACCTTTTGGTCAAAAAAATTATTTTCCACAAAATTTGCCATTTTTTTTTATTAAAACACAAAAACAAACTGCACCTGGAAATCAATGACTGAAAACTTTTCAGTAAAACTTTGGGGTTTTTACAAACAAAAAAAAAATTGGAAAAAATTCTTAACACAAAACTGTTTTTAAAAAATGAAAATTGATAAAAATTTTAAATATAAGCGTTCTTTTCTCACAAAAAAAATTGGTATTTTTTTCACGTTCACTTTGCTGGTTAAAGTAAACTTAACCTGCCTGGCTACTCCAATAGGAAAACTCCCCCAGGCCAGGGAATTTCTGCCAGCGTTCACCATCAGGGGAACAGTGAGTGTATCAGAGGAGAGCTGGAACAGGGACATGGCGGAGCTGAGCAGCGCTACATCTGATTCCTCACGCGCGTAAACTCCTTTGTCAGGTGGCACCAGTGGCAGAAGTTAGAGAGCTGCTCAATTTTCAACTAGGACCAAGTGGCTGGGGATCAGGGAGACACAACCATCCCTGTGCCATTGCCACTGTCCACTGCTAGTAGGGAATTAGGGCCTATAATAATATATTATCTGAAGGGCATAGCGAATTCCTAGGCTGCTAACAGGGCCGGGCTGTGTAAGTATCATGTCTTTAGATTGTGAGAAGTACGAAGACTTTATTTTTAAATCCATTTTTACGAGTGTCCAAATCTTATTAAAGACAATTACATCGAAAGCTCTATGATCACAGGTGGCTGGCTCCAGGTATCCAAAGGTGCGTTCTAAAACTAAACCCTTTTATGGCTATAATGACCCTGCCGCAGATCCTCAGCTGATGTAAATAAGCTTAGCTCCACTGAAGACAAGAGAACCATGTGGATTTGTACCAGCAGTGGACCTATGTTATTAATTGTCAATTTAGGCAAGTGTTTGTTATTTTGTAAGCACCACAGCTGGTGTGCATGGTATTGTACATACAGGTCAAAGACAAGGACCCTGTCCCAGGGTCTCAATCTAATTCATACAAAGGTATCACTGGAGATAACAGAAACACATAAGTGGTAAGTTCATAACAACCACCTCTGTGTCTTCAGGGGTAAGAACATTGGGGGTGGGGGAGGTGTCCTTCATAGAATCATAGAATATCAGGGTTGGAAGGGACCTCAGGAGGTATCTAGTCCAACCCCCTGCTCAAAGCAGGACCAACCCCAATTAAATCACCTTCAGTGGTGTTGAGGAGATGCTTATCAGAGAGGCATATATAACTTTGCCATGCCTCTTCCCCAGTTAGCACTGCCCACTCTTGTGGCTGAGGGGTGGTCCTGCAGCCGTACCTTAAACAGCCACAAGTTCTCTCCAAGCAGCCGTTCTGCTATCATGGACACGTGGAGCTGTGCTGCCAGAAGCCAAGCAAGAATCAAGACGCTGACATACCAGAGGGATGAACTGGGTCTCTAATCTGCTTCTCAGATCTTTGATGGAGGGTGGCAAAAAAATCCTTCCATAGCCCCAAAACAAACGACACTTACTAAAATCACCTTCGTAACTCAGACTTCATTTTCAGAACGGTCAATAGCTCTGCACAAGGTGAGTTCCAACACCCCTCTCACCATTTAATTTGCATGCTCGTTTGTTCAGGATGCAGTCCCTGCGGTGCCACGTATGGAATACTGGCATTTTCCAGGCTGCCAGCCAAATGAACACTTAGGCAGACATTTATGCAGACAGAGAGCTAACGCTGGCGTGTATTACATTTTGTACAAGAGGGGCTGGTTGAGGAGTAGTAGTTTGTGTCTAGACAAGGATTCTGTGCCACCCCATCACTGACTGTTTGAACGCTGATTGTTAACAATGTCTCTGTGTGTGTGCATGGCAGTGAATGGGCCCAGGTGGCAGATGGTAGAACCTACAATTTCCTATTGGTATCATCTGCGTGGGTGTTTTATTTCCATTAACGCTTTTCATAAACCCGAGAATGCTATTACTATTATGATTTGTAATACCGTAGTACGGAGGGTTGCCAGCTTGGTTGGACATATTCCTGGAGGTTTCATCACATGACAGTCTTCAATGAAAGGTTAATCTTCCATTCCCGGAGACTCCAGGACAATCTTGGATGGTTGGCACCCTGCACCAGTATTCTATACATGGGACTGGGGGACTGAATCTTGAACAAGTGTGCAAGTTAAACAGAGAGAGGTGTGCTGGGACTCAACTTGTGCAGCGCTATGCACTGATGGATCCTTATACTTTCCTAGATTTTAACAAGTAAATTACATTTGTTTAGGAAGCTACAGAGGGGTAGCCGTGTTAGTCTGGATCTGTAAAAGCAGCAGAGAGTCCTGTGGCGCCTTATAGACTAACAGACATTTTGGATGAATCCGACGAAGTGGGTATTCACACACGAAAGCTCATGCTCCAGTACGTCTGTTAGTCTATAAGGTGCCAAAGGGCTCTTTGCTGCTATTTCAAAGGAGTGGGACTCACACCTGAATCAGGTGACCAATTGTAGCCCAAAGGGAAACACGAACCTCTTTTGCCTGCTTTGGAGCCAGACAGGCAGGGAACAGCCAAAAGGGAGACATACAAATCAAATGTTTGGGGTTCTTTTTATTTCCCTTCCATGTTTCAGCCTCTGGAACGCACTCAAGCCTTATTTTCAAGCTTTTCTCTGCAACCATGAAAGCTACAACGTTACTTTTTCATGTGGAAAGCTGAGAATCTAATCAAACCCCCTGCTTCCAGGAGCTGAGGCTTTAAGAAAAAGTCCTGTGAGAGTTGTTAATGCTGCTCCCAGTAAGAAAGGCAAATTCCATCATAAAGGCGAAAGCAGCCCGCTAAAGCTCAGGGCATGCCTGGAGTCAGGGCTTCGGTTTGGTTCCATTTCTAGCACTAGCGGACGTGGCTAGAGTCGTTCATTTACAAAATCCTGCTTCTGCACGTCTTGCTTTCTGACAACAGCTCTGAGGCGTCCGAGTTAAGCGTACAGAAAATAGAAACCAATAGGTTATGATTTACCCAGTTCACTTTGTTGCCTGAAATCTGTAGCTTGGATAGGAATGAAAGCAGCCATAACATCTGCAGATGTTTAACATTCAGAGGCATCCAAACTATTTGTGAAAGTGTTTGCAGAGCCAAGCCTCCTTTCGAGTGTATTCTCGGTCCTTCCCTTGCTGCCTGGATCACTCAGACACATGCAGAGTCAGACTTTCCTACAAAATACTTTGAGGGAGTGTCAAACAATCCTGCGATCAGATATCAGATACCAGTTTCATTGTGATCAGGGTGTCAACCCTCAGAAGCGGGTTATTAAAGTAACTCCCTGATGAACGATCTAAAATAAATGTAGATAAAATGTATTATGCTGGGCCATTTACTTTTAAGTGCAACAGCTTCTGTATTCTTTCCCACTTACGCGATATGCAGCATAAAACAGCACAAATAAATACAGATGTAGAGAACATTAGATACACTTTGTAAAAGCAAATTATGCACGTTCACATTTCTTTCTAGTTAGATCAAAATTAGATGTTTCTCCTCCATTATCTCAGTGGATACACTAAATGCCAGTGATTTATGAAAGAAGCCGGAGTGAGGGCCATTAGAATTGATTAACCTAAGAGACTGGTGACCTACTTACAAGTATATAAATATGATTATAATTGTGAGGTAAGTCATTTAATGTTCTGCAGGACTTCTCCATAATTCTATAGCAATGCATAAAAAACAAGATGATGACTGAAGGTTTGATCCTGCACAGGGTGCTGAGAGCCTTCAGGTCCCATTGAGGTAAATGAGCACTGAGGATGCTCAGTGCCTGGCAGAATCAAACCCCGTTTCCCATCACTGGACTAAAGGAGCCATTGTACTTCATGGCTGTGACAACTTACAGCACGCTGCACATCAAACACTTATCATAGGCTGCAAAGATGCTGCACCCAAGCAGCTTCCACTTATCTAGGAACTCTTACCCTGAGGTTTTTGGGGATCAATGTGTGAAAAGAGCCAGACCGAGAGTTGGGTTATGCAGCAGCAAAGTGGGGCTGGACTTTCCTGGACCCTTCTGCAATGGAGTGAGGGGTCAGGGAAAGTTTTAATCCAAAAGAGATCTTTAAAGATATTTGGAACATTGAAGGTGTTCTGGGCCCTTCTCACAGCATCTATACACATAGGGTAAGATGAGTATTGGAAATCTAGAGAGACTCAGCCCCGCTCTTTTGATATCATCTGAGTGTAGAGCTCCCCCCAATAGGCATATGATAGAGGCGGCCATCAGCCATCAGCTGCCTGACTTAAAGAGAGGTACCTGCCTTCCAGGACAAAAATTGTCAGGCAATACGTAAGAGATTTCACAGTGTGTTTGGTTAATGCAAAGTTAATCCCAGGGACATTTTAAAAAACTTTCACAAAATCCAAGACTCCTGGACTTCGAGGATGAACATATCTCCCTCCCTGCCCCAGCATCTTCAGAGAACCACTAGATGAATCTGCATTATCCCCTGTTCAGTCTGTGGAGGTGCCTATTTTTCCAGTCAGATTCCTAGGAGTGAGGCATGTCTTGCTCTCCCCCTTTAGGAGGTAGAGAGACAAGGCGAGTGAGGTAACATCTTTATCTGGCCAACTTCTGTTGAGGAAAGAGACATGCTTTCGAGCTACACGGAGCTCCTCTTCAGGAGCAGGCAGTTGTCCTCATCTCTGCCCCTTTGGCCTTGTCCTCACTGCTAAGAAAAGGTGGGTTTTTACCTTGGGATAACTGATGTACGTTGTCATAAACAGATGGTTAAGGGTTAATGTCTCTTTTACCTGTAAGGGGTTAACTAGCTCAGTAAACCTGGAACACCTGACCAGAGGACCAATCAGGAGACAAGATACTTTCAAATCTCGGTGGAGGGAAGCCTTTGTTTGTGCTTTTTGGGTTTTTCTTTGTTCTCTCTGGGGTCTGGGAGGGACCAGACATGTATACAGACTCTCCAATCTTCTGAAAAAGTCTCTTCTATTCCAATAGTAAGTAACAGGTAGAAAGTGGATTAGATTTATGTTTGTTTTCTTTATTTGCAAATGTGTATTTTGCTGGAAGGACTGTATCTCTGTTTGCTGCAACTTGTATTTGTGCTGGGGGGAGGCTTCTCTAGTGTCTATAAGCTGAAAGACCCTGTAACATTTTCCATCGTGATTTTAGAGAGATAATTTTTACTTTTTTTTTCTTTCTTTAATTAAAAGCTTTTCCTTTTTATGAACCTGATTTTTTTTTTATTCTTGTGTGAGACCCCAGGGAGACGGGGTCTGGGCACACCAGGGAATTGGTGGAAGAAAGGAGAGAATGGGGGGAGGAAAAGCCTGATTTCTCTCTGTGTTAGGATCACTGCCTCTCTCTCAGGCAGAGTCTGGGCGGGGGAGAGAAGTAGGGGAAGGTGAATTTTCTCTCTGTTTTAAGATTTAAGGAGTTTGAATCACAGTGATCTCCCAGTGTAACCCAGGGAGGGGAGAATCTGGGAGGAAAAAAGGAGGGGAATGGTTTATTTCCCTTTGTTTTGAGATCCAAGGAATTTGGGTCTGGGGATCCCCAGGGAAGGGGTTGGGGGCCAGAAAGTGTCCCAAAACACTATATTCTTGGGTGGTGGCAGCTCTATTATTTCTAAGCTAGTAATTAAGCTTAGAGGGGTTCATGCAGGCACCCCATCTTTTGGATGCTAAGGTTCAGAGTGGGGGAATCATACCTTGACATACGGGAAGACAAGGCACTTCAGTTTTGCCATGAAGTAAACTAGGCAAGGTCAACCATGGGTTGAGAGAGAGCGCTGACCTCACCTAGCTACCTTGTGGTAAAACCGAAGTATCTGGCCTTCATTGTGGTTTTACCTCGTGGTAGCTCACTGTAACCATGTATCAGTGACTGAGGATGCCAGATTCAGGATGAACTGCTGAGAACTAGGGCAGAAACACCCCAAGACTGGTGGCTAATCCCCCATAGGATGTACCAAACCAGCAACAGAAATAAACTCCTCTTTCACCACACTGGCTACAAGAAGTCATAAAAGCAGTTTCCTTGGGCATTCCAGTTTTTATGTCACCACCAAAAACACTGGATTCAGAAATGAGTGGTTCATTACAACCAGTCTCATCAAATGAAAGGTTCTTCTGATCCCAAAGGACCAGCCACACACCCAGGTCAACATATAACTTAGATCTTACCCCAAAATCACACTGTTGCCAATTTAGTATCTAAAATCTAAAAATTTATTCATAGAAAGAAAGAAAGGTGAGAGTTAAAATTGGTTAAATGATCAAACACATACAGTAATTGCAAAGTTCCTGGTTCAGGCTTGTAGCAGTGATGGAATAAACTGCTGGCCTAAGTCAAGTCTCTGGTTGCTTCCAGAGAGGACCTCAGTCTCTTCGTTAGAATACTCCCATTAGTATCAATCTACAGTCTAGCTATTTGAGCAAAATGGAGAGGTTTCCAGGGCCATTTATATCCTCGGCCATGTGGAGGGAAACCCATTGTTTCAAACAAAGACCTCATCTAGTGGAGAATTACAAGTGACCAAACAGTGTTTGGAGTCACATGGGTAAGTCACATGTTCATACCCAATTTCACTTAGTCGTTGCAGGAAGAAGTTACCTATATTCCAGACAGCACATTTATAGAACTGTCCACTCAATGTAGATGAGCATCTCCCATGGTCCAATGTGAGTTAAGTGTCCTTTGGATGGGTCACTCAATTTGAATAGTCCCTTCAAGGTGTGCTGGCTCACTACTTTGTGGGTGTTACCCCAGGAGCAAATATTTGAAATCCAGGTAGACAGCCAATATTCATAATTTCAAATACAAAAATGATGCATGCATACAGATAGCATAATCATAACTAGCAAATCATAACATTTTCATAGCTATCTTACATGCCACATTTTGTACAAGATTCATTGCAAATATGTAATAGTGGTTGCAACAATGATCTATATAGTCATATTTTGATCAGATAATGTCGCACTCACACACGTTAGGTATCCCATGGAAAAACCCTTTTTCAGCTCTGAAGATGAGGCCTTAATGACACAGCCAGCAGGTCCCTTGCTCCCCCTGCTCTGATTCAAAGGGTGGTTAGATAAGCCCAGAGCCCCATTTTACTTCAGGAAGGCAGGAAATGAAGCAAGAACAGACTTTCCTGTAGCATTTCATCATTTCTGGTGCATGTCCTCCTGGAGCCAAAAGTGGATAGTAAATACAGACTAACTTACGGGCTATTCCAGAACCTTAGCAAAGGTCTAAGTCAAAAAAAAGGACAAAGGCCTGGGCTGACAGCATGGGAGAAGTTCCTTAGTATACTTGTCGGTACTGAGAAAACCCCGTGTGTATAACATCGCGACAGCAGTGGAGAAAGGAGAGAAAATTAGTCTGCACTTTTCTCCAAGATGAGCATGAACTGAGACTTGGGGACGACACAGCCTTGAACTGTGTCTGTTCAGAAACACAGGTCAAGAGATGAAGCTCACAAGTAGCCTTTACCTTTACACCGAGCCAAGCCAAAACTCTGTATCCAAACAGCCCCAAACTCTGGGCTATTTCAGATGTGGCTCCGCTACTGACTATTACTCCTCAGGATCAAGCCCTAAAACCTTGAATGGGATACACAAGGACCAGAAAAGAATATGCTTCAAATTGCTTCCAATGCCACCTGTACTTCTAATAAATGTTTAGCCCTAATTCATTTTCTTAATTATTCAGCAGCGTCCATCCTGATTATACAGGGTGACTGCGCCAGCAATATCTAAATGTTATCCCCCAGCATGTTACTGGCTAATAGCTATCACTGAGTCACTGTCTGTTTCACCAATTATCCAGGTATCCTTTGCTGCCAGCAATATCTTCCCACTTAATTCACACAGAACTCAGCTTTGTGGACAGAGGCTGCACTGCTAACCTCTCACAATCGCTCTCACTAACTCTCTGTGGAACTACATTGCAAATTAATAACTTAAGTGTGATTAAATAAGTTGAAACGCAGTTGTGAATAATTTAAATTCTACACAAATTCTAAAGCTGCACAGCGAATTAGAAAATCTTGACACACACCTCTACAACACAATATCTATGAAAAGGGATGCCTCTGATTAAAGATACTGCGTCAAATTTAGACCAGTTGAAACTCCATAGGTGTCACGCTTTGGAGATGATTTAGGCCCCCTCAGTTTATAACCGTGACCACTGGGATGCAAATCAGTTAACGAACATAGAGTGGCTGACCAATGATAAGTGATAAAAAAAATATAATCAAAGCATTGCAAACTAAAATGCTTTTTATAAAAGCAGAAAGTTCTGTGGCAAAATCCTTGTTCCACTGAAATCAGTGGCAGCTTTTGCCATTGGTTTCCGCGGGCTGGAATTTTACGCCTCTTAGGGTACGTCTATACTAGCATTTGAGGTGTCGGGGATCGATTTATCACATCTCATCTGGACACTATAAATCGATCCGTGAATCGACGCCCGCACTCCACCTCGGCAGGAGGAATAAGTGGAGTCGACCGGGGAGCTGTGGCAGTCGACTTGCCGCCGTGAGGACAGCCAGGTAAGTCAAACTAAGATACTTCGACTTCAGCTACGTGAATAATGTAGCTGAAGTTGCGTATCTTAGTTAGAACCCCCCCACTAGTGTAGCCCAGGCCTAAGGCATAAAGTAATTCACACCAGCTCTTCGCTCTCCCAGAGTTCCTGTGCTCACAGAGCAAGGTCTATCAGCCTTAAACTACCAGCTAAGTTCAGATCAGACCCTCTTACAGTCCGAATCAATGGGAGTTTTGCATGTGGAAGGGGACATTGCTGTCAGTGTAGCATAACACCATGCTTCTTCCCGTGACAAGGATAGGGCCAGATCTTATATCAAAGCCTCCTGTTGACTTCAGTGGGCTTTGGATACGTCCATAACCCCTGGCTCATCTCCACACTGCCTCAGGCCTCCTCTCAAACAGGCAATAGCATTTTTCTCTTTATGATCAATCAGCTGAACTGATCCAGTCTTATGGAAGGAGGCATATCCAGTACATCATAGAATGCCAGGGTTAAAAGGACCTCAGGAGGTCATCTAGTCCAATCCTCTGCTCAAAGCAGAACCAATTCCCAGACAGATTTTTGACCCAGATCCCTAAATGGCCCCCTCAGGGATCAATCTCACAACGCTGGGTTTAGCAGGCCAATGTTCAAACCACTGAGCTATCCCTCCCCCTCACCAAGCCACAATCAATTACAAGGCTTTCAGGAAAGGAGTGTGCCACTCCCGCTACCTAGGACCAAACAGCAGACTACAGATGAACATAAGACTGGGCATGCGAATGCATGAGTGCACAGGAATGCATTTAACTTTCGCATCCACCCTTCCAGACACTGACAGTTGCCTAGAGATGACTGACAGATTTCTGGGGTTTATGCATGTTTTAGCTGCAGCCTTTTCCATATTCATATAACTAACAGGGATGCTGTGGGTTCTCAATTACTCCCCCTCGGAAACAGGCACGGACTCAGAAAGCAAATAGGTCTAAGATATTTTCATGGTCCCTGTAAAAATAGCATCCAGTATTGTGCCTAGTGCCGCTAAGGAATGCTTAAGAAGAAAACACCACCACAGATTAAACCTATACTTCGTGCCACTGGACTTTTTTGTTTTTGTTTTTTTAAATCTCTGTCATTTTAATTGCTCCAAAATGTTAGAGGTGAGATGAATCAAATAGAGTTTGTATGCAGTGTATGTAGCTGTGTTGACCTGAAGAAAAACTCTGTATAGCAGAGCTGTAACAAGGAATTTTTGCGCCTGAGGCAAGGGCTGGCTCCAGGCTATTCGGCAGTGGGTCCCTGAGTCCATGTCGGAGGGAGGGACCTATCTCTGAATTGCCGCCGAAGAATGAATGAAGCGGTGGTGGCAATTTGGCAGCAGCTCTACCTCCCGCCGAATTGCCACCGAAGAAGCGGCGGAGGTAGAGCTGCTGCCAAAGCGCCACCGATCGCGGTAGAGCTGCGCCCCTCCGCTTTGCGCACCTCGCCCTTGTTACGGAACTGCTGTGTGGCTCGAAAGCTTGTCTCTCTCACCTACCAAAGTTGATCCAATAAAAGATATTCCCTCCCCAACCTTGTCTCAACAGAAGGGTCAGGTGCAGGTGTTCTGGAACAGAGAGATATTCCCAGAACATAGACCAGGCCAACTATTTTGACTGCCTAATTTACTGTATGCCAAAGTGGTGAAGACTGTGGTACTGGGAATTGTACCTTTAGATGGCTCAGCTTTGGAGAAATGTAGTCTGGGGAGAAGGCTGAACAAAGAGTCTCTCAAGAATTGTGGGCACAAGGGCAACTCCTGAACACCAAGGAGGCTACCAGGTCAGAGGACCATGTGTTACTCTCATCCCATGTGCAGTCTCATGCACATCTGCCACGGATGTGAATGGGAGCTACACTCAAGGACTACATGTGGTAACGAAGCACTGCCCCCCTTCAGGAGTATGACATCCTGCCCGTAACCATTCTCTCTATTAGCAGTGAAGTGACTCCTGCTACTTAATTTAAACAACGGGAGTGTGGTGGGTTGTACAAACCCCACAGTGAGCAACAAGGGCTCATTTCGGGCTCAGCCAGCCCCACCCCACCACACCTCCAGCAGACATTCCGTCTGCTGGAGGAATGAAAAGGCAGCGAATTAGCTGCTGAAGATGAGCAGACCTGCAGCCCACAGCTCCAGCAGAGCAGAGGGGAGCCTAAAGGCTCTGACACTGCTGCCCAAAGGGGCCCTCTGTTAAGAAAGGGAGGCCTCTCTGCAGAGACAAGCAGAGAGGTAAGTATCCTGTGGCCCTGGACAGTAGCGACTCCCTCTTGCTTCCTTGTGATTTGGATTTTCCCACCAGGTGAAGGCCTTGGACTGAGGTGACCTCAGGAGGGGAGACGAGGGGAAGAGGCCCAGGGAGGACAGGCTTAAGTAGTCTTGGGTGCCAGGTTACTGGTCGCCCAAAGGGCCCTGGGTCAGAGCCTGGTGGAGTGGGAGGGCCCAGGCTCCCCTCCCCACAACCCCCTTGGCTGTCTGGGGTTGTGGCCATGACCACTAGGCCACGCTTCCCAACCAGACCCAGAGTGGAGACCATTACAGGGATCAAAAATAAACAAACTGGTCCACATGCTGCTCCTTGCTGTTTGTCGCTACTAGTGGTAGCTCTCGATCACCTCAACGGTGGTGAGAAGTGTCACCAGGGGCCATGGCTATTCTCAGTCTCCACTGGAGTCTGAAGTCAATGGAGTTATGCCAAAGATAAACGACGCGTGGCTGGCTCCTTAGCTGGAGTCTAGAGGTTGTTGCCAAGCTGTCACTGGCACTGTGGAGACCCACGTCGCGGGGCTCTTTCTAATATAGGCCACGTGTTGCCAACTCCTATACCCCAGTGGTTAAAACACAGAAACAACATGAGTTCATGCCACATCCATGTCCTGGTCCTCTTGTGTCACACACGTGTCTTCAGACTCCACGGAAGCCCTTGTTATTCTACTTTTGTCAGCTGATCCTCCTCTTTCTAGCCACCTATTTTCCCACCCTCCAGTACCTTTCCCTAAGGCGTGAGCCAGCTCCCACTGAAGTCCGGGACAAGACTGCCATTGAGTTCAGTGGGTGGTGCAGCAGGCAGTAAGTCCTCAACCCTTTCACTTCTCCATCCTGATTTCAGATAGGCCTGTCTCTCCAGGTTTAGCTCTGAAAATTAAGTTGCAGAAACAAGCCCCAGTGTACAGACTGTGGGGCAGGGCAGACTGAATCTCTCTGGATAACATCTGCCAGCTGTTTCAGTCTCTCCACAGTGGACAGTTACTTTGTTTTTCTCGTATTTTGTTTGGAATAAAGATGTGCCCACAGTGAAACAACCGTAATTTCAGACTGGTCACAGAAATTAAGAATGACTTGCTTCTAGTTGAGTATGAATCTTACTAATTATCCACCAACATTCAGATGGTAAGTTTGCCACGTGAGTTATTACAGGGCTCCAGAAAAGTGCTCCAGTGGCTGGGTTATCCGCAGGAAAACAGGGAGTGAGTTGGAAAGCATTAATAAACCTTAAAGACAACAGCTAGTATGGTGACTGATCCACTACTCAAGCATATGCGACTCATGGAGGAAGAAGGAACAGAAAATATAGTGAAGGAAGAATGGACTGAGGATTTGGAAGGCAGGCAGGGATGTTGCAGAGTTCAGAGGGAAAAAATGATGCTGTCAGATTCCAAATTGTTTTTTAAAAACACCCTTCTTTTGGCTGAACGGTTAAGGAGCTCGACTACAACACAGCTTTGAGTCTTGCTTCATCTCACACTGAAGGGCCATCTCCATTCAGCCAAGGGCAAAATGGGTGCCTGATCCATTGGGTCAGAGGTGGTCAGATGTGATGGCCACATCACTCCCTTCTGCACCATTGATGATGAAACTAACATGCCTCAACTGCATCAGCCCAATGAACCATTGGCGGGGGGAATTTGACTTTCTCATATTACCAATTACTCCATAGTGGATTCAAAGTTAAATAATGTAACTGGCCTAAAAGTCCTCACCACTGATGCTGTTGGCTTGCCTTTTCCATGTCACTTGGCTGCGACAATGAAAACAGGTCAATTTCAGGTGTGTTTCTAGTCAATTTCACCGTCCCTCTCACCGGATGGCAAATGCTGCAAGGCAGGGGCTGCAAACACTGCAGGGGAACAAACAACAACTATTTGCATCTTATAATTGTTTTAAATGACTAAAAATAGGTTTAAAAAGGAAACTCCACCCACACATTGCAAAACCAGTATTTTATACCTAAGCGACCTGACAATGGCTGAGCTGACAATATTTTCTTTTTCAAAGAGAGGGAGCCTCTCATTTTTGTTCTTTGGTACCTCAGATGGCCCTCTGGAGAACAAGAGACTCCAGAGAGAGCTGCAGACACCCCTGCACAGGGACAGGCATTGCACACAAGAAACTTGACCACGTGGGGAGTAAAAGCAGCAGTGGGTAGAGAGATTAATGAGGTTCAGAGGAGACATGGAGGGCTCTGTTGTTGTTCAGTATTTGGGTATGGTGGTGGATAGTGTAGTTATTGGGGCAAGGTAGTGTTTTTGGCTTAGTTTGTGTCGTCATTGTTGTGAGTAGCTAGTGGAGTTTGGGGGTAGTGTAATGGTTGCATAATATGAGATTCGTAGGTAGAAGAATAGGTTAAGTAGTGATAATAGGGCTATTATGGTAGCTATGATGAGTATTTGTTGTTTAGTCAGTTCTTGAATGATAAGTCATTTTGGTATAAATCCTGTTAGTGGTGGTAGGCCTGCTAGTGATATGAGGGTAAGCATTATTGTAGTATTTAGTACTGGTAGTTTTGTTCAGGATGTTATTATTACTGAGATTTTGTTTGTTTCCAGAAGTTTGATTATTAGGAATATTGTGGAGGTTATAATAATGTACGTGTAGAATGTGAGTAGTATGAGTTTAGGTGATAGAGTGAGGATTGTAGTCATTCATCCTAGGTGGGCGATTGAGGAAAATGCTATGATTTTTCGAAGTTGAGTTTGGTTTAGTCCATTTCACCCGGCGATAATGGCGGATGTTAGTCCTAATGTTAGTATTAATGGTGTATTTAGGGATTGGGCGGTTATTACTAGTAGAGATAATGGTGCTAGTTTTTGTCAGGTGGTTAAAATTAGGGCAGTTGTTGTAGTAGTTCCTTGAAGTACTTCTGGCAATCAGAAGTGGAATGGGGCTAATCCTAGTTTGATGGCTAGAGCTGTAGTGAGAATTGTGCATGGGATGTTGTTGGATATTTGTGTGATGTCTCATTGGCCTAATGTTCACGCATTAATGATGCTGGAGAATAAGATTAATGTTGAGGCGGTTGCTTGTGTTAGGAAGTACTTGATGGCGGCTTCGGTTGCGCGTGGGTGATGTTGTTTGGCGATTAGTGGGATGATGGCTAGGGTGCTAATTTCTAACCCTGTTCATGCTAGGATTCAGTGGTTGCTGGATATTGTGAGTAGTGGTCCTATGATTAGGCTTGAGGTGATGATTATACTTGCGTGTGGGTTCATTAGTATAGGGAGGATTTAAACCTGCATTTTCGGGGTATGGGCCCGAGAGCTTATTTAGCTGACTTTACTAGAATATAGTACAATATGGAAGTATGGGGAGTTTTGATCTTCCTGGTGTAGGGTTCGAGTCCTATTTTTCTAAGGAAACGAGTGGATTTTAACCTCTATTATTCACCCTATCAAGGTGATCCTTTAGTTCAGGCACGTGTCCTATGGTATTGGGGGTAGTCCTGATAAAGCAGTTGGTATTGATATGTGTCAAAGGCATAATGCTAGGGTGATTGGGAGAAAGTTTTTTCACAGGAGATGTATAAGTTGATCGTATCGGAATCGGGGGTAAGAAGCTCGGATTCATAGGAATCCTGCTGACAGTAATATTACTTTTGAGATTAGTGATATGGAGAATAGTTCTGGGGTATTGCTGATGTGGGCTGGGTTCAGGAATAGGATGGTAGTTAGGGTATTTATTATTAGGATATTTGAGTACTCTGCTAGGAAGAATAGGGTGAATGGTCCGGCAGCATATTCGACGTTAAATCCGGATACAAGTTCAGATTCACCTTCGGTTAGGTCGAATGGTGCTCGGTTGGTTTCGGCAAGTGTAGAGATATACCATATTATTATGAGTGGCCAGGTGGAGAATATTAAGTATATTGGCTCTTGTGTTGTTATGAATATTTGTATGTTAAAGCCTCCTGAGAAGAGGATGAGGGACAGTAGGATGATTCCTAGGGTCACTTCGTATGAGATGGTTTGGGCGACTGCTCGTAGGGCGCCTATTAAGGCGTACTTTGAGTTTGAGGATCACCCCGATCAGAGGATTGAGTAGACTATGAGGCTTGAAATGGAAATTAGAAATAGAATACCAAGGTTGAGGTCGGCTAGTGGAAATGGAATTGGGAGGGGCAGTCAAATTGATAGGGCGAGTAGTAGGGCTAGAATTGGGGATAGGGTGAATAGTGTGATTGATGAATTTGATGGGTAGATTGGTTCTTTGATGAATAGTTTTACTCCGTCTGGTGCTGGTTGTAGTAGTCCGTATGGTCCTACGATGTTAGGGCCTTTTCGGGATTGCATGTATCCTAGTACTTTTCGTTCAATTAATGTGAAGAAGGCTACAGCAATTAGGATTGGGATTATGTATATTAGTGGTGACATGAGGTTGGATAATAGTGCTTTCATGAATTGGGAAGGGGAGTTGAACCCCTGGATAAAGGGTTTAGGCCTCTCGCATTTATACCTGTCTCTGCCACCCCAATTAGACCCTTTTTTTTGGGTCAGGATTTTTGTCTTATTGTTAGTTAAGTTGTTTTCACTAATGTAAGGTAAGGCTTGTTTTACGATATTGGCCTTGTCTTTTCGGTCCTTTCGTACTAGAAAAGGCTCAAGTCTATAGATAGAAACCGACCTGGATTGCTCCGGTCTGAACTCAGATCACGTAGGACTATTAATCGTTGAACAAACGAACCCTTGATAGCGGTTACACCATCAGGATGTCCTGATCCAACATCGAGGTCGTAAACCCCATCGTCGATAGGGACTCTATGATGGGATTGCGCTGTTATCCCTGGGGTAGCTTAGTCCGTTGATCAAGTATATTGGATCGTTTATGCTGATAGCACTTTGAGTTGTTAGTCTAGGTTTAAAAGAATAGTTCTTTTTTCGGAGGTTTTGTTTTTCTCCGAGGTCGCCCCAACCGAAAATAGAAATCAGGTGTTATTTTGATAGGCCTTGGTTAGGTTGATGTAGGTGATAGTTGATTTCGTATTTGAAGTTCCACAGGGTCTTCTCGTCTTATAGTATTATTCTCGCTTTTGCACGGGAAGATCAATTTCACTGATTGTTTGTAAGAGACAGGTAGAACCTCGTTTGGCCATTCATTCTAGTCTTTATTTAAAAGACAAGTGATTGCGCTACCTTTGCACGGTTAGGATACCGCGGCCGTTTAACAGAGTCACTGGGCAGGCATTACCCCTAATACTTGTGTATTGCTAGGGGCTATGTTTTTGGTAAACAGTCGGGTTCGTTTGATTTGCCTAGTTCCTTTTACAAATTTTAATCTTTCTTGTGTGCGCTCCTGTGTTGGGTTAACAGTTAAGTCTTATAGGGTGTTTTAAGCATTATTGGTTTTATAGCGGTGTTAATAATCAGTAGTTTATCTGTCATGATTTAAGCTAGCGCATTAGAGAAGTTTATCTTCTTGTTACTCATTTTAGCATTAGTTCTTCTATTGTGGTAGAATGGCTCAATGTTATTTGGGGAGAAAATTTGTGTTACTGTTTTGTTGTTGTAGTGAGCTTTGACGCTTTCTTTGTTGGTGGCTGCTTTAAGGCCTACAGGTAGTGGATGTTTATGTGTTTTGTCCTCCGTTTTAGGTTGTATCCTTTTTCAATTGGGCTGTACCCCAATTGAATAAATCTTAAACTTTTCTTTTTACTTTAAGTTGTTTTATAGAAGGTTTAAGGTTGAACTTATATTCTTTTATTGAGCAACCAGCTATCACCAAGTTCGTTAGGCTTTTCACCTCTACTTATAGATCTTTCCACTCTTTTGCCACAGAGACGGATTTAGCCTAATTGGGCTGTCTTTAAGTAGCTCACTTGGTTTCGGGGGTTCATACTTTAGGTCTCTTTGCTTGAATATGCTGGCTAAATCATGATGCGGAAGGTACAAGGGTTTATCTTTGCTTTTATATGGCTTAGTGATTGTTTCATTGTTTTTCACCTTTCCCTTACGGTACTGAATTCAGTGGGAACAACATCAACCCCTTTCTGCAAAGAAAACACACTTCATTCAAGCGACACTACACTTCAGAGTGCTTAGGGCAGGATGACAGTCTGAAAGCCTCTCCTCTGCGGCAACAGGAAGGAAGCTGAACTCTTGTGAGGGAGTGCGGTCCAGTGGTTAGAGCAGAGAATTGAGAGCCCTGTTCCCAACTCATCCTATTCTTTTCATTTCACCACTTTTTAAATCGGTGTGATGCATCCAATTACCACAGAGCTAGACCACCCCTAGCCGTAATGTCGGTGCATGGGGTCTGGACCCTCCAGAGGGTGACCAGATGTCCTGATTTTATAGGGACAGTGCCAATTTTGGGGTCTTTTTCTCATATAGACTTCTATTATCCCCCTCCCCCATCCCAATTTTTCACATTTGCTGTCTGGTCATCCTAATCCTCCCTTTCCTCACACGGTCACCTGAGAGCGAGCTGGATCTTGCGAACCAGTCCTGCGCAAAGGCTGCGCCGCTGCTCCTTCCTATTGAGAACGAGCGGGTGGAGAGAGAGGTAGAGAGCAGGTGGAGCCATGACTCCCTCCTCACCCTGCATGGATGATTGTGCTGGCTGGGTGGAAGGAGTGTCCAGAGCTGCAGTAAATTACTGCTCTCCGGCACAAGAGGAGGATATGGGACTCCCCGCCTCCCACTTCTTCCTGGGTCTCCTCCTGGGCTGTGATCCTGCCCCTAAGCAGCAGCAAACATTTGCAATCCAGGCATCATTCTATCCAGTGACAAGTTATGCTATAGGATGTCAAGCTAACTGCAGCATTTTTTCTCTCGAAAGGAAACAAATGCAAATTCTTGCTAGTTTGCTAATTACGTCACCCAGCCGTATTTCATCTCAGCCATTTCAGGAAAATAATTGGAGAAGGTTTGCAAACCCCAAGAAACCATTTCTCTCCTGCCGGTGAGGCAGATGCAAACATAAGTCAATACGTGTCCATACATCTCCAGCCTCAACTTCTTATGAAGCAAAATAAAAGCAATCTGGTTGTGAACTGATCCAGAGCAAATACGATCTTTCAGAACACTCCACACTTGGTTGGCAGAGTTGATTTATAGTATGCAATCGAAAGATCAGTGTGCAAATGTGGGGAATATCTCCCCTGCACCGTTTCCCTGTTAGCAGACATTTATTTTTGCATCACATACAAGTAAGAAGGCTCTAGCCTGCAAAATAGCAGCCATTGAAAGATAAGCCCTGGACAAGATTATATTGTATTTCTAAATGGGTTGTTTTACAAGGCAAATATTCAATTCATCATATTAATAATACTTGGCAATTGTATAGCTCTTTCCATTAGATGATCACAAAGTGGGATCTAACCGTAATAAATAAAGCTTCACAACCCACTGGACTTCTTAGATGAACTGTTATCATGCCCATTTTACAGATGGCAAAAGTAGGATACAGAGGATGACATCTCCTATTGTGCTGAGGAAGGTTAATGTCATCTGCTTTATGTCACCTAGCAAGTCTGGGGCAGACCTGAGTCCAGAAACCAGAATTTCCAGTAACTAGTTCTGCAGTTTTACCACAAGACCATCCTGAAGCAAAGGTAATTGGTATGTCATTATTTCAAAGCCAAAAGCAATTCTCTCTCCTCTTTTTTTTTGGACTAGAATTGCTACAACTGACATCTCTGGCTAAGCTAAATCCAAAGTCCTGTTATTAGATTTCATGGTTAGTTTCCTAGATTTAACAGCTTTTCCGCATGCAGAATAACAGCTCTGATTCCTGGCACTACAGTCAGACTTGGCGATAATTTCTAAAGTAAATCGGAAAGGAGGGGCAGGGAACCCAAGACAATCCTAAAACCAGACACTTTTAAAATTGCGAAAATGAGCAAATGAAGTACAATATTGTCATTTGCAGGGACGGGGCCATTCAATGCTTTTATAAAAACAAGTCATTCCAGATTCCCAGTTTGCTCTGACAAAACTTGACTCAGCAGCTCAGAATTGTTTCAAGTGTGAATCCTTCAGGGACCAGCAAACTTCGCTAATAAAATTCTCCTGGTACCCTCTTCTCAGACTATGATCCTATGTGGTGCTGAGTGCCTCATAGGAGGTGCTGGACACTTCCCGGTGATTTCGAAGGACGACAAGAGCCAGTGTTGAGCATTTCCCAAGGGGGCACGTGGCATCTGGAAACATTGGGGCCTCACGGGAATGACTGTAAAACCAGTTGCTAATGTGCACGTGGTACGATTTCCTTACAGACGTTGCTGTCAAAGCACTCCAGTCCCAAACCAAAGTTACACCTTTTTATACAGTGCTGTTATGTAGGCAGAGAAAATGCACATCCTGAAACCTACCTCCTGGTATGGGAAAACAGAGAAGATTGTTCTATTGCTGTTATTTTTGTATCTAAAGGGGACGGGCTGCTTGCTTACATGATGCTATTTGGGATACAGGCAACCAAGTGGGTTTCACATTGCAGGTGAAATCCTGGCCCCACTGAAATCAATAGCAAAAATTCCATTGAGCGCTGTGGGATGAGGATCATGCCCAATAGCTGACTGGAGGTCAAGCTGTGGGCTTGACTCTGCTCTGTTACACCACTTATAAGCCAGTGTCATTCCACTGAGCGGAATGGAGTCACACAGACGTGCAACTGGTGCAGCAGAGCAGACACTCGGCCCCAGGAGTGTAGCAATGTTGCATTGGTTACACAATAGCACCAGAGCAAAGGGTCTTGGGAGCCAAAAATCCTGCTGCCCCCCTCGGTCTTCCAGCCCTCGCTCCCCATCACCCTCTGTCTCGCTCTCCTTGTTCGTAGAGCACAGGTTGCTACTCGCTGAACTTGTGTCACTAAATGTTTATGTGAAAGAAAATCCCAGCTCCCTTTCTCACCAGTCTTGTTTGGCCTCAGAGCCGCCCCGTCTCTTCCGGAGCACAATGGAGTGGATGGATCCTCATACAGGAGAGGAAGAGGTTGTTTATGGAATGCTACGGCCAAACTCCTGCAGAGACTGGTCAAAGGCGCTGAGCAGAACATCTGCAGCCACCAACTGCAGAGACGTTCTGCTCTATTCTGACTTCATTCACCCACACGACGTAGGCATTGAAAAGCTCCCATGCCAGGAGCGGTGGAAGGGCATTACCAGGTGGAGCCGACATTGCATCCTTACATGCCTCCTGCCCAGGACTCTGCACTGCCTTCCTCCCTCCTGCCCTGTACCATTATTCCTGCGACCTACGAGGTTGCTGAGCCCCAACACGAATCTCATTGCACTACGTGTGCCCATTTGGCAGGGGCTTCCCCCACTGGGCCTGCACTGGCCAGGATATGGCTGCTAACATGGAGAGCTTGCTCACAGAAATGTTTTGCCTGGCCATTCCCCTGAGCAGACTCTCTGTGCTAATGATTCCAAAAGCAGAGCAAGGTTGGGTCATATATAGCCCTGGGATAGGCAGGAAACTATGTGAAAACAACATCCACTTGAAATGTTTATTGTAGAAAAGTCAGGCAAGTCAGAGTCATGGTCCTTGGAACCACCTTGCTGCTGCCTCCTTGAACGGATCCTGGATCCTTGCACTCCACAGCCACACCTATCACAAACATACAGCACTATCTATGCATGGGGCAGCCTCTGGGCCCTGCTCCAGCTGATTTGTGCCACTCTGAGCTGGGAATTCAGCTGAGCTGGCTACTTCAGGTTTCCCCTTTGGGGATGTCAGAGGAATCTCTAGGTAGAGTAGAGCTGATGCAGCGGTTCCAGGCCACTCTCTCCTTTGGCTACATTCCAGGGAAGAAAGGTATAGCTAGGGTATTTCTATGGTCTGATGAGCCCCGGAGACTGTCACTACTTTTTATGGGTCACGGACAGCTAATGGTAAGTTAGGGCAGCCTTTAGGCTACTCAAATTTACCCAAGGAACCAGGGGCCACAATAGTTATGTGACCCTGCTGCACTTGTTTCTGTGCCTAGTGCAAAGCATTTGGCTGCATTTGTATAGTCAATGATCTGAGAAGTTCTCCTGAGCCCACGTCCAGACTAACCCGCGGCATTGGCGGGTTAAAATCGATTGCTCGGGGATCGATATATCGCGTCTAGTCTGGACGCGATGTATCGATCCCCGAGCGCGCTTATATCGATTCCGGAACTCCATCAACCCGAACGGAGCTCCGGAATCGACATGGAGAGCCGCGGACATCGATGCCGCACCGTCTGGACGGGTGAGTACCTCGATTTTAGAAATTCGACTTCAGCTACATTATTCACATAGCTGAAGTTGCGTATCTAAAATCGATTTTAATACCCTAGTCTGGATGTGGTGAGGGTGCAGGATCAGGACTAAAGCTTTCTACGAGTACTCTGTAAGCACAGTAAACTAACAACCCATTCATTAATTAATGACAAATCCAAAGGCAATGGTAGTACATGCAGACGTGAATTCACACCCACTCACAGTCCAGTTCATTTAAACCTCACATTGCTACTGTGTCGTGTCCTACAGCAGCGTGTTGCAGACCTACAGCAGACAGAGCTAAGCTGAAACATTTCCCAGGGGTGTGTGAGGATATCGGCTGTTCCCTGGACATGATGTTCTAATGCAAACCAATTCACTGGATCTTCGTTGGGTGGGCCAAGATTTTTGCTATGCTGTCGGCCTCTTACATAATGAAGCGGGCCTGAGATTGGGGTCGGGTAACCTGCAAGACATAACCACTTTTCAGTTAGAACTAAAGCCTGCCCTGATTGCTGATGGGAGCTGTTACCTCTGCACTCCAGGACCGACTCTGGGTTTATCTTATTTCATGGGTTTTGTTTGTTTTCCTTGGAGATGGTCTCACGCCACATCTGCATGTGGATCTGGATCCAGATTTTGAAAGTCTGGGGTTGTTCGGAACTGAACCTGGGGTTTCAGTGGGGCTCATCCATAGGGCTATTTTGTTTCCCAAGCACTGACTTTTCCACCACCTTCTTTTGTAAGGATCAGGGCCAGTTAAGGCACAGTCACTATGGGCACGTGGCTAGGGTTTCAGCTCCTGGAGTCATGGGATCTCATCAGAATCTCAGCTCTCTTTGGGAGTTTCTAGCCCTCACAGTTCAGGGCTGTTCCAGTGACGCCAGCTGGAGTCTGAGACAGCCCAGAACGACAGTTCAGAGAGGGGCCCTTCTGCTCTGAAGCGTGCCTGGTCCACCACCCATGCAGTTACTTACCCCCTGCAATGTCTGGAGGGTGGGAAGGAGAGGAAAGATCCTTTCTACTGCCCTAGCTCCTCCCAAGGGTGGGGCAAGCTGCGACCTCTCTGGGAGGAGGTGCACCCTCCCAGCTGTCCCGTTTACAGTGACTGAGGCACCGCTCTCTACGGAGCATTCACGGAGGGCAACGTTACATGCCGAGAAGCAGGTGTTTGCTTGGGTATTGACTTGCATACCTGAGCTGCAGATGTTGCACCAAACTACATCCCTCTTGGATCCTGGCCCTCATTCTTCAGTTCCACTCATCATATGACACCTGCCAAAATAGTAGGTCCCACACTGCATGAATCCAGTCCTGGCAACAACTGATTGAGTCTGGCCGTTTCCTTACAATGTCCCAGCATCTTTAGATCCCGTTTTGTCCCCCTCAGGAACTTTCAGTCAGGGTATGTCCCCAATTTGGAGTGTTTTTAGGTTACATGAAATTCAGGCTTCTCCTCCCAGAAAGACCATATTAATCCCCCACATGGCGCGGGTAAGCTTCCACCTGTTAATTATTATTAATTACTAGCCAGACGTTAATAAACCTACCTAGGCTGGTGCCGAGTTACGGATGAAAAGAAGGCCTGGCACCTTATTGAGTCCAACCCAGCTACCTCATGAGTGATTGTGTGATTAGTTATTTAATTATTGGTATTGCAATAGTGCCTAGAGACGCCAGCTGAGATCAGAGCCCCATGGTTGTAGAAACTCCTTGTAGCCAGCCAGCCTAGAAGTTGGAAGATGTGGGATCAAGCCCCTGCTCTGCCGTGGGCACTGTGTGGCCTCGGGCAAGTCATGGAGTCTCTGTGCCTCAGTTTCCCCTCTGTACAATGGAGATATTAGCCCCGCCTTCTCTCACAGGAGTAATGTGAGAGACTGTCAGGCACTATGGTGTCAGGGGCCATATAAGTACCTAAGTGCATTATGTGACAATAGCATGTGACTTGGGTGCCCAAGCACACACCATGAATAATAGAAGCAAATAGTTTACAGACAACCCATAGGCTGAAATGCTGTACATTTGTATTTATTATTAAACAAATGTGTAGCAAGCAATGACTCAGCACACTGGATAAGTTGTTCAATTAATATGTTGCACAGCTCTGATTGTACATAAAGGGCCAAATTCACCTCAGGGTCACAGGGGGATTCGAATGGCTAGGGTTCAAAATCCAATCAGCACATTCCAGCGGCAACTTTACCGCTCTTCCACTTCAGGTGGTTTTATTTGGAGACTCTTCCTTCTCTGGCCATTTGTCCTCTGGAGAGTTTTTTGTGGGTAGATTTTCTGGTGTCACCTTTGCCAACTCTTGAGAGTGACCAGTGGTCACCCTTCTGAGTTAGTTCCAGTTCTCTTTGCATCTGCATCTGGGGTGGGCTGTGGGGAGGGTTGATCCCTCAAGGACAATTGCTCTTAGGTTGTACTTGGGAGCCAAGACTTCAGGCAGTAGAGTTGTCCTTGTACCATGCATGATCTTGGTGCTTTCTTTGCATCGTGTTCCAGCCTTCCATTCCTCTTTCTAAAGCACTGCTGTGACACCTAGTACAATGGCTCCCTGATCACTTCTGCAATAGAAGAGGATGTGGGTCCACAGCAGAACAGAGTTTATGGTTGGCTTGTGCCAGGGGGACTCCACTCCAGGAGAACTTCTGGTCGCCGGAGTCCAGCTAGCATCTGGCCACACGTGCAGAGGCACATTAGAACATTTCCAAGCAGTGCAGTAAAGCAGTGCATTATTTCCTACAATACATTCTTACTGCTAATACTGGGCTTCTTCAGCTATCTTCTCTCTCAGAGAATTTTAATTTTCCTCATTAGCCTTTACAAATAACAGCAATGCCCTAAATAATAAATAATTTTGGCCAGGTCTAGCCCCCAGAACTATTATAGTCTAACACGGTATGCTGAGGCCCTGTTTGCCTTTATTTCCCAGACTGTATTCAAGTCCTCTTATGTCATTGAGATAAGCAGTCATGAGAGATGTGTTTTCCGAAGTGATATCCCCATTCATCATTTCTTCCTCACTGCTCAGCCTGATTACATTTAATTCAAGTAGCGAGAAGTCTGGCTGGGCCCACTGAGCATATAAGGTTAAAAAAGCAATGCAAATGAAGCGTCAGCTTGCTGGAGAAATGGCTACAGAACACAGAATAACAGCATTCCTTATCCGCACCAGGGCTGTGTACTCACCTCCTAATTTCCAAAGAAAACTTAGAGCACAAATGAGCCATTCATCAAGATCAGCAGGTACAACTCCTCTTTACACACGTGAGCCACAGACAGCACCTTCCTGTTCAGCAAGAAAAAGATTTGAACATCCATCTCATCTGATATTAATGCAGGGCTTAGTTATAAATATAGATCGGGGAGCAACGCTGATCACATGACAAGCCCTTTCCAGCAATGCTTGCCTCAGAGAGAAGTGGCTTTGTTTTTACACGGTTCTTTTATGTCACAGGCTGGGTGCCTTGGCTGCTCCAGGATCCAACAACAGGAATATCAACAAACGAGTCTTTGTGCCACCAGCCACTGAGCAACGCTGTGCTTTAGAGCAGCTTTCAAACCTCGACCAAGGATGCATTGTGCCTTTGCACCTTGTCCCTCTTTATGGCTGTATAATGCATAGCCACAGGGTGGGGGGAAGTGGACACAGGAGCATGGCACTAGACTCCAGGGGCATTCGGGGGCAGACCACTGCCTGGAGTGTGCTGGGGGGATGCCCTTACACCTCTCTTTGGAGATGTCTCACTTCCTTCTCCACGAGCTGCACTGTGCCCCTGCATGGCCATAGTTCAGGCCCCCACACCTGGGATGCCACAAGTTGAACATTCAGGCAGCTCAAGGTTTGGGACGGTGGGTGCCCCTGGTGAAGACCTCCAAGGCGAGGAGATGCTTCGTTGTGACTCTCCCTCTCCTATACAAAGCAGAGTGGGCCAGAGCCCTGGCCCTAAAGAGGGAGCCCCAGTCATAAGACAGGGCGATAGTCACCTCCTTCCCCCCTGCCCTCAGTGCATTGGCTGTCAGTCTGTTTGTGCAAAGGGGCTATGTAAAGAAACCAGTCCCTAGACTGCTGGCAGGGCACAGAGCGGCTCTGTACCTCCATCTGTGGCCACGGCTCCAGCCCTGCATCTAGAACTGGGGCTGCCGACCTGTCATAACATTTTTCCCAGATCTGGACCTTAGCGTCCAAAATATGAGTGTTAACATGAAAACCTCCAAGCTTAGTTACCAGCTTGGACCTGGTAAAGCTGCCACCAGCCAGGAATTATACAGTGCCTAGCTCACTGTGGTCTCCCCAAAACCTTCCCTGGGGGACCCCCAGACTCAGATTCCTTGAGTCTCACAATAAAGGGGAATAAACTATTTCCCTTTCCCCTCCTCCCCTCCAGGTGTTCCCTCCCTGGGTTCCTGGAGAGATATACAGAAGCATGCTCCGTGAATTTAAACAGAGGGATTCCACCCTCCCTGTTTCCAGTCCTGGAAAACAGAAGTACTGAGAAAGCTAATCTCTCTTCCTCCCTCACCCAGAGGGTGTGCAAAATCAGGCTTAGTAAATCTAACACAAGGAGATTTTCCCCCGACTTCTTCCTCCCACCAATTCTCTGGTGAGCTGTAGACTCAATTCCCTGGAGTTCCCACTAAAGAAAAACTCCAACAGGTCTTAAAAAGAAAGCTTTATATAAAAAAGAAAGAAAAGGACATAAAAATGGTCTCTCTGTATTAAGGTGACAAATACAGGGTCATTTGCTTAAAAGAAAAAAATGAATAAACAGCCTTATCCAAAAAGAACACAATTTAACACACTCCAGCAACTACACACATGTAAATACAAAAGAAAACAATATAAACCTATGGTCTTCCTATCTTTGTACTTACAACTTGGAAACAGAAGATTAGAAAGCCAGGAGATAGAAAAATCACTCTCATAGCCGAGAGGGTCAGACACAAGACCAAGAACAAAGAACTCACACCCAAACTTCCCTCCACCCAGATTTGAAAAAATCTCGTTTCCTGATTGGTCCTCTGGTCAGGTGTTTCAGGTTACTCCTTTCCAGGAGAAAGAAACATTAACCCTTAGCTATCTGTTTATGACATGCCCAAGGGCACAACCAACCAGGGTTTGTGGCAACTGGGCTTACGTGAGTGTGGACGCAGTGGCCCCATCCCCTGCACTGAACCGTGGCCAACTCTACCACATGCAGGATTGCAAAGGCCCCTGCACACCTAGCCTGCCACTGTCCATCCCCCCGCCCTCGCACAGCTGAGCCACAGGGAGGCCATTGTTTTGAAGACCAAGGACTACGACGAGTACTCGAGCCAAAGCTCACTGACGTCAATAGGAATATTTCCATTCACTTCTGTGGCACAGGAATCAGGGCCACAGTGCACAAGTACTGTGGTTCCACAGCGCGAGCAGGAGAAACACCTCTACAGTGTACACTCAGGGGCTGAATGATACTGCTCTGTTTTTACGTGGTTCTCTATTGCTGGGCAAATGCACTCACGCTGGAGTAGCCTTGTCTTCGGTGTGCAGTGGCACAGAGACTCGTGCAGTTCGGATTTCCTAGGCGAGCCAGTGGGAATCAATCTCTTGAATGTCTTTGATGGGAGCCAGACTAGGCACTTTGCCCACCCTCCTCAGCACTCATCCAGGTTTTCTCTCTCCACACTCCCCATGCACCCTGTGAACGGTGACCCAGTTCTCCTCCTAGATGCTTTAACTCGCCTCTGTCTGTTCAAACGGATCTAATCAAATTCTTTCCTTTGCACCTAGCAATGCCAAGCCCTGACCTTCCTTCCTCAGTTGCTGCACCCCCCACCCCACACACACAAGACAAACAAATTTAAGGGGAGCAGATCTTGGAAGGAGGGTGGAGGTTTATTCCTTTGGCACCCAGCATGTTTACAGAAGGAACTTCCAGCTAGGAAAGGTGATTTGCATATTTACTCTAATCAGGCTTCAAAGAAACACAAAGGAAATGGGGAAATTAAACACATGGAGCAGGCCAAACAGTCAAATAAACAGGCAAAAATGAGAGGGGCTGATCAAATTGACTAGCGCATAATGCGCTGGGTCTAAAAAAGGGGATATAAGCAATAGTGATCTCTCTTCAAAGGGCTTTGCCTGGCAATGGAGAGAGGCAGATCTGTCGCTTAGAATGGTAGAAGAGGCAATGCCATCTGAGACAGGGGCATGAGCACCACCCAGGGGACATATCTGCGCTCAGCGAGTGATGAAGGCTGAGTATGGTATATTGTACCACAGCTGAGCTATGTTTTAGGCAGGGCTGATCAAAAGCTTAAGAGAAAAACTAAGGTTTTGATTAAATTAACTAGGGTTTTTTGCAAAAGTATCTGCTTTCAGCAGACAATGTTGACTTTTTGTCTAAATACCAGAACAGCTGAAAACCCAAAAGCTTTAGGTTGAAAACTAAGAATTGTCAGTTTGGAAATGCAACTGCAGTGCCTCATGGGAGTTATAGTTCTGGTGCCTCATGCCCCCATTCTCACCAGATGGGCTACATCTGACATAACGCATGGCAGATGTGGGACTCACATGATGCACCATAGCAGCTCAGCGAGAGAGGAGACTGTGGTGTATCATGGGAGATGTAGCACAGCCAGGAAGTCTGTCTCGGGTGAATGGGAATTTGCGGCAAGTGAACTGGACACGACTCCCATGAAGCATTGCGGCAGCATTTCTGAATCAAAATGTTTGGAACTAAACATTTTCAGGGTTTTTTTAAATTTATTTTTGGCTAATTTTGACAAACCTTTTTGATTTTTGTATAAATGTTCAATGGGGGGAAAACCCAATTTTCAACCAGTTCTAGTTTTAGCTAATGTAATGTAACTGAGTTTCCTGGGGTCCACTCACCACTAGGGTGCCTCCACGTGGCTGCTCTGGGGATTAGCTCCTTCCAGGTCCAACACTTCCTTCTGCTACTCCTTCATGCACCCCGCTACCTCCCTCTCTCTGCGACTCGGGGTCTTCTCTCTTCATGGCTTGGTCCTCCAGCCAGGTCACCATAGCCCTCCCCTTCCGGGATAGTAAATTCCTAGCTGACAACTGTCCCAGGCAGTCTTCTGTTCCACTGTCCAGTCTGTGCCACCTCCCCTGTGGCTGGCAGGGCATCCTGGGGCTCCAGTCCAGGGACCCTATGTCTAACAACTGTGTTCTGCTTCTCCTAGGCACTGTTGCTCTTTCCCAGGACTCCTTCCGACTCTTCTGGCTCCCCGCCCACTGGGGTTTGCCAGCCCAAACTGCCTCCTCCTTGGGAGTAGCAGCGGACTACCTAACTTCTCAGCACATACACTTATCCCAGGGAGTGACGGCAGACTACTTCCCTGAAGTTCCTTTCTGTTGCCAATTTCCTGGCTTTATACCAACCAGCCCCACCTGGTCTCTATCAATCAGCCTTTCAATCCCTGGCTCGTCCCCAGGTGCAGTCTGTCAGGTGAATTAACCGGACTGGACCTGCTCTGCCTTGTGTGGGGAGGAGAACAGACTTTATGTTAGATGCAAATAGTTAGAGACCGTTCTGACCCCACTAGGCAGTTTTTGTGTACGGATCTGTAAATATTAAGGCTAAGATTTTCAAAACTGTCTGAGGCTCCCCCCTGAGCTACAATGCAGCCTGCAAAGATGGCTTCAGATGTGCTAATGCAGGGAGCTTTTTCATGATGTTAAACTAACTCATTGAAGGTTCTGACTGAAAAGCCTTTTCGCATTCAAGGCATGCCCTGAGGAAGGTGGACACCCCATTCTCATTAAGGTGGCTTTGAGAAAAGAAGCTCAACCCAAGCTCTTATTTCTCACTCTGTATTCTTTAAATTCAGGCCAGGCTAATTATAGACATCGGGCTTGATTCAATAACCATTGAACTCAATGGGAGTCTTTCCACTGACTTCCACGTGTCAGATCAGGTCCATAGCTTGTACGTAGAAGCACAAAACACGGAGTTCCTAGAACCTGAACTTTGCTTCCTCACTTAGGCTTTGTCTACACTGGTACTTCATCGGCAAAACTTTTGTCATTCTTTCAGGGGTGTTAAAACACACACATACACACACACACATCCTGAACGACAAACGTTTTCCCGATGAAAAGCATCGGTGTGAACAATGCTTTGTCAGCAGCAGCGCTCTCCTGCCCACAAAGTCCCTGCTGCTCATGGGGGGTGGAAGCTTGTCAGCAGGAGAGCTCTCTCTTGCCGACAAACAGCAGCTACACCGCGTGCCTTTTAGTGGCATGTCTGTAGCGGCACAGCCATGTAGCTAAAAGCCTTGTAGAGTAGCCAGAGCCTTGGAGGTTGCTGGGCCTACTGAAAGCCTGGCAGCTGGGCTTGCACAATCTAGCTACAAGGGGGTTGGAAAAGGTTGTGGGTCTGATAGATAAATGACCGTGTTCCTGCTGCAAGTGGGACATGTAATTTATATCTGTTAGGCTATTGCAAAAACCCCAAAGCACTACGTTGCCAAGGCAATGGGGCTCATAGTATAATATTACTATAATCAAACTACTAATGGGGGATGGATGAGCTACACAGACTGTAGATCAGAAGGTTTTTACAATGCTGGCTATATCCAAGAGCAATAAACAACGGGATGATACAAATAATTTACAAGTGTGTGTTTCACAGAGCTAGAGTGCAGTGCTGATGGAGAGTGTGCATTCAGCTAGGGTAACATTGACCTGTGCAGAAGGTCTAGGCACCAGGTATATGTTATTGTCTAGTGCTCAACCTTTTCCAGCAGTTACCACACTGTGGTACCTGAGATCCTGAAGTTAGTTCCTTTTCTAAGTCTAATCTCAAAGCACTCTAAAAACGTACCTATACATGGCCACAGAAGAATCACTTCTTATGCCCCTGAGATGCAGCCATCCCTGGGAAGGCCCATAAAAGCTGATTAACAGCACACCACTACGCTGCATTACAGTCTAGGACAGGAAGTGAAGCAGAATACGTTGCCCATTTGAAACTAAAAGGTAGGCAGAATGTAATTGTAATGACCCAAACTGGAATTGTGCCAGGACATCAGGGCTAATGGCCGTGCCCTTGGAAAAAGTGCCACGGGATTTTTAATGATCATAAGTGGCCAGGACCTTGGTTTTACATCTCACTGAGGAGATAATAAAATAGTTTCCCATTTATTTTTGGTCCCACGGGACACCTGGGCCAATTGTATGCATCAAAGGGCACAACTATGTAGAAGTGTAGATTCCTTTGTTAGAGATACGGCAGAGAGCTTAGACAACTGAAAGCAACGTTACAAAGAAAACAAGGAGAAGCATCTGATTTTATGAGACTTCTTTTAATATTTCAGCTTTTTCTGAAGCTGCTGTGACTTTTGTGACATTGCTCAAAGGAAGGTGAGTCTTTTTTCGTATGAGTTACTCCTGCTGTAAAATATATTCGGAGGAAATGAGTTTATAAAGCTATCCCTGAGATAATTGGCAAGGACGAGCCATTCTCCCATGAAGGTTACAGAGTGTGTTACAAGCAGGTCTTCATTTTAAAAATAAATAATGAGAAATTAATAGATCATACAGTCTCAGTCCCAAGGCAGATGATCATGATAAACTGGAAATGGCCACGCAGAAGCTTGCTTTCAGCTACAGACAGGGGGAAGAGACACGCATCAGACTCATGGGGCTTAGGCGAGTTCAAACAGAACATTTACACTGAACATAGACTCATAGACTCTAGGACTGGAAGGGACCTCGAGAGGTCATCGAGTCTAGTCCCCTCCCCTCATGGCAGGACCAAATACTATCTAGACCATCCCTGATAGACATTTATCTAACCTACTCTTAAATATCTCCAGAGATGGAGATTCCACAACCTCCCTAGGCAATTTATTCCAGTGTTTAACTACCCTGACAGTTAGGAACTTTTTCCTAATGTCCAACCTAAATCTCCCTTGCTGCAGTTTAAGCCCATTGCTTCTTGTTCTATCATTAGGGGCTAAGGTGAACAAGTTTTCTCCCTCCTCCTGATGACACCCTTTTAGATATCTGAAAACTGCTATCATGTCCCCTCTCAGTCTTCTTTTTTCCAAACTAAAGAAACCCAATTCTTTCAGTCTTCCTTCATAAGTCATGTTCTCAAGACCTTTAATCATTCTTGTTGCTCTTCTCTGGACCCTCTCCAATTTCTCCACATCTTTCTTGAAATGCGGTGCCCAGAACTGGACACAATACTCCAGTTGAGGCCTAACCAGCGCAGAGTAAAGCAGAAGAATGACTTCTCGTGTCTTGTTTACAACACACCTGTTAATGCATCCCAGAAACACGTTTGCTTTTTTTGCAACAGTATCACACTGTTGACTCATATTTAGCTTGTGGTCCACTATTACCCCTAGATCTCTTTCTGCCGTACTCCTTCCTAGACAGTCTCTTCCCATTCTGTATGTGTGAAACTGATTGTTCCTTCCTAAGTGGAGCACTTTGCATTTGTCTTTATTGAACTTCATCCGGTTTGCCTCAGACCATTTCTCCAATTTGTCCAGATCATTTTGAATATTGACCCTGTCCTCCAAAGCAGTTGCAATCCCTCCCAGTTTGGTATCATCTGCAAACTTAATAAGCGTACTTTCTATGCCAACATCTAAGTTGTTGATGAAGATACTGAACATAGCCAGTCTCAAAACAGACCCCTGCGAACCCCACTTGTTATACCTTTCCAGCAGGATTGGGAGCCATTAATAACTACTCTCTGAGTACGGTTATCCAACCAGTTATGCACCCACCTTATAGTAGCCCCATCTAAATTGTATTTGCCTAGTTTATCGATAAGGATATCATGTGAGACCGTATCAAATGCCTTACTAAAATCTAGGTATTCCACATCCACTGCTTCTCCCTTATCCACAAGACTCGTTATCCTATCAAAGAAAGCTATCAGATTGGTTTGACACGATTTGTTCTTTACAAATCCATGCTGGCTATTCCCTATCACTTTACCCCCTTCCAAGTGTTTGCAGATGATTTCTTTAATTACTTGCTCCATTATCTTCCCTGGCACAGAAGTTAAACTAACTGGTCTGTAGTTTCCTGGGTTGTTTTTATTTCCCTTTTAATAGATGGGCACTATATTTGCCCTTTTCCAGTCTTATGGAATCTCTCCCGTTTCCCATGACTTTCCAAAGATAATAGCTAGAGGCTCAGATACCTCCCCTATTAACTCCTTGAGTATTCTAGGATGCATTTCATCAGGCCCTGGTGACTTGCAGGCATCTAACTTTTCTAAGTGATTTTTAACTTGCTCTTTTTTTATTTTATCTTCTAAACCTACCCCCTTCCCATAAGCATTCACTATGTTAGACATTCCTTCAGACTTCTCAGTGAAGACCGAAACAAAGAAGTCATTAAGCATCTCTGCCATTTCCAAGTTTCCTGTTACTGTTTCTCCCTCCTCACTAAGCAATGGGCCTACCCTGTCCTTGGTCTTCCTCTTGTTTCTAATGTATTGATAAAAAGTCTTCTTGTTTCCCTTTAGTCCCATAGCTAGTTTGAGCTCATTTTGTGCCTTTGCCTTTCTAATCTTGCCCCTGCATTCCTGTGTTGTTTGCCTATATTCATCCTTTGTAATCTGACCTAGTTTCCATTTTTTATATGACTCCTTTTTATTTTGTAGGTCATGCAAGATCTCGTGGTTAAGCCAAGGTGGTCTTTTGCCACATTTTCTATCTTTCCTACCCATCGGAATAGCTTGCTTTTGGGCCCTTAATAGCGTCCCTTTGAAAAACTGCCAACTCTCCTCAGTTGTTTTTCCCCTCAGTCTTGATTCCCATGGGACCTTACCTATCAGCTCTCTGAGCTTACCAAAATCCGCCTTCCTGAAATCCATTGTCTCTATTTTGCTGTACTCCCTTCTACCCTTCCTTAGAATTGCAAACTCTATGATTTCATGATCACTTTCACCCAAGCTTCCTTCTACTTTCAAATTCTCAACGAGTTCCTCCCTATTTGTTAAAATCAAGTCTAGAACAGCTTCCCCCCAGTAGCTTTTTCAACCTTCTGAAATAAAAAGTTGTCTGCAATGCAGTCCAGGAACTTATTGGATCGTCTGTGCCCCACGGTGTTATTTTCCCAACATATATCTGGATAGTTGAAGTCCCCCATCACCACCAAATCTTGGGCTTTGAATGATTTTGTTAGTTGTTTAAAAAAAGCCTCATCCACCTCTTTCACCTGGTTAGGTGGCCTGTAGTAGACTCCTAGCACGACATCACCCTTGTTTTTTACCCCTTTTATCCTAACCCAGAGACTCTCAACACTTCCGTTTCCTATGTCCATCTCCACCTCAGTCCAAGTGTGTACATTTTTAATATAAAAGGCAACACCTCCTCCCTTTTTCCCCTGTCTATCCTTCCTGAGCAAACTATACCCATCCACACCAACATTCCAATCATGTGTATTATCCCACCAAGTTTCAGTGATGCCAACAATGTCATAGTTGTATGACATGACTACAATGATAGCCATTAAAAAGTCAGCAGGATCTGAGAGACCAGTGGCTACCTTGAACTTAGCAAAGGAAGTGACTTCAGAATCTCAAGTGTCACAGCATGTTTACTTCCTTTGCTAAGTATAGGGAAATCGCTGTGGCCATTTTTGGTAGCCACTGAGTCTTTAAATGTTAGCCACTGTACATGTTCATAATTATGTAATTCTTTTTCAAGAGTGACTTCCTCCATATTTCAACACATTGTAAGGTCTGCGTTATTTCTCATTTCAGTCACCCAGCAAGGCATTATAGAGGAAAAGCAATCATGCCTTATAAAACCTTAGAGAAGTTTTCGGACATGAACAAAAACTGGGAAGGTCTGTTTTGTAGGGCCATTAAGCGCATATTGGTTAGTGTACAGATGGAGGGGCACTGCTGGAATTGATAAAGCTCTGGCTGGGATATTGAAGAGAAAAGCGCAGTTTTCCTTAAAAACCGTTTGGGTTGCCAAGTGTAGACTGCCATATGGATCAATATTGGAATCAGATTAATTAATATGTATAATCAGTAACCCAGAGGAAAGAAGGTACAGACAAGTGATGCAGACAAATGCAGGAGATTGTCAACACGGAGTGTAATAGTATTCGACATAGCCTTGGATGGATGAGGAATATGGGGATGCAGTTTAGAGGAGAGAAATAGGAAATAATGAGGATTGGGCAGAGCATAAAACCAGGGGCCCCATCCCAGTGGTGAAAGGCAATAAAATGCACAGATTAGTAATGGGCTGAATGCAGACCTTCAGCACAGCATCAGCAGCAATGAGAAAAGCAGGCTGATCTGGGAGACAGGAAGAGCCATCAGCTAATAGTGAGGAAGTGGTTAGAGCTCCTTACAGGGAGCCAGAGAATATTGTGAGATCCTAGGCACCCTATACAAAAAAGGGACCAGTGGAAGCGGTGAAGGATATAGGCGGGATGTGTCACCTGGAACTGAGATCATGTGGAAGGCTACATGGAGGCTAGCAAAGGCCTACTCAGGAAAAGCCAGTTTAAGAACTTAGGTAAATGATTGAAGGGAAAAATATCATGAGGCCCATCTGCTAACTCAGAAGAGAGAACAGACGTAAGTGGGTTCCTTTCCCTTTCTTCAGTCCACACAATTCCGTGTTTCAATCTTAAATCGATTGGGAACTGGTTTGAACCAAAATTAGAGGGTCTAGTGTTAGCACTGGTTTAACTGAACTGGAGCAAGTCTGGGTGTAGAGAAGACCTAAGAAAGCTCTTCTACTGAGGATCCTCCCCTCATATATGGGTAAATTTCCCAGGCAGTTTGGGACTGTTTCTATGGGGCACATTCTCTACTCATTTGCTTGCTCACATTTCTGCTGGTTTTACCGGGAGCCTTATGCAGAGACCTGAGGTAGGGTTGGCCTCCAGCTCCCCAGGGAATTGAAGAAAGACTCCTGGTAAGGACTGCAATGCACTCGCTGTCTCCAGCTGGAGCACACAGCACTGTACAGGTAGTGCCACGTGGTTCAGAGATGTGAAGGGGGCTCTGAAAAAGGGTGGGAAATGTGTCTGGTCAAAACACTAAAACCATACCCACATTAACCTCTATTTCTGAGGCGAAAAGGAGGTTGAATACTGTGAGGTTAAGAACATAAATGTCCACACTTAGGGGGGAAGTCTCTTGTGCTTTCTGATTTGTAAACTTTGTCAGGGCTTTAGATTCTCTCCAAGTAGAAAGAAGAAACAAGACAGATGCAGAGATAATTATTATCCTGGCAAAGAAGCTGTTCTTGTATCCAGAAGGAGAGTTATAGCTACACAGCTGTCTTCAAGATAGAGTGAAAGCATTTTTTCCACGTAACTGCTGAAATGGTAATTAATTTTCTTGATCAGCTTAAACTAACCTTTATTTTAAAGAGCAAGATAACTTGCACAAAATATCTTCTAACCTGGCATTTACCAAGTAGAACAGGATATCCATTTTGGAAGCAATTAAAGGTATTGCTCTGAATCCTCTCACTGTGTCACTTGAATTTTTTTTTTTTTTTTAAGAGCTGGTAGGCATATTGCCCCCTATAGAAAAGGATGGCTAATCATTTCCATTAGCATAGAATACCATAGAATATATCAGGGTTGGAAGGGACCTCAGGAGGTCGAAAAGGCTCATTTTCAGATGCTCCTAACTTTCTCAAAGTTTGACCCTCTATGGCTGAAATTTAGTACAGTTTTTCTATGTCATGGAGAAATTTTCTGCTGAAATTTTGATGACAAATAGGTGGACCATTTTTAAGCACAGAAAACACAGGGGAAAATATAGATTTTCTCCTAAGCAACTTTTGTTGCAATCGTTTTTTGAACTGCTCCAGCCCCCTCAGGGAAAGGCAATGAAAACTTTGCATTCTGTGTGTTTTACTTTGTGACCTTAACATTCTTTTAAAGTTGGGTGTTTTTTTAACAGAAGGGTTCTCCTAGATTAATTAACATTTCTAAAGTACTTAGAAGAGGAAAACTGCTATATAAGTGCTAAGTACCATTATGCTAAATGATCTCTATCTTAATGGAAAATTATTTGGGCCATTTTAAATAATACATTCTGCCTTCTTAATCAACAAAGCCTTTGTAATAGTATACATACAGTGATTGCAAAGAACACTAGAACATTTTATTTTAAATTATACATATCAATCCAATAAAGATCTGATGAGATAGCTCATGGGAACACTGTCTGTAGGGGTATTTTTGTGATTATCTCATGAAGCATTTTACCCTGAAACTAGTGTTCATGTTTGACTATTTCAGAAACAAAATTAGACTTCTATATAAGGATACAAGCTGGGGTGTTGTGGGATCAACAATTCATCCAGATATTAAATAAAGACAGATTCATAGGTTACTAGTCCACAAAGAGACTGCTGTGATAATCTAGTCTGACCTTCTATATAACCCAGACCATGGAATGTCCATGAATTATCTTCCTGCTTGACCTGGAGGAGATCTTAGAAAAAACAACAAACCTTGATTTAAAAATAACCAGCAATGGAGAATCCACCACAACACTTGGTAAGTTGTTCCAATGATTAAGTACCGTCACTGTGGGGACAGCCTCTTTGATCCTAATTAATGCCTTTAACAACCTCCTGCTCTAAAACTGACCATTGTCAGCATTAGGAACATGACTTTTTGGCTTTATTCTCCCAGAAAGAACTAGCTGGTGTGAGGAGGAGACCTGACACATCTGTTTCCATCTATCCAGATACATTCATGGCCCATATCATCCGAGCATCTGTTGCTCCTGCATCCAGGCGTGTCCAGTACCTTGCAGCGCCAGGGCTGCCCAGAGGATTCAGGGGGCCTGGCGCAAAGCGGGGGAGTTGCAGCGCTTGTACTCACACGGTAGCGGTCTGGGTCTTTGGTGGCATTTCAGTGGTGGGAGGGCCCTTCAGTTCCTCCGCGTCTTCAGCAGCACTGAAGGGACCCCCACTGCTGAAATGCTGCCAAAGACCTGGACTGCCACCAGGCCAGGGCTCGCAGGGCATTTCGGCGACTGGGGGCCCTTCAGTTGCTCTGCGTCTTCAGCAGCACTGAAGGGCCCCCTGCCGCTGAAATGCTGCCAAAGACCCGGACTGCCGCTGGGCCAGGGCTCGTGAGGCCCCTGTGGGGCCCGGGGCAAATTGCCCCACTTCTCCCCCTCCCCCCCAGGTGGCCCTGTGCAGTGCGTCATCTTTTATAGCACTACAAAATGCGGTAAAAGGTTGCTACCAAGGCAGATAAAATATTGCCTATCTTCACCAGGCACAGGTATAAAAGTCCACCCGAGAGGCAAGACAGTGGAGAATCAGGCCAATGCCTGAATTAATATTCAGGAAAAGTTAAAATATCAGAAGAGTGTGAGCAAGTTCGAGGCAAATTCTTTTACAAATTCAGCTGACTGTTTCAGGAAAATCATTTGCTGAATTCTCCCAGCTCTAAATGTCACGTGCATTTGGTACAATCATTGCTGCTGAAACAACGTGGACTTTTCTAATGCATTTTTCAGTGGCAAAAAGAAGCCAAACAAAATGTGAAAGGTCAGATCCTCAGCAGATGTAAATCAGCCTAGACCCACTGAAGCCAATGGAGCTAAGTCAGTTCACACCACCTGAAATTCTGGTCTTGAAGACAATATTCATTTTAAAGTATTCCTGCCTATATCTCACATGCAGCGCACAGAGCAGCATGATAAAATACATCTAATCCTGCCTAATTGTTTTGCAGGATGACCTGTCAAAATATAATTAGATTGTTCATGTGTTGTTGTTATGGTGAAGCTTTGTGATCCTTGAATGTCAAGCTATCAAGGAGCTAACCTGACCCTTGGGATAACACTGTGTTAAACATCGCAGGTTATTTATTATGGGCAATGCTATTTACATGCTTATAGTGCAAAAACCTATGCATGAAGCCATCCATGATGGGGAAGCAAAACAAAAAACACACACACAAAACCCAAACCACAACACCGAAAAATCTGATCTGACAATTAAGTCTCCATAAAAAGCAGTAGCAGAAAGGGTAGCATCAGAGACACCTTCTTGGTCAAAGCATTTTGCTGTCATCATTTATTTTAATATTTGATCTTCTGGAAATGGTTGCAATAGTTCCAGCTTGATATCTTATGGCTTCAGACCTCTGAAAAACATATCCGCATATGTAAGGCTAACACAGAAGGGCCAGATGAGATAGCAGAGGGAATTAGATTACAACACTATTTGAGAAGGGGCAGAAGGTGACCTAGGGGAAAACAAAATGCTTTAACTTCAGGTGGTCCACAAAAGCAGAAGTGTGAGCTGGGGATAAGGTGATAAGGCAAAACAAATTTCATGCAAACAGATGTTTTAACAGACAAAGCATCAGTAAGTAAATTCATTTATTCATGTCTGAATATCGGTGACAACAAAACGTACAACAGTCAAATCAGAAGGCAAAATACAACTCATGCTATCAAGCATACCCCAGATTCGAAGCAGAACATGCAGACAGGCACCTAAATAGAAGTACAGAAAGTAAGCACTGAAACTACAGTTGACTAGACCTGCAATATTGCAATCGACACATCCAGTGCACAGCCATCAAAGGGGTGGACACAAAACCTTCCTGGGTACAAGGCCAAACACACACACGCCTTTAAACTTCATGGAGAAATGAGCCATCACCCATTACCTTGACTAGAACCTGGACTAATTTACCTGCTGCCCTTTCCTGGATTGCATTAGCCTGTTGTCACCCCCTAGTGTGTGTGGCCACATGATAGCAGGGACTAGAGAATTTGGAAATCTGGCTTTCCTCTAGCTATAGAGTCATAGATTTTTAAGGCTAAAAGGGAGCACTGAGATCACTTAGTCTGACCTACTGCATAGTACTGGCCATAGGACGTCCTTGAATTAAATCCTACTGCACGCTCAATAGCTGTGCTTGGACCAGAGCACATCTTATAAAAATATCAAATCTTTTTGCCTCAGCGTCACCCCAGGAGCTTTGTGTTCAGCTGATTATCTCCTGGAACCCCCAAGTCTTGTTCAGAGTCACTGCTCCCCAGGATGGAGTCTCCCATCTTGTACGCATGGCCTGCATTCTTTGTTCCTAGATCTATCACCTTACATCTGGCCAAGAAGCTAGGGCCACCAGACAGCAAGCGTGAAAAATCGGGACAGCGGTGGGAGTTGATAGGAGCCAATATAAGAAAAAGACCCAAAAATTGGGACTGTCCCTATAAAATCAAGACATCTGATCACCCTACAAGAAGCAGCCCCTGTGGGACCCAGTTAGAAACACACCGGTTCAATTACATTTTGAGACACTCCCCCCCCCAGACCATTTTGAGACCGTAGCTGGTTTTCAATCCGTTTAATGGATGTGCCACAGGTCTGGTCAGACTCCACCTTCCGTAGCTCACCAGAGTAAATAAAGCAGCTTCTGACCTTTATAATCTTCCAGCCCATCTGTCGGGTGAGCTCTGGATCAGCCTCCTAGGTGATCAGAGACCCCTACCAGGTGATTTTGTTGCTCAGTGACCTCTCCCCTGATAAGCCAATTCTCCTGGCTGGAGCCAATCTATTGTTTAGAGTGATTCCATTTCAGTGGGAGAGAATTTAAGTGAATGACCCTCTTTGGTTATGCCTTTGCCACCAGCCTAGAATTTCAGTCCAACATGGAAGCAAACAGGTAACAGAGAAAACAAAGGGGCTGCACATATAGAATGGACTTTGCAACTTGGTAAAGATACACACACAGAGTTCATCATCTCAGAATTCAGAAATTGTCCAGACAGACTCCCCAGATCAGCACTGTGCGCCATGTTATTTTGCATTGTTTTGGTTTTCTGAACTCAAATATCATGCCGTACCAAATCCAACACCTTACCATAGTCTCAGCCACACCATGACCTTTGTCAACCAAACTTGTAATCTCATTAAAAAAGAATATCAAGTTAGTTTGACATGATCTCATTTCCATCAACCCGCAATAATAGGCATTAATTATATTACCCTCCTTTAATTATTTTATTTATTTACTTATCAGTTGATTCATTATTTAATGCCCTCCTGACTATCCTAGCCTATCTGTCCCCAAGGAGATGGATTCCTCCTCTAATGAGACGGAAGCCACCCAGACTATAGCGCTCCCTCTCCCCAGTGAGGGTGCACAAATATTACACAAAACCCAGACCCTCTACCAAACAACACTTATCTAGCCAGTCATTCACTTCCAGAATCTTCTGTCTTCCTTCACTTGGAGGACAGGAAGAACCTCCGGGAAGATCCCTTGGACACTCCTCTCCTTCAGCCTCCCTCCAAGTTCTCTGAAGTCAACTATAACCTGTGAGGTACTACATGAAGCAATGTCAGTAGTGCTGACATCATTAGCCCCAGTGAAGCCTTGTTCGCTCCTTCAGATGCCTGTACAATCTTGCAGCCACAGCTTGTATCTTGGCTCCAGAAGATAGCACATCATCCCGTTGTCCACCTGTCCCTTGCCAAATGTTCCTTCCAGTCTTCTTAGCACAGAAGACCCCAGTTATCTTATTATCCATCTATTATTTCTAGGGGGCCCAGGATTGCAGTTACTGAGCATTAATCAGATAATTAGAATCAGCAAACAATTCTGCTAACAACAAATCTGTCTCCAGTCTGCAGAATGATAACGTCCGTCACAATGACATTATAATGAAACTAGATATCTCCCTACACTACATGATATTCTGGAAATTTTCAAAAGCAGTGAGGATAGCTTATTATCTAGAATACCCAGAGAAATAAAGTAGCCACATTTTTAATAGGATAGGTAATAAACCATTAGAACAGCTGGCCTGTGGGCTTGTGGGGAATGCACCATCACTTGGTGTCCTTAAATCAAGACCAGATATCAGTTAAAAGCTTTGCTTTAGTTCAACCACAAGTAATTTGGCTTGATGCAGGATCCATTGGGTTATGTCTGTATTACACAGGAGGTCAGACTAAATGACATTCATGGTACTATCTGAACTTAAAATCCAGGAATTTATGAACCTTGTCCAGGTATGGAGTAGTGTTTCCAGGTGATTTACTTCAAGTTACATTCATGAGGTATACCAGTAGGTGACCAACTTTGCGTACTCCATCTTCTCACATTAGCATGTGTTCTGATACAATTTGTGGTGCCTTTCGTCATTCTGATACGTGAAGCTGGACGTTGCCCGCTCCAGTTCAGAACTCCTCTTCCCCATGGAACTGACCTATCTCCTGTATCTGACTATTTCTTTCACTCTAGGTATGGCTATTTCAGTGGCTCACTCATGCTCAACCCAGGCTCTTACCTAGGTCAACTCTCCTGGGATCTAGCAGAGTGGCACAATCGACACTTGTAGATAATCATTTGCTTTGTCCTTAAGCATTCACAGCTTGCAGATAAGGGGTAAGGGGGGGTGGTCTTTCCCAACCGACAGTGGGGGAGAAAAACACAATTATAACGGTCTGACCCTCAGCTAACATTGGACCTGAGGGAGGAGAGAGTGAGTGTGATGATCTGAAGTGAGACGAACAGCAGCTGATGTTGGCTCTTGCCCTTTAAACACAGAACAGCAGCAATCTGAATTGCAGCCACATTTTTCACTATCATTGTATTGATATTCATAGCAGCATCAGTTGAAGATGTAAGGAAGACAGGCAATCAATACTGACACAGGTCCCCATTTTATTCACATGCTCATACAAAGTAAAATGACCATCTCTCATAATGCCCTGTAGCGTTCAGGAAAAGAGAACTGGACCCAACCTAATCAGCCTTCCTCCTTGGGAAAGCACAGAAAGAGGAACAGCTGAAAGACAATAGATAATCATTTGCTCATATAAGCTGTGAAAGAGATAAATCTGGCCAGACACTAGATTGCATTGACATAGGGCCAAGTAGATGAAAATCCCCACAAAAAATTCAAAACCACACAATACAGAGACATTGCCAGCTCAGATTTAGCCCATGTTTATAATAAGCCTTCCTTTCCCCCACCTTTATCTGCCTTGTCTATTTCTTATGGAAGCTCTTCAAGGCAGGACCTGCCTTTTACCATGTGTCTATGCAGGGGCCCTAATGTCTCTTGGGTTTCTAGGCATTCTGATGTCAGCTTGTAGTCAATTTCCTTTCCTGCGTCTCGTGCTCTGGCATCATGTTTTAACGTTTGAGTAGGAAACCTACAGCAGAATTTTATAAAAATGATTTTTTGCCATTGAGGGGGGACACTTTTTGGTTGGTGCTTACGAACAGATTGTTTAATAATTTGTTCCACGACCTTTCCAGGTATCAAAGTTAGACTAACAGGTCGGTAATTCCTCAGGCACTCTTTGTTTCCCCTTTGAAAGATAAGCACTATGTTTGCCCTTTTCCAGTTCCAGTTGTTTGGGACCTCACTCATCCTCCATGAGTTCTCCAAGCTAATCCCCAATGATTCCAAGCACTGGTCTACACAACATACTTATGGAGGTATAATTATGTCACTCATGGGTGTGGAAAATCCCGAGTGATGTAGTTATACCAACCTAACCCCCAGAGTAGACAGTGCTATGATGACCAGAGGGCTTCTCCTGTCGATATAGCTACTGCCTCTCAGCGAGGTGGAGTACCTACGCCAATGGGCGAAGCTCTCCTGTCGGCGCCGGTAGCGCCTTCACTAAGTGCTACAGTGCTGTGTGTAGACAAGACTCAAGATTGCTTCAGCTAGTTCCTTAATACCCCAACATGACTCCTCAGTCCCTGATGACTTGAACATATCTAACTTATCTAAATATCCTTTAACCCATTCTTTCCCTACTTGGGCTTGCATTCCTTCTCCCTTGATGTTGATATTAATTGTGTTGAGTATCTGGCCACCGTTAACCTTTTTTAGTAAAAGAATGAAGCAAAATAGGCATTGAACACCTCAGCCTTCTTGATGTCATTCGTTATTAGATCTCCTTCCCTGCTAAGTAGAGGATCTGCACTTTCCTTCATCTCTCTCTTGCTCCTAATGTATTTAAAGAACCTCTTTTTATTGCCTTTTATGTTCCCTGCCAAGTGTAACTCATTTTGTGCCTTACCCTTTCTGATTTTGTTCCTACATGCCTGTGCTATTCTTTTGTACTCCTCCTTCACAATTTGTCCATGTTTCTGCTTTTTGTAGGATTCCTTTTTGGTTTTCAGGTCATTAAAGAGCTCCTGATGGAGCATATTGGCCTCTTACAATTCTTTCTATCTTTCATTTGCAATGGGATAGTTGTGTATTTAATATTGTCTCCTTCAAAAACCACCACTTTCATAAATCCCTTTATTCCTTCAATTTTCTTCCCTAGGGGACCCTACTGCCAGTTCTCCGAGTTTGTTAAAGCCTGCCTGTTCTCACTGCTTTATCTTATTCCACTGCGCTGACTCCTTCTGTCCTCAGGGTCATGAAATATGTCATTTCATGATCACTTTCACCCACATTTCCTTCCACCTTCAGATTCACAACCAATTGAAAACCAGACATCTAGCAACCCTACATCCAAGACAGATACTTCTTTTTGAAAAGCTCCATTGAAGGAGCTGCCACAACTTTCCTAAGCAGTTTGTTCCACTGTCCGACTGTTCTTACAGCGAGGAAGCTTTTCCTGAGTGACAATAACAGTGAAGACAGTTCAAAGTGGAGAGCACAAGTCCATCACAGAGGCATACTCTGCTCACTAGCTCACGCTGAAGTCTGTGCTGCACTGTCTTTCTTCACTGCTGTTGTTAACCATGGCATCTGGATTCAAGCTAGCTTGGGTAAGCTGCTGAGCCACAGCTCTTCCTGTGTGGACGTACGCTAACAGTGACCTTGGCAGGTTTGCTTTTCAAAACCTGGCAATTCGCAATGGCCAATATTTTTCACCCAGGTGGCCTCTGATTTGAGGTGCCTCTGCTGAGATATCTAGGGCCTGATACTGAGCATCTGAAACTCCAGGAGAAGTGGGAAGCTCCTCTTAAAATCCAGCACAACTTGGGGTCTGAAGCTGGGTGCCTCAAAAGGGATGCACCCAGAAAGAGAAGCAGCTGTTCTAACAAGTTGTTGGCAAGTCTTTGAATGGACAGTGAGAAACAGCAAGACATGGTGGGTGGAACCCTGGAGCTCTGCAACATCTGGCCATCTGTGGGCTGCTGTTAAGTTAATTAGAACATTGCAGTACAGACTGTTTTGGAACAATGATGCAAGCAGTGCATCTAAACACCCCAGGTCTTTGGTGAGTCACTAGCCTGAATAAATGCTGGGAAATTCTGCATGTGCCCGCTGTGCCTGTCAATCTGTCTCTATGTGACTAGACAGAGAGGGTGAACATGGATCTATGACAGTGGACAGGGTAATAATGCGTTTATTTTCTCAGTGCATCATGAGGAAGTGGAAGAGCCATAATTCAAGAGCCTCCCTGAGAGTGTTGCAAATTCTTCACTATGGGAGACAAGATCTGTAAAGAAGCTTTCCTGCTGCAGCACTTGAAAGCTGTTTCCACTCTGTATTTCAATGTAACATTTAGCAGGGACTCTGCAGCATGGGGCACGGGTCACCTGCTGGAGGATTCTCTGCAGCTTGAGGTCTTCAAACCTCGATTTGAGGACTTCAATAACTCAGACATAGGTGAGGGGTTTGTTACAGGAGTGGGTGGGTGAGATTCTGTGGCCTGCATTGTGCAGGAGGTCAGACTACATGATCATAATGGTCCCTTCTGACCTTAAAGTCTATGAGTCTCTAAAGGACCATGTATGCTGTAGACACAATGAAGAGATGCTTTAAAAAACTGAAGAGAAACATCCTGGGCACAGGTTTCAGAGTAGCAGCCGTGTTAGTCTGTATCTGCAAAAAGACCACAAGTACTCCTGTTCTTTTTATCCTGGGCACAGTATTTCGAAAGTGCGCCGGTGCTCTGAATCAGGAGATGGAGACCCACCAGTCTCTGTGCAGTAATGAGGTAACGAAAGCTATGCAGTAGCCTCAAAGGGCAAGTCTGCGGGCAAGACAAAAAAGCTTGGAACAGGAACTCATCACTAGGGAGACATTACGGTGACGTGACAGTATAGTGGAGATCGGCAAGAGATGTGACTGACATTTGCCCTGCGAGCACTGTAAAACATCTCACTGCAGCCACCTGCTTGCTGTCGAGTTGCTGGGTGTTATGCAGAGGACGCCCCTCCTGAGAGATTTCATTTTCACTCTTGAAGTTTTCTTGGCTTTTAAAAATAACAAAACCATTCTGACTGAATTGAGCAGTCGTGCCAGGCACTGAGCCAGCTGCCTCAGGGACTCGGGCCGCAAGCCGGCCCAGACTTAGGCCCTGTCTACACTTCCAACACTGCAGCTGTGCCACTGTAGCCCTTAGTGAAGACACTACCTATGCCAACGGGAGCACTTCTCTGTCGATGTAAGTACCCGCCCCCCCAGAGGCCGGGCTGTGTCCACAGCAGAAGCCCCCCTGTCGACATAGCGCTGTCTACACCAAGGTTTAGGTCTGTATAACTAAGTAGCATAGACTGATCTTAGGCCTGCTCTTAACTACACATCTGAGTAGTTCCCTGGAAGTCAATGTAAAGGTAAATGCATGCATAAGCATATGGCATCAGGGCCGGAACACACTGCTCTCACCTTTGGGCCATTTAAAAGTCATTCATATATGCAGAATTCAAAGTAAATGTTTAGACGTTTAACTTTTTCCTCTATTTAAAGATCCAGTCATTCCTACCCAGTCAAGACTGCAATCCTTTTTCAGTGACTGTGTTTCAAAGCTTCAGTGCTGCAGGTCAGGCTGCCTGGCTGCTCTCTTGTACCAGTAGCACCCTCTGCTGCTTTTTCTCAAAATAACAGAATCCTATTCCGTGCCCCCCTCGTTTTCTCTCTTTCAAGATGGGCTTCCACTTACCGAATGCTCTTTTCCTCCTTGTTGGTACATTTCCCAAATGGCTGGAAGTAACAAACAAGCAAACAAACAAACAATGCTTTACATTTCTTGTCAGCTTGTGTGGAGGGGAGTTGATTTAGAAGCAGGATTTCTTCTTTAACTCTATTGTTGTATCTAGCTTGAATTTTCACCTACTCTCAAGATAAACAAGACCAGGTAGAGTCAATTTTCTCACATCAGTGTTATTCCTTCTCGAGGTGCTCCTATCACAAAAGTAGGTACCAAAAACCTGGTGATAACGAGTGCGTGTGTGGGGTGTATTAATTGGCAGCAGCAGAAAAAGGAAGGCACTGGCTCCAGTCACCAGCTGACAGGTATTTATCTCTTCACAGTTATATGTAACGGGGAAGCCTGAGGGCTTGTCTACAATGCCCCACAGTTTGCACTACAGGGGTGTGACTAGGAGTGCACACCAGAGTGCAGCGCTGCAACTCCCCTGTGTGGCCATCACAGGTGCGATCTAGAAGGTTCCTAGTTCATGGTAACGTAGTCCTCTTCCAACAGGGCAACATTAATGCAAAGCAGGAACTTTTCAGTTCGTGCCTGCGGCAGCCACACAGAGAAGTTATAGTGCAGGACTCCAGTGCGTGCAGCTGTTCACACCCGCCTAGTCCAAACTGCAGGCAGCAGAGACACAGTCTTAGTAGAGGCTACTATTAGGTGATAGCAGAGCTGTGCAGGTCTCCCTGGGCTTGACAGCACTCTGGGGGGGGTCATAATTTCATATCCAAGATACTAGAGCAAAACCCAGATACGCAAACTGATTTCTAGCTGAGAAAAGCTAAGCACCCCTTCTTCTGGGTTGACCACAGGACCCTTCAGCCAACCTGGCAAAGCTACTATCTTCAGACCACCAGCATTTTCATTTGAGACTCTGGGCAGGGACACACAGCAAAACCAGCCCTAGATGTGGGACTCAATTGCTTAGATTTTAGTGTCTGGTTAGTGACTAGTTCCAGACACACCATACTATAGGCTTCTCTTCAGCAATACGGAAGCTGAGTTTTACTTTAGTTTCTTTAGAAAACATGTACATTTTGCAGCATTGCATTGGGAAATACTATTTTTAACAGTAACTGATTTCCTCTCGGTTTCACTCATGTAATCCGTGACAATCTCATACCCATTGCAGCACCCTATATGAGACCTCAGTAATACAGCCTGGGAACTACATACAGGGCAGAATAAAGACAGAGACATAGGAACAGGTTTCAACTTGGCGTGCCAGTCTTAATGCTCAACCTTGCCATGGTTTTTGGTTGCTTCCAATCAAAATCTGTGAGTGTGACATAGCATTTTGTGGCTTTGTATATCCTTATGCTAAATACTGTTAAGTTGTCATTTGAAGCATGGTATTTACATTTCTGTCAGGGTTTCAGTTATAAACCCCCCTTTGCAGGGATTTATAACACAGTTCTTGCTTTTAGCCAAGATTTTTTTCCCCTTTAAAATGTCATTAACATCTGTTGATTGAGTGAAAACCACGGTGACTTTTTGTGGTTTCAGACGTTACTTGCATACTCATGCTATGGAAAAATTATGTTGCAGGCAAGTAGTCTTTAACGGGGGCTCGTCATCACTGACCTTTAATATTTCAGAAAGAAACAGGAATCCTCTCTCTCCAAACTAACATTTCACAAATTCCTTAGGAGTAGAGGCAATAATCCCCACCCCCCCAACAATGTTTTAAACAAGCAAATTAGTGGCAACACATTCTAGTCTCAGATGCTCATGGCGCCTCTAATCTCCAGGATACTTCTCTACTCATATGAATGTGATTCCCAGCAAACAACATAGGAACTATATGTTACATGAGTATACATGAGTATGTAAACACATATGTGTTTAACTCTACACATGTGAGTAGCACACTGAGTTCAGGAGGCTTTGGGTCAGGCCTGGGGGAGAGCTGATTATCAGAGCGGAGATTCAGCAGATTTTCCTCCCCTATCAATGTAATGGCTGCATTACAGGTTAGCAAACTGCATCATTAGACCATCTTAAATCACTAGATAGTTGCAAGGCAAGTGTTGTTGTGGTTTCCCACTAATAATCCCTTTAAGAGTCTGGGAAGAAGAGATAAATGAGAGGAATATTCTTTTTTAACAGCTGCAGTGAGCTCTACAGAAGAGATCCAAACTCTGTCAAATAACCTCTTGCATTCACTGCACATCCCCATTGAAGAGTCTGCCTGACTTTGCTCCTTAGACCTGAATGGAGTTTGTTGGATAGCTTCCCCCTGGTGTGACAGAACTCCTGATGACGGCCACGTTGCTGGTCCGCTGTGATCCCACAAAGGCGCAGTTGACCAACATCACTAAGGAGGAAACAGTTGTGTTTGCAAGGAGCTCTGTGGGATGTTGATAACCAGCTCCTAGCGGCCCTTAAATTCTGACTTCCTTTTTGCAGCCTTTTCTACTGCAATCTGAATGCCGCCCATACCCCTGGCTGGAGAGAAGACTAGCTGCCATGGTGGATCCTACCACTAAGGCCATTCCATGAACTAGCCAGTAAGAGGCACTAGTCTAGCAAACTGCTTCATGTAGCACCTTCCTCACACCCAAGCTTACCATCTACATACTACGGTGCTGGGCCCATGTATCTTGATTTATACACAAACTACTGGTGTAGTGTAGACAACACCTGATATTATTCCCAAATTCTGATCTCCTTTGCAACAGCGCTGCTATCTCACTGCCCAGCTGGCCCCTTTGAGCCTGGCCTCTGTGTCTCTTTCCAGACCCAGCTCATCAGGTGAGTTTTCAATGTTCCCAGAAGTTTTGTTTTTTTGTTTTTTTAAATCAGCATCTTCTCCTTTACTCACAGCATCTCTTTCTGGATTTTAATGATACAAACAGCAGTACTGCAGAAGCGATCATCTCCCTTACCTGAAGTGAAATTGATTCACTTAACATTATAGGTTTTCCATCGGTGAACATTCAATTCACAATTTCACGTTTTGTCTTGCTTTGCCTTAATGGCCAATAGAGACTGCCAGAGCCCTTTACAGGATAACAGAACTCATTAACATAATAATAGTATCTTAAGAATTCATTATAATGCCTATGAGCAATGCTATTTATGGGCTTCTGTTCCCTTCCAAGTTTCCTGTATATTTTAGTCCTTAATTTTCTGACAATGAGCTTCAGTTTCCTAATATAATCCTGGGGTCTGGTACCAAAGTCACTGATAAATTAAAGATCCAAATTATTTGTTGCAACAATGCCTGCATGTGCCAAAAATACTCTTGTTAATGACTGGGACAAGCGTATTTAAGCTATAAAGTATATGGAGACAAAGATCAAATTAGATACCCTTCATCAGGCCATTACTGTACTTGTGTGCATCAGTTCTATGCTATACAAAAATAGCTTCTTATACTGCCCTCTTCATTGTAGTGTCTAAACACCTTCCAGTCATGTCTCAAGCAACATGGCTAACCTCTGTCACATGTGGTTTGTTTTCTCTCTCATCCTATTCCCATGTCTGTAGACCTGGACTCTGAGACTCGCTTTCCCAGGATCCTGCTGCTGCGTAGACGTACCCCAAGAAAGCTCTGTCTCTGCACAAATGAGCTTTACCCTGATGGCGGCCTTCCACTGTGTCTGAGGAGCACGGTCGTCAACCCTAGTCCTCATCCTGGAGCTTTAGACTCTGAGTGCCTTGAAAATAAGGTCTGAAACCTAGACCGTAGCTGTATATTTGATGGGAAGCCAGCATAGAGAGTGCAGGACAGGTGAGAGGTGTTCACAGTAGCCCATGTTGCGGGGAGGGGTGTTGCACTTCAATCTGGTGGAAGGTTGGCACAGCACCTGATTTTGGCTATTGCTTTAGAAGTGAAATGTAGCTGGCATTGTAGTCCACGCAGTGTGCAGAGGCGGTCAAAAAAGCAAACAGGATGTTAGGAATCATTAAAAAGGGGATAGAGAATAAGACTGAGAATGTATTATTGCCCTTATATAAATCCATGATACGCCCACATCTTGAATACTGTGTACAGATGTGGTCTCCTCACCTCAAAAAAGATATTCTAGCACTGGAAAAGGTTCAGAAAAGGGCAACTAAAATGATTAGGGGGTTGGAGAGGGTCCCATACGAGGAAAGATTAAAGAGGCTAGGCCTCTTCAGCTTGGAAAAGAGGAGACTAAGGGGGGATATGATAGAGGTACATAAAATCATGAATGATGTTGAGAAAGTGGATAAGGAAAAGTTATTTACTTATTCCCATAATACAAGAACTAGGGGTCACCAAATGAAATTAACAGGTAGCAGGTTTAAAACAAATAAAAGGAAGTTCTTCTTCACGCAGTGCACAGTCAACTTGTGGAACACCTTACCTGAGGAGGTTGTGAAGGCTGGGACTATAACAATGTTTAAAAGGGAACTGGATAAGTTCATGGTGGCTAAGTCCATAAATGGCTATTAGCCATGATGGGTAAGGAATGGTGTCCCTAGCCTCTGTTCATCAGAGGATGGAGAAGGATGGCAGGAGAGAGATCACTTGATCATTTCCTGTTAGGTCCACTCCTTCTGGGGCACCTGGCATTGGCCACTGTTGGTAGACAGATACTAGGCTAGATGGACCTTTGGTCTGACCCGATATGGCTGTTCTCATGTTCTTAGCACCAGCCAACAGATCAGGGGCTATTTATCAGCTAATGACGTTTGTTGCATTTTTATCAAAGATGGTGAAAATGTAGCTGCCACTAAATCATAACCTGACTGTACTTTAGTTGCTCAACTAATTATACTATTAAATTATTCTAGAAAATAAACATTTGGACGTTTCAAGGAAGAGAAACTCATGAATACTAAAAACTCCAAAACTTAACATGATTGATTATATAAACAAATGCTGTATTTATTGAAGAAGTGTTATGAAAAAATATTGCTTTCATCAAGTTTTAAGAGAACAGTTGTAGAGCAGTGGGGGAAAAAATGTAATTAATTACACCCTGAAACATTTTACTGATTGAATCCATGACCCCAGCACTCGTAAGGTCATCAAATGATAGATTAGCACTGCATAGAATATCACGAATGGCGTTTCTGCCAGGAAGCTCATTATGTGAGATGTCAGGTCATGTAAATCACAAGAAACAAATACCCACATCCATCAGAAAAATGCAGAGAGTCATTAAAGGCAGCAGAGTGGAGTTGAATTATTATGCAAAATCCATTTCAACTATTAAAATACAAAGAGATGACACAAAATTGTCCTTTAAACAAACATAAACTAAAAGCATGCAGACAGGGAGATTTTGTTTATAAATGTTTCATATCTGCAATACGCTATAGCTGTAAACTCAACCTGCGAAGTAGAAAGAAAGGAATAAAAATGGTGATGATCCAATATTTGGGTCTTTAGATATTTTTCTTTTATTCAGGCGAGAGCTATTCTTCTTACATCTGAATAATCAATGTGAGATAAGTCAAAATAGAGTGTAATTACTTCAGGCGAGTCATTTGTTACGGTCCTGTACGCACAGACAGAACAGAAATTACTACTGCTACTCGACAAGCAATTTTTTCTTAAGAGATTCACCAAGTGGTTTGGCAGAAATATAAGCATGCTCAGGGAGGGGCTAACCACCAGCTAGATTTTTAAAAGTAGCACAGTTACAGGCTTCCAAATATTTGGATAAAAAGAAAGCCATTCACCTGTTGCTAGCACCAATTTACCCATGTGTCATGGAAGTAAACTTATCCCTACTCATGGTACTTTCCTTTGCTTAGCAAATGTTGCAGTGCAAGAATACTGTGGTGTCCCTCTCATTTGCTTCTTTGGGGCCCAATTCACCCCTGTTAACAGAGTAGGTGAATATGTCCTGGGGTTTGGCTATTGTGGAGAGGTAGCTTTTCCTCCCGCTTGCCTCCAGATACAGTGGTTGAGTGCTTACAACACAGATAATTATGACACCATTGTAAGGCACTGAAAATTACAAACAGGCTGAATTTCTCCATGTTGAATGTAAATAAAAATATCTACATTACTTTTGAAATATTCAGTTGGAAAATGATTAAAGGACATTGTTTTATACTAATAATGTAACGATCAATGGCAGATTGAAATGAGGTTTTTATACCTTTCAGATTAGTTTTCTGCCTTAAACTAGTTAGTAACTTTAGCTTTATTAAAAAGAAAAAGCAAGAGACAATGGTTGAGTTTTCAAAGCTATTTAGAGAATTTGGACACCGCTTCAGTGAAATGAATGGAGCTATGTGTCTAAATCCCCTAAACAGCATTGAAAAATCACAACCAATAGTTTGGAATAGCATAGACTGATTGGCTGAACAGTCACAAGGTATCTTCTAATGATTGTAGTTGCTTTGTTCCTCCATTAGCTACTGCAACTCTCTCTAATCTCACTTTAGAAACACCGCATAGAAGGGCAGGAAATTAAAGCTCAAACTAGACCAAACTGTGCTTTGTGAATTGTGATTGCCATAGTTGTTTGTGTAACAAAGAAGAAATTGGTCCTGACAATGGAAAAGAATAAGGCAGCTTCGCTGAATCTTTCATCTGCTGAAAAAATGTTTACACTGTGCCACTAACGCGAGGGTGATAGATACAAAGTGGATATTTCTTCTATAGTCCATTCGTAGCTGGTGCAATTTGAAACGTTGCTGGGGGAGCAAGCTGTGACGCCCTTGCCAATGTCGATTTCAGTGTGTTCACTGTTGACAATAGGAACTGCCTAGTCCTGCTGCAAATGGCTAAGTGAAGCGCTATTCCAGCACCAGAAAAACAATCCACACAATTTCAGCAAGAAAGAAGTGAAGGTCTCCCCACTGGGAGGGAGAAAGCATTGCCAACGATATCTTGACTCCCTTGGCAGTCTGGCAGAGCAGCTCTTTAGCTAGGGGTAAAATGAGAAATGGTACAATCCTCTTCCTGCCACCCATATTTTCCAATGAGAGATGTGACAGTGGCATTCCCACAAACATGTGGCCAGCATGACTTGTACCCCAGGGTCATGGAAGAACTGTAGTCAGGACAATCATTTCCTGACACTCTCTGGCTTACATTCATACAATAGTGCTGAGAATGGAGAGCAAAGACAGGACAGTAGGAACTGTCAGGAGGAAATCAATACCGTCAGCTGCTGTGCCATTTTGTCACAGGAAAGTCCCTCAACGTCATGAAAGATGGGGACCTTGAAAAACAAATTTAACATGATCAGTCAGGTCTGCAGGTTTAGGCTGTGAACATTGGAGAGGAAAGCTGGCCTGGAGAAAGCACTTTCAGACTCAGAGCACGGGTGTGTTTGTGGAGGCTGGGACACCAGCTGGATATTTCAACTGGCTGACCTACAACTAGAGCGGTTCGTAGCACTGTCACTGTCCCCAGAGCTGTCCAGAGGATTTAAATCACTGCCTGGGCTTATGCAAGGAGCCGGATGCTGCCACATCACTCTTAGGAGTAGGACCTTGTGCAGTCCTTCCAGGAGAGCTATCAAAATAGAACAGCCTCCCCGGCGTACTGGGGATTGCAGCTACTTGAGCTGGCTTAGAATTTAAATCCCAAGACATCTGAGGTGCTGGGCTTAGATATAGGACCTCAGCCCGCAGTACTACGTAGTCTCCTGATTGTGGATGGCGGCTCAGTATATTTGATTCTAGAGAAACTCCCATGGCTACATTTCTATCTTGAAAGCAGTGGTGACCGGTGCCCCACGTAAGGTAGGTGGGGTCGCAAACAGCATCACGTCCTCCCCAATTTCAACTTGGTCCCACTGACAGGTTCCACATGAACACCAGGAATGATGGCGGAGAGTGTAATGGGGTGGGTTGTGGGGATGGTGAGGCAATGAAGGAAGCTGGTGGTCCCTTCCCTCCCCCCTTGAGAACACAGAATGGGGACACATTTGTTCCACCTCACCTCTCTCAGCAAACACGATTTGTCCCTCTCTCACCCCTTTGCTATATAGTCTGACATGCACCGGCACATGTCCTGGTTTGTGTGGCCTGTGATTGTTTCTGTGCTAATTGGGGCAGTGGTGAGCATGATGGGAGATATACTGTCATTGCTAAGGGGCACATTACTAGCACTGCTCTGTTTCACAGAGTCCCGTTAAGAATGAATTATTAATATTGTTTATTATAACAGGAGGTCCTATTAAAATCAGCTGAAGGCGGCCTGCATTCCTAACATGGTTTATTAATAGTAGGACATTTGCCTGTCTCTTTCTGAGATCTGGAAGAGAACCTGTGAGAGGGACACTTTTGGCAGGAGCCCCTGAGAGAACTACTGAATTTGCCCAAATGCAATATGGTGGACTGTGGTTTGTTAAAACTGGAGAGAGCTTGTTTTGGTTTAATAGCAGCCATACATGAGTCCCAAACTTAGCAACGTTCCCAGCTAGGATTTACTGGCAGCACTTACCTTTACAATATACACCTCTACCTCGATATAACGCTGTCCTCGAGAGCCAACAAATCTTACCACGTTATAGGTAAAACCGTGTTATATCGAACTTGCTTTGATCCACCTGAGTGCACAGCCCCCCGCCCCCAGAGCACTGCTTTACCGCGTTATATCCGAATTCATGTTATATCGGGTCGCGTTATATTGAGGTAGAGGTGTAGTTTTAAAGATTTTTCCCGTTTCCCTCTCTTCTCCGTTAAATGCGATTTTTCTGAATAATTCCAGTCCTGCCACATTGGTTTATTGAAGGAAAAACGAGAGTAACTCTCTCCTCGGTGGTATTTACTCCTATTAGACTATTGTGTTTCTCCATCCATTTTCGAGATTTACAATGGTATTAGTTTCCTTCCCCATCATCATTTCATCAAACAATGGGGCGATCGTTTTTCAAGCCAGCAAGTGGACAAGAAAATGAGGAAATTAGGTAATGCCAACATGTTCATCTGCCTTCCAATGCCCCGGCGGGGAGGGGAGCGAAGAAGCTGAAGGTATAATAAATAAAACTAACTAGCCCACACTGTTCCTTTTCAGTACTGACATTTCCTCTAGGGTTCCTTACATCCTCAGGGACCTCAGTGCACCTTTGCCTGACAACCACAACATGCTGAACCAACCTGCACTGAGAATCAGATACACAGTCCTTTCAGAAGCTTCCTGTAGTGCCTGCCAGAGGCAGCCACGATCCAAGGGCTAGGTTCACAGGCTAATTGTTTATCTAATTTTGATTGCTAATAGATGCCTGTGGTGTTGCTGCTCTCTCTGCTAAAGTTAACTGTTGAATTGCAACATTATTGAAAAGAATTTCTCCAGGAAGTCTAAAATAACCACAGTAGAAAAAAGGCTTTAGGGGTTGCCAGCAATCTATGAAGGATGTGTGTCTGATGCATGTTGGGGTTTGGGTGTTTTTTAACACACATGCTATCAAAACCATCTTCGTTCAACTCTTCCCCTGATAAATGGCACTTGGATTAGTAGATTAGTGTAATAGTCCAAAGACCTGCACATCCTCTCATTACTGTGTCACTCAACAGGTGCAAAGCTGAAGACACTGCTAAAGAAAGGTACTGTATATATCTACACCTATGCTAGAGATGGAAATAATTGTATTTGGCCAAGATATTACAGTTTTGTACTGAGGCTACAAGGCAAGGATTCTTGTGATGAAGTTTCATTAACATCAGAGAGCACATAGATGTAAGAAGTGGCTAGCAGTGACAAACCTGGGCTTTTTTAAATCAAGGAAATAAAATAAATTGTAAATGAAGTTGTGTGGGGAGGTGATGGATTATTATGAGGGCAACTTGGAAAGCAGAAAGTTGTATTTTTGCTTCAATTAGAAGAGTAATTGCATTAACTTGATGCATTATTCCAGATTTACCCCAGTGTTACCAAAAGTCTGAATCTGACCACAGAAACATTTCTTAGTATTTCAAATCAACAACATAAAAATACGGATCAAGTTTAAACGTTAATAATAAATTTAAAGTAAAAAATAGTTGTAATGCCGTAAATGTCTCCTTTACTTATCTGCAGAGACCCAAGTTCAGGGTTTTTAGGGGTCTTCTGCAGCCATTACTGCCCCCACTAACTACAGCAGGCCAGATGCAGATTCCTCAGACCTTTTAGGTGTCAGTGCTCTCAGACTGCTACAGGCAAATCAAAGATGCCTGAACTCTGCTCCTAGAGGGTCACAGGCCTAGCTACTTATTTCAATTTCTTCTTGAGTGAGTGGGTCACGTGAGATCCATTGACAGAGTGACCAGTGGTGTACTTGGGGAGAATTCTTGGTTAACAAATAAAGATTTCCTTGCCACCTAGGGTTGCCAACTTTCTGATTGCAGAAAACCAAACAACCCTGCCCCACCCCTGCCACGCCCTTCTCTTAGGCCATGCCTCCACTCACTACATCCTGTCTCCCTCCGTCGCTCACTCTCCCCCACCCTTGTTCATTTTCACTGGGGTGCACAGGGGATTGGGAAGAGATGAGGGCTCCAGGGTGGGGCCAGAAATGAGGGGTTTGGAATGTAGGAGGGGGCTCCAGGCTGGGGCAGGGGATAGGGTGTGAGATATGGAGCCAGAAATGAGTGGCGTGGGGGGGCTCCAGGCTGGGGCAGAGGTGTTGGGGGAGGGCTCTGGCTGGGAGTGGGAGGGCTCTGCTATGGGGCTGGAGCTGAGGGGTTCAGAGTGTGGGAGGGGGTGCAGGCTCTGGGAGGGAGTTTGGGAGTGGGACAGGGCTCAGGGCTAGGGCAGAGAGTTTGGGTGCAGGAGGAGGTTCAGGGTGTGGACTCTGGGTGGCGCTTAACTCAGGCAGCTCCTGGAAGCTGCCAGCATGTCCAGCTCCTATGCTGAAGCATGGCCAGGCGGTTCTGCACGCTGTCCCCATCTGCAGGCACAACTGGCAAGCTGGCTGGGGAGTCAGGCCACAGTGAGCCAGTCTGACCATGCTGCCACGGATCCAGCCAATTGGGGAACAGGCAGATAGGTCAGCCAGGCATCTGGCCAGCCTGGTTTCTGTCGAAAGTTTCCACAGAATTGATGGAAAACGGCAGTTTCATCGAATCAGCACTTTTTGAGGGAAAACTGTTGTTAGAAATGTTTTGACTCCTGCTAATGGGCAGCACATCACTGGGAGATACAGCAGAGAACTGCCCTTTAGTTTTGAACTCTTCTTATTGGAGTGTTAATTGGCCAAACCATTGATAGTCTTGTGGTTAAGGCCCTGGACTGGGACTCGGTGCCCAGCTCTGTCACACCTTTGGCAAGTCACGCTCTCTTGCTGCCTCATTTGCACAATTGTGCCAAGAGTTTTTGTCATTTCTATTCTGACTGTAAGCTCTTGGGAGCAGAGGCTGCCTCCGGGTCTCTCTCTGTACACTGCCGAGGGGACCCCGGGCACTACTGCAATCAAATAAATAACAACGCGTAAATCACTATGCACCTTTTGGGGTGTTTTCATATATTCACAAGAGTGCTGGCACAGTACAAACCAGGCTGAGGTATTAAGACTACAGTACTTTTGCACTGTTTTCAATGGAGCTTGTAATAGTGGCAAATGAAAACCCCTCATCCCCTGCATAAAATGTGGAGGGTCAGGGAAGGAACATTTCATTGCAATGGGTGTGCAGCACCTGTTTCCTTCCATCCGAGGCTGATGGACTGCCCTGTATTGACCCGTTTAGAATTAGAATTGATTTTCATGTTGTTAATCCTTTGGGGTGGCTGCTTGGTTGTTTTTATTTTGTTGCTTGTAAACTCATCAGTAAAGCGGCAGCCTGCTCAGCCACATATTCAACTGTGCCCTGAATTATTGTTTTGGGGTTGGAAGTGGTGAGGGAGGGGCCTTGCCAAGCTGGGAGGCCAGGTGATGGAGCACTGCACAAAGCTTTTCTAGTAAATCAGATTTAACACTTTTATGATATTACAAGCTCCATTGAAAACAGTGCAAAAACTCTTAGTAAATATGTCCCCTAGGTGCCTTATATCTGTATTTATGCAGTCTTTGGAAATTCATTCTTTTTCCCAGTTCAGTTTTTGCTTCTGGGTGTTAGTTTTTATCCAGCATGATTTAATTTCATACTCAAGATTGGGCTTAAAGCTTGCACCGTGATATCTAAATAAGTTCATTAAATGCTGTAAGTTTCTCTGGTTACAAGTATAAATTCATCAGCATGGAAATAATGACATCTTAAACCTACTAAATTTAAAATATCTTTACGCTCAACCCCAGATCTCAAATATGTCAGCCAATAATAATCAAATGCCATCCAAACACTGAAAATTTCCAAGAAAGAGAAAATGAGCTGGTTTGAGTATGCCTGGAAGGTAAATCAGACTGTCAAAATCCTATCATTCATGGGGAAAATTTACATAACTCACATTAGGCACATCAGATCAACTGGAAACTGAGAGTGTTTAAATGTTATAGGGAAAGAATTCTGCTGGAAGATCACCTTTGTAGGAGACAAAAACTTAGGCCTCTGCCGCTGAATGGATGTACAACTCTCTGAGCCAAGGGGCTCTGATCACCCCTGGGCAGTGACTGAATGTGTTGATTAGATAGGAAAGGGCATTGATCGGACTTCCTTTCACTCACACGTTCTTAGCCAGCAGCATTCTCTCTATTCCGCCTCTCCTCTGCCTGAAACACCCCTTAGCCTTGATTCCCTGCAGCCAAGAGGCCAACTAGCAGGGAAGCCTGCGACACATGAACATCCTACATCAGCGGAGAGTTTGAGACACTTGATAACCTTCAGTATCAGAAGCTATGTCAAAACAAAGATGGAAGGCTTCGAGTTACATGGGTAAAAGCAAGAGAAGTAATTGGGAGCATTACTGGCATGCGGTCCTCAGCTCACTGTGGCAGGGATATCCGAGTGACGGGGGCCTTAAACACCAACAAGCCTCACAGAAAGGGGCCTCAACTAGTCCATAGATGCTCCATTGGCCTCCAGAACAGGACACCTGTTGAGACTGCTTCTTGTTCCCAGGAGTACCACACTGTGTGCAGTGGCCACACAATGCTTGTGTGACACTCTGACACCCCAATATTCACCACTGTCATTTAATTAGGATATGCCTTATACAAGGTGCCTTGTGAGGTGTCATTCTAAAAGTCTTGATCTGCTAGACAATAATATCTTGTTGGATTGTCTGTGCTATCGTTGTATGTCAAGTTAAGAAGTTTCGCTATGTACGTGTTGCTGAAACATGTCCTGAGGTTGACAACACCCACAAGCAGCATTTCAGGTATGACAGTAAAAAGGACAAACAGTGTTAATGGCTTATTGAGGAAATGCAACACAAGCACAACGATTACCAGGAACTGGGTACAATAGAAACCTCTCAGAGATAGCACGAATCCATGGGAACTGTTTGACCCAGGTCATTGCAAAAGAGCTTTCCAGCACATGGGGAGAAGATATAAAAGGGGGAAATGACATTATCGGGAGACCACACTCTCCCTGAAACACACGTGGAAACATCTGAGGAACGAAGATTGAACAAAGAAGGATCTTTAGCCTGTGTATGAAAACCTAGGAAAGCCAAGGCATCTTGTGCTTTAAGAATCTGCCAGCCTGTTTATTACTCAGGGAAAGAATTTGCTAATTTTTATCCTATTTATCTAGTGTGTTAAGCTCAGTTTGTGGTTTTTGTTTACTTACTAAGGTAATCTGCTTTGATCTGTTAGCTATCCCTTATAATCACTTAAAATCAAACTCTTGTACTTAATAAACTTGTTTTTGTAGTTCATAGCTGGGAGTGGGAGGAAGCTGTGCATCTCTCTCTCCACATTGAGGGAGAGGGCGAATGTCAATGAGCTCACGCTGTCCAGTTCTCTGTGCAATGCAAGACAATACAATTTGGGGTTTATGCTCCAGAGGGGGAGTGCACTTGAATGCTGGGCAATCCCCTAGCTGAGCTCTCCCATGCAGAGCTGATCTCAGCATCTGTGTGAAGATAGCTGCAGCTGGGTGTGTCTCTATTTGTGTGTGTGCTGGAAGGGGGCTTGAGAACCTGTCACAGCAGCACAGAGTAAAGGGAACCCAGGCTGGTGGGACAGGCAGGCTCAGTGGTATCCCAGTTCCAAGTGCCATCCTGGGGGTAACCCATCACAGCTTGGTTGAGTTATTATGCAGCCACCCAAGCCCACCCCCTTGGCATGGAAGTATTTTATTTTTTGTTTGTATAACAGCGACACCTACAGGCCACAACTGAGATCAGAACATTATCGTGCCAGGTGCTGCACATATACAGTCAGACACACTCCCTGGCCCAAATTGCTTACAATCAAAGTATGCAAGAGGGTGGGACTGGAGACAGAGTCACTTAGAATGAAGTGACCGAGGGACCTCAGGTCAGTGGCAGCATCAGGAACAGAACCCAAGATTCCTGAATCCACATTCAGTGCTCTAGCCACTAGATCACACCACCTTACCCTACTGCCATCTAGCAATTTTCTGTTGCTATATATATCGTAATAAGGATCTGAAGTGATGTGAGGGGACACACTAACCAGCATGTTCCCCACAAGTCAGAATGAAGGATACGGCTTTTCTGTATCTGTCTACTTTTGTCAGCTAGGGTTGACTTTTCAAGGAGCCATAGCTGGCCCGAGGAACATCCATTCCAGAGCTGTGCCTGGCTCAGAGTCCCATCATGCTGCCAATTTTCTCGTCCACCAACCCCAGACTGAACAACACCCAGGGAGTCTGTGTGGGAGCAGTCGTGCAATAGCAATGCACTCTTGAAGGGCATGACTCTTCCCCTTCCATGAGGAGGACCAGAAGCCACACCACCAGGCTCACAGGTCTCCAGAAACAATCCGCTTGCTCAGCAGCTGGCTTCTCCAGCTGTGAGCGGCTGACAAGCCTGCAGATACTGGGGGCTGGGTCAAGTCCCCAATCATGCATCAATCCTTCAATGTGCAAAGTTGCACTAAGATAAAGTGGAAGCAGCTGCCTCATGCTGAATCCCTGCGTTTTTAGTCCCACAGCCCTTCACCACAGCAGCTTTTTAAAAGGCAATTGCTTTTAACACCTGGCCCTGGCAGACATCCTCTGTCACTGTGCACACGATTAGGGCCCTTTAATCCTGCTATTATTGACACAACAGACCTATCAAGTTACTCTGTATGTAGGGAGCTTTAATCTGTAGATTTACTCAATAGACTGTAACAGCTTCATATAATGGACCATAATGGCTTCAAGCAGTTATGGCCCAATGTGACAGAGGCAGTTGGTGGGTTTTTTTCTTCTAACTACAGCAAGCACAAGAATATCCTGCACTGTGTCAGTGTAATAAAGCGGGGTGCAAAAATCCTGAACTTGGGCAATATTTGCTCTATAAAATGTCAATTTATCAACAGATAGTTAATCAACTCTCCAAATCCTTTGGCCACTACTGTATGCATTCTAGGGCTTGCTTACATGTGAAAATTTACCCGGAATAAGGGAGGGTGGGACTTCAAAACAAGGCACCCTTATTCTGGAATAAGAGTGTCCCCACCTGAAGTTAAGTAGGAATAGATCATCAGAAATAGCTACTCCAGAATAATGCCCCATGCAGAGAAGCCCAGAATCTGACAACTTGGATAATGTCATTGCATAAATTAAAATTAGTAGCCTCCCAGCACTAGCTTTACTTCAATGGGTCTACTTGGGCGCTTGAATGTCTGCACGTGCTTAAGTTGTTTGCTGGACCAGGGTCCAAGTTGTCCTTGAACTTTCAGTTGCAAAGCGTATTCTTTCTTCATTCCCAGCTATTTGTCAAATGCTGAGTAGCTTCGTGGTGCACTCTCAATCTCCCTGAAGGCTGTTATCTCCGAGTGAGCTGGATTTTAATAGTGGGTAAAGCAAACCCAGTACTGCCTCTTGTCAGTTCCTTCAAGTTCCATTTAGATTGTCATCTTTACTTTTTATTGATACATTTTTACCAGCTGCTATACAAAAGCTAGCATCCAGCGTGACTGGAGAAAAAGAAAATGTGTGTATCCCCCCCAGCCCCACACAAATGTTTGTTAAGATGAAGCTGAGTATCGGTGAACTGAGTTCTGGATATGAATTCCCCAGCTTGACCCCATCTCTAACCAAAACTGTAGCAACATGGTTCCCATCCCAAAACACAGATTACAGAGCACACAGATTTAGCTCAGCACTTAACGAATTTAAGACAGGTCCCTCCCTTGAGTTGCTTACAGTCGAAATAAGCAATTTACCAGCAAAAGTCAGGCAGAACAGTTTGCAACACAAGGTGTGTTTTAACACTTGACTACATAACTAAATTTTGACCTGAAACAAAAGGGGTGAAATCCTGGTCCCACTGAAATCAATGGCAAAATCTCCATTGACTTCAAAGGGGCAGACTTTTACCTACTAATTTGAGTATGACCATTCAGTGGTTTAGCAGCATATTATCATTCAGCAAGTGCACTGATAATCCTTGAATATACTGTCCTATGCCCAACAGTAGCCATGCGGACTCACCCCTGCGGCACCTCCTGCTGGTCATCCATGGGAATTAACTTCCAGCATCCTGGAGCGCCTCCTGCAGGCTGGTGATCTGCCTTACCGCCGGCCCCCATGTCCCTCCCAGGACCCGGTGCCCCTTTCTCCAGCTTGCTGTCCCCCTGGCAGTATCTCCACACTCTGGGTCTTCCCACCCAGGGGAACCCCCACCCACTATCCCCACTTCAACTCAGGCTTGGCTACTGCCAGTCATCACTTAGCCCCCATTCACTGGGGCAGACTGCAGTGTATCAGCCACTCATCACAGGCAAAGGGGGGTTGGACCTGCTGCCTTGGCCTACCCGTGGGCTGCCCCTTTGCACCCCCAGTACCCAGCTGGCCTTACCCTAGGCCTGCAGCCTGGGGGGTTTCGAGGCCGGAGCTCCCCAGCTCCTCTTGCCTTCCCCCAGCCCTGCGCCACCTTAGGTATCTAGGTACACTCCCTAGCAACCAGGCCCTTCTTCCTCTATTGGCAGAGAGAGAGTCTTTGCTCTTGGCTTCCTTGGCCTTTATAGGGCCAGCTGGGTCTGTTTGGGGCATGGCCATAGCTGAGGCTGTTTTTCCCCAATCAGCCCAGCTTTTCCCCTGCCACAGACCTCTTGAAGGACTGTTTTAAGCCCTTCCGGGCAGGAGTGGGTGACTACCCCGTGACACCAACCCTTCTTGTTTCCATACAGGTGTGAGTGGTAATGTGTAAATGTTAAGTTTTGTAACCAGGAGCTGTAACAAGACATTGTCTGAAAAACATATAGGAAATTGTGTGAATAAAAGTTCTTCTTTTGTTGGCTGTGTGTTGTCAGTCTGGAAGCTCAAGTGTAAATGCTAACTTTTTAACATGCATAACCACAGACAGACAAAATCCCGTCATTCAGCCGCCCTCCCACAGGAATTCCAGTGCTGCAGAGAAATATAAGCTAATCAGAATGCTGATCATTTTTCACGGTACCCGGGAAAGGGAACCATTTTAAAAGACATTTTTAATTTTAAATGATTTTAGAGATGCTTAGAACTGGAAAGATATTTCCTACCAGGTGAAAACCCCTTTAATTCTGAACCTCAGTGCTCAAAATTGATTCGATTTAATTTTGAGCCTAGGCAATTAGTTATAGCCCCTTGACAATACCCCTTTAATGTTTAACCAAAGAATACACAAAATACTGTACTCCAGCTGACCTGCTGAACGTTTGCTTCTTGCTTACAGGAGTCCAAAAGCTTGGAATAACGGATATCCATAAGAGTTCACTCCTCCATGTTTTAATCACACCCAAAGAACTCATTCCATTAGAATTCCAGTGCAAATTTTAGTTGCTGGCACATTCCACCCGATGCAGCTCTCCAGTACCAATGACACACATGCTCTCTTTTTCTCCGTTAGTGTCATATTTTAGTTTAAGTGGAAATTTTCCAGTCGAAGGGCTCTATAACATCTTCCTGCTGAATTTCTGGCACACTGAGCACCAGCACTTGTTCCTAGTTTGAAATTAATTGCAAACATGAAACAAATCATGCTGTTAAAACATACATTAAAAACAAATTATGCTCTCGCACTAGGTAATATACGGCTCAGGCAGGCAATTGATAAACTCAGACATCTTACAAATAATTGGAGAGAGACAAAGCTGAGACTCTCTCTCTCCCTCTCTCTATGGGGAAGCATTTATCATATGCTTCTTCCCAGTCTCTGCCCTAGAAGCTGTGTTTGCACTGGAGGATTCATCGATTCCAAGGCCAGAAAGGACCTGTGCTCATCTATTCAGCCCTCCTCTACAACACAAGCCACAGACCTCCCCCCAATAATTCCAGAGCGTCTTTTTTAGCAAAACAAACTGAACCTATTCCAGCCAGGCTGTTGGGATTTAAGCTTGTCGTCTCCACACTATGTACTGCACTCTGTATGCCTACCCTGCAGTTCCCGGTTGAGACCCCAGAAGCAGTGGCTCCTGGGAGATTTCACAAAGCTGCTGGGAGGTCCAGAGGGATTGTGAGAGAAATCAAACTCCCATGATTCCTTATGGGAACTGCTTTGAGTCCTGGGAGCTGAGACCATTTCTGAGGTACCACTGGTCAAAACAGATGCCAAGATGAACTGTCTGCTCTTTCTCCTGGATTCCAGCGGAGTTAAGTCAACAGAAAATATGGCCCTTAGTTATCTTTTTCTCTTTATTTTTTCATATTTTCATATTCCTCCTAATTGAAAGATGGTTACTCTACATGCAGGGCACCAATAGCATAGATGTTCTTAAACCTTCAGTCATCATCAAATTAGGCCTCTATACACCTTTTTTTTTTTTTTTTTTTTAGGAAATCCATTTCGACTTGGTGCACTGTGGGCTGAGATGCTCCTTTGTTTGCATTCAACACAGTAGCTCTTGAACACTTTGTGACAATGTTCCCCATATTCTTCACAGGGATATTATGACGATATGATTCTGGCATAACGATGATGTATTTTATACAAGATGGGTCCTGTAAGATATCATTAGAAAGGATAATCATATTGAGTAAATTATAACTTATCTGTATGCCTGTATCATTTTTGTATCTGAAGTTAGGAATATAGACTATATCTGTATTATAAATATGATTACAACTGGGGAATGCCCTATCATAATCAGATTTGGACCTTAGCATCCAAAATATGGGGGTTAGCATGAAAACCTCCAAGCTTAGTTACCAGCTTGGACCTGGTAAAGCTGCCACCACCCAAAAAATTAGAGTGTTTTGGGGCACTCTGGTCCCCCCAAACCTTCCCTGGGGACCCCAAGACCCAAATCCCTTGAGTCTCACAACAAAGGGAAATAAACCTTTTCCCTTCCCCCCTCCAGGTGTTCCTGGAGAGACACACAGAAGCAAGCTCCGTGAATCTAAACAGAGGGATTCCACCCTCCCCGTTTCCAGCCTTGGAAAACAGAAGTACCGAGAGCTAATCTCTCTTTCCCCCTCACCCAGAGGGAATGCCAAGTCAAGCTAGTAAATCTAACACACACAGATTTCCCCCTGACTTCTTCCTCCCATCAATTCCCTGGTGAGCACAGACTCAATTCCCTGGAGTTCCCCACTAAAGGAAAACTCCAACAGGTCTTAAAAAGAAAGCTTTATATAAAAAGAAAGAAAAATACATAAAAATGGTCTCTCTGTATCAAGGTGACAAATACAGGGTCATTTGCTTAAAAGAAATATGAATAAACAGCCTTATTCAAAAAGAATACAATTCAAAACATTCCAGCAACTATACCCAGGTAAATACAATAGAAAACAATAGAAACCTTACTGCCTTACTATATTTGTACTTACAACTTGGAAACAGAAGATTAGAAAGCAGGAAACAGAAATCCTCTCATAGCCGAGAGAGAGACAGACCGAAGACAAAGAACTCAGACACAACCTTCCCTCCACCCAGACCTGAAAAGTCTTGTTTCCTGACTGGTCCTCTGGTCAGGTGTTTCAGATTACTTCTTTCCAGGTGAAAGAGACGTTAACCCTTAGCTATCTGTTTATGACATGCCCACTAGGCAGAATACAATCAGTCTAGATGGCTGGCTTGGAAGGGCCATTAGAGAAAACAATAGGCCTTAGAAGAAGTTTATCTCCCACTGAGGATGCTACAAACAGCATCCAAGTTATGGCTGCTATGACACTACAGGGGCATGTGACCAGATCACCTGGTACTGGACTCCATCTTGGAATACCAGTGTTTTTCCACTGACTGGTGTGGGAACTAAGCTTGGCGAGAATTGGTTCCCGCCATATGCAAAAGCTATTTAAGGCAGGAGAGTGACATCATCATGGTTCTTTACAGACTCCCTGTCCAAAGGAGACTCTTGGAAACACCTGAGGAACAAGTTCAGAACTGGGGGGAAGTGCTAGACCCAGGCTAGAGGGGTTTCTAAGCCTATGAGAGGAATACCTGGGTTTTTTAAGTTGCAAGCAAGGGCAGCTGGCCCCTTAAGAATCTCTGCAACTGGCTTAAATAATCATTTATAGGGCCCTACCAAATTCACAGCCATGAAAAACACATCATAGACCATGAAATCTGGTCTCCACAGTGAAATCTGGTCTTGTGTGTTCTTTTACCCTGTACTATACAGATTTCACCGGAGAGACCAGCATTTCTCAAATTGGGGGCCCTGACCCAAGAAGGACCGGCGGGGGGGTAGCAAGGTTATTTTTGGGAGGGGGTTGTGGTATTGCCCCCCATACTTCTGCACTGCCTTCAGAGCTGGGTGGTTGGAGAGTGGTGGCTGTCAGCCAGGTGCACCACTCTGAAGGCAGCGTCCTACCAGCAGCAGCACAGATGTAAGCCTGACAATACTATACCAGGCTACCCTTGCTTCTGCACTGCTGCCTTCAGAGCTCGGTGGTTGGAGGATGGCGGCTACTGACCGAGGGCCCAGCTCTGCAGGTAGCAGTGCAGAAGTAAGGGTGACAATACCATCCCATGGCATCCTTACTTCTGTGCTGCTGCTGGTGGCAGCTCTGACTTCAGAGCTGGGCTCCCTGCCAGCAGCCGCTGTTCTCCAGCTGCCCAGCTCTGAAGGCAGCGCCACCGCCAGCAGCAGAACGGAAGTAAGGGGAGCAGTACCACAACCCCCTCGGCAACTATAACCTTGCTACTCCCTCAAAACTCCTTTTTGGGGCAGGATCCCTACAATTACAACACCATGAAATTTCAGATTTAAATAGCTGAAAATCATGAAATTTATGATTTTTAAAAATTCCTATGAGCATGAAATCGACCAAAAGGGACCGTGAATTTGGTAGGGCCCTAATCATTTATGGTGAGAATTTGCTACTTATATCTAATCTCTTTAGTATATCAAGCTCAGATTGCATTTTTATTTATTTGCTAGGGAATCTGCTTTGATCTGTTTGCTATCCCTTATAATCACTGAAAATCTCTCTTATGTAGTTAATAAACTTGTTTTTGTTTTGTCTAAAACCAGTGTGTGGAAATCATAGCTTGGGGCAAAAGGCGGTTGCATATCTTATTCACATTGAAGGAAGGGGTGAATTTCATGAGCTTACGCTGTACAGTTCTCTACGCAGCACAAGACAGTATCATTTTGCGTTTACCCTGCGGTGGGGGGTGCATGCCCAAGTTGCTGGGAAGTTCCTTAGCTGAAGCCTTCCCATGCACAGCTGATCACTGCGTCTGTATGTTTCTGCAGCTGGGTGTGTCCCTAAGTGTATGTGTGCTGGAGGGGGCTTGAGAGCCTGTCACAGAGGTGCAGTGGAAAGGGAACCCAAGCTGGTGGGTCAGGCGGGTTCACTGATACCGCAGATGCAGGTGGCGTGCTGGGGGGAATCCGTCACACGTCCATCATCTTACCACGAGCTGTCCCTTTTATGGTTACGAGATTTGATCTCACTCCAGAAATGCTTCCTTTCCAACATCCCCAATGGCAAGATTCTATGAGACAATATTGGCAGTTCTAGTAAAACCATTAACTCTAGCTCAGGAATCCTAATCCCTCAAAATGAGTTACCAGCTAAAATAGTCTGGTCCAGATATGAACGTATCCACAGGCCCTTTCTTTTACCCCACACCACAGGGATAAGCGTATACATGAAATGTAGTTCTCAATCCTTTTTTTTTTTTTTTTTTTAATACCCATAGCTTTTCCCTGTTAGGATTTATAGTGTCGATACGGGATTATTCCCCTTACTTCTATTTCTTGTCCAAATGTAAAGAAATTAATTTTCTGGTCATAATTTCAGTACCTCTGGGACATTAGCAGGATGGAAGTAAAAATAGAATATCATTACAGTGTCAGGTAATGCAGATAAGTGTGACTAATAACCTGAATGTCATTGATTTAATAATCTAATAATGTCTCTGCATACTCAGCGCTGAGACTCACCGATTGCAGATAAAGATTTAAAGCCGACTGAAGCCGCGGATTAGAATCAGCACATCAGCTGTAGGGATCACTGTCAGATCAGAATTGATGATAAGCAACTGATGGCTGGTGTCCAAAAAGCCAGTAAAGAGGCAGCCGGGCATCTGCAGTTTGTGCTGCAAAGGGAGGAAAGTTTTCCATTCCTGTGGGGGACTGCACACGGGGGTCGCAGCTCCCCAGCAGACTGGCAGCTCAACTTCAAATAGAACCGGTCTCTGAATAGCACGTTCAGGATAACACTCACAACCGAGCTCTTCTGCAGTGCAAGGGGAAAAAAAGTTTTAAATCTGGGTGCAGTTTGTGACAAATGGCCAATGCTATTGTGGTGGGTTCCACGCTTTTCCTGGGGGTGGTAGATCAGGGCACTGTCCCTGCTCCTATTCTTGGGCTCCTCAGGTGCACTGGAGGGGGAGAGAAGGGAAGCGGGGAAGGGACCCAGGTTCACCCCCTACTCCAGTCCCAGCCCTTTCACTTTCACCGGCTTCTGACCCTCTTTCCCCCTGGGCAGGGTTTCTCTCAGTTCTCTGTGCTGGGGGAGTCCCTCTGCCCTGCTTGGGCCTGGTCTCCCTTCCCCTGCTATTCTAATCCTCTGGTCAACACCAGTCACCTCCAAACTAGTCCGCTGTCCTCCCCTCCTCCTGTCTGACTGAAGCAGAGATTTTTATTAGGTCTGGGGTGGGAGCTTAATTAGCTCCAGGTGCTCTAAATTAACCTGTAGTAACCTCTCCTTAATCTACAGGGAATAAGACTCTGATCATTCTGGGGCTTGCGCTGAGCCACCACCACCACCACCAGTTCGACCATTGGGACGGGTTTTGCGGCTGCTGTCCTGGCTGTCTTCCAGTGTGATATGGCTGGTCAACAAAGAGAACCTAGAGGACTGGATGGACCTGTTGCCGCTGGGCCGTTCACTGTACAGGGTCGGAGGCCCAGCTCGCTACCACTTCACCCATGAGATCCTCAAAGACGAGGAGTCCTTTTTTGATGGCCAGAAGATGCCCTGAGAGAGGACGATTTCCGTCATCTTCAGGAACCTGCCTGTGCTGCCAGCTCGTATGCAGAACCAGCCCCAGGCTAGAGATGCTGGTGAAGCCGTGGGCCTGGAAACCAGCCTTCTTCCCTCTCCAGGCCGGAGCAGAGCTGAATGTTTTCAGTTGATCTGGTTGATGCTTTCGCTCCATCGTGCTCAAAGGGACCTGGCCTGTAGAGGTTTGTAGCCAGACTATGCCAGGGGACTTCTCCCCTCAACACGCAACCCTGGGGAGTCTGCAGATGTGTGTACCCAAGACAGCCACCCAGGTACCTACTGTGTCATCAGCAGTGTGATTAGTGAATGATTTACTGCACCCTATTAACTACCCAAAGGGCAAGAGAAGCTGGCTTGATTGCATAGTCCAAGTTAAACCCAGTAAGTGAAATCTAAAATAGAAATATCTCCCCTGTGATCTTTGTTATGGGGTAAGGGGTGACTTTATCAACAGCAGGTAAATAGAATTCAGACAGAAGTGTGTTGCTTTTGTTTGTTTTTAATGGGAACCACTGGCTTTAGCGAATTTTGGTGAATTTCCCTCATTAAAAATAATTTATTTTAACACGTAAAAAAAAAATCACTCTCCTGCTGCATCACAAGTTTTAAAACCAAGCAACAGGGGTCTGGCTCCAAAGTCCCTCAAGTCAATAGGAGTCTTCCCATTGTCTTCATTGGGTTTTGGATCAGGCCTCAAATCCTTTAAGCTTTACTCCAAGTAAACTAATTTATTAAGAGAAGCTTCCTTGGCAGCATCTGAGCCCCACCAAGGGGGCTGCTAGGGAGGGATTTTCTGTGAAAGGTCCTGGACTGTGGAGCACACTCTCCACTTTGCAGAGAGAGCCCAGATTTGATCTTCTCCTGCACATACTGACAGACCCATCTTTTCCCCATCCCCCAAGTATTTAGGGAGGGCCTTGTCTGCAGGACATAGGGTGGAAGCCTACGGGTATTGCTTGGTTATCTGACAGCCGACGAATATCACTGCGGTCATGAGGGTCTGATAAAGGAGCTGTTGATTTTTCATTTTTTTTTCTCCACTTGTTAACTGTTGTCTGAGGTGGTGGGGTTTTATGTTATTAGCTTTGTATTAATTATGGTCAGCATTTTGTAGATTTTCAGTGTTATAAAGAGACATCTGAAATAGAAAGCAACTTAGTAAGTAAACAGGTATGTACCAAATGCATGAGAAAAATAAAGAGAATACATTTTCCACGGTGTATTTTTGTTGTAGTTGCCTGAGAATGACAGCAAGATACTACTTAAAACATGTTCAGTTGAGATGTTCAGTTCTGCTGGGTGTTTTAACCCAAAACTCTGGTGTCTTCTGTTTCTGAAGGAATTTAGGGATTGGAAGAAAAAGTGTATTTTTAACATGTTGGTTAACACATATTAAAACCCACTGTGGGCAAGGCAAGAGTTAACCCTTGGATGGAGCCCAAGGTTTACTTCCATCAGCCAATGAGTTCATACTACAACTCACCTGTCTACACCAGAGGGCTGCTCTAGTGGCACCAATGGAGTTATGACAATTCAGACTCGCTGAGGAGCTGCTCCTCTGGTTTTTACCTGCTAGTCACTGCTTCAGAGGAACCCAAAGAAGTTAGTTGTCCAACCCCTTTTGACTTCCAATACGAGCTGGGCACCAAGGATGGACTTTTCAAAAGCCCCAATGTCATTTAGGGGCACACATCCCAGTGACTTTCAGGGCAGTGTGTGCTCCTACAGGCATTTAGGAGCTTTTGAAAATCCCATCCATTGCTCCCTCAGGTCTCTTTGAATATCTCAGGCTACATCGCTCTGTCTTTTGGTCTCTGCCTCCTTACCTGAGATACTACAGGACCTCTCACTGGCTTGAGCAAGACTCCTCTGAATGAATGTGTTTAAGAGGCAGTGGGAAGATGGGTGTGCACATGGCCTTCACTCCCCAGCATCACACCCTCTCCAGCTGGACAGAGGTTCTTACTGGCTAGAACCTACCACATGATGGGCCAAAGCAGCTGCAAAGCATCCCTTCCCTCAGGCAGGCAAGCACCTGCGGATGAAATGACAAATTGATACAATTCTGTAGCTGCTCTATTTCCTCCCCTGACAGAATATGAAATCCGTGCAGGGAAAGGTCTGTTAATGAGGCATGACATCAAGTTTATTATAATTCAGCTCAAACAGTGAATATTGATCTTTTCCAACTGTGTGTGGAAATAATCCCATTGCCCAGCTGGCATCTCCAGACTTGGGCGATTTTAGTTCTCTGCATTTTATTATTAGCACAGCAGCTGATGCCTCTCCTGCTCCTACGATTGCTTTGGGTGACACCTCACATATCAGGACATGATTAAAAGCAGCAGCCTCAAAGCCAGATACCTTGCAGGGCGTTTCCACTCCAACGGGAGCCTTAGAGGACAATGCCTCTTCTTTAGATATCACGCTCTGTGCTGACGGCAACATCCAGCCTTCTCCAACTTCAGCCATCTTCCTAGTTTCCAGTTCACTTCCACCAAACAACAGAAGAACACATCCGGAGGAGTTGCTATAGTAACTTTTGAAAAAGACAGACTGGATTAGAGCAATAGAGCCCAAAGACACTTACGATTACAAAAGAGTTAGTTGCGACTCTAGGAGGACTCTTCTTTTCGGAGAGGGGCAAAAATAGGATTTTAAATGGAAGGGGTCTTGTATGATTAATGATGGAGTCACAGCCAACAGCTCCATTCTCATAAAAGGAAAGTCACCCAGCACCAATGATATTAATTTTAGGCTCTATTCTGAAGGCTCACAAGGTTCCTGTGCATGGGGGTGAATTTCACCCTAAGTACCTTGGAATCTCACATTTTTCACTTTTTTTTTTTGGAAGATCCTTTTCTTTAGGTTCCCTCAAAATTATCCATTATTTGTTTGTTCCCTTGACTTTCTCTTTGGCCACACCATATACGAAGTTTCCATTTATAAAGGGTTAATACACTAATAAATCTTGTAATAAATGATTAATCAATAGTCTGAAAGTCCAACAGGCTGCTTATAACTCAAGATAGTTGGAAACATTCTGATGAAACTTTTTGGGGGGGAGGGCGTGTCAAAATTTGCAAAAATTGAAACATCCATGGAAGCACTTTGATTTCAATGCACTTCCGAGAGAACCGAGTCAGAGGTCCAGAGGAGTCCTGCCTGCCAGGCAGTTTTCGAAACCTGCCTTGTGTCCTGCCAACTAACCTGCCCAATTTCTTGTCAGCCCATCTAGTGGTCTGATGGGGAGTCAAGAGCCTGGAAGCCCTGGTTCCCAGAGTTTCCAGGGTCCACAACTCTGGGGCAGCCCCTAAGTGAACTGCCCCAGAGCTGGGGCTCCAATTCCTTTCAAGGGGATTTTTAAAATGTTTGATTTTCCTTCCAAATCGGAATGAAACCAAAATTAGAAATACCACTGTCTTCCAAAAGCAGAATTACCTTTCTCTGCCCAGGTGTATAGCCATCTATAATACATACTACTCCTGGCTAAAACATTATTATTACATCTATTAAACACTCATGAACCATTTATAAATGGAATCTTTATATAAAGCATAACTTTCTGTTTTACGTGTCATATAAAGCTTCCAGAAATATTCACCTCCAGTCACATCTTTTGCTAGTGCCTGGCTACTCTGATATCTCTTTATGCAAAGCAATGTCCCAGGGCGGAATGGACTCTGACAGATGGTATTAAATGAAAGGAAGAAAGGAATAAAACAAGAAGTGCATGGAGTTACCTAACATTAGCAGCAATTAGAGCGTCAGGCAGCCTCAGTTTAGGTGATTTAGCAGTACTCTCACTCAAACCGCTCATTCGACAAAACACTATTATGAAAATAGATGTTGTCAGAAGCAGTTACTAATACAGAAAACATTCCTTTCTGTTATTGAACACTGTATCTTGTAACTGTAGCGTGTATTGAGGATGGTTTCCATTTTTCTATTTGGGTTGGCCAAGTTTTCAAAGTAAAAATGTATAATCATAAGAAGTAGGTGGTGCATGTGTGTACCCAAGTACTTTTTATTTTATGTGCATATTCACCATAAGTATTGAGGATCATAAAGAAGAAACTGTCCTAGACTGCTAGATTAAAAGAGGAGTCGCCTATTATATTGATTTTGTGCATGTGCAAGTAGTTTGTTTGGTAATTAGCTTTAGAATTACTGTTGTGCACTTGTGATCAATTTTTTCTGCTGTACTGTAGTCTCTATTCTACAAATAATGTCTCCTCTACACTATATTTGCTTGTGTGAATTGCCTGGTTGGTTATGCAAACACGTATCTCGGACAGCCAATGGTATGATTAACTAACCTGGTCTCTGTTATTCGAAGGGGGATCTGATTGATAAGCAGGAAATAAAGGAGGATTTAGAGCTGCAGATGACTGGATCCCTCATTAGAAAGTTTAGCTCCAGGATTAGGGCACTCACCTGGGATGTGGAAGACCAGGTTCAATTCTCCCCTCTGTCTAAATGAATACTTGTATATTCTGAGATCCTCTGAGATATACCAGCAGAAAGTTCAAATCACTCTATGCCCACTACACAAATCGAAACATTCGGAATGACTCTGTTATTGCTGGCACATCTCCTGGACCATGCTTGAATAAGAGGTAATTATGTAACTGGTGAATTCAGACACAGATTGTTGTATGTTACCTGGTCACTGTCTTCCTTTACCAGGGTGCCCCGTCGGGGTGGGACGAGCTTCATGAAGTTCTGCCTTTCTAAGCTCCTCCCTTCAAGTCTGACATATCTCTCAGCTGAGATGGTGCAGGGCTGATTGGGCCCACCACAGCTTATTAACCTGTGTTGACTGGGTGGGATTTGTATACCCCACCACACACCCCATTAGGAATCCCATTTAGGATTGCTGAGAACCGTTCACCTTAGCCCAGTGGCCCTCAAACTTTTGTACTGGTGACCTCTTTCACATAGCAAGCCTTTGAGTGCGACCCCCTTATAAATTTAAAAACACTTTTTTTAGATATTTAACACCATTATAAATGCTGGCGGCAAAGCGGGGTTTGAGGTGGAGGTTGACAGCTTGCAACCCCCCATGTAATAACCTCATGACCCCCTGAGGGGTCCCGACCTCCAGTTTGAGAAGCCCTGCCTTAGCCTGTAGTTCCTGGGCCCCAAATCCTGCATTACTTCAGTATCTAAAATCCGCAAGGGGCCACACTCTCTGTTGGAGTGAACTGGCACATTTTCAGTGACTTCAGCAGAGGTGCTTCAATAGATGCCAACACAGGATTCAGCCCATTTACTACTATTAATTGCTTGGGCTGCAGTCGTGCCCAGGAGCTGCAGTCTTGGGCCAAGACCCCATTGTGCTAGATGCTGCACAAACACAGAACAACAAGAGAGTCTTCAAAACTTCAGAACACGCGTTTGGGAGATGCCAGATGAGACCACAGCAATCGTCCGTCTAGTTCACCACCCTGATGCAAAGAAGATTTTTTTCAAAATTCAACTAGATTTAAAGAAAGACAGACAGACAGACAGACTATCCTGGGTCTTAGGTACCTTTGGCAAAATTTTAAAAATAAAACATGAAAAAAACCTGTGGAAATTGCCCCCCCCCCCCAAGAAAAAATAACCAACTGGAAATACCAATCAAACCAAACAAAAGATGTTTCAGAGGAAGGTGCAAAAAATCAGGATTAGGCCCATTGCATACAAGGCTTGTACTATTGCCAAAAAGAGACATCCATTTCTCCCTTGCGCATCTGGAGGTGGGTTATTGGTAAGGCTGGGTGGTATTAGAAGAGAATTCTGGTGGGGATTGTACAGGCAGGGTAACTAACCGTTGTTCTGTTTCTATTGTCATGGAGTTAGTTGATTTGATCTTAGGGTAACTGACAGGACTGTATGTTGATTGGTGTGTTTTTAAAAGACATTCAAGGATGCCCAAATCACTGGATGGGCAGTGTTTTATTGTAGCATAGAAAAATGTTAATAAATTAATAAAAGATGCAAGAGACACATTCAAATTCTTCATCTAAATACTTGTAGCTTAACACTAATTGTCAGGGCAGAATATGAACATTTGTGCGGATCAGTAATTTTTTTTTGCCCCAACATACTTCATAAAGGCTACACAGATTCCAAGGCCAGAAGGGACCTTGTGATCAGCTAGTCAGACCTCCTGTATACCACAGGGCAAAGGACTGCCCTAAAATGACTCCTAGAGCAGAGCTTTTAGAACAATATCTCATCTTGATTTAAAAATTGCCAGTGATGGAGAATTCACCATGACCCTCGGTAAGTTGTTCCAGTGGTTAATGACCCTCACTGTTAACAACGTACCTTATTTCCAGCCTGAATTTGTCTAGCTTCAACTTTCAGCCATTAGATTGTGTTAGATCTTTCTCTGGTAGGCTGAAGAGCCCATTAAAACAAGACTATTAAGATGATTTCATCGTATTTAAAGCACTGTAGGGAATGTCATTTTTAAGTTTCAATTTCCATTACTGGAACTTATGGGACCAGCTAAAGAGAAAACTTTACAGCATATTGTCTTCCACTGCAAATACCTACATTGAAAATATGCTCCTACAAATTAACATTTTCTCAACAAGGAAACTACAGTTGATCATTAACTTCATGATAAAATCAGCAAAATCATTGGATCTGAGAACATTACTGGCTATAACAACATTTTTGTATAACAAACAAAGCAATGAAACATGGAATTACTATACCAGCAAAATCATTACAAGTTAATAATATACAGTATAACAACGTGATGCGGAAATTCTGTCACTATGTAGCCCATTGATTGCGCTGATGTTATCCACAGGTTGCACTGAGGTTATTTCCAAGGGCTCTGACCCTAATCTGCCACAAGAAAAGGAAAGAGTCTATTAAAACAAGCTATTTCTTTCATTGGCATCCTGTGCCAATAAGGTAACTTCAGTCCCTGCTGACCAGTGTTCTGATTGGACCATCTGATCACTTTGGGGTAACTTTGAACATTCTACATTAAACTCGTTTTTAAACTTTGTAAAACAAACAATCCTCCAAATTGTATCATCTTCTAAGAATTAAATAAGAAATTATAGAAAGTAAATAGATTCTATCTTGATTAATAAATCAATGTCTCAGTGTGCATGGTCTTGGTTCTCTACACTGGCTAAGCAACCAAATATCATCAATATCATAGAAACTATAGTACGGACAATTGGTTAAATAACTTTAATTAACCAACAAGAATGTTGTCCTGTTTATACCCTATTCTTCTCACAAGGTGTCGCAGATTCCAGAATCATGGCAAGAAAATCTGCCTGCTTTCCAGTTCTATTTTGAAATTCAGACCATGTTGTTCCTTCACATACACAGTTTATATAGTATATTGTCTAACCATTTTCCAGCTAAGATAATTGTTTTCCTGACCCATCATTACTATGTTTAGCTGGGGATGTGGCATCAAATTTGCAATCCCTTAAAATTTTCTGTAAACTGGAGAGTCTTGAAATCCGCTCTGCTATTTTTTGCAAAGAATCAGTGCCCTGCATTACTTCCCTTCAGAGCTGTGACTCTATTTTTGACTTGTTATAAATTGCTAAGTTTTAATCATCAAAATAGCACTGAAAGCTAAATAAGAAATTGCACCTGTGGCACAGGCAACAAGGCTCTTAGAATATTAATGTAGCTTGTATGAAACCAGAGCTTCCTGCTGATTCATATTGCCCCAGCGCTTATGAACAGGACCTGATCATTTTTCCAGTCTCAGAAACAGTCAACAGCTAATGAAGACAAAGCACAGGAGAAACATGTGTAAAGGGACCTAAAGACTCCCCCCTGTTCTGGTTACAGGGCTACCTGCAGTTTATGTAGAATAGGGCTCATGGTATGAGTGAAGCCAAACTGTTGGAAGATTTAATCTTGGTGTAAAGTTCAGTAGATGTAACAATACACAAAACCAGACTGAAACAGCACACACAGTAGACAGGATATTGAAGCACGGTCCTATTGGCCAGTATAGCTGTCTTATTCCAGTTGAAGTGTAAATCCCAGAGCTAGAAAACCCAGGTCTGGCCAGCCTCATTTACGTGACTTATAATGCTGCTTTCCCCTAGTTCCACACACTGGGTTATGTTGCTGAGGTTGGAATTTGCCTGTGTTCTGATTGTATAACTCATCACTGGTTGTGACTGTACTCAAAGAAAGTGCCTCAGCGTCGTGCAAGACAAGAGGGTCACCCTGAGTTCATAGGCAGAAGTTAACAAGAGAAGGCAGAGGAATCTGTTGTAGAGACCAGGAGCTCTGTCCCAGGGAGCTGGGATACTCTCCAAGTGGCCTGTTTTGTTCTAGGTTCCCCACCCAGAGGTTTTGAACCTTGTGCAGAGTTGTAGAGAGGCCCAACCAGACAGCAGCACAGAGCTGACTTCACGCTGCCCCAAATAGGCTGGGATGGGGCAGAACTCACCTAGCAGAAGAACCAAGGAGACCAGCGGTGGAAGAGCTGGCATCATAGAACTGGATCAGGTAGCTTCACATTGCAGCGGGTTCTGGTGGCATAGATGTCTCTGGGCTGGCACAGACAGGTGGTGAAGAGGCACCCTGGATGCCCTTGACTACTACCAGCATCTTGCTGGCAGAACATATTGAACCATGGTTTGGGCTCATACCAGTAGAACTGTGTTCCTGTCCAGCCTGGAGGAAGTCAGGAGAAGCGGGAAGAGGTTACAGGACATCACAAAATAAAAAGCTTATCCAAATAGATTGGATTGCTAGTTAGCTAAAGGAAGAGGGGAAAGCCAGCATTTTAGTCTTCGTATGAAGCAGATAGCAGGGTAAAACAAAAAAATAAAATAAAACACAACCGTGGAAATATACCTATTGCATGGGAAAACCTGGCTTCAGCTCAGAGTCCTGCTGAGCTTGTAATGGTCAAATATATTGAGGGTGGCTCCTGCCGAGCTCCTCCACTGCCAGCTCACTAGCGTGACTCTCGTTTCGATAGCTTTTGGAACAAGGTCAGCTTGGCAGCTTGGCCAAGCCTAAAAGAGCACTCCGGTTGAAACCAATGGAGGAAAAGCTATTCCTAGAAACCAGACTCTCTCAATGGGTCCTCTCAGCTTGATGCTGAAAACCCCAAGCACTGTAACAGCGACTGAGATCTTATTTTGACTTTACCTTCGGGAACTACAAAGACCAACAGTGCAACAAAGGCATATAATAGTCACCTAGACCAATCTTTAACTTATTTCAAGCACATGGCAGTTCTAGAGTTTAGGGTACCCTAGATCTGTTAATTCCAGCAACCTATGAGGACACAGCAATTTCTGCTGGACATTTTAAATCAGCCAGGTCAATTACATTATCATTAGCTCTAATTAACAGCTTCAGAGTTCCCACCGAACTCTATCTGCAGCATGGTTTCACTCAAAAGAGGCAAAATTTTCCCTTCCTGCAAAACATCCAAGTAAAAGCCACTTCCTCTGTGATCCTTAGGACTAATCATTTCACAGGAGGGCAAAATGTATAGGCACTACTGGAATCTGAGTTCTGGAAAGTCCAATCTGATCTGTGTGCCCACTGATCATTATAATGGGTGATCAGCAGAACACAAAACGCCTCCATCATGCTGAATTTTTAACATTCGTTAACTGTTCAACTTTAAGCCATTTTGAAAAAGCAACAGAAAGAAGTTAATCAAGGCATAAACGATCTCTTACAAAAAATATACCTATGAAATTCTATAATGTACAATTCCATTTCAGTAATTGGAATCAATGATGTACTGCAGATAGAACCTTTACGTGTTGTCTGTTAATGCTAATATTCGGAAGGGGCGATATCTAGCAGAGATGTTTAACACAGTCACAGTTAGAGGAAGACAATATTAAAGCAATAGCTACAGACTAGAAAAGAAAAGGAAAAAGCATTTTAGATGTTAAATTGAGAACATGGACATGCCATTCCTACTTCCTGTAGCAAAAGCAAGTATAAGTGACCTGCACACTTGGCTAATGCTGGTGTGAATATACACAGATTAGGGAAGGAAAGGATGTCTTTCTAAACCCAGGCTGCAAATTCTCTTGCTGATAGACAGACACTCAAGCACCATTTGCTTTTCCAAATTGTCAGATGTCTCAAAGTGCTTTTCAAATAAGTAATTACACTGAGACAGGCAATGTACAAACAAGCATCGCGACCTCTTAGTAAGCGTGAGCAACACTATTATTAGTGCCCCATAAGCTGTAGTGATCAAAGGCATGACAGTAGTGGGGGTGGCAGCCTAAAGAGCACATTTGCTACCCTGAAATAACATCATTATCCCCTGATTGTCCCTGTGCTTCAAATGGTTTGGAAGCCTCAGTGCTGTGATCCGTTTCTACAAATTTGGATATGATAATCATGGGCTAAATTCACCCTAGTGTCGCTCCATCAACTTTACTGGACTCCATCAGGGCTGAATTTGGCCCTGTCCATTTTTGCTAGATTTAGACAATCAGAAACGCATATATTTGTTACCATTCATCAAAGAGAGCTTGAAGCCTCATTTGGCCATAAACCCTTGCCAGAAGTCAGGAGGACAGTGAATTAGAAATGAAATTGGATGTCAAATTTCCAAAGGGTTTGGAGGTAAGTAACAGATGGTAATGTGTGAAAATGCCAAATGGTGGAAATAAGGATCCTTTTTACCATAAAAGGCATATGATCTGGATGCCACTGCTGCTAATTTTCTGTCCACCCAGGGACAGAGGCCTTTTGGGCTACTGCTGATCTTAGAGGCAATGAGAAGGAGAAATCTAATATACAGGGACTAGCTCAGGGATAGATCTCATAACGGGGAATCATAAGTGAATGGGGGGTGTTTCTGCTGAGGTTCCACAGGGACAGGTTTTCAGCCCAAGACTGTTCAATATTTTCATCCAAAATCAGGAAGAAAACATACCATCATGACTGATGACATCTGCAGCTGACCCAAAGATTGATGGAGCGATCAGGAATAACAACATGTCATAGCTACGGAACAAACTGGGCACAATTAAACAAGAATTGTAATATAGCCAAATCCAAGGTCTCGTGCCTAGGAACAAAGAATGTAGGTCACCCAGGATGGGGGACTGTGTCCTGGAAAGAGGGACTTTGAAAAGAATTTAGCAGTCAGGCTGGGTTCTTACCTTTCCTTGCATTGCCACCCGTAGAAAAGGGTTTCGTAGGCCAAATTGTGCCTTCGGAGCCATCTGGGAAAACCCTGTCCCCACTAGCTTCAGTAGGGTTACACAGGTGGAAATCATTGGCTGTATAATTAGAAATTAGTGAGCAATTGTTATGATGCATAAGTAGGGATAGGAGCCAGCTCTACTCCTGTTCAGTGCTTGGTTCTGCAGTAGAGTCCCACTGAAATCAGTCAGAGTCTGTGAGGGCAGAAACACCCACCCTACACTGATCCCATGGTAGGGTCAGGGCCTGGCTATTAACTAATGTGTGATTAAATATGCACCAGGGGACACCTGATGGATAAGGAGCCATTTCTCTCGTCACTTTCCAGAGCTGAACTGCATCTTTAAATTATGCTAACGTCTCTCCGCATTCCCAGTTGCCAGATATCTAGCTTTTACTCAGTTCTAGCTGAAGGCTCTTGGATTTTCTCTGCCCTCTGTTGTTATGCTCTGGTGGTGGAATCAGCTTCGGGCTGGGGTTAGAAATGCTGAGTCACTTTCTCATCTTATTTTTTAAATTTAAACCAAACCAAGCCATGAACCGTCCTGGAAGGCTCTGAACATTTGCAAGGCTTCCTGAGACTGCCTCTGAAATGTGAACTGCAAAGCTATAAAGAAGAAATACCCCTCTGTGATTCTAGGGAGTCCAAAGCCCTAACCCGATACATGCTGCAGACTTGACATTTTCAAAATGTAACTAAACCTGCATATTTGAAAACAAATACTCATCTCAAGGGGTTTTTGAGTAATGGGCCAAACTCAGCCCTGGCGTCCAAGGGAGGTTGCTCTTCTCTGAACTACACCTGAGTTTGGTCCTTGGTTTCTTGTTCTCTTTGTCCACCCAATTTTCCTTGTTAAACATTATGTGGGTGCTCAGAAGTCTCATGAGTTGCCAGATTTACCTACTCCACATTTTCTAGCCCTTGAAGACTTGCAATAAAACACGGGATGTGGCTCTCACCCATCTATCAACTTCGATACTATCCCTTGCTTTGGAAAGAAGGGGTCACTAGAGAGCAGCATAAAAGCAAGAACCCTCCCCTATCTCTGCTCTGGGCATCCCTCACTGGAAGCATGGCAGGATGTGTGAGGTGAGGGGGACCTTTTTTGGTGTTCTCAAGGACACCTATATCCTGAGAGGGGGCTCCAGGATGTCCAGCGACTTTGCCTCTACAGCAAGTTTCCAGTTCCCATTGGTCCCGTTGCATGAGTAATCAATCTCACTTCCAGCCACTTACCCTTGGGCAGAACTGTGCTGGCAGGGCCGGCTTTAGGCCAATTCCACCAATTCCTCCGAATCAGGCCCCACGCCAAAGAGGGCCCCGCGCCCAGTGGCAGAGCCGCTGGGGGGTGGGGCAAGTGGTCGAGAATCCCTTCCCTGGCTACAGGCTCCTTTTTAATTTTTACTCACCCGGCAGCACTCTGGGTCTTTGCCGGTGGGTCCTTCACTCTCTCCGGGTTTTCAGCAGCACTTCAGCGGCAGGTCTTTCAGTGCCACCGAAGATCTGGAGCAAGTGAAGGACCCGCCACCGAAGACTAGGAGTGCTGCCCAGTGAGTACAAGACCCATGTGTTTTTTTACGTGTTTTTTTTTTAGTCATCCCTGCCGGGGCCCCGTCAAAACTGTTCGAATTGGGCCCCGCACTTCCTAAAGCCGGCCCTGTGTGCTGGGATGCTGCTGGAACACTCCCGTGTCTGAATCTGAGGAACAACAACAACGTTACTTACTGTTAGGCACTGCTGGTATGTCAGCTTATGATGGCCTAACCTCCAAAGCCTCACCCGCTTGCTCTGGATAGGTCTCTAAATGTTTGGAGGTTTATCTGAATCCTCTCTGGGTTTCCCCAGATCTGTAGGGCCGCCTGGTATTTAGATCAGAAATACGAATAGCATTTCCCCTTATATTTTGTTATTTCGGTTTTCTCACACAGCCCAATTTGAAAACTGCAGTGGAGAGACACCTTTTTAGGTGAATTTTTAAATGTAAGAAAGTTTGCGGTTGGGTTCGTCTTTTGAGTGATTGTTGCAATTTAAGCTACATCCAGTGAGTATCCCATCCAAAGCCCAGAAGCAGTAATGCACTGATAGTAAAATTATAGCCTGCTAATATAGGACGCTTCTCAACTGCAGCCATATCTCTATCATATAGCAAGCTGGTACAGAAAAATTGATTTATTGTAAGTTGATGATAGTGCCATTGGTGCTTTATCAATCCTGGCTTGGAATGTCTTTAGCAATCAGGTTTTGAATTGGTGAGAGATTGGATCTTTTCTTATTTGTAGTTTGAGAACAGCTGTTTGGTATTTATATGGACAAAAATATTGATATGCTACTCGGTACATGAACTGTCACTTGGCCAGAATATACAGAAAACCAGATAAAACGCTGCATCCAGAACCATCACAAACTGCATTCTTTAATAACCACGTATTCAGTGAAATATAATTTTAGTTAGTCATGTTTGCAAACCAGGTTGAGTTTCTGATCTATCAGGACAACAAGATTTTTAGAGGGACTGCTCTGGAGCGGATTTCTCCCCTCTCCCCTCACACCCCCGGTCTTCCACCACAATCCTTTCAGGGACAAGAATAGATACATCACTAGTTTGACATTAGCAAATGTGGTGGCTGCAGATACTTGGTGAAATAAATTGGGAACAGTGGTCTAACTACTCGAACTGACATCATGGGAGCCATCGGAGCTGTCTTTCAGCTGACACGCTATTGCTATCACCACACAATGAGTCTGGCTCCCTTCAGCTTTAATGACTCCAGCCTTGTCATGTCTGGGAGCTGGGAATATGGAGCTGACAGTGTCTGTACATTATAGCCCGGGTGAGGCAGAATTAATGAGCTCAAACTCTGTCTTACACTTCCAGGCAATCTCATACATCCCAGCCCAGTCAGCGTCACTGCTACGTTTCCTGTCTGGCACTTCACCTGCTTTCTAAATGATTGTCTTAATAAATGCTTCCAAGTACTTTGCAATATCAACCTGGTAAAGAGCCATCTTGAGCAAAATGAGCAAGAAGCCAGAGACATCTTGACCTGCTCTCAGACTTGATGAAAGAAGGATGAAAATGGCTCTTATTAAAGATAAAAAAAAAACCTTTGGAGTTTGAAAAGTCATGGTTAAGACAATTTAAAAGAGGAACTGAATAAACAGGTAGCCTATTAATGTCACTGTCTAGAATCACTAAGATAGTGGCACTTCCAGCCAGTACATTTAAACACTTACATAGGGGTGAACTTGAAGGAAACCATTATAGTGTAATTAAGACAGAACAGATCCAAAAATGAAGTTCTCCAGAAGCTACTGATGCATAGACAGGTCTGATGTTGTTATACACCACCATCACCATGCCTGTGATCTTTGCTACTAAACAGCTCAATTCTAAAGTAAACCAACAAAAGGCAAGTCACATTCCTTATATTCACTAGGGCGATGAGAGACAGCAGTGAAAGCTCAACTAGATATAACACTGGACTGACAATCTGATGCTAAAGGCTTTCAGAGCAGGTTTCTCTCTAATCTCCGGTCTTGTCACGAAGGTGTTTGGCCATAGGTGATTCTGTGGCAACAGTTTTATACAAAGTATTGGTCTCTCTCTTTCCTTAAGTTAAAAATAGTTTGCTGAGTTTTAGGGAAAAGTAGCATTTCATGTCACATTGTGCCAAAGGATGGGATAGCAAATGCAATCACTAAATTACACACAGGTCAATGTCCCATGTTGTTTACATGACAAGTTAGCCAATAGAACACAGATTCTTGCCCAGAAAGAGAGACTTGAGTTTTTGAGATACAGCACTACCTAAGCCTCAACACTGGACTGCCCATAATGCTATGTTGTGTTTCTACACCAGTGCACAACAATATATTTACATGTGAATTAAGGCTGCTCGACAATTAAAATATCAACTATGCACAGATACAACATCAAAATCCCTGGCCTACTCCTTAAATCCAACTGGAGAGACCATATGGGTAGTATTTCATGGGTGTATAAATCACGTACACTAAGGAATCTTGATGTGGAGAAAGCATCAGTTTAAAGGTACAGCCAATATTTCTGCACATTTATGGAGAGTGGGCTTTGGGAGACGAGCATGCTATTCATAACCTAAAAATGCTACTAATGCTGGGGGGGTTAAGGCTGTGCCCAGCTACAGAGAAAGCAGCTCGTTCCTGGCTGTTTGGAATGGATACTGGTAAGGCACCATGGTTTAGGAACATGGATTATGTGTCCAGTTCTGTCAGGGAAGAAGTCAGGATTGCCTATTGCTTAGCTAATGTTTTGACAGAGAAAACAAGCAAATCTTAGTGGAGATTCCTATTTCTGAGTTGGTACCTATGGGGTTTATGGTGCACAATTCAGATATGATAGGAACAGCTGAGAGCACAACAAAGCGTGTTTGGAAAAACAATCAGTAGCAGAGGGAAAGGCAAAGTAGCAATCAGAGATGTCAATCTGGGGTCACACAGTCTTGTGCAGAATACTTCCACGGGCTGCCCCAAATGATTTTCAATCATCCCAACGTGAGGTAGGCACACAAGTCCCATCATAAATGCATCTTAAGGCACTTCGAGGGTTCTGCAAATCCCAGCAGACAATAGAATTAAATGCCCGAAAGCCTTCTCTGGGAGTTTAGAAAACGGACACTTGCTTTTTGACTCAGCCAATTCTCTCGTGATCATCTGTTTGCTCTCGTTTGAGAAATTTTCCTAAAAAGATAAACTAAGGATAACATTTTCAGAAACATCTCAGTCCTATTTTCAAAAGTGACTTAGGACCCTCTGTCCCACTGACTTTCAAAGAGACTTAAGAGCCTATGGCTTAGATCAAAGGTATTTAGCTGCCATGTCCATGGCAGTTAGATGCCTAACTAACTTTGAGGATTTGGGGCCCACATCACTAATACAAACGGGACTTTGATGCTTTTGAAAATGTTAACCCAGAGCTTGTTAATGTAATTAAATTTGTGGCTATATTCGTATGTGGGGTTGTTTTTTTTGTTTTTGTTTTGCAATCTTGTCTTTAAAATATTGTTCTAGCAACATCTGAAAGAGTAAACATCATCAAGACTAAAAAACAGACACTTTGCCAGAGCATCCAGCTGTTCAACCATGGGCGGGGAATGCTAGCGTAGGGGATAGGTGCCACACAACACAACAGATGGGGCTGGTGGGGCTCTGGGGTGACTGGATTGCTCATTAAAGAGACACGCAGTTCACAACGTGGTAATCAGGAGTCCCTGGAGAATTAAGCATTGCGCCCATGTGTAATGTGTCAGTTATTTGCCAGATGCGGAAACATTGTAAGAAGTGAATGAGTTTTCTTCTATTCAGTGACATCGCTAATGACTCTCACAGGATTATGGGTAACAAACCTTTGAAACGGGAGGCTGAGTTGCTCACTACATTATACAACTGAATTTCATGGTATATTAGTGACAGTGATGGGTAATACAGCATGATGGGAAATTGCTAACTTCAGAGAGAAGCTAATATGATGCAGTACAATTTCTCAGAGTTCCATACTTTTTCTAGAGTCACCCATAACCCGCTCATTACAGTTCGGCAAAGAGCAATTCTTCTGGGGGGGAGTGCAAGATGCCAGCATTCTGACAGCTGGCCATACATTTGAATAGCAGATCTGCCATCTGAAATGTTCATGTTTCCATGGCTCATTACCCAATTGTATCTCCCTAAGAAGCAGGTGATTTTTTACTGTCCAGCCACAGTTTCTTCCTGCTGATATTTTGCTCTCTCTCTCTCTATATATATATATATATGCTGTTACCTGTCTTGTAGCTATTTTTTTCTTTCTTGTTTCATTAATATGCTTGATATAATCTACACACACACGCACGCGCGCACGCTAACCAAACACCACTTAATGGAGCGTAACTAAGAAGAATGAACATATTTACAAAAAAAGGCTTTCTAGGCCATTATGATCAGTGCAAAGCATCTCACATAATACATCAAATTTACCAGAGTGATTTCAGACACCCCGCTACAGATTGTAGCAAACCTCCCAGCCATATGTGGATGCTCTCTCTCTCCCTCTCTCATTGTTCCAATTGAACAATGTAGCTGAATGGTCAAACGCCCGTCACTCGACACCAGTCTGGAGCATTTATCTGGTATTTCCAGCAAAGATAAGGAGGTGTTAGTACCGTTATATAAGGCACTGGTGAGACATCATCTGGAATACTGTGTGCAGTTCTGGTGTCCCATGTTTAAGAAGGATGAATTCAAACTGGAACAGGTTCAGAGACGGGCTACTAGGATGATCCAAGGAATGGAAAACCTGTCTTATGAAAGGAGACTCAAAGAGCTTGGCTTGTTTAGCCTAACCAAAAGAAGGTTGAGGGGGGATATGCTTGCTCTTTATAAATATATCAGAGGGATTAATATTAGGGAGGGAGAGGAATTATTTAAGCTTAGTACCAATGTAGACACAAGAACAAATTGGTATAAACTGGACACTAGGAAGTTTAGACTTGAAATTAGATGAAGGTTTCTAACCATTAGAGGAGTGAAGTTCTGGAACAGCCTTCCAAGGGGAGTAGTGGGGGTAAAAGGGATGGTATGATGGGATAGCTTAATTTTGGCAATTGATCTTTGATTATCAGCAGGTAAGTATGCCCAGTGGTCTGTGATGGGATGTTAGATGGGATGGGATCTGGGTTACTGCAGAGAATTCTTTCCCGAGTGCTGGCTGGTGAGTCTTGCCCACATGTTCAGGGTTTAGCTGATCGCCATATTTGGGGTCGGGAAGGAATTTTCATCCGGGGCAGATTGGCAGAGGCCCTGGAGGTTTTTCACCTTCCTCTGCAGCATGGGGCCTGGGTCACTTGCTGGTGGATTATCTGCAGCTTAAGGTCTTCAAACCACAATTTGAAGACTTCAATAACTCAGACATAGGTTAGGGGTTTGTTATAGAAGTGGATGGGTAGGATTCTGTGGCCTTCTTTGTGCAGGAGGTCAGACTAGATGATCATATTGGTCCCTTCTGACCCTAAAGTCTAAGAGTCTTTCTACAAGGCCAGCATGAACCTTTCTGGTATTTTTAATCACTTCATGATTTGGGGGCAAGAGAATGGTGTATGATACAACACACTTTGAATGTGCTAAATCGACAACCCTGGAGACTGAAGCCTATTTATCTACAGAACATACAACACAAGCATCGTCTCGACAGTGGGCCTGATTTGGAGCGGTCACACGACTGGGCAAGTGGGATGATCAGTTAGCTCATGGAGTCCTTAATCTCTATGGTGCAATGGCACAAAATCTGTCTGGGGATTGGTCCTGCTTTGAGCAGGGGGTTGGACTAGATGATCTCCTGAGGTCCCTTCCAGCCCTGAGATTCTATGATTTAGTCCTAATCTGTGATGACAGGGTACCAAGTTTGTGGCTGTACCATCTAGCATCTTTCTCTTGTGGCATCAGCTTCTGAATTCATTTTCATTTAAATGAAAGACAGTTCTCAGCCCTCTGGTTCACAGATTTTTAAGTCCAGAAGTGACCATTAAGGTCATCTTGTCGGAGCTCCTGCATAGCGCAAGCCAGAGAATCTCACCCAGTGGTTCCTGCAGTGGACAGCGTCATTCTCCTCCACTGTGTGAGTGACAATATTGAGCCCAGTCACTTGTGGTTGAATCAGATTCAGGATACCATCCCAGAGCTGAACCAACACAGTGCTGCATCTGTAGAAAGACTGAGATAATAGCTAAGGGCCAAATACTGCCCCACTACACTGCCCTCCTGTGCATGGATGGTGCTGAACACTGCAGCTCATGGCTTAAGCCTGCAGGTAAGAGGTGTGGAGGCCCCAGCTACACCTATAACATGTGATCCTGTGTGCAAAGCCAAAGCGCATGGACTGTGCATGAGGGGGTGGGGAAAGGGGGCAGCATTTGTCCATTGGAGAGCTGTGAACTGCCCCATCCCTCTGAATGCCTGGGTTGGCTCTGAAACTAGAAAGTGGCAATTCAAATGTCAACGTTACCAGCTCCTTCCATGCTCATCGACTGAGCAGAAACATCCAGGTGATCTTGGAGTTGTGTGGGGAACATCTAGCCCATTGGTCCAAGAAAGCCGGCTTCAGGGTGGATTGCTCTGTCACATAACCTTCCCCAGCCCAGGAAATGTGGCATAACCATTGCCCTTCACATTAGCTAACAGAATGATTAAGAGGAAAATGTCCATTTCCCATTTAGAGAAATTGCTCCTCATGACTCCCTGAACTTACCTCTCCATCAAAATCCACTTTGGTGGCCGCAAATTGAAACAGGTATACCCCTTGAAACTTCACCCAAGACAGCCTGTACTGGGGATCATCAGAGTATGATTACTTTACTTCTGTGCTGGATTATCTTTCCATATGAAAGTATCTCCACACTGCCAGGCTCCAGCTGAGACTGGACATGCCAAAATATCACCTTTGAAGCTATTTCTAGGTATTTCCAGTCAAAGCACAATCAGGAAGTATAGGAACACTCACATGGAAGCCTGTGCTTGCAAGATTTATAACTGGAAAGAGCTTATGTAGTTGGGATCCAACCCTTTTAAGGCTCAAAAGTGCTGACACTCATTATATGGTGAAAAATATCAAAATAAAAGCTCCAATCTGGAACTGTGCTATTAAACTTAAATGGTTTACAAAGGGCTTCTCTTGTGTTCATAAACCTGGACATCGACAAGCTCCTCTATGTGTTTGTGATGGATATACCCACATCTGAGCACTGCACTGCTCTGATTAACCCTCTGTGGTGCAGTCAATAGGGTGGTGGACAGGGGAGTCACCAGATCTGGGATCTGTGACCTTGGTCGAGTCACTTCCCATCCCTTCACTTCCGTTTTCCTGCCCATCCATTGTCTGTCTGCCTTGTCTATTTAGCAGCTTGTTGGATCTCAGAGCAGGGATTAGTTCTCTATATGTTTGTATGCCTAGCACCATGGAGTCTTGATCTCTGTAGGAGCCTCTAGGTGCTACCCTGATACAGGTAATAGATAGAACAATTATGAATAATGCTGCAAGTACCATTCAATATTTAGACCAAAAAACCAGCCAGTAAATGCAATTATTTCAATGACTATCATTTTCTTTCATCCCACTTTCACTTGAAAAGGTGCTGTAGAGTTGTGGCACTCTGTACCTCAAAAGTAGCACCCTAGAATCCCCCGTATTCACCAGTGTGATAGGATTGTGATAGGTTTTGTATCATTTTAAAAGTCTTGATCTGTTAAACATTAATTCCTGTTGGACTGTATGTGCTGTCATGTTATGTAAAGTTATGAAGCACTGCTATGTGTGTTACTGAAATGTGTTGTGCGGTTGGGAGACGCCCATAGCCAACCTTTCAGCAAGTACCAGCCAGCCAGTGCTGATAGCCCGTTAAAGGGAATCCACTTTCCCAATGGCCATCCCAGAGAGAGCACATATGCAATGGAGACTGCCCGACCAATGGGGGCTGCCTAACCCCCACCTCACAGCAGGGATCTTTCCAAAAGCTGGAAGAAGGCGTAAAAAGAGAGATTGTGAGATCATCATTTGGCCTCTCCCTCCCATCCAACTCAACACCTGGAAATCTGAAAGACAAAGATTTGGAACTGAGGAAGGGTGGTTCCAGCCTGGACGGCAGTCACAGCCTGTGTATTGTAACCTTTGTGTACCATCTGTCAGGGTGAGAAAAGCTGTTTGATTCAACTCCTGCTTAGACTAGAAGTTTAGGGTTTAGAAAGTGTGTTTACTTTTCATTTTCTTAAGGTAACTAGCTCTGACCTTTGTGTCCATCACTTATAATCTGTCTCTCGGTAGCTAATGAACCTGGTTTATATTTTACCTAGAACAAATGTGTTTTGGTGGAAAAGCTTGGGAAATCTCAGCTCAGGTTAACAAGGCTGTTTTGTCAGAGTGTCGAACTAAGTAATAAGTTTATACTGGCCAGGGCAAGACGGTACAGTTCTGGGGTGCAAGGCTGGGGAGCTGGGTGGAATTGACTAGAGCCTCTCTACTGATGGTTCATGAATGGCTGGGAGATCATTCATGTAACTCAGTTGGATGCGTCTCTGCCTTTGGCTGGCTGTGTGAGTGCAGTGCCTAGCAGAGGTTTATAGCTTGACATCAGCATCACAGTGAGAGAGACAACCCAGGTTGGGGCATTTGGACGTCTCAACGGTCCCACAGCCCAAATTGCACCTTGGGGACTTCATCACACGAGTTTTCCAAAGCACTTTTTGTGCCATGTACTTTGTAAATATGGCAGCAAATTCTTTGAGCGGAGATCCAGTTAATGCACGGAACTGGGAGTGGTTGGCAATTATGAAGTATCAACGGAAGGCACTATCTCCTTTCGGCATTAAATTCAAGCCCTGACCTTTTCCAACATAATGACTAATTCAACCTTTCCATAATAATGTGTGTGATATTTGGAGAGCAGAACATGTGTGTCATTTTAATTAATTGAGCAGAAATAGATTTGCAGAAGAAAGACAAATTAACCAATCAGCAATCACCTTTCTATCTATCTGCTGTCATAATAACTAGTTTATTCTCCTAGACTCTTGACTTCTCTAGAAGTCATAACCTTGCTGGCCTGCTTGAGAACATAAGCTCATCTGGCTGTATTCTTCAGGCTCTGTGTTTTATCTTATGCTTTCACTTTTATGAGATAGTCTTATTCCTCCTTGTCGCTTCTGTCTTTGAAGGCATGATCCAAAGCCCATTAATATCAATGAGAGTTTTTCCATTGCTTTCAATGGACTTTGGATCAGACCGTTGGTCTACAGAATCTTTTCTGCTTTTGTTTACTGAAGGTCCAGCAAGGATTCCCGCACCATCTTGTCTGTCTGTGAATGGCAGTATTCAGACGTGTCCTGACATTGGCAGCTGCAAACTGTTACCAACTACTAAATACTTAAACAAGATCACAATTTGTTCCAGAATGAGAAAATGACCCTATGAAGTGAATTACGCTGTGCAAAATAAATGTAAAATACAATGTAGATGCACAAATGATTATTTCATTATCTGGCCAATGTACGAGCGACAGATACAAATTGTTCCAATCATACAGTGATGGGAGAGTAATGAACAATGGGTTCCTGAATGAGCACAGGAAGAAAATAATGAATTGCAGTTTAAATGAAATCAGGAGTCAATGGACTGGATCACAGACTGTCCTTTGGACACAGGAATTCTGCATTAGTTGAACACTGTCATTTGGAGAAAATGTCCTTTAAAAAAAGGAAACTAACTGGGTCAAAGAGACAGGGAGACTTCAGAAGAGTACAGCCTACTGGCTTGCTGTTATTAAATTAGCACCATAACACACTTTTACTCTTGTTCTTCTAATCCACCAAATGATCTAGTATAAATTTGCACTTTAAATGCTGCCAAGTCAGCAAGAACATTTGCCCTTTGTCTTGTCTCTCTCAAACTTGTTTTTCTCACACTATTCAATTTAAAAAAAAAAGAAAAACAGAAATTTGGATGCATCACATCTGATTACACCTTTTATTTTCCCTGAACAGGCAAAATTATAATAGCATTCTAGGCACCACTGAAATAGCAATATACATGGGGTTCCTTATTTGCCTTTTTTTAAAGCCTTATTTCTATGGTAGCTGGATACTCTCCTCCCCTGGTTTTTCCATAGAGAAAGGAAGAGTCTAGATTTCTAACTCTATTCTCAGACAAACAACTGAAGGATATTTATGTCACATTTGCTGTGTGAAATGCATCAAACTTCTTAGCTGGGGACCGGTATGTGGACGGATGGTGTTTGCTTAGTTCAGCACTGAAGCCTACATTTCAAACGTGAGCAAAGGATGTCTGGCCTTCCACCTTTTCATGCTGATTATTTACACACTATTGATTCAGTCTCCTTCAGAAGTAAACACATGGAAACTAGCTGGTTTCACTGAGAAGAGTGGAAGAGTGACCTTAACAGAGCTGGTTCAATTGATAGTCTGATGCCACCACTTCTGTTGCTCACTGTCTGGGCCTTACCATGATACCGGGCAGGCAACAAAGTAAGAGACAACTTCTAGAGTGTTACACGCCAAGATGAAGAACATCTATTTCACTGCTCAAAATCATGGTGAATAAAAAGGTAATTTTTCATTATCAGTTGCTCAATAGCCTTGAAGTATTGACCGGTGCTCTTTTAAAAACAAAAGAAAAACGAGGAATACAGTGGTCCTGAACTCCATCAATAGCCATGGATTGATGGAGGGAAGTGAAACATAGGAGAGGATGGAAATTGTCTTGCCCTGCAAACCACGGTAAATATTTGCTGGAGAAAAAGTAAATGAAAAAGGCGGCATCTCGGCTCTACAGTATACTGAAGGCCGGCCTGTTTCTGCCTAATCCATACATTCTCCATTCAGAGTAGATCTTTCTTCCAAGGTCAATGTTACCTTGAGCTGCTTTCCACGTAAAAGCCAGGAAAGATCAATATACCGCTATGGTGGCCTGTCAGGAGCAGATTCACACCACAAAAAGCTTCAGTGCTTACTGTGCTTTGGGGCCTTCACATTAAAATAATTATAGTCTGCATAACCGAAAGGCAAATCCACTCACCATTTCACTAGCAAGTCCTGACTGCCAGCAGCTCATGATGCTAGAAACAGGAAAAATTATGAGAGCTCCTTCAACCACTTATTGGTGACATTTCTCAAGCAGAAGGGTTGGACGCACACAAAGATTCTGAAGCCACAGACAGGCCCACGGCAATAAAGCCAGTAAATGATGGTGCCTGCCAAGAAACCTCCATATCGGAAGGGAAAAATACATTCCCAGACTGGGAAGCCACTGAACATCTAAAGACAAAGGACAAAGTTAAAGGGACAGACTAGCGCTCTAGCTACACTATAGCTCAAGTCACCATAAGTCATGTCACTCAGGGGCGTGAATTAGCCACCCCTCCTGAGCAACATAACTTATGCCGATTTAAGCACTGGTATGCACAGTGCTATGTCGGCAGGAGAGTTCTGGCCTTCGGTCAGACTTCCTAGGTTCTTTCAGATCATAGGTCTTCTACCTTGGGGGATAACATGCGCCCTTCATCATTCCATCAAAGCTGTATTAGCAGGTCATTCCAATAATATGAAACTCATTCAAAAGTCTGGTTCTAATGCATATCCATTCACTGCCTTTATTTGGAAAGCCAAACTGAAAATACTTTATAGTGGTTGCCACTGACAAGTCGATATTTGCCACAATACAGCAATTGGGGATACTATGGGATGAAAGCATATAGGGTGGTACCTTGGTGACAGCAGGTTATTGGGACTATAAACATGAAGATTTTGAGTGAGGTTTCCTTCTCCTACCAGTTATTCCTCCAGTCCTTTCCAGTCAATTTCATAATAGATGGCAGGGTGGTTTAGATTTCAGAAGACATTAGTCAGCATGACTAATCCTGAAGGGCAAAAAAGCATTAATTATTATTGCGATGTATTATTTGCATTACCGTAGCACCTAGGAGCTGTAGTGTCAGCACAGCTGGGCCACTGGCCATGGCTTGATCAGGAGCGGGCCCAGGTTGGAGCAGGAGCAGTCTGTCAGAACTACCAAGTAGCCGGGAGCATGCCCAGCAAGGTAGCAACAGCGAGCAGACTGGAGTGGCTGCTCTCATTAGGAACCTACAGCCCTGCCTTGTGGCCACATGGCCACACCCATCGCTCTGGATTGACTGGGCCCTTAGGACTCCCAGGTAATTATCTCAAATAACTCATCAGGCTCAAAGCACTTAGAACACTCAGGCTCGCTCAGGGATGACTCATCACATCCAGTCATGCACCAGACACGCCCTGGGCTAGGCATTGTACAAACCCATGATCTCTATCACAAGGAGCTTACAACCTAACAGAGTAAGCACTGATATTTTAGATGGTGTGGCGGGGCGACGACTCACCAGCGTGGCGCCTCCTGCTGGTCGTCCCAGGAATTAGCTCTTTTCCAACCTGGAGCATCCTCTGCAGGCTGGTGTTTCACCTGCCACTGGCTCCCGTGTCCCTCCCAGACCTTGGTGCCCTGCTACATCAGGGTTCTGCCCCAGCAGTAACCCACAATCTGGGTCTCCCCACCTAGGGAGACCCCCAACCCTCTATCCCCACCTTCCCTCAGTGGTTACTCCCAGTTTCCATCTAGCCCTCACTCACTGGGGTGGACGGCAGTCTGTAAACCACTCATCATCGGCAACAGGGGGTTGGACCAGCTGCCTCTGCCTATCTCTGTGCTGCCCCTCTGCAGCCCTAGTACACTTTTGTGGGCCCTTAATTTGGCCTGCAGCCTGGGGCTTTGCTAGGCTGGAGCTCCCCAGCTCCCTCTGCCCTTCCCCAGCACTGCTCCACCCTAGATACCCATCTCAGCTTCCCAGGCAGTCATGTCCTTCTCTCTCTGAAGCTAGAGAGAGAGTGTCTCTTCTACAGCCTCTGGCTCTCAGCCTTCTTATAGGGCCAGCCGTGGCCTGATTGGGGCATGGCCCCACCTGTGGCTGCTTCCCCCGATCAGCCTAGCCTTTTTCCAGACACAGCCCTCTTCCAGGGCTGTTTTAAGGCCTTCAGGGCATGAGCAGGGTGACAACCCTGCTACAGATGGGAATACTAACTCCGTGAGGTAACTTCGGGTGGGCAGTGTGTCGTGATCTGGGATAAGGTCCTAAGCCAAACTCGTCGTTGAATAACTGAGTGTACTGTCCTGTTGTCCAGAGCTCTTTGATCAAACCGGGGCTCGCTCACTCTCAGCTTGTCTGCTGTTTCCTTCAGCTGTGCATGCAGAGATCTTTTGCTCGACAGTGAAGACTAGATGGATTTGCCTTCCTGGCAATTCATCAGGGGCGGCTCTAGCTTTTTTGCCGCCCCAAGCATGGCAGGCAGGCAGCCTTCAGCGGCTTGCCTGTGGGAGGTCCGCCGGTCCCACGGCTTCAGCATACCCGCTGCCAAATTGCCGCCGAAGCTGCGGGACTGACGGACCTCCCACAGGCATGCCGCCAAAGGCAGCCTGACTGCCGCCCTCGCAGGGACTGGCAGGGCACCCCCCGTGGCTTGCCGCCCCAGGCATGTGCTCGGAGCCGCTGTCTGGAGCCGCCGCTGCAATTCATAACCATGGAAATTTCATCCCATAATGCAAAGTACTGCAGGGGCTACCCACAAAGTCAAAGTGAATTACAGCAAATACTAAGAAAAGCTTAAACTGTAGCTTCTGTATTCCAGGTGTGCTAGATTCAGGAAACCAGAGTCCAGTCAGTTAGAGAGTAAATCTTGCCTCCTGCTTGGGTTAAACCCCAAATCTGCCTGCCCCATTTCCCCCTCTCTGTAGGTTCTGCCCTTCCGACAGGTTAGTTGACACAGGGACTGGTTCCCATTACTCTGGGCAGCACCTATGTGAATAGACTTGCATCTAAGAGCTGAATTGTGCCATCCTGCTGCCGCTGTGTTCTGCCTGGAGCAAAATGATGGCACGGACAGAGACGAGCTCATCTCATGCATGCCAGAGAATTCAACAGAGCTCAAGCCCAACCTAGGTGACAATTAAGGACATAAATTTTTATTTCTCTCCATTAAATTGTTGATTCTATTTCATAAAAATTAAAATTCAATCTCTCAGCCTGGGACAGGAGAGGCATCGTGCCAGGAATTCTGGAGAAGTTTGTGTGATGGATAGAGAGGCATCACCTTCCCACCTTGGTGACTGGTCCATCTAGTCCAGGGTCCTGTTTCCAGTGGGGCTTGCACCTGCTTCTTCAGAGGAAGGCAATAAAAACCTACAAAGCCTCTAGCCAGTTGTCCAGTGTTGTGCCTGGGGGAACATTCCTTACTGAGCCTTATAGCTTATCAGATCCCATCCCCGGTGTACTGATGCTTCCCAAATTGTCACCCATGGTGGACTTCTTTGGTGTGCAGAGAGCCGACAGGTCACACAGTGCTTGCTTGCCTCCTTGTTTCCAGTTATTACATGCTATTAGGGACAGCTACAGACACGTCAATTGCTTTCCTAATAGCAAGCAATTGCTGCAATACGACGTTATGCTATTGTGAATGGGAAGGGGAAATGGATGGCATGATTGTGAATGACAGCGAGGTGGCCCATGTAACCACCTTTTTACTGAGAAGTGACCCATGCTATGAAAGAGCTTGAAACCCCCTGCTCGATGTGTTACCTAGCAAAGTCCAGAGGAGTCAATGTATGTCAGAGAATGCACCACAGCTTTAATGCAAAGACAAAGGGACCTGTATGCATTTACAAGGGGTGGGTGTATTGCTCACATGCCAGTGCATGTTACTCAAATTCACTGCAGAAACATGCATCACTGCAGGGGGAGAGTTAGGGGGTTGGGGTTTTGTTTTGTTTTTATTTAAAAGACCCTGCTCTTGACTCCTCTTGCATTGCTACATAGATGATAAATGCTCATGATATGCCAGGTCTTATTAAAATCCAACCACAGTTTTTGTCTCTATCACCAATACTCAGCAATAGATTCTACAGATTAGAGACAAACTGCATTTCTTTTCATTTGTTCTGAGCACACTACACTGTCATTTCATATTTATTTTAACTACTCTGAGCCAGAAGCATCTGAATGATTTTCAATAAACCCTTCAGACATTTGTACACCTAGCAATGGTGTCAATACAAACACATAGTGCAGACTTTGTGGCTTATGAAATAACAGGCTTTTCAATACCACATTATGTCCTGTCATGGGACTCTAGGTAGTTACAAAATATGAAATCACTTTTTGGATTCATTTTATAAATGGGATTTCAACCAGCCCATTGAAAATTCTCTGTTGTTGTAAAGCCGGGGAATCTTCAGTGAAGACCTGAGAATTGTTCCTGCTTGCATCAGTAATAACTTTGTCCCTAGTTCTTAAAAAATTATGACCCGATTGTATTCATACCTGGATTGTTGCATAGACCTCATGGGGGACTTAAAAAACAAGCCAAACCTACAAACACTCTGCGCTACGTTTAAGGCTGTATAAGAAATTCCAGTCTGAGTAACGTTTTCTTATTTGGCAATTATTAATGAACAAGGGGGCAAAGTTCAGGATGAGCTTTGAACATTAGGCATTTCCTGACTTTTGAACATCTGATTTCTCTTCCTTAATAAGACACTAATATTTTTGGGCATGAAATATTCATGATGCACAATTAATGATTTTCCTCCTTCGTTTACAATCAACTAGCACAGGGGTCAGCAACCTTTCAGAAGTGCTGTGCCGAGTCTTCATTCATTCACTCTAAATTAAGGTTTCGCATGCCGGTAATACATTGTAACGTTTTTAGAAGGTCTCTCTCTATAAACTGTTGTATGTAAAGTAAACAAGTTTTTAAAAATGTTTAAGAAACTTCATTTAAAATTAAATTAAAATGCATATCTTATCAGTTTAGTGTGGTGGTTCTTAACCTGGGCTGCACGCAACCCCTGGGGCAGGGCCACTGCAAGGCTATTTTGTGCCCTAGGTGAAACTTCCATCTTGCACCCCTCCCCCTCGCACATCAGTTCATTGAGGGGCAAATCCCAACCAGCCTTTATAGACCCCAGGAGCCAGCCTGCCCAGGGGCCAGCCATGCCCAGGGGCTGCTCACCAGACCAGGTTTCCCCCTCCCTGCCCCCTGAACTCCCTGGCATATAATGGCGTATATTACATTGGTGGACGTGCAGGTGAATGAACCGGTGATGGTGTGGCTGATCTGGTTAGGTCCTGTGATGGTGTCACTGGTCCACCATCACAGGACCTAACCAGATCAGCCCCTCTGCTATGTACATCGGCCAAACTGGACAGTCTCTACGGAAAAGGATAAATGGACACAAATCAGATATTAGGAATGGCAATATACAAAAACCTGTAGGAGGACACTTCAACCTCCCTGGCCACACTATAGCAGACCTCAAGGTGGCCATCCTGCAGCAAAAAAACTTCAGGCCCAGACTTCAAAGAGAAACTGCTGAGCTTCAGTTCATCTGCAAATTTGACACCATCAGCTCAGAATTAAACAAAGACTGTGAATGGCTTGCCAACTACAAAACCAGTTTCTCCTCCCTTGGTTTTCACACCTCAACTGCTAGAACAGGGCTTCATCCTCCCTGATTGAACTAACCTTGTTATCTCTAGATTGCTTGCATATATATACCTGCCCCTGGAAATTTCTACTACATGCATCTGACGAAGTGAGTATTCACCCACGAAAGCTCATGCTCCAAAACGTCTGTTAGTCTATAAGGTGCCACAGAATTCTTCGCTGCTTTTACAGATTCAGACTAACACGGCTACCCCTCTGATACAAGGGAAAACTTATGTCTAAATCTGAGCATGAAAAGAAGCAATAAAAGACAAATAGCTTTCTTTCTAATACAGTGTTTCTGCTCAAACCCAGGAATGGCTGCTGTGAATATAGCTATTCTGGGACGTAGTACAGAAGTAATCTGTATGAAAGCAAAGAGATTCCAGAATGCAGCCTAGGAGGAGCTTGGTATCTCAGTAAATAAAAACAAAACATCTCACATGTCAATGGAAAGCAGCTGAGCTACAGCAGGGGGAAGCCATTCGACAGCACCTGGCTCAGGTATTATGAGAGCCTACCAAAGGATGGCCTTGTGTAAAGGTTCTGAATTGGGCCTCCTGAGACCCAGGCTCAGTGCTTGGCTTTACCACAGATTCTTTAGCAGAGCTTGGGCAAATCACTCGCCGTCTTGGAGACTCAGTCCTCATCTGTAAAATGGGAATAATACTTCCTCAGTCCATCCTGTCTATTTAAACTGGAGGCTCTTTGAGGCAGGGCCTGTCTCTTGCTATGGGCTATTACAAAGCCCTAGTACAACAGGATCCTGGTTTTGGCCAGGGCCACAACCTCCCTAGTGTAATCCAAACAATAAATAACACCATAGAATGTAGAGCAGAACCTGGAGCCTGTGTGACCTGAAGCAGATGCTAGCCAAGCCCTGGACACTGCAATCCATTGCAGCACCCCTGGGTAACTAGAAGACACAAATGTGCGCACTGGAAATATCCAGTCCAAGGAGAAAATGGTGCTTTAAATCATCTAGAGTTCTGACAGTCCCTTTTAATGGCACACAGAGACCATGGTACATAATTCTGCTCATACAGATGAACACATCTTATGCATTCCACAGAGCTTTTCTAGTGCATTATTTAACCTCTCCAAGACTATAATATTCAGAAGGGAGCTAAAAAATATAAATATCAAAGTTTAAGTAATTACGGTGGTGGCAATGAACGGCCTTAGAGCTGAAAACGTGGTCGCTGGGTGTGACCTTTATAAAAGCCATCACAAGAAATAGCAGACGAGGGAGAATTTGAAACGCCTGTCCTCATTTTGCCTGTTTATAGATCATATTTAATATAGAAAAAATGCCCTTGTGGAATCATAATGATGTGTGTATGATTTACATACGTGAAACGAGACACAGCATGAAGAATGGGGGGCAGAGAGGGAAATGAATGAATATTGATTCAATGACGAGTGATTAAGATTAGTTGGTAAGTGCAGATCTTGCATTTAATCTTTTACTACCAGCCCCGAGGAGCAAGGTTAACATATACAATTTCTGAGAGGGCAGCCAGGCAGAGCAGAAGGTTGGGCCTTAGACATTTTAGCACCTCTAACTGTCAACATGCCAATCCCCCTAGGAAACCCTTGGGAGGAGAAAAACCTTAGAGAAAATCTGTACTTCTAGAGACTTCCCCCGTCCTCAGACACACACACACAGCCAATGGAAAGAGAGAGCCATATCAAGGAAGAGGTCTACAGAAAAGGCAAGAGAGTTTTGGCTGCTTTTACCTTCCCTAGGGAATTTCCAAAAGGCACCATGCTAAGGAGTGGGTCTCATATTTTCTTCTTCATGCTCTGTCTGTGAGCTGAACGCAGACAAGGGCATTACTTAGTTTAACCCCCTGGCTGCTTCTGTTTGGTACCTGTTGAAATTATCCAAAGATCCAGCTCTGGGGTGGGGGATGGCTATTGCGTGGTGGATGTGACATTAATAAGAACTTCACATGTATATTAACTATACTATGTCATGGTACTCATCCAATGATCTGAAAGCACTTTATGAAGGAGGGAAAGTGTCATCTCTTTTTTTTTTTTTTTAATTGAGAACCTCTACACACTGGAGTTTCCTTGAGCGACCTGCCCATGCCTAAACCCTGCAGACTCCTAGCCCCCTCTTCAAAGCACAAGACCACAGTTCTAGCCTTAGCTGTGGAAGGCTCCAATTACTGCAGTGCAAAGCCCCACACAGGACTGGGCACTGTGTTCAAAAGTGTGATTAAATGATGGCTCGTAGGATAACCTAGCATAGGTAGGAGCATCTTAAAAAAGCAGTAAAGCTCGCAATTAGAACCCCCTCCAGTAGACAAATCTCTTCCCTCCAAGGTGCCCAATACAATTTTTGTGTGACCTTCAGTTAAAATCCTTTTTACTGGTGCCAGATTTTTTTGCTGGCTGTTCCGCTGGTTGCTGAAAACACGTTCCACTGCACTTTGTAAAAGGTCCCTTGAAAATCATCTTTATTGACTACTGTTTGCCTTGCCTTTAAAAAAAATGTTGTCTCAAGAGTCTCCTAACCATTAAAATTTATGTCACCTTGTTCAAATATTTTAAAATATTCTAAATATGAGGATCTTGGCTGCATGCCTAGGATCATGAATTTTAGGATAAAAGTTTAGGATAAATGACACTTCCAATTATAATTTCTCCCTGAAGAGGTCATCTCCAATTCAGCTCAATAGTACAGCAGGATAGTTACCTGAAGCGTGAAGTCCTGGAATTTCACAAAAGGTTAAAAATGTGCACAGTTGCTAATTAAAGCCAACAATCTCTATGTCTGACCTAGATCTTTTTTCTGGGTTTCAGGAAATTTTTTCCCAGAGTTGCATTTGACCATTTAAAACCAAAAGGAAAAAATAATAAAGATTAATAAAATCATCAGAACCAAATGCTACCAGAGTCCTTTCTAGGTAAAGCTTTGTTTGTGGACAGCACATGCTCCATCGTTGCAGTGGGAACTGGGACATAACTTTAGAATGTCATCCAAGTAGTTGGTTTCTTCCCCTCATTTATCACATAAATGTGCCCTAAATCTATAGCACATTGGTCACTTTAGGCTAATAAGGTGGCAGAATGTGATTTAGCTGCATCACTCATATGATCTGCACCAACAATAAAGACAGTACGAGATTTTTATGGCGTTATTAAAGGAACCTGAATTATCATGACCTCTCCCCTAGCCCCTTAAAGTTTTCAGTAGGAAAACCAGCAGGTTTGCAGCACTTAAGATCTGGCACAAGAACTTTGTTTTGATGCTTAACTTTGTGTTGACATTGTTAAGTAAACGCTTATTCAAGGAACATTTCATTGTATGATAATTTTTACTTGACTGCCACTTAGTGGCTATTTAGAGCAATAGTCTGCAGTAATTCACTAGCAGTCCATCAGTTAAAAGCAAGCTGATATTTCAACACCACTTCGAGCTGTATGGGGAGGAGGGAGGTTCTGTTAAATGTTTTTGCACAATTATTTTAAGAAAATGCATCACCTGAAGACTTTGAAATTCCATCTCATGTTTGTTTAGAAGCCTGTGAGCCAGCCAGGGTGGATGGTCTTGCGAGTTAAAGCACTGGATGGTGTCCCAGAAGATCTGGGTTTAGTTTCCAACTCTGCTACAGAATTCCTGTGTGGCCTGGGGTGCAAGTCACTTCACCCCATGTGCATCAGTTTCCCCATCTGTAAAATGAAGATAATAAATTCCTCCCTTCCAACAGTATGGCCAAGATACTGAGGTACTCTGGGCACGATCAACAGTCATGATTTAAGCACCTGTGTAGATGCATAAGGAACTCTACTGACCCTGGATAATCCCCAGTTAATTCTGGTGTTTACTTCTTCAGAATAACTCACCTGGAAAAAAGTCTTGTAAACTTCAAACCCATTCACCAAGGTAACTCACACTGCTAAAGTGCCTTTAATTCAGAACAAGGCCCATATTTTTTATAACTGCACACAATAAGTCGCTTTTGCCTGCCACCGGGATAGAATGTGACAGAATTGTTTAAACCGGGAAGCGGAGCTGGTACCTTAGCTACTGCAGGGAGAGCAAAGGCAGGCAGAATATAAATTCCCAGATGGGAATCTTGCCAGGACATTAGATCCAATAGAGTTAACTGGGTGCAGGAGAGAAGCCAACTGTTGACTCTTTGAGGACAATAAAAGGTCAGGTCTAGGGCTGCTTGAAAATTTTCCATCAAAACTGGTTTAAGGGAAACTTCGGTTTTCAACAGCACAATTCGTGTTTTGCAAAGTGTCTGCTTTTGGTGGGAAACTTCTATTTTTTGTTGGAAAAACAAACTCGCCAAAACCAAAATATTGTAACTTGCATGGCCTAGTGGATGACTCATGGGAGTTGTAGTTCTGTTCCTTTATGTCCCTATTCCCCTTTATGGACCAGCTCCCCCGCTGGGCTAGGTTTCCCATGATGCACTTCAGCCAAACTCATCTTACCCTCTACCCACCTCAATACTATCTGAGAGATGCCAGAGATTAACGGTACCCTCTGAAAGACTCTGTACAGCCAGAAAGAGAGAAAGGAAGTGTTAACATGGAGGTTTACTGGAATCTTTGAATTTTCAAAGTTTTAAGAGTTTCTTCTGTTCAATGTATATTTGATAAATGTCAAGAAGAATTTTTCTTTAGTGGGGTAAAATAAACAAAGCTAAGTCCCTGTAACTAGACCCTAAACTAAAATTAACCTTCATGTTGTTGCAATAATGTACAAAAGAATAACTTTAATCCTTTAATCCAGTTTTTTCCTGTCTTCCTAACAACTCCTCCTCCCAAAGCACAGAGGCCTTCAACACATTGCAAAGCTACCCTCTCAAAGGGCAGACTGCCATCTAATGATGCTTGCTGATTTTCCTTGCACACTAATGCTTTGACATCTGAAAACAATCACAGCTCAATGGGTTTCCCAAAATTGTGCTGGAAACCTTGGAGTTAATTTTCTTTTTGCTTTAATATTTGAGGACTAGGTACCCAGGGCAATACTTGCACGAATTCATTCACAAAGCAGGTACTGCTGATAGCTGTTCCTAGACAAATGATCTTCGCTTCAAGTGGTTCAAAATGGCATCCCTATTAACATTAAAAAATGCTGATGCATTCAATACCTGCATGAGGCTGAGTTTTATCCAGGCACACGGTGGAATCCAGAGCTGATTGTCTTGACTACAAGGAGGATAGCACTGTGACGCAGTGAACTCAGAAACATGCCCAAAGAAGCAATTCTTTATGCTGTGGTTTTCTATATATGAATTTTAATGGTACTTCAGATTAGCTCGGCTGCTGAGCGTGCTTTGCATTCTATTCAAACAGTTCTACCTGCTCTAGTATAAAGATGAAATGTTTACTTTTCGTATGTCTGCACTTTAAGCCACGCTACAAGAACCCTGCTATTCAAAGCTGAACCTGACTAAGAATTTAGATTTCATTTCACTCCCTTTATCATCACTTGTCTCCTTTAGGAAACATTTTGCAGATGATTGGAACCTTTTGCCAAGTCTGCAGCTTTTTGAAGGCATGAGAAGTGTTTATTCTAAGGCACTCCTGGATGGAAGAGGTCTCAACATTACCTAGCCCTGGGCTTAAAGCAACGGGGATTTGAGGGTGGGGGCTCTCACCTGGTTGACCTCTAGACACTGCTTCTGGAAATAACAATAAAGATGCTGACATATCTGTACTGTTATTGTGGGCCAGCCAGGGATTCCTGGATACAGCATAGATGTGGCCCTTACAGAGTTGCAGCCTGCAGACTATTATTATGAGTAAGAGAGAGAGGCATCCTACCTGGGTCAGGCAAGAGGGAATAGAGGGGAGTTCAGGTTTTAAGTGAAGGGAGCATTCAGAAGCAATTCAGAGCCCATTTTAAAGCCTCAATCTTGCTTCCTTTGAATTCATGACAAAACATTTGTTACTTTCAGAGGAGCAGAATTGGGGTCAAAGTCAATTTCCCCAGTACCCAGCTACAGTACCATCCACCTGGACTTTGGGATAGCCCAGTGATTCATCCAACATCTTTCATAGTTTTAATAAAAATCTCAGATCCCATCCTCAGTCAGCAGTGACGTGGAGTCAATAGAGTTGCACCTGCTCAAGGCAGGATCTGGGATTGGTTGCAGTGGAGTTCAGACAGAGGTAGAGGAGGACTCCAGAGTATATTCTGGTGAGCTTTCCTCCCTCCCCTCGCCCCCTCCTCCAAGTCAAGGAAACCCTCCAATAAAGCACCTAGCATTCTGCTAATAAAGTTGGCAAGAGAAGTATTTTCAACACCTCCTGAATTGTGACTTCACTCAACCTCTTTCCAATAACCACTTTTGTACATGGCGCCACAGGGAAAGGTAAATTGGGGCAAACTGCAGATGTCCCACTGGGTGTAAATCAGCAATGCCCCACAGGCTGTAATAGCTAAAGGACAGAGAAAACAGGACAGTTCCAAATACAGTACTGAGTGAGAAGATCAGAGTATGTGAAAGAGTCAAGTCCAACAGGAAACTTCTCCTAAGCCAGGCTGCAGGGTGCCCTTAGGATTTATGGGGCCCTGTGCAGTATTATTAAACTGGTGCTCCTATGCTGGCTCATTCGGCTCTGTGAATACTGGTGCCCCATGCCGGTGCATTCGGTTCCTGACTAATAAGCAGACTACAGCGCACACTGGGTGTGCGGGAGCCAACCTGCTGTCCAGTCATAGGCGCGGACTGCGTGAGTGGGTGCTCCAGCTCTGGAGCACCCATGGGGAAAATTTAGTGGATGTGGAGCACTCATCGGCGCCAAGCTCCCCCCCTGCGCGCACCTCCCCCCACGCTTTTCACTCGCTGGCGGCCCCGTGCTTACCAATTCCTCCCCCTCCCTCCCAGTGCTTCCAGAGCACCATGAACAGCTGATTCGTGGCGCTCAAGCTCTGGGAGGGAGCGAGAAGAGCAGGGACGGGGCACATTTGGTGGAGGAGGTGGGGAAGAGGCAGGGTGGGGGTGGAGAAGGGGCAGGAAGAGGCAGGGGCAAGGGTTTGGGGGAAGGGGTGGAGTGGGGGCAGGGCCTGGAGTGGAGCGGGGGGGTCAAGCACCCCCCCGGCAAGATGAGAAGTCAGCACCTGTGGTCCTGGTGGTGCCCCATGCAGCCGCGTATGCTGCGTATGCCTAAGGACGGCCCTGCCAGGCCACTGCAGACGAAGGCAGCATTTGATTACTTATTGAGGTGACAGAGAGCAACAGTAATAACGTGAAATAAACAAACTCAAATACATCCGATTAACTAAAGGCACTCACACATGCCCTTCATCTGTGTTAAAGTGATTAAACTCGTTTTCCTTGATGGAGACGTTACTAGATTCAAACTAACCATTGGCTCAAGGCACCACAGGTGACGTGGGATTTTTCTGTTTGAAAGATGCCTTACTCTGCCTAGTAACGCTGTTGCCTGTTTTGGTAGGATCTGGGGACTGCTGGAGTGTGGGGTTTGTGAGGAGAAAGAGTAGTGGGAATCCTTGCAAATACATGTCTCACCTCCAAATTACACAGGCCAAAAGGGAACATTTTAGATGGATGATTTTCAAGCGGTCAGCCTCCTGGGGTGTGGGCAGGTCTGTTAGGAGACATTTGGGGTCCGGGCAGACCTGTCAGGAGACATTTGGGGTTCCATTCCCTGCCATTTCACTTTATTTACACAGACGTTACAGACATTTTGGAGTGAGGGAGGGGAACAATTGTCTCCCCTCCCCCTGCCCCCCATCGTTTCAGCCCTGCAGAACTCAACAGAAGAACAAATATTTAAATTTTTGTAAATACTATTTTCAGGGAAAAGGGATGATTCCACAAAAAGCAGTGTTACAATAGCATCGCATTAGCCCAGTCTTGCCTGGGCAAGTAATTTTTTTGACAGGTGAATAAAATATCATTAGTTTCTCCACTGTCATCAGTCATCAAAGTGAAGACGGGGTGAGTAAACTGTCATGACAGTCTTAGCTCCAAGGTTTCTAAAGAAGCATTGAGGGACTCCGCCATGTAGTTCCCGTTGCATCTGAACGTGTTGACGGCAGGCAGCTAAAAGCTCTCCCATGTCTAACGTTGTCCCAAAGCGCTGGAAGTCAACAATAGCATAGAAATACAGCATTAATGTTGTCCCTCTGCCTTAGTGCTGATAATTGTGCCCAGGTATCCCAGCAGTCCACACTCAGTACGGTATGGTATTGTGTTGCCTGCCTTTCTTGGACTCCGAGGCCAAAGTCAAGGAGAGTGAATGACAAATCGGAATCTGTGCGCTTTTGTCTAAAGGTCACACTCCCAAAGCTTCTTTCCCATCTGAGAGAGTTAATTTACTTTAAAAGAAAAATCTTCACAACAAAGAAAAATGAACAGGAATCTGTGGCTGAGGCTGACGTGGCAGTGAACTTTCAAAGCTCTTGTGATCTCAACAGAAGAAAAGGAGACACGGCCATTGATATTGTAACAGCTCATCGACTAAATAGACCATAACAGCTCTCATTTCAAGGGGTACTGAGAAGCGTCTTAACCCTTTCGCTACTGAACGAGAGTACAACCTGTGTGGGACACTTCAAAGGAGTTTTCATGCCCTTTTTCCGTCTCCATCAGCTGCCCTGAGCCTGACTGTCCGCCTCCTTCTCCACTCTGAAAATCAGAACGGTCTGAAACAGCAAATCCTCAGTCAGACAAAGAGAACCCAGGGTTCGATTCATGAGCTCACATACACAAACTATACACCCTGAACAACAACAGCCTGCTCCAAAAGGTATAGCCACATCTGGTATCGCAGCTTCACTGGCAACACTCAGTGTTCAAACCTCTTCCAGGGAGAACTGGTGGCTCTTTCAGTCAAATTTCAATTCTCTATTCCTTTTTTGGATATAAATGGGCCAGATCCAAAAATTCTCAAACTTTGGAGGGGCTCATAAAAGGGAGACAATGTTTGCAACACCTCTCTAATTCCCCAGGCTAGGGCCCATTTCTAGTTTTAACAAGTATTGCGACACCCAGGTGCTATTTAAAAAAAACAGCACTAAATAAATTAAATCTTACACAACCTGTGGCTCCAAGGGGCGAAAAGCTTCGGTCCCAATCCCACACTGAGAACCAGCCCCCACATGGCTCATAGGTTCATAGAGTTTAAATCCAGACAGGACCATTGGATCATCTATTTTGACCTCCTGTATAACACAGGTCATTAAATTTTACCCAATTAGCCATGTATTGAGCCCAATAATTTGTGTTGGACTAAAACCTGTCTTTGAGAAAGACCTGCAGTCTGGATCAGAAGATATCAAGAGATGGAGAATCCACCATTTCCCTTGGTAATTGGTGCCAATGGTTAATCACCTTTACTGTTAAAAATTTGTGCCTTATTTCTAATGTGAATCTGTGTGGCACTAGCCAGACAATGGTTCTTGTTCCGCCGGAGTAAAGAGCCCTGCAGCACCTGGTGTTTTCTCTCTGTGAAGGTGCCTGTAAACTGTGATCAACTCACCGCTCAGTCTTCTGTTTAGCTGATCAAAAAAGAACAAGCTCTTTGGCTTTCTCACTACAAGGCATTTTCCCCAGCCTCATTTTTGTGGTTCTCTTCTACCCCCTTTCCATTTTTTTCAACTTCCTTTTTAAACCATGGACAGCAGAGCTGTAGAAGTATCCAAGTATCAGTTTTTCCAGCAGTTTATACAGAGGTAAATCACCTCCCTGTTCCTATACCTCACTACTCCCAAGGACCGCATTAGCCCTTCTCGCCATCACATCCCTCTGGGAGCTGTTGCCTGACCCTTTTTTAAGGTTAATAATGATTTGATGAATGGCCAATTGATCTCATTGTAAGACGGTTCTTCCCTCACACGACGGCTTTCAATAACTTGTGGGGTATCTCGGGGTCAATGAAAAGGACACTGACGCTGAGGGCAAAGTAAAACCTTAGATACTTGTGTTCCAATCATGAATAGAGCTAGCAGACACCCAACCCGCATAAGATACAGATAACACAGGATCATGGTAACCTGTGGTCTCATTCTATGCATAAGCTTTAAGAATTGCATACTTACACCCTTAGTTGAGGACTTGGTGGTGGGAACCCTGCTTCTGGCATGCCACAGTGTTTGATGGTTCAGGTCCCCCAGCGACTTGAAGGGTCAAGTAGAAAAGAAGCAGACAGCAATGGACAAGGCCCAGGAAAGAAAAGCCTCCATCCACATGGTGACTGCCCTAGTATAGGGCCTGAACATCATCTGCTCATGCTCAGCCCTCCCTGCCCATATTGAGCCTTTTCACCAATGCAATACTGAGGTGTACTAATTCAGCAGGTTAATATATTGCTATGTGGAACTACCATTTCAGAGTACAATCATACCATCACCCCTTGCTTATGCAGATTTGTGGTTTTTACTTCCATGTTCCTTGCAGTAGCACTTACTGGAACATTCTAACTCCTACCACAGAGCAAGATCTTCTTAGTTCCCAAAATCTGATGGTAACCATTGATGTGTGCCAAGGGTTACAACCTATTTAATCACACTTGTGCTCCAGTGAATATCTTACAGGATACAGGCCTGTAGGTTTCTTGCATTACAGCTGAATATAATAGAAGGCAAGTCAGTAAATATCATGGGGACAAACATATGGGCTACGGAGCTCATGTTCAGTTGTTTGTCCCGTATGACCCCTAAATCCAGTTGCTTGGGCTCTGAGTAGCGTAGATATTTCACTGTGAAGCAGTGTGTCTCTGGCCCTTGCTCGAGACAATCAGACCTGCTCTGTCCGTGTGACGGACTGAATTAATGAATCCCCATGTTAGGATCACAGAGCAGCCACACTGCTGTTATTGCTCCTCCTCCTCCCTAACTTATTTTCTGTGATCTAGGAGCAGGGCCATCCCCAGGCACCAGCCGACCAAGCACATGCTTGTGGCGGTACCTTGTAAGGGGCAGCCAATCTTGGGGTGGTGGGGGGCACTCAGGTTTTTGGGGGGGAGTTGGTTCAGCGGAGCGGTGCTCGAGGTTTTTTTTGTTGTTGTTTTTGTTTCAGCAGCGCGGCGCTCAGGGGGGTGTTATGGCGGTGAGGCACTCGGGGGGTGTTACGGCGGCGCGGCGCTCGGGGGGGTGTTACGGCGGCGCAGCGCTAGGGGAGGTGTGTTTCTAGGGCAAGTCTTTCAAGTCCCTGTTTAAGAATTTTCTTTTAAAAAACAATTGAGGAACCAATCAGCTTCAGTGACCTTCACTCTACTGTCTCAGACATTGCTAGACAGCTGCAAATTAGGAGATGACGGCAAGAGGGAAAAAAAAAATTTTGTAGGGCTGTCTGTTAATTTTAGTTAACTCACGTGATTAACTCAAAAAAAATTAATGGTGATTAATTTTTTAAATCACAATTAATCTCTGTTTTAATTTCACTTTTAAACAATAGAATACCTATTGAAATTTATTACATATTTTTGGATATTTTAGTACATTTTCAAATATATTTATTTCAGTTACAACAGAATACAAAGTGTACAGACTCATAGACTCCAGGACTGGAAGGAACCTCGAGAGGTCATCGAGTCCAGTCCCCTGCCCTCATGGCAGGACCAAATACTGTCTAGACCATCCCTGATAGACATTTATCTAACCTACTCTTAAATATCTCCAGAGATGGAGATTCCACAACTTCCCTAGGCAATCTATTCCAGTGTTTAACTGCCCTGACAGTTAGGAACTTTTTCCTAATGTCCAACCTAAATCTCCCTTGCTGCAGTTTAAGCCCATTGCTTCTTGTTCTATCATTAGAGGCTAAGGTGAACAAGTTTTCTCCCTCCTCCTGATGACACCCTTTTAGATACCTGAAAACTGCTATCAGGTCCCCTCTCAGTCTTCTCTTTTCCAAACTAAACATACCCAATTCCTTCAGCCTTTCGTCATAGGTCATGTTCTCAAGATCTTTAATCATTCTTGTTGCTCTTCTCTGGACCCTCTCCAATTTCTCCACATCTTTCTTGAAATGCGGTGCCCAGAACTGGACACAATACTCCAGCTAAGGCCTGACCAGCGCAGAGTAAAGCGGAAGAATGACTTCTCGTGTCTTGTGTGTTTACAACACACCTGTTAATGCATCCCAGAATCACGTTTGCTTTTTTTGCAACAGTATCACACTGTTGACTCATATTAAGCTTGTGGTCTACCATGACCCCTAGGTCTCTTTCTGCCATACTCCTTCCTAGACAGTCTCTTCCCATTCTGTATGTGTGAAACTGATTGTTCCTTCCTAAGTGGAGCACTTTGCATTTATCTTTATTGAACTTCATCCTGTTTACCTCAGACCATTTCTCCAATTTGTACAGTGCTCACTTAATATTTTTTGTATCACAGATTTTGCACTGAAAAATGATAAAACAGTATTTTTCAATTCATCTCATACAAGTACTATAGTGCAGTCTCTTTATCATGAAAATGCAACTTACAAACAGATATTTTTGGTTACATAATTGCGCTCAAAAACAAAAGAATATAAAACTTTAGAGCCTAAAAGTCCACCCAGTCCTACTTCTTGTTCAGTCAATCGCTGAATAAGTTTGTTTACATTTATGGGAGATAATGCTGCCCTCTTCTTATTTACAGTGTCACCAGAAAGTGAGAACAGGTGTTCAGATGGCACTTTCGTAGCTGGAAATGGAAGGCATTTACATGCCAAATATGCTAAACATTTGTATGCCCCTTCATGATTCAGCCACCATTCCAAAGGACATGCTTCCTTGCTGATGATGATCATTAAAAAATGCGTTAACTGAATTTGTGACTCAACTCCTTGGGGGAGAATTTTGTCTCCTGCTGTTTTACCCACATTCTTCCATATATTTCGTGTTATAGCAGTCTCAGATGATGACCCAGAACGTGTTGTTTATTTTAAGAACACTTGCACTGCAGATTTGACAAAATGCAAAGAAGGTACTAATGTGAGATTTCTAAAGATAGCTACAGCACTTAACCCAAGGTTTAAGAATCTGAAGTGCAGTCCAAAATCTGAGATGGACGAGGTGTGGAGCATGCTTTCAGAACTCACTCCAATGCAGAATCTACAGTACCCGAACCACCAAAAAATAAAATTAATCTTCTGCTGGTGGCATCTGACTCAGATGATGAAAGTGAACATACATCAGTCCACACTGCTTTGGATCGTAATCGAGCAGAACCCATCATCAGCATGGACGCATGTCCCCTGGAAAGGTGGATGAAGCACGAAGGGACATATGAATCTATGGCGCACGTAAATATCTTGCAACACCAACTACAAAAGTGCCGTGCAAACGCCTGTTCTCACATTCAGGTGATACTGTAAACAAGAAGCAAGCAGCATTATCACCTGCAAACATAAATAAACTTGTTTGTCTGAGCGATTGGCTGAACAAGGACTGAGTGAACTCATAGGCTCTAAAGTTTTACATTGTTTTGGTTTGGTTTGGTTTTTATTTTACATAATTCTACATTTGTAAGTTCAATTGTCACAATAAAGAGATTGCACTACAGTACTTATATTAGATGAATTGAAAAATACTATTTTTATTTTTACAGTGCAAATATTTATAATAAAAATAAATATAAAGTGACCACTGTACATTGTATATTTGGTGTTGTAACTGAAGTCAATATATCTGGAAATGTAGAAAACAACCAAAAATATTGAAATAGATGGTATTCTATTATTGCTTAACAGCACGATTAATCGCAATTAATTTTTTTTATCTCGACAGCCCTAATATTTTGTTTCATGGAAGATGGAGGTTCCAGTGAGGATAACCCTTTGATCTTGATGTCTGATTAGTCCACAGGGTCAGGGTTTGAGCTACAGTGGCCTACTGGGATGCTTTTCCAGCCCGATTCTGTCCCTCTATTCATTGTCGGAAAGAGAAATCCCACCTCACAATGAAAGGGAAGAACAGCCTGCCAGGAAGCCATAGGCAAGTCCCTAGATTGCCCAGAAGAGGGTGCTGTGAGACTGGAGCAGTTTATAACCCCCTCATCTCCCCAGACAGGTTCAGCTCAGCTCACCAATTTCAGACGTTGGGAAGATGATTCCCCAGACGAGTGGTTGCGTCCGGGCCTTGCTGCTCACCGTGCTGCAAAGCTGCTTTTACCACCTGGAGTGAATGGACAGAATGTAAACATCAGTTTGTTTTGCTGCTGTATTATGAGTAAGCAGTCTCCAGCTAAAACACTGATTAGAACATTGTGCTTCCTGACTTTGCTTATTTGCCATTGCCAGAGGGTGTATTTTAATTTTAATACCATTGCGTTTGGATCACAACGATGTTACTTTTCCCAAGGCTCCAAAGGAAACTATAAATAATGGCTTGCTCTCCTTGGCCAACAAGAAGGCAATTGATTCTCACAATTGCTCCAAGATTGATCCCTCTCCTATTTCATGTAGGGCTACGTGAGGGTCTAGTGTAATGAGCAATAAAAACTATACTTTTCAAAGCTTTAATGTCAATTTCCTTCCCATGTGTTTCTCAAGACACTTTCCTCATTTTAGTTTGCCTATAATGAATTGTGACACGATTCCAAACATCTATTCTCATGACCCAATGTTACATATATCACTATAGAGTATCTTTTTTGGCTGCAAAATCTTCTTAGGGAATTGAAAATTTTCCTCCTCTGTGGTACAAACTATGCTGGGAAGCAGCCTGCAAAACAGATGCAAAGAGGAATAACCTGGGGTGAGTCATTTAAACCCATTTGTGTTGAAGTTGACATTTGCCCAGATGCCGGCTCAGATCACATTACGTGCAACAGGCCATGTTAATCTGGATTTCATTCAGGGCTTGGAGCTGAGGGATTGAGAGAAAAGCTGCCCCGGTTGCTTTGCTTTCACCTCTTTATAAATGCATTGTGTCAGATTGGGATGGGAGGGTGCTAACCGCAACCAGGTGAGACATGGAGACATTTGCTTCTCGCCTGTGTTCTGCTCTCCCAAGATCTGAGCTGCTTGGATTCCATTCAAACCCAGCAGAAGCCAAAAGTAATAGCAGTCAGCCTGGGAGAAGACAGGAAGGAAGCGTATCTGGTGTCCAAATTGCAGGGGAGGTGCATTCCAGGGAAGTGACATGAGAGTAATCCAAGGGACCAACCAATTGGACCTAGAAATGCAGAAACAGACGTTGAAAAATGTTTCAGCTACACTCCTACCGTGACGGCTGCCGTGGCGGTTCTGGGCCATGACGAATGCCAAATGCTGCCAATGACAGGGGGACTTTCTCTAGCTACTGCTTCCCTGCTCTGCTTCTACCTCAGCCTGTATTAGTCAGGAAACATTCTTTGCACTCAGCCATTACTCACCCCCACTCCCCCCCCCCCCACACACACACAGAAGGTCTTTTTCTTCCTCCCCTTCCACCACTCCGTTCTTTTTGTTTAGGGAAGGCGAGCGGGAATCTCTTCTGCAAGGCTGGCACTGTCAGCAGGCTGCAGGTCAGTCAGCAGCAGACGTTTGCCAATGGAAAAAGCAGGGTACACAACACCCTGCTCCTGGGAGTCAAGAGTGATGTTCCTGCCACGTGCCTGCCCACCAGCTGTCTAGGGAACTAGAGTTCTGAGACAACCAGGACAACAGACAATACCCCACTCAAAACTTGTGAAAGGGGGAGTCTACTTCTGTCCTTCTCTCTCTTATTCCGTCCTTGAATTTCTGTGGTCGCTGCATTACCCTTATTTGTCTATACGGTAGCCCCAGTCACAACTGTGCCCAGGGGAACGCCACACAATGCAGGTGCTCTCTCCTAGTTTTATGAATACTGTAAAACCACCCCCCCTCCTGGAAAAACACAATTATGGATTGTGCTGCAAAACCTCAGGGTTTGCCTGTCCTCAGAAAGTGTTCTGGCTACGCCGCAGCCCATGCTTGCAAACTTCAGGGGGTACTTTCCTCTGGGAAGCATCAGATGTTCTGCCAATGTTGCTCTTTAAAGAGAAAGTGGGAACAACAGTGCGTTGTCGACAGCATCAGGGCTTAGGCTGAGTACAACCAGAGGTGAAAGTAAGCCAGTACCCCCCGCTATGGTCTACTGGCAAGAGCTGGTATGCCGGGCCGGACCGGACCGGATTCCCCAGGAGGCAATTTAAAGGTCTTGGGGCTCCTAGCAGCGGCTTTTGCCCTGGCCCTTTAAATCACTGCCTGAGCCCTGGGGTCCATCAACAATTTAAAGGGCCCAGGGCTCTGCTGTGGTAGCGGTGGCTGGGAGCCCTCCTCTCTGCTGCTACCCCGGGGCTCCAGCAGCAGGGCTCAGGCGGCGATTTAAAAGGCCCTGGACTCTGCTGTGGTAGCGGCAGCCGGAGCCCCGGGCCCTTTAAATCGCCCCTGAGTCCCCAGCCGCCTCTGCAGCTGGTAGCTCCGGCAGTGATTTAAAGGGCCACAGGCTCCGAGCCGCCACTACTCTAGCCAGAGCCCAGGGCCTGTTAAATCTCGGTGTAAAGGGCCCGGGGCATCTAAAGGCCCCGCCCCCTGCTCAGGACTCCGACGTACCTGTAAGTCCTTTAAGTTACTTTCACCCTGAGTACAACTGTATATATGAATCAGCAGCATTACATGGGCGTCAATCATCTGACTTCAGAGGCAGCCCAAGGCACTGATTCACCTCGAAAGCCGTGACAACAAGGGATTAGGAAAGAAGCTGGGGCTGGGGGGGAACTTCACACATTGCAACTCCCAATTCTGAAAACTTCAACTTGGTCCCAAGCTTTTAGAGCAGGACGTCAGCTTAGGAGGTGTTTGGTTTTATTTGTACTGGTATGTTTAATGGGGCTTCTTACCCTCTTGGAGCTTCTGCTGGTCTGCTGGAGGCCACGCAAACACATAGGCCACACTGTCAAGCGACAGCGTGCCCACCACTCCAACCCTACGCTGTGGCTGAAAGATGGGTCTTTCCTGTTCAGCGAGCTTTCTTCACATGAAATCTCTGTGGCACACTCATGGTTTAATTCAAGCAGTGTCACAGGCATTCAAGTTAAACGTGGTCTGAGAGTTCCCCCAGCAATGATGGAACCCAAATGGCTATCATGGGCAGGAGCACACCCGTCACTCCTAGTAAAGACCCCTGGGTGACAGAAAAATCACATCTCCTGCTCTTCTCCAGTTTCAGTGTAGGCCAGGCTGGTGGCAAATCATTCTTATATAATAACCGTTCAATGGCCTTCGTGGGCAGGAGCAAGTCCAGTCCCTAGTGTCCATGTCACATTTGATACCTCCTCCTCCAGGGAGGCCCAGGGCTGAATAATAACTGCAGAGTGTTAGACCTCCCCACTTCCTTGCCAGGAGGGCTGATGTGGGGAAGCTTATGGAACAACCCCTCATGTGGGTCACCTGTGGGGAGAGACCCCAGGACTGCTGGGTCTAAAGGCATGAATCTCTACCGCTTGAACTAAAGGACTAGGTCCACCAGCCGGGAGGCAGAGGCAGTCCAGAGACCTCTATCTATGACAAAGGCCCAGGGTGGCACCCATGCTGGTTTCACCTGCCTCGTCGCTGCCCATGCTGTACCTGTTATTTGGAGTGAGAACTTCAGTCTCCAGAGCTGAAAATCCAGCACCTTTCCCAAGAACAGTGTTCAGCTAAAAGACTTTGAATACATGATATATTCAAAGCACCCACAGACAAATTGCCAGCTCAGAAGAGCTAAAATGGAGAGAATATCATAAATCAAGGCAATTCATGTCACTGAAGTGAGATACAACATATCCTTTATAAATCGATATGGCATCTTAGCCAAATAAGACACTTACCTTTTATCTACCTAGCTAAAGCAATACATTCTGTGTTTACTATATATTTCACAGATCTTAAAAGGTATCTATTTGGCTTTTAAATAATGTTCCGTGTGATACATCACATGGAGAGGAATACCCAAGGAGTTCTTTCTTCCACTTTATAAAACAGAATTTGCTCCTCACTACAATCTGAATTCTACATAACCCTTAGATGTGATGGGCTATAGAAGGGGTAGTCAATAGGCAGAGCGTGGACTGCCAGCCACTTCTGACCAGACCCCAAAATCTTCTTATTTAGTTATTATGATTATAGTTATTTTGTTTTTTTAGAAAAAAATATTTTTTCTGGTGTTTGGACCTTGACTATACCTTGACCAAAAAAATTGGACCTTGAAAAAAATAATTGACTACCCTGGGCTATAGTGAGCAGCATACTGCTATAGCAGGAGCCACTAGATAGCGCAGTTACAATAGCTTTACAAACTCTTTATCTTAGCTTGCAAGCAGTAAGTCTCTGAAGAAGTGCTGTATTGTTGTTAGTTTTGAGATGTGAAGTCTTTGGCAGGAGCTGTGACAAACAGCAAAAGGCTGCTTTCTGCCCATCTCTCTCCACTTGGAGTCCATTCTAGGAGCAGAATTGCTCCCTGAGAACCTGGTATTGTTTTTTTTGTTTTTTGCCTGGCATCCCTGAAAGAGGGAATGCCCTGTGTTCTGTTTGCGACCATCTCTGTCCAAGGACATGTGTTTTATTTACACAATATACAACTTACACTAAGAAGATATCCTAACTCTGTCTGCTCCTGTGGAAATCCAACCTGCAAGGCCCCACTATTGCTCAGTAGGAGAGGGACAGTACGTTGCCCTAGCATTGTAGCTGATTCGCCTAGAGACATTCAGTTCATTTATTCTGGAGACACATCAGTGCTGCGATCAGCAAGTTTGTATATTGTGCTGCATCTGTTAACTAACCTAAAATGACAGTAGGTTTGGGCAATGGAGATTTACATGTAACAAACCAAAATGGCTGTATGGAGTAACAGTAATACTTTGCATGGCTGTAGCACCATCTCAACACACTGAATTCATTCTCAGGGCTTGTCCACTTAAAACGCTGCGCCGCTCTAGTGCTTCAGCGTAGATGCTACCCACACCAAAGGGAGGGATTCTTCTGTCAGTGTAGGTAATCCACTGTCCTTTAGAGGTGGTAGCCTGCCAATAGAAAAATTCTGCCATCGACCTACCATTGTCTACCATTGAACAACATAGCTGAAGTTGAGGTATTTAGATCTACTCACCATGGTGTCTTCACTGCAGTAAGTCGACGGCTGACGCTCTCCCATCGACTCCGCCTGCACCTCTCATCATGGTGGAGTACCAGAATCGATGGGAAAGCATTCAGCGGTCGATTTATCATGTCTAGATTAGATGTGATAAATTGACCCCCGTCCATCAATCCAGCGACCAAGTCCTAGGACAGCTTAACTATGCTGCTCGGGGGGCAGCAGAGAGGTGGATTTTTCCCATTCCTGACTGATGTAGTTAAACCAAACTAATTTTCTAGTATAAACCAAGCCTTGGAAACTTCCAGTATGGAAGGGAACAAATGGTTCTTCTTTCACAAAAGGGAAAAGAGAAGTTAAATAACTTGGCCAATGTTGCACTGGAGTCTGTGGTAGAATTGCCTTCCCCTCACGTTTGCTTACAGAGATATAGGATTCATTCTCTGTGTGAGACTCCTATATTATATATATTTAATATAGGAGTCTTACAGAATTTTATATACATATGCTCTCCAACAGATGATTATTCCTTATGAAAATTTTAAACAAAATCAGCAGCATTTGGTACCTTTTTATTCTGGTCACTTTCAACCTGAGGAACTCACACTAGTAAAGCCAGGCTTAGAAGGGTTTTTACTTGAGTTTTACGTGTTAAATTTTATATTTGGCATAACAACAATAATGGAACATAGGTTTGTACCTGAGTGGCAGTCCTACTGCTTCTAGAACAAAGATTTCTGCCTCAATATTTTTCTGTCCTCTGATACTCTCTGCTGCTCACATACTCAGATATACCTTAAAATTAGCACTGAAATAAAAAAACCCACTCAGAAGCCACACTTCTACTCTGCATCTATCTTGTCTGTTGAGATTAGAAGCTCTTTGAGGCTCGCTATTTGTTTGTACAGCCCCTAGCACGATGGGGCTCCAATCATTGTTGGTTATCTTTAAGCACTGCCCTAGGATGGACAGACAAAATAAGAATTATAAACAACAACAGAGACATACAGACAAACATTTTTGTGGCTCACTGACTGAGAGTTACCAAAATATTTTACAATAAAAATAAGTTTGATTTCTTTTGTGTGCAAAACTAATAAAAGCAAGTTTGGCCTGGTTCTTGAAAGCCCAAGCAAAGGTTCCCAATCAGCTTTAACTACACAGAGCTGTTTTTCAACCAATCAAGATAGATTGGTGCATGCAGTACTTTGAGCCCAAAGCAGGAAAATATCTTAAGAATGCCAGTAAATGCTTCTCTCTTTGAACTGGTAAATTGTTCATTAAAATCAATGAGAGGTGATTGATTCCTACTTGAGAGAAAAGTTTCAAATCAAACTGATTTCTGGCTGGGTAAAAATGAGTCTCCAGTCTCACAAGTGGTCTTGAGAGAAGAGAGGAATTCAAAATGTTCAGCTTCCAAAGTCTTAAGTGGAAAACAGAATCCATGGGAGGTATTTAGAACTGCTTAAGTAATCTCCCTTCCTAGGTTTTGTAAAACAGAACAAGAAGTTACTATCAGAGATTGGTATGGGCAAGGAAACAGAGCTTTCCTGCTGAAAAGCTGCATTTGCTTACATGGCACAAACTATGTTTACAACTTTGGAGTTGCATTGTCGCAATAAACAATCGTTCGCTCTTGAGCGGACTCTCTCAGTGTCTCAAGTTCACGTCTGAGTTTACATCTGATTCTTAACATTTCCCTATTCTTATCTCATGTGCCAATATCCATTTAGGTTTATAAAACAGGCGTGCAACACATTCGGAAGAAAAATTGCACTTGTCAAATACTATACTCTATGAAATACCTGTGCAATTTCACTTTTCACCTAGTAAATATCCAATCATTTTCCAGAATAGCCCTTTCCAGTATTCAAATCTGTTTCCATTAATATTAGAAGTTAGGAGGGCTTGGGAGAAAAGGAAGGAATTGATTAAAAGCAGATGGTGTTCATTATCTTGCTAATCACACTTCTGCCATTTGTGTGTGCGTATTTCTTTAAGAAAATGCAACATCAGGCAAAAGTCCCACCAGGGCTTTTCAAATAAAACATTCGCTAATAACACTTCCAATGTTTTATTCCCCTCTCATGAGAAAATCAGCTTGTTTCACATCACCGTTCAGCGGGGCTGGGAAAATGTCTTCGTGATCCAGGCATCAGTTTCACACTTGGAGCTACGACTGCGAGCTTTTGTGGAATGTTTGAGAAAAAGGCAGAAAGGGCCAATGGCAGAATTGCTGCCTTTTCCCCACCTCAGGCCTCTCTGACATTCCTTGAGGGAACCTGGTTAATATTATTGTACCCCAAGTGCATTTCCAATGGGAAATCAAAAAGGGACACTTTAATGGTCCAAGCTGCGCCTAGCAGGGAAGTATGAGGACATGTTAAGTTCAAGCCTCCTGGTCACAGTTGACTTTGAATTTCTTTCTAGTTAGGATTTTCACTATTAGGGTCTGACCCAGCTCTCATTAGGGTCAATAGGAGTTTTGCTATTAATTGCCTGTGGAGAAGAAGAAGAAGAAGAAGGAGAAGGGGAAGCACTGTTACATTTCAGGCCTTGACACTTTTGGTGTTGTTCAGAGGACCAAAACTATTTGCAAATTCAGGTCAAACTCAGCAGAGTTTCAGCCCCTTCCCCCTCTCAAAAAAAGCCGAACATTGTTTTGACATTTCCAAACATTTTGTTTCGAATCATTGATTCGAATCAACATCAAAGCCTTTCGTTCAACCCCAAATCAGGGTGGTGGGGTTTTTTTTGTTTTTTTTTTGTTTTTCTCTTCATTTTGGCAAGAAAAACAAAAAAACCCTCAGTTTTGGTTTGAAACAATATTTTTTTTGGCTGATTTTTTGATTCAGCCACCAAATCCAAAAATGAATTATTCACTCAACTACTTGGCAAATGAAGACAGAGAGCAAGAGAAGATGGTTTATAAAAAGAAATTAATTAGGCCATATTTAAATTTCAGGAATGAAAATGCCCTTTTCATTTATGGTGTTGGAGGCTCTGTGGCTCTTTCTAATTTACAAAATCCAGAAGTCTTTGGTAAAATCCAAGACGTTTCATTGATGCTGCTGTGCTCTGTTAAACAACGGCCAACAGGCAGCTGCACTTCAGTGGTAGAGGAAGCGATTGCTACGATTTTATAGGTCCCAGTCCTGCATTCACATATAAGCAGGTGGACTTGTACCTGCAGGGAGCTCCACTGCAGGATAAAGGCCACCTTTTGTAAAATCAATTTAGAAAATACTTCAGAGCTATTTGAATAATAGGGCCCATAAAAATGTCAATTGTCATTAAAATTGATTTTAAATGAGTCAAATGTGGATACTTTTTCTTTTAAATGATTTAGGAAAAGGTTTTATGGAATGTGGTCGACATTTTCTGCAAGTAGATTCAGTTCAACACAAGTCAAACCCCCCCCAAACCATCGATAGAGTCCCCAAGCATTCACCAGCACGACACTGTGGTGCTTGGGGTCAGGTTTCTAAGCAGCTATTTATGAGATAAATGTTTTGACCACAGTGACTCAAGACTAGAAGATTCATTGTTAACTGTCCTTCTGTGCCAATTTACATGGCACTCAGATAGCTCAGAAGCCATTCAGTTCCTAATATGCCTTTACACCAGAGCTAGAAGAGGACTCTATAGAACCGTAATGATCTAGCAGGCCTCCAAATTTGACTCCTTTCAGGCAACCCCCTCTCGATCCTGGATCCCCCTTGATTTCCGTTTGGAGTCATATTGTAGGATTGGGGGGACCTAAGCAAGAAAGCACTTGGTTTTGGCGTGGGGTTAAGGGTGAGTGTAAGGGAAGCAGAGGAGGAAAGTGTGTTTGTACCTTGTCTATAGGGGGGAATTTAGGGAAAAAAATCCTATTGATTCAGTTGTATGCATGAATAACGCAGTCCCTGGGCTGTACCACACATGCCAGAGGGCTTCAGAAATATACCCAGTGCACCACACACTCAATTCTATTTTAACTTGCTGTTTTATGTGGGGGAACTGAACAGCTTAGGCAATCGCTAACAGACTCGAGCCAGCCCGAATCAGGAAGGATTGGACATTGGTACCATTGCAGTTGGTCCTGTCCCATCTCCACAGTTGGCACTGATTTTATCCAGAGCTTTCAGGATCCCAGCCACATGCTGAAAGAGAAGCCGAAACAAACCAGGAGGGTAATGATGAGAAGGCTGTTGGGAAGAAAATATGCTCTGACTATGCAGATGTAGTCATGGGCCAGCTGCATACACGGTAATAAAAAAGCCCTCTAAAGGCACCTATTGACTAGCTCTGTTTTCCTGGGTGTTGCCATGTCAACAGAGAGACACAAATTAGTTGGATTTCATGGTATGGACACATTCATCTGGCTCCAGAGTGTTTAACAGGCTGGTTGCAGCATGGGCCATGGATTATTTGGGTTGGAAGGGACCTCAGGAGGTCATCTTGTCCAATCCCCTGCTCAAAGGGGGGCTAATATCCAAATGGCCCCCTCAAGGATTGAACTCACAACCCTGGGTTTAGCAGGCCAATGGTCAAACCACTGAGCTATCCCTCCCCCCTGGATTCCCCAGCCCGTTGACCTGAATGAAAGCAGCATGCACTTTGGCGGCAACAGGCTCTGGCATCCATGCCACTGTACGTATCCCTGAGGTGTGTGGTTCTTGTATTTGCATCAGTGGGCAAGTAAAATTAGATTGTCCTGAATACACGGTTGCAGGTCATGCCCGCTCCTTCTGCAGGAGTGCTTGCAACTGTAGGCCAGTCACTGGGTTTCAGTTCCCAGCCCTCTCATTTTGTGCAAGAGGGAAAACAAAAGGCCATTAAGCACTGTTTTTCCTTTCAAAGATTCTAAAAAGGGGAGAGAGAACGTGGTTGTGTGTGCGTTAATTACAGTGAAGGAGGATACATGACAGTTTGGAGTCGTCTCAGGCTGTGAAAGATGTAATTAAATGAAGAGCAGAGACTAAAGCTATCCCTCCACGACATGCAGTTGTGGTGGATACCCAATGCTGAGCTCACACAGAGATTCAGCCAGCATTTTTTCCTAGTCGGCAACCGCTCAGAGAATCTGGCCTCCATCACCCAAAACTCTCAGCCAGAAGCCTCTTGACTACTTTTTGGTAAAAATACATCACAAGACATTTTCCATTTAGTCAACATCTCATGCAGCTATGGAAGAGCACGGTGAAACACGTGCTTGTGGCTAGGAAATAAACAGCACTGCTGTGCATTTACATTATTCCACAGCCCTGTGCGGTAACTCACTAGTCAGTGAACATGTTATATTGTGACTATGCAAAACCAACCTGTCACTTACCATTTGGTACTTTGGAGAGGAGTTGCAAACAGGTTAGACTCCAGATGAGTTGTCATAGTTTCTCAAATGCAGACAAATCTGTTGCCCTGTCTCTAAAACACACAAGCCAGCTGTGCTGATCTGTTCAGTATCCATGCATCAGCAGCAAGATGGCAGGGAGATTGAAAACCAGAGCCAATTATGGGATGGAACCGGAGGAACTGTGGGAAATTCACCACACAATGTTCCCAGAATAGTGCTGGTATCCCACAATGCACTGCAAAAACCCTCCTAGAAGGCAGTGAGTCGAGACTCCAGATGAGAAAGACCCTTCCCTGGATAAAGTGAGCATGTAAATTCCAGGGGAGGTTGAGTTCTCTCTGGGCAGAAATGTCTTAGGCTGGGGTGTTCAAAGGAATTAGGTGCTCAAACACCACAAATGTAATGGGAGATGGGTGCCTAATTCACTTAGTCTCCTTTGAAAACTGAAGCCTACATTTTTATTTATTTTTTTTTACAGCAGAAACAGCATTTTTCTTTCTCCTTCACATCACTCACAGGGTTAGATTCTCATTCAACCTTTTTAAAATGAGACCGAACATGGAAAAGTTCAGCCAAAAAAAGACAACTTTTCACAGGAAAAAGCTCCTTCTCTCTGAGGGGTGTAGGTGTTTTTGCGGAAAGAGGCAGGACTCCAGCTGTTATTAACAATAGACAGAGGTGGTGATATTTATTACAGCTAATGTAAACACAGTTCATAGTGGACCACAAGCTTAATATGAGTCAACAGTGTGATACTGTTGCAAAAAAAGCAAACGTGATTCTGGGATGCATTAACAGGTGTGTTGTAAACAAGACACGAGATGTCATTCTTCCGCTGCACTCTGCGCTGGTTAGGCCTCAACTGGAGTATTGTGTCCAGTTCTGGGCACCGCATTTCAAGAAAGATGTGGAGAAATTGGAGAGGGTCCAGAGAAGAGCAACGAGAATGATTAAAGGTCTTGAGAACATGACCTATGAAGGAAGGCTGAAGGAATTGGGTTTGTTTAGTTTGGAAAAGAGAAGACTGAGAGGGGACCTGATAGCAGTTTTCAGGTATCTAAAAGGGTGTCATCAGGAGGAGGGAGAAAACTTGTTCACCTTCGCCTCCAATGATAGAACAAGAAGCAATGGGCTTAAACTGCAGCAAGGGAGATTTAGGTTGGACATTAGGAAAAAGTTCCTAACTGTCAGGGTAGTTAAACACTGGAATAGATTGCCTAGGGAAGTTGTGGAATCTCCATCTCTGGAGATATTCAAGAGTAGATTAGATAAATGTCTATTAGGGATGGTCTAGACAGTATTTGGTCCTGCCATGAGGGCAGGGGACTGGACTCGATGACCTCTCGAGGTCCCTTCCAGTCCTAGAGTCTATGAGTCTAACATCTACATTATGAGAAACAAGAAGTAACTACAGTCATGCAAGAATTAATATTTACTTATCAGGCACAGCTGAGCCATATAAACTTAGCCGGGGATTGCTTCTTAGGCTGGGAAGAAAAGAGTAACCAAACAAATGATTAAAAATAATAAGGGAAAATAAGTTTAACTTTGTTTCTTTTTTTCACCTCAAGTCATTTGGGTGTGGTGGTTTTTTTCCTATCTGAATCTCCTGGTGAGTTCAACACTGGGTGTCCACCACTAAAGCATTCTGCAGAATCTAAACTATTCCCTGTCATTGGGAGGGGTGTGTTCTATATACACACACACATAAAATGTTGTGGTGGACCAGTCACTGCTCTCCAACCCTCCTGAACTTGGGGGGAATCAGATCATTGGAAACTGGGGCCAAACCACCAGATGAGGTTTTCCACATCAAAACGTATTAGAGATGTTTCAGCCTCTGACTGTATTAGAGATATGCCAAAATGGGAAATGTTCCTTATGGAAAAAGTCTTAAGGAATTTAATAAGGATGAAATAACAGCATTCTATGGAAATTACTCTAAAACCAATAGAATTCAATAGAAAATAAGATATTTTCAACAGAGCTTTTTTAAAAAACCTGTCCTTAAGAAGTCAGTAGCAGGGATCGAATTCTCTATTAAATTCTAAAGGAAGGCTACAATAAAAAAAAATAGAAAGCTTATTATTTTGTATTCAGTTCTATAGGGCTCTTTCCTATGGGCTTCATTTGAAAATTTCATCCCGAACATCACAATGTGGGAATTCAGCTATAATTTAACAGATCAAGATACATTAAATAGATTTCATACATACAAATGTAATCTCTCAAGCACATACTAAAAATATGCATGTGTATTACATACATTCTGGAAGCATTATTCACAATTCCCTAGTTTAAGGCTGAGATGAATTTTTCACTCAAAGCAGGAATTCAACCCCTTTGTTACATGTGAAGAATACAGTATATATCCTCCTCCTTACCACCATGCACACTTCCTGAGGACTGAGGCAGTTCCTGAAAATTTACAAACAGTTCAGTTAGTTGATGTATTAATATGGATTTTTTAGGGAAAGAATCCTTTAAGAAGATTTGCATTCAGGGTCGGACTATTTTTTGACCCGAATGTTATCAGTAATGGAATAACATAGACCCTTCAAACTTCCTAGAGAGTTACAGCCCACTAAAATCCTGTTCTTAGGCTACATTTGAGGAATGTTCTTTATTAGGATTAATTGTCTCTCTCTTCTCCCACTCCTCCACCACCATCATTCTTCATAACAGAGAGTTTACTCTTCAACCTCTGCTGAAGGAAAATTCCATAGAGCAGCGGTTCTCCAACTGGGCTCCACAAGTCATGTCCAGGGCCGCCAGCCCCGCTGATCAACTCCTCCCACTCCTTTGCAGTGCCTCCTGCATGCTATGGAACAGCTGTTCAGCGGCGTGCAGGAGGTGCTGGGAGGGAGGAGGAGGAGAGGCAGCAGGCCGCGCTCAGGGGAGAGGGTGGAAAGAGGCAGGGAAGAGGAGGGGCAGGGACAAAGTGGGGGTGGGAAGAGGTGGAGTGGGGTGAGGCCCTGTGGGCAGGGGTGGAGTGGGGGACAGGGCCTGAGGCTGAGTGGGGATTGAGCACCCCCGGGAAAATTAGAAGCTGGCTTGGAGGTTCATGAAAATTTTTAAATCGAAATAGGGGTCCTCGGATTGTGGAATTTGAGAACCGCTGCCATAGAGAACTGTCCTCTTTCAAAATGGCTGCCATAGTCCATCCCAACACTATGAGAAGACAAAAAAAAAAATCTAATGCATCTTGAAAAATCAGTTTAACTTGGGACCACAAACGCCAGAATGCTGTATCTTGGTTAGTGCAGAGTGGCCACAGGGAAGAGCTAATGTTGTTCGGTTGCCCTGTGCATTTCCAGACTTTAACAAGTTTAGATTTACAACATTCCTGTACACGTGTTTTCCCTACATTACTAATATGGACACTAAATTCAATTTTAATCTGGGGGAAAAATTTGTGTCTACACACCGCTATCTACAAAACATCCAAGCAAATGTGTTTTTCTGCAGTTTCAAAGAACCACTCCATACTCTCAGTTTAGAGTCTCTTAGTAACTAATGATTCATGTAAGATGAGGCTATAAAAAATACATTTGCTTTTTTCCGTTTCCACACAGCCCCGAGCAATTCAGCCCTGAGATAACCCTCGAGCTAGTGTATTGCATAGATATGCAAGTCTCCACCTCTGGCTATAGGACTCAGCTTCAACTGCTGAATTAATATTTATCCTTGTATGGTTGTAGTTGCCTCTTGTCTGTCACCATAGATAGTATATGCGATCCGTTAAATTTCATAAATGTCACAAAATGTGTTTGCCAAAGTAATTGCATCCAGGCCTGGAAAATCAAAAATGGAACATGTGGATAAATTTAGATTGTTCAAAGGCAGTATATGCTGATGTTGCATTAAGACACTGACAGCATTGTAATCAGAAGTGCATGCAATGCATTTACAAATCGCTTAGCAGAGATTAAAAAAAGTGTAATTAAAGTGCATTTCAGAATTTATAATCACAGTGCACACTATTGGTTAATTATTCAAATTCTAATCACTAGCTTGTGGGTGAACAGACACCCTGATTAGGGTCTGCTATACTCCAAAGGCAAATGCTCATCTTCAGCCTAGCGCTGCTCCCATTGAAGTCAGTAGGAAAACTCCCATTGATTTCAGCAGGAACAGATCTGGGCCAACACTATGTGCTTTGAAATTCCCATCCTGGATGGACAGGCATAACTGCTATTGACAACAACAATGGGGGGATTGCATTGTTAATGCAAGGCTTCCAGACCCGGTGAATCAGGTTACCTCTGAAGTTCATGGAAAAACTTCAATTGCTTAACTGTCCTGATAGTTAGGCAGTTTTTTCAATCTTCTCTCATAGGTCTTTTTTTTAAAACAACCTTTAATCATTTTTGTTGCTCTTCTCTGGACTCTCTCCAATTTGTCCACATCTTTCCAGTCCTGGGCATCACAATTCTGGACACTATACTCCAATTGAGGCCTAATCAGCACAGAGTAGAGTGGAAGAATTACTTCTTTTGTCTTGCTCACAACACTCCTGCTACTACATCCCAGAATGATGTTCACCTTTTTTTTTTTTTTTTGAAGTGTTAACATTGACGACTCATATTTAGCTTGTGATCCGCTATGACCCCCAGATCCCTTTCTGCAGTATTCCTTCTTAGGCAGCATTTTGTGTGTGTGTAACTGATTGTCCCTTCTTAAAATGGAACTCTTTGCATTTGTCCTTATTGAATTTCATCCTATTTACTTCAGACCATTTCTCCAGTTTGTCCAGATCATTTTGAATTCTCCAAAGCTCTTGCAACCCCTCCCAGCTCAGTATCACCTGAAAACTTGACAAATGTACTCTCTATGCTATTAGCTAAATCATTGATGAAGATATTCTTCCTCATACCATGATGCACGATGTTGAATAAGGGGCAGTTCCCAGAACAGGTTGCACTGTGGGGTGCAGAACATTCATCAGACTGACACACATTTTCATACACACCATTTTGAGATGGACCATGCTGGGTATGTTTGTAAATGAATAGATGTAGATCCATCCACTGTGTCTTTATCACTCATACTCTCCCCTAAACTTTTACACAACAAGGAGAAACTACTGCAAATTCTGGTGTTCATCCAGAAAATCCTGCTCCTACCCACACACTCATGTTCAGCTGCAATTTTTAAATTGCTAACATCTCCCAACCCTCTTCCCATCTTCAATGCCTGACACCAAACTCATAACCAAGACCCACCAAATCATAGGTCTCCTGCTGTAGAAGACGGGAAGCATTCCCTGAGACGTGGTTGAACACCAGCAGGTTTGGGGAAACATAAGAATGGTCATACTGAGTCAGACCAATGGTCCACCTAGCCCAGCATCCTGTCTTCTGACAGTGGCCAATGCCAGGTGCTTCAGAGGGAATGAACAGAACAGGGCAATTATTGAGTGATCCATCCCCTGTTGTTCAGTCCCAGCATCTGGCAATTGAAGGTTTAGGGACACCTGCAACGTGAGGTTGAATCCCCAACTATTTTGAGCAATAGCCCTTGATGGACCTATCCTCCATGGATTTATCTAATTCTTCTTTGAAAGCAGTTATATTTTTGCTCTTCACATCGACTGGCAATGAGTTCCTCAGGTTAACTGTGCATTGTCTGAAGAAGTACTGCCTTTTGTTTCTTTTGAACCTACCGCCTATGAATTTCATGGGGTGTTCCCTGGTTCTTGTGTTATGTGAACAGGTAAATAACACTTCCTTATTCTGGGTTTTATTATCATTATCTATCACAGCATCCCCCTCTCCCCGCCCCACTTGTTGTCTCTTTTCTAAGATGAACAGTCCCAGTCATTTTAATCTCTCCGCTGATAGAAGCTATTCTATACACCTATTCATTTTTGTTGCACTTTTCTCAATTCTAAGAGATCTTTATTAAGATGTGGTGACCAGAACTGCATTGTATTCAAGGTGTGGGCATACCAGGGATTTATGTAGTGGTGTTACATTTTTGTCTTATTATCTATTCCTTTCCTAATGGTTCCCAACATTCTGTTAGGGTTTTTGTTTGTTTGTTTGTTTTTTGACTGCTGCTGCACATACAGTGTATGTTTTCAGGGAACAGGAGCACTGAGGTCAATCTTACTCTTCTGTCTCCCTCCCTGTAGAAATGAATTAGTTTTCCTATCAAAGCATGGCTTAGCTGTATTATATTGTTGCCCCTTCTTCTGACACTTCGCAGGGCCCTGAAGATCGGCTCCCTGGAGGAGGAGAAATCAGTGATGCAGAGTCCAGGTATATTGTAAGTGTAACTTATTTTATTTACATATCCACCAGTCCTGGAACAAAGGTAGCCAAACAGCATGTGCAACAATCACTTCTTCTAGGAATCTCAGACTAGCACCAATGCCCAGTTTCCAAACAGCAATTCTGCTTCATAAATTGAATGTAATCACAGACAAAGGCAGAGAACAAATTTTCCTGTTGGCTGCACAGCTCCCTCTCCAGAAACCTTGCAGAACAAAATTACCACCACATTATGTCTTCCCAAGACTGAACACTTTCTCACAAAGTTAAGAAAAGACTGTGTGTCACAGCTCCACCTGGTGACAACTACTACCATGTTTTTTTAAACAGACTATTGGAAGTTTGCAAGTTTATGAGGATTGCACCAGTATGGGCCATAGCTATGGATTTATGTAAATTTGCCAATGAATGTACAAGTGCATGGAGCAGGATGTTCCTTTCTCTGATCTATGTAAAGTATAGAATAGAGTAAATGCTTCCAAATTAAAAACAAACACATTCCAAAGGCCATAAATGGATGGGGCGGGGATGTTTTTCCATAGACCTGGCATGAGTGTAAAAGCTATCATAACCTTCTCCAAAATAAAATTGTGCATGTGTATATTGCACACGCCTCTTGCTGAACAGATTCTCTCAGTATCAGGGATACTGGCACAGCCTACATGCTGTTATTTGTCTAGAACAATATCCAAACTATAAGCAACGTACATAAAACTGGAAATATGTGAAATACGGTGACCTCAAAATACAGATCATTTGTTGCTCCACTCATCTAGTAGAAATGAATGCATACCACACGTGAGACGCAACATTATTCTCTGCCCCACACCAACACGTGAACAGCAACTGTGAGAGAAAGCAATGGAGTGTCATGTCACATGATTCACGGAGGGAGGAAAGAAATCAGTGCCAGATGTGCTGGTCAGCACAGGATGCTAACAACAAGACATGCAAGTTTGTTGTATTCACATGAAACTTCTGTTTCAAACTTCCCACTAGTTTTCCTCAAAAAGCAATTACTGAAGATCTAAGTAAACGGTGCCATCTAGCTTATCTGTACTCCCTCGCCGTTTGCCTTTGCACGTCTTCTCCTGTGTGCTGTTGGAAGTGTTTTCACAAGCGAGGCCAGTGACCAACTCCTCCTCACACCTCATCAGTTACTTTCCTCTGGAGAATTGTTACTTATAGTGAAACTCTTTTTGCTAGAGGCTCAGGGGGCTAATCCAAAGCCCATTGAGACAGAATAGTTCACGGGATGACTCCCATTAACGTCAGTGAACGTGAACTACTTCAGATGGGGTCAACTGGGAGCAATTAACTGTGGGGCTATTTCTAACAAAGGCCGAAACCAGCGTGTGTTTGTTTTTAAATGACATGTGGACCATGCCCCAAATTCTGCTTGCTTTACTCACACGATCAGTCATGCTGACCTCACTGGAGTAAAGTGAGCAGGATTTGAGTCATCATCCATCAGACAGGATCATTCAACTGCTGGTCTTAGCTTGTAGCCAATATAGGAGCACCAGACTCATGACTGTATATTCCTGGCTTTTAAATTTTGTGTCTATCATAAACCACAATCCTATTATTCTAGCATGGAAGACATCTATTCAGTAATGAAACTGCAGTTTGTTTCATTACTTCTTATGAATGCAATCCAGGAAAAATGAAGCCAAGATTCATTAACCTTCTACTACAGCAGCTTGGAATGTTTGGAGGCTGGGAGACGCTAGGCACTAACAATACAAAAAACAATATTAATATTGATAACCAGTGGACCTTTTAGCAAGCACAAGATGTTGCTCCCCAAGTGCACCTCAAATCAGATTTACATTCCAGCCTGAGAAAGGAAGCTTGAATAAAGAATCTATTTGATCCAGATTTGTACCTAACATTCAGAATCCATCATTAAAACGACATAAAAGTTTGTCCTTCTCAAAACATGCAATATTTGCAGTGGAATGTCTAGCACTTGTTGCTGGCCAGCTCCATTATATTGCTCAGTTTTAACCAAATTTCATTTTTGAGAAGAACTCTCTAAGCAGTGGTAGAAATTACAACACATTGGTCAGACTGAAGCTTCCTGTTTTTTTCAAAAAGGCATGAAGATCTTAAGAGCTGAATTCTTGCTAAGTTTCCAATGTCAAGTGCCGAAATTTATAGAACCACACATATGTATTTAAGCTTCTAATTCTATTCATGACAGATGTTTGGATTTCTGATAAACATTCAAACATTTAGATGTTATTCAGCCTCTTGGATCTCTGAAATTGGGCTGACACTCAGAAGAACAGGCTCTCAGGGGAAATTTCACATGGGGTTCTGTGCTGTTGAACGACAAATCCCACCCAAGAAAAGCTTTTCCTTCCAGGATTTCAGCCTCTTGTTTCCCCACTACACAAATGGATCTGGGAGGCACAGGAGCATGAGAAAATGTCAACAGTTAATGGGATGATTTTGAAGTAACCAAGAGGCTCAGAATCCAAATGAATCCATCTATATTGATAAAAATATATTCCTAGATAGTCAGCCATCCACTGCAGTAGTTTCCTTATTTCTTCTGCGTTACAATCACAATGTATGTCCAGCTCATGCTTTTCCTAAACTTGTTTTTAAAACTTGCTTGGTGAACCCAAACAGACCATCCTCGCCCCACCACTTTGCACCATACCCTGGTGTCTGGTCATTGACTACCATGACATATGTGAGCACTAGGAGAAAGAGGTTGGTATAAATTTCTCTCATGTGGTCCGGGGGTGGAGGGAGAAGAGGAGGAGGAGAAGGAGAGAGAAAGGAAATGGCTTGGCCTGGGGCTCAAATCATGCCTCTACCATGGATTGCTTGTGTGACTGGCTGAGGCCCCTCCTCTCTGTGCCTCAGTTCCCAGCTCTTAAAATAGGGATAATAAATACTCTCTCCACACACACTCCCACTTTTGTCTGGCTTGTCTCAGTCTCTTGCTACGTCTTTGTGCTTACTTATTTGTAACTATTGCTTAATTTATCGATCTAGTCTATATAAGTAGCAGCTTGGGAATTCATGCACATCTGTGCTCTGCCAGCAAATCTGCACCATTGCAAACTGTGGTGCTTGCTGTGTTTAACACATCACTTGTCTTCAAATTCTCTCCAGTAACAGGTGGTTTTAAAAAAAAACGCAGAAACACTCAGTGTTTAGGACTCTGGCCCTCAGTAATTATCCTTTTTTTGATGCTTGTCAAAGGTTACTCAGGAAGATATTCCCAAAGAGGATGTCAGCATTTAAAGGCTCCAGCATTCAGCCTGTCACAAAGCAGTTAACTGCTTCTAGCTCCTGCTTTGGATCAAGCTTTTTGAGACAGCAGCAGTTTTCAGCTTCTGTTCAAGATCTGATCTGAGACAACAGTGTTTTCTCTTTAACTAAATTGGCAATGCCACCTAGTGCACATCTGGGGAAACAGCAGATTATTAAATGAGTGACGAGCCCGTAAGAAATCAAATGTGGAATGCCAGGGTGTTCACAACACCGGGGGGGGGGGGGGCTCCTACACCTAACATGTTCAAGACCCCGCCTCAGATTCCTGCAGAGTTGTTAATTTTCACAAGAAATTATGTTCCTAGCTCTTTCTGCCAGTGGAAATATCCTTCTGAGTGTGACCCAATTTGAGTCTGCAGCTGAAACACACACCCCAGCTTCCCCACTGCTGGAGGATTTGGTGAATAAGCCTGTTGCATGAAGACAGATGCTAGATTTATTTGAAGGGACACCTTCATTAAATATGCAATAAATGTTACATAGATTGGATGTTTGTTTTACCTCAACAGAGGACTTTTTTCCCCCCCCACAGCCCGTCCCTAACTCTACTCCTTGAGATAGCACATCCTGGGTTACCAGGAAAATCCTGGATTTCTTGGGAGGAAGGGGAATGCCTTGCTTTCCCAAATGAATCTTCTGAAATGTAGGTCAGTTTAATTGGCTAGTAGCCTTCCTCTGCTCTGAGCTCCTTGGCATCAGTCCCCGCAGTGTGACTAGAGAGGGTAAAAATTCTCTCTTCTAAATATTTTTCTAACAGAATTTATTTTCAACAAACTGGCAATTTTCACAAAAAATTCCTTTTTTCTACAAAAACTGGAAAAGTCCTTACGAAACTAAATTTTGCACATACATGTATATGACTGACTATCTTTTACTAAAACCTCAGCTTTTAGTAAGTGTGGGTTTTGCAATCAAACTATTTCAATAGTAATTTACATTTAAACTGACATTTTGATTTAAATATATTGATAAAAATATTACAATTTTGTTTTGCAAAAACAAAAAAAATGGGTTCATTTTGACCTCTGCAAAGTGGACGCAGCTTTAAAATATCTCGGCAAGTCATTTTCTGACCCGTTTTAAAAACAATTAACTTTTTGCTGATTGTTTAAAAAATGACATTATAATCAGAATAAAACCCAAAGCCATTTACACAAACTGTGCTCAGTTCTCCAGTATAGCTCAGACAGTAACCAGCACCTTTTAGCTATTTCATAACTATAGGAAGCTGAGGGAACATTTAATGTATCTAGACATTAGTCTCACTTTCCTACAGAAATGGGTTTTAATTCATGGGCCTGTATCTGAACTGTGTTATACCTTTCCCTGCCGAAATCAATGGGTGTAACAGAGTGGGAGTATTAGGGCTGAAATGGTCATTATAGCAGGATTTATTAATTTGGGGACGGAACAGAGGAGATATTTTACTTTGGCACCAATGTGTTCATTAAGGGTTAAATTCACCCCAGCATGAAGAAATCACACAAGAGCCACATTTAATCCCTGCACTGAAGCTGCATGAAATGGGCCATGGTAAAGCCTTAATTCAGCTGTCATTGAAATCAGTGGGCGTCATTCCATTTACTTTAATTGGAGTTGGATCAGTCCCCAAATAGGAACTGGATGAACCTAAACTGGCAGGATCAGGTCCTAAACTAACAGCTCCTGACATGGCGCAGAGTTTTAAAACATTTAAATAACTAATATTGTTCCAGGGCCTGTACTTTAAAATAAATTAAAACTAATACTTTTTAATAGACATTAATTCACACCAATGGAATCACTGCTTCAAAAGCTAAAGTTAATAAGCCCAGCTGAAGCACTACATATTCTGTACATTAAAAGATCCAAATACACTAAAATATTGACCACATTCCTTTGAAATTAAATCATATTTCCTTTGAATTACTCACTGATCTTGGCTGAGCAGCGCTTGACATCTGGTGCAGTTAAACTGCAACCTGGATGGCCAAAGTCTGCCACTAATTTTGAAAGAAGAAAACCAATTTAAAGTGATGTGTTCTCATAAACACACTCAGACGTGTTATGCAAATATTGCCTGGCTTGGTCGAGGACAGAAATGAAACGACTGCCACAAATTAGAGGCTTAACTAGAACCTTGTCCTCGCTCAATGGATGAGCGCACCATCAAGGTTACACCTTAACAGGAGAGCAACTGTTTGCAGTTATTTGCTTGGGGAGCTATTTAGTAGAGGTTTCTGCTATTCATGTCTACACTCACCTGAGGAAACCTGCATACAGCAGGAGCCCCGCTTCTTACTCTCATTATGAAGATCCCAAGATCCATCCTAGTGGTCTTAATTGCATTCACTTAACACGTCTACATGAGGCCAAGTCTGCAGGAAAAAGGCCTCCCCATGGCCTCTCCTGCATCAGTGCCTCCTCGGTGACCTCAGTGGTGTTACCCAATAGCCTGTGTCTTTAGTGGGATTTCCCAGGCTCCCAAAGCCTCTGGACTTCCTTTACTGCTGCAGCAAAAGTGACATTAAACACATCAAAAGGGAAGAAAGTCCACAGAAGAGCCTTAACATGGTCTGGAGTCAGTTAGAGCAGGGGTTTGGGTTGGGTCGTTTGGTTTGTCATGACTTTGAAAATATACGGAAATTTATTTCGTGTCAATATTTTTCCCCCAAAAAAGAAACCGAGTCAGGGAAAGGACTAGAAGAGAACAGGCGCGCCAAGAGGTCACCTAACTGAAGCCAAGTGTAGCCAAGCAGGGTAGCTGAAGATAGTGCTTGTCCCAAAGTGTTCTGCTGATTTTCTGTAGTCTGACTTTTGCAGCATGTTTTACAGACTCCAAGATTTCTAACCTGAGATAAAAGAACAAGGACCAGCAGAAATATTAAGATGAGCATATCAATGACACGGAGAAGAATGCTGGTCTTTGAATGATTAGATCTCTTGTTGTTAGTGAGCAGGGAATTCCCAATCATCGCCTGTCTGTTCTGGGCCCCAAAGAAGCAAGTGCTCCCACTCTCATTCATCCCTGGGGAAATAAATGCTTTTGGAGAAATCAGCAGGAAAGGAAAAAATTAACAAGGCCCACGTGCAGGTTTTCAGGTTTACTCAGCCAGAATACCCACGGAACACTATCCTAGCCATGCAAATAGGGTTCGTTGCCTTATGGCTAATGAAATATACATCTTCTTAAGAGCACCAGAAATTAATCCCACCACATCATTTTTAATTCATTCTTGGACAGCTGGGTTTGAAGGTACTTCAATCTTCATAGCGTTTAAGGCAAGAAGTCTTACTTCCTGCACAACACAGGCCATAGATTCTCAGCCAATGATTCCTGTGCCAGACCAAAGCATAGCTTTTTAGCTCCTATCGTTTAATGTTTGTTAATGATTTGAAGGGCGGGAAATAGACAGCATTCAAAATCTGTTAGAGTTAATCCCGGGGGCAACATTTGGGTGAACATTTGTTATGACAGGGTGCCTCAAACCCACTTCAGTTCCTTGTATACTCATCTGACGCAGCCGGAAACCTTTCATGGACACCCAGGTTTATACCCCTGTGGCGCAGACTCCTCCCCCCCCCCGGTTTATTCTTAAAATCCAAACTGTGATTCAATGGCTCTCCCATTTTGGAATGATGATTGTCAGACCAGCTCAGAATGGGCACACGTCAGTAATGTGCTTTAGAGAAACATGCCAAGAAAAAACACCCTTGAAACAAAAAGCATAGTCCAAAAAGGATTGTAGCTATAACATTTGTGCTATTTACAAGGTCAGCATCCAGTAGAGGAAACATGAAATAAAATGGATGATGAAAAAAGGGGCATTACTGCAAAACTCACTAGTAGATTGACAACGCTAGAAGAAAACCTGCTGCTGTAATTGAAAATAAATGAGCTCAGCAAAATTTGCCAACGTCCATTCACAGAACAGGGAGGCTTTGGTCCTTTAAAACCATGTGCCTCCAACACAGCATGCATAAGTGGGCTAGAGAGAACCGCTAACTTTGTTCTCTGCTTCCTTGCATCTCTCTTGCTGAGAAGTCAGGAGATACCGGTCAGGATTTCAGTTCTGGTTAATTTAAAATGACATTGTCTTTGGATCCATGCCATGGGTGGAGTGCAGCAAGGGAGGATGGTCACACAGTAAGATTAAAGACTTTGCACAAGGAACAGGAGTTGAACATTCTCAGTGTGTTTTCCCTTCCTGGTCCTTATTTTTTGGTTTACTTCAACCCTCAATGTATGAAAACTACAGCATGCAATTGTATCAACTTCCCTTAGCCCATATAAGGGTATCACCTATTGAGCCTTTCAGAAAGTTGACCTAGGAGCAACAGTGTTTACTGGAAAAGAATAGTATATTTTTTTCATGTACAGACCGCAGGTCGGTCCACCGGACTCTTGGCCAACAGCAGCTGATCACTCTGCAGATTGTTCAGCTGCATCAGGCTTCTGCGGCAAAGCAAGACGAAGCATTTATGGGCTCCGAAGGAGAGCAAGCCAGCCCATCTCAGCAGAGGAGTTTCTCACACCAAATAAATACCTGCATATTTATTTCAAGGTCTGTTTCCACTGAACGGACCGAGAAGGTGGTGGCGGTAGTGAAAGGCAGTGTGTTGTAGTACACAGGGCAAATGTATCCTTGGACAAGTCACTTCCTCTCGGCATCTCTTTTTCACTTCCAACCTGTCTCTTTAGATGGAAACCCTTGCAGGCGGGGAACGGTCTCTTACTAGGGTTTGCACAGTGCTTCGCTGAATGAGCCTCCCCGTCTCAGCTGGGACGAGGTGCTGCCGACCACTTACCCACGTGCACAGCTTTACACTCAGCCACCTGCCCCAGAAGACAAGCTACTAGAAGATGCAAGAGCAGCACAGGCTTAGAGAGGTGAGGAAAACAGTGGCTGCATTGTCTAGCCACCTACCATATTCTTACAGCTGTAATACCCACTGTCCAACGTTACCTTTTTGCATCAGATTTTAGGGTGAGGGGAAAACTCATGCTGAAGTGTTTCTCTCTATTTGTATTAAATGAAAGCAGCACCATTAAGGCCAGGAAGTCACCAGTCCTATTTGTAATGAAAGAGCCCTTTTATATCGCCATGCACACCGTTGAAGTGAACCGCAGTTCCGGACACAGCCCCTTTAGCTGTTGATACAAAATCGGATTATATATTTCACGCTTGCAAAATGCTGACAATCTATGAAAGCTAGGAGGAAAATACCCCCATGTTTGTAGCATGGGAATATTTTACACTTCTGGGAACACTTATTTGAAGAACACCAAGTACTTTAAAAAACCCACCCGGGTGAAATAATCCTAGCCCCAATTAAGTCAATGGCAAAATTCCCATTGACCTCAATGGAGCCAGGATTTCTTCCCAAGTCTCAATGCAGCACTGATGTCAGTACTGGTCTTATTTTACAAGCGGGTAAACTGAGGCACAGAGCAGTGGGCTTACTTTCCCTAGGTCTCACACAGGAAAACAGCAGCGGAGTCCGTGAAGAGAACCCAAGCATCCCAGCCTTCAGTCCCCAACTCCAACAGTCACTGGAGGCAATGTACTGAGGTTGTGCAGTCCTAAGGCAGTGAAGAAAATGGCCAGTTGTTTCCAGTAACGTATGTCCCTCCTTACACAAACACATTTTCACTTTTGCCTCAAAGTCGTCTGAGAGGCTGAATGAGCCTCTGTCTACCCAGGAGCATAGTGCAGCACAAACGAATGACACCGGCTATCTACTTAGCCTGGTGGGGTCAGAGTGATGGCTTGGCCACCATCCACAGTTTTATGGACTTGCTGCAAGGTCTTTGGTGCCCAAACAGTATGATCTATCATGTCAGCACAGGACTAATTGTACTCTTCTCACCAGATAGCTTCTGTTGCCTGACCTCTGTAGGGATCAAGCATAGTACTCCCTAATTCTTACATAGCTGTTGTCTTTTCCTGTTTGTATACATAAGGTCTTTGCGATTCTGCTGAAGGAAAACTCCCATTGTCTGTTCTGTCCTCGTTGGAGCACTTGTATCCTTCCATCTGCTGGAAACATGAAATCAGTCTGTCCAGGGGAAGTTTACTGTATCTTGGCATTTAAAGAAAAGGTATAGCTTGTGTGCTAACAGTATCGCCTTCAACAGGAAGTCTAGAGTCAGAGTTTTGCTGTATGTAACATCCAGGGCATTTAATGCATCACATTTTTTTAATGGTAAAAAAACCCTTTCAGCTAACTAGAGCAGTGATACTTAGACTGAGGCTCCGAAGCCACAAGTGGCTCTTCAATGGGTCTCCTTTGCAGCACAGGGTATTAAATCACGCAGTGTTTTAATTATTAACCAATCTAAGCTATTAACCAATCAGGATGCTTTTATTCTGTTATTAACCAATTGCAGTTGATAAAATAATACTTGAGCAGTCATTTTGCTGTGAGAATGAGAGAGAAAATTAAACAATGAATTCACACTACTTTTGGGTAATGCTGATTGCTAATTTGGCTCCTAAACCACTGAGGTCTGAGTATCACTGAACTGGAACACGTAAGGTTTATCCAAAGACAATGCATTTTTGTAATACTTTCTTATCGCCTTGGCCTCTGGCTTAATACAACACTCCACATACTGACTAACCCTATCAAGGTTACGCTTGCATATCAGAGAATATAATCCACAATCGTTCAGAATCACATGCAATTCAGTGTTGTATCACCCAGTGATGAACTATATTCTCATTGAGCACTGTAGTTTAGTTTCATATTTTTGAAGTCTGCCAATGGGCCAAAATAAAAAAATATGTTTTGATATCACAGAAATGTAGGCCTGGAAGGGACGTCAAGATGTTATTTTAGTCCATATCCCATTCTGAAGTATTTCCCCCAAAGGCGGACAATTTAGCCAAATTTGGGCGTTTTATCACAGGAACACAAAAGGCTCATTCCTGAACACAAAGGCATCCCTTCAGCCAAATTTGAAGCCCCTGCTCCAAAGTAAGGAGGCACTAGAGTGTCTCAAAGAAATGTTTGGAAGATTTTTTTTTCTCAACATGGGCTAAAGAATGTATTCTCTCCCTAGGGAGGAATTTGAAACAAGCAGGAAGTTACTGAATACCCTGCGCTCAACCAGCCCACACAACCTCCGTGTTTGTTTTTAATTCCACGATAGCTGTGGTATCCCCACCTCCTACTACATTCTGGTTTCAGTTGCATCCTTCCTTGGCCTTTGGAGCTCATCAGCTGGTTGCTCTCTGTCTTCATGGAGGGCTACTGGGCAGGACTTATATACTCCATCCCATCTCTTCAGAGAACGGGGAGCAGGGAAACAGGCCAGTGGCCCTACCTCTTTTCCTTTAAATGGCTCTTGCTACACTTTTGGATCAGTAAGTATAAAAAGGAGTCTTGATTGATTTAATCCTGTTCAGTCATTTAAGCACAGGTGACCAAATGCTAAAGCATGCCCATAAAGAGTGACATTTATCTTTGCAAGTTACACATCCTTCAACCATCTATGCCAGAGATATTAGTTCAATATGCGGCACTGAAATTGCAGCTTGGAAACAGAATGGTTCCCTGTGTAACAGCGATGAAGAACATCACCGAAATCAAACACAGACATGGCATGAAAATCATTGCTGCCATTGTCTTATATGTATGTAGTCCTCACTGATGTCATCTCAGAATGATTTACAAATGATACACAAAGATCGTTTCAAATCACTGAAGTGCAGCCACTGCTGGGGTAGGACATGGCAGAGGTTCAACAGTGCAGGGCAACACTAACACAACAGCTTAGGGCAGAAAGTGGAAGATACCACACAACATTGAAACAGTAAGAATGGTTTTTGAAGTGAGGAGAATTACTTGAGTTTGGGCAGAACTCGGGGAGATTTATGGATACAGCTGGTCAAAGCTGCCCATATTTTGATGGGGAGAAATGGACATTTTTTAAGAATTCTGTTTTTCATGGAGCCATGCTTACAAAGAACACTGTGACTCATTAATAACCACAAGTCTTTTACTCCCCTTGACAGCTGATGGGAACAACAGAATTGTCTCTCGCTCCTTTTCCTAGGGTGACTAGGATCCAGAGGACTGAACCCAGGGTTAGAAATCTGCTGATTCTGAACCCTAATCCTCTATTTCTGGGTGATTGCTTCTGTATCCTTGGGAAAGCAAATCATATCTCAAGCACTTCAATACTAGAGTGCTGATTAGGGTATAAGAATCAGTACAGAATGAAGGCGGTATAAGAACCTGCACAGAATAGAATTCTTGGTGACTGACCCAGGACTTTAAAACTGCCCTCTGAAAAGGTGCAGGGATCTCACCAACATTAGCACATATTGCAAGACTCACCTTTTTGACACAGCTTTCCTCCTAGGAAATTTTTGGACATCCCTCAGAGGCACCCAGGCAGAGAAGATCACCAGGGGTAAGTCCTTTTGTCTGCTGTGTACCTTGGTCAGACCATGAAATGAGCACAGTACAGCACCCTATATGATTACATGCAGACGGACAAGCAGTCAGAACATCTGTTACTGAAGGCTCCTACGGTATGTTGGGCTCCTGGCCAGGCTGGTGTGAGATGGGACTTTCTCCCCCTGCAGGGGCCGCTCCCAGCGCTGGGTCAGACCCACCTCCAGAAACCTCCCCCAGCTGCTGGAAGCTATGGGGCTGCTGGCTGGGAGCCATTTGCAGCAGTAGTGCCACAATAAGGGTGTCATTGTATGGTATTGCCACTTTTACTTCCGTGCTGCTGCTGGCTGCAGTGCTGCCTTCAGAGCTGGGCGCCCAACCAGCAGCTGCTGGTCTCCAGCCAGGTAAAAGTACACAAGAGCAGACTTCATGGGGAAACCAAATTTCATGGCCCACAATGTGTTTTTCATGGCCACGGATTTGGTAGGGCTCTGTTTATTAGGCCTCAGGGCTGCAACTACCAACCTCAGGGTATGCCACTGCAGTTAACTTTAACTCATTACCTCTTTACCTCCCACACAGACTGCACCTCACTCCAGGAGGACAGCATAAGGCTTTGTCTACACTGGCAACTGAATGACAAAATTGTTGTCTTTCAGGGGTGTTAAAAACACCCCCCACCCCCCAAAAGTTTTGCCGACGATGAGCGCTGGTGTGAACCTGCCGACAAAGCACGGAGCACTGTCCTGCCAATAACGCGAACACCATTCATGGGGGGTGGAAGTTTTTGTCGGCAGGAGAGCTCTCTCCTGATGACAAACAGTTCCGTTTAGTGGCACAGCCGTGTCGCTAAAAGCCACATAGTGTAGACAGCCTAATAAAAGCTAAAGATGACAAATTCACATTGGTAATGAAACAGCCTGCTTTTCACATTCCCTTACAGGTCAGTGCTCTCTGCGGCACCTGGACGCAAATTACGGCTGCTAGATCTTTCGATAACAGCAATGTGCCACTGACGCAGAGCAGAACTCCATGACTATTTCCTTTAGATTTAAAAATTCAGGATTTTCCTGAACTCTGAATATGAATAATACAACCAGGACAATAGTCCCTGTGTTGTTCATTTGGACAACATTTCGTTTATTTACATTGCCAGCACACTGAATTTTCCATCTGCCAGAGATATTTATTTATTTAATAGACAGTGCATGACCGTAGAAGTGGTCAAGCAGAAAGCAGACAGCTTTGGCAGCTGGGTAGTGGAGACGTGAGGCAGCTTGGGACATGTTATAAATATCCAACTGATTGCAAGGGTATTTTTGCACCTTGTTCTGAAAACATCTGGTAGTGGTCACTGTCAGGGTCTCTCAGTCAATTAATCACTGGTCTTATCCGGTATGGCAATTCCCATGTTCCTGCTAAAACAATCATTTCAGAAAATGCTGACATTAAATATGGCATCTTCAGGTTTCAGAGTTAACAACCTATCAAGACAACTAGGGGCAGTTCACACCTCTCAGAGGTATTGTTCCAGATCGTCTGCAAACTCGGAAGGGCACACGCTGTACTAGTTTGCACTCATGTTTACAATTTTCAGGCTCTCTTTGCAACCACGAAAGCTAGAATTTTCAGTTTTTAAAAGAGAGCTTTGATTCTGGAGCACCAGAAGAGGTGTAAATTGCAACAAACCTTGCGGTCACTTTATCAAAGAATAGAGGGGACTCTATTAGCAGCTTTTGCTGTTTGTCACTAAATGACAGACTGGTCATCACAATACAAAATGATAAACTGATTGTTCTCAAATTAGCCAGTGATTTTGTCTTTTTCCATATTACTTTAATAAATGTAAAGATGGGAGCTGCCTTAAAAAGCCGAGAGAAACAAAGAGGATTCTGAATGCATGTTTCATTCAAAAGGATGCCACTTCACAGTATCACTTTTCCATTTCTCAAACATCTAAAGGCCAGAAGGGACTATTACGATCATCTAGTCTAACCTCCCGCATAACACGTCATAGAACCTCACCCGCCAATTTCGGCATCAAGCCCATAATTTCTGTTTGAGCTAAAACAGACCTTTTAGAAAACTATAGAAACTTGAGCCAAAGACTTTGAGTGATTGAGACTCTACCATATATCTAGATAAGTTGTTCCAATGGTTAAAATTTGAAGTTGATTATTGTGGAGGTGAGAATTTATTCTTAAAAACTCAAATTATGTTTTAAAGTCCCTAATGTTTACATAAAAATAATTGGGACAAATGGAAAACAAGTGTCTTCGGTTGCTAGCGGTCTCTCCATTTGTATATCTATACATTAAGAGGCCTTCCAAATTTGTACCTAGGGCTGTAAACCGATTCCACATGCAACACAAAATCAAAGCAGAAACACAACTTTCTATCATTCTACAGTTACGTTTACTCTGGTTTCTGTGGCTCCAGATGACAATTTGTCCTTTTATATAGTGGAGGTTTGTTAACAAAATCAGTCACTAGACAAGTTTAAAACTCATGTCAGTTATTTGCATTGTTCGCTTTTACAAAACTAATGAATAATAATTAGTAAGCAATTAGTTGTAAAATGATAAATATCAATTCAGAAACATTTTTTCTTTGTTAGGTACATAGTGGGCAAACTGTTCAAAAGCAGGAGAATTTACAAGTAACTTTCTTACATATGAACACTTGTATGCCAAAAACTGAGATCTTGGAAAAGTCAGCTGTTCTGAATACAAAGGCTTTTGTTCCATCTCATTCTCTGAAAGAATTTAATTTTTTTCTTAGTTTAATTTTCTGATCTGCCAGCTGGGTATAAGCCAGAAGGTTTATCCAGTCAGACCTTACTGTGATAGATTTACAATGGTAGTGTATCTCAGGTTTGTTTATTTCATAATTAAAATTCAAATGGATACGATCATTTAAATAATTAAAGGGCAACAGAAAATATGCCATGAAACCAAACAAATCAGTAGAAGTCATGGAAACCATCAGCAATATTTAATTCAGAAATTCTCTTTGTTCGGGAACTTAGCTGAAAGAAAACAGCTGGCCTTCGTTCAGTGCTCTAAATTAAAAACAATCTAACAAGGTCTACGGGGATAACTCTTTTAGCTACATATTGGAGACCAGATTCATTTCTACCAAGTACATGTAATAGCACTCAAAGTTAGAAAGGAAATTCCTCAGAACTGAGGTAGTTTCTAAGTATCAGCACATTTTCCAATTCCTCACAAGGCAACTTAGCTATTTACAATCCATTTTTTCCCACACATAAATTTATAACCTTTTCAATTTTATGCTTCCGTGATTTGTTTTCTAAAGAAAAAATATAGCCAGAATGTGCATATTTTACTAACATCATGTTTTAATAAATAACTGGCTACTTCTAGTAAAATTAAGCCTCCAGGATTATTCATATCAGCCAAGAATATTCGATCTTTGCAGAAGATTTTGGTGTGAAAATAAAGTTGAATAAAATGCTGACCCTGAGCTAACAAGTAGTTAATGTTTCAATATAAAAATAGAAAATTATCCTTGCAACACAAGGCTGGAATATAACAAAACCTTCTCTCTGTAGATTATTCTCATGGCTAGAAGCATCCAGACAGATTCTAATGGCTGTCCAAAAGCAGGAAGAGATTTGCAGAATAATTTTTAGTCTTTCTGCAGACTTTTAGTAACTTTTAAAGTGATTTCATTCCTTTTAAAAATATATATTTCTTTTATTTATGAGTTGTCACTTACCACAAAACCGTTCCAGCTGGGAACGTGGAAAGGCGGGACTTCCTGCACAGCCAACCCTATGGTCACTTGGTGCCTTGGCCAGCAGAATTGTGTGATCTCTGCCAATCCTCTGAAGTGACTGTATGGGACTCTCCTATCAGGTGGAATCTGCCAGGCCCACCCATCCAATTCCATTCCTAAACTCAGGCCTGTCAGATGCAATGTGCTACTGCCACACTACTTTGCCAGTCTTAACCCTTGACCTTCTGATCAGAGGGAAACGAACTCTCACATAAACGCACCTTATATAAAAAAAGATCCCTAAACACTCTCAACGTCCAACTAAACACATTTGCAGACAGAACACATGTTGGCATTGGCATCAGCAACAACATGAGTTGCATCCAACTGAACACTACCCTACTGAAGAGTGTGTGCACGGGGTTTACAGCTAATCGCCAGGGCCGTGGGGAACAACTGACAGCTCTTCTTAGCTTATGTGAAACTGGAACTCCCCGTAGTCCCTTCCAATTTAACCAAACACCCTGTAAAGGAAGTATAACCTGCTCCTGGTATTAATGCTTTATGCAAATAGGGCATATGGTTTATAGACCAATTATGCCTTCACATTCTGTTCTATTGAATAAAGACAAATTACCTCCACTTCTCTCCAGATAAGGCAACTAACATAACATGAATAAATGGGAAGTTAATTACATGAAACGTATCTTTTGCTTGATGGGTTATTAATTTTCCCCCATAATATAACATGATAAATAAAACTTGCTTTTGTACAGTTATTTCATATTTCAGAAACACATACTTGTTACATGCCGAGATAGGACCCTGTTTTTCTTGTAAGAAATGTGGTAAAATAAAAACTTTTTAAAAGGCAAGTGATGATAACACAAATGCATAGCTAACTACAGGTCTGTATATACACTTTGTTAGCCACCGTTAACATGGATTCTCGTGAACAGGACAAACTAACAGTCCACGTCAGCGTTATTTCCAGAACAGCAAGTGGGAAAAAAAAAATCAATACTTTAAACCCAGTGGCCACATAGTAAAAACTGTACACTGTTGTCCATTAACTTAAAAAGCAAAGTCACTAGATGGTATAAAAGTGAAAACAGGTGCCTTTTAATTCTGATGATAAAGTCTTTTCCCCCCTAAGTTGCACAGTTATCTCCATTGTCTTTGCATGGCCAAGAATAAGATGCTGAAGAACAAGGCTGCTTGTGACAGACCAATACTGGCAGCAGCAGAAGTGTTTGTGTTTTTATCAATCTTGTTAGTTTTCCCAGTAACTTCGGTTACATTGAACTCAAACTCGGGAGAACATTGCTGAAATTCACAGCCACTTCCACTTCCTTCCCCGCTGCTTTCATCACCTATAAGAAACAAACAGATTTTGCTTGTATTCCTCTCCAAGGCCCTGAACCAGAACTCCAACCTCAGAGAGCAGAAAAACCAAGTCCAGTGACTCCTTCCCCCATGTGTTTAATTTTAGGCACTTGCTTCAACTCTGAAATGCTCTAGTGCCTACGGAACATAAGCATGGGACTCCAGCCACTGAAACAAACACTCCCCAAAAGTTAAGCCTGTGCTTAAGCGCTGTCCTGGAGAGGGATGGATTCTAAGTATTAGGGAAGTTCATATTAAACTAGTATTACACGGGCTTCATTCCCCACCCCCATACACTTATATTCTCAGTAGCGCATCTGAAATGTAATCTGCTCCCTCTGCGGAAACAACTCGGTTAAAACCCACACGTACTTATATCAAGGAAGTCAACATCATTTCCATTGTAAGCATTCTTCATTTTATTGGTCATCACCCGAAGGGCCATGATTTGCTGACGAATCACCATATCCGGTTTTGTAATGTCAACTTCTACCTCAGGATTATTCACCTGATTGGCTAACCCATTTCCGGTCACTGCAAAGACATACCTAAAAAGGAAAACTTTCCATTATAAAGATGCACATTGTGTTATAAAGTGTTTTAAGATGTTCAGAGCCTTCTCTTCTTACACCCTTTGAATATAGGCCTGCGTTCACTCAGGATTTTGGAGAAACAGGATTTTCCTTCCTGTATGAAAAGAGAAAAAGACCAGGCCCCTCTGCAGTAAAATGGCTTGTGAGGACAGAAAAGGATTTTCCATCATTTTGGGCAATGAAGAGTCTCTCCATGATCATCTTCATGGCTATATATGACACATATAGCAAAGTTTGAGCTCAGTGTCAGCCTGAATCAAAGGCAAACTGTTACTCTGCTTTGCACCGGTGTAACTGAGATCAGAATTTGCCTGCGTGAGTGTTATTTCTCAGGATATGAAAGCAAAGACTTCGGTTTCCTCAATAAACAAAGTATTAGTGATTTATAGGGGAGATCGACAGAGATGTAGTGACTGAAGGACCGAACATCCAACTTACTCAACTCTAGCAGAAAGATGACGCATGTAATCAGATTTATAAGATCAGATGTCATGAAACAATATTACTTATTCATTTTAAAGGGCGAGATTGGAGAAGAATTTATATTAGTCTTTTCCAAGAACTGGGGTGGCCAGAATCAGTCTAACAAGTGGCTAGAGGGAACGTGCTGGTTGGGAGCATGACGATGTACAACGGAGATGCACTATAGATCTTTTGTTTTTAAAAGTGCAGAATTAGCATCAATAAAATTAGAATTTATGATTTGCATGAGAATCCTCACCTGAAGAGAAGGACAACTGTATAGCTTATTTAGGAGTCTAGAGCCAATGCTAAGAGAGACTGGTTACTTTTAATCAAAACAAAAGTGAAGAATTTGAGAAAAGTAACTTTTTAAACCTAATTTGGTTGATGATTGTTCATTCATGTTTGTAAGTATCACAAGTTAGATCCTGATTCAGGAAAGCATCCTTATTCAGGCACTTGCTTGACTGCCACTGAAGTAAATGTTCCATTGCCTATAGACTGTGAACATGGGAGGCCAGTCAATTCGACTTAACCACATGCCTAAAATTAAGCGCTGTACTTAAGTGCTGTTCTAAATCGGAATGGATTTTAAGTGTATGCTTAAGCACTGTCCTGAATTTGGGCCTTGATGTTCAGTGTTTACTATCATTGTTGTGGTTAGATGTTCTGAAAAAATTTGGAGGGAGATTTAAGTGAGAGAGTTTATGGATCGTTCCATCCTTTCAGAGCAGTGTCGTATAGGAGGGTAGTGATACAGGATTTGAAACATCCACATACTAAGGGTACAGAATACAGGGAGTGCAAACGGGGGCGAGGGGGATCTTCTACTCTCCGTAACAGGGGCGAGCAGTGCTCCCCCAACATGCCCCCTCCTCCTCAGCTGATGCAGCAAAAAAGCCATCTCTTTCAGATGCTACACTGACCTACTCACCAGTGACAAGTCAGAACAGGGGTGGGCAAACTTTTTGGCCCTAGGGCCACATCTGGGTATGGAAATTGTAAGGTGGGCCTTTGCTCTCGAAATTGGGGATTGGAGTGTGGGAGGGGGTGCAGGCTCTGGAGTGGGGCTAGAAATGAGGAGTTCAGGGTGCGGGAGGTGGCTCTGGGCTGGGGCAGGGGAGGACTCTGGCTCGGGTTCAAACTCTAGGGTGGGGCTGGGGATGAGGGTGCAGAAGGATGCTCCAGGCTGGGACCAAGGGTTTTGGAGGGGGATGAGGGTTGGGGAAGGGGGCTAGGGTGCAGGAAGGGAAGGGGTCATGGATACAGGCCCTGAGTGGCGCTTACCTCAAGCAGCTCCCAGAAGCAGCAGCATGTCCTTCCTCCGGCTCTTATGCAGAGGTGTGGCCAGGTGGCTCTGCGCGTTCCCCTGTCCACAGGCATCACTCCTTCAGCTCCCACTGGCCATGGTTCCCAGCCAATGGGAGTTGCGGGGGCACTGAGCAGAGCCCCTTGGCTGCCCCTATACATAGGAGCCAGAGGAGGGAACATGCCACTGTTTCTGGGAGCCACACAGAGCGAGGCAAACCCTGGACCCCACTCCCCGTCTGGAGCATGACAAGCCCCGGACTACACTTCCCGTCAGCAGCTCAAGGGCCGAACTAAAATGTCTGGAGGGCCAGATGCAGCCCCTGGGCTGTAGTTTGCCTACCCCTGAGTTAGAAGGTTTCCCTGGTGAGTAGAGGATCGATGGCATCAAATGCCTGGGATAAGCTACCAGCAGAGACAGATACTGACGCTGTTTATTGAGAAGACAACCCAAAACGCAGGGAAGCAGAGTTTTAGAGGTCCATAAAATTTAAATTATGCATAAAGGGCCTGTTCCTGCTTTCATAGAAGTAGATCACAAAACTCCCATTGGTTGGGGAAAAGCCAAAACAAACCCCGATAACCATTCCACAAACATTTCCAAGCTGTTTTCATTTCACAGGGTTCAAAACTGGTCCTTTTCCCACAAAACTGTCAACAACTTTTTCCTCTGTTTTTAAAAAAAGTTCTTCTTTTGCTTGGGGTTTCATAAACAAAATGCTTTGATACAGGATTTCAAAAAAGTCAATTACAAAATTGGGGAAAGTTCTGAGGGAAAAGATAAAACATTTCTACCACACTGATAATTTCCCAAAAAATTCTCTTCTCAAAAAGAGAGGTCATTTTAAAAAAAGTGTATGAAAAATTTCAGCTGGTTCTTCTGCTAACCTCAGGAGTGTAAGGTCAGACCTAAAACACTGCTAGCGCCATCCAGATTCACTTGTCTCTCTTTCCTGCCCTCTGATTTCTGTTCCTACAATAACCCTCAACTCATGAAGGTTCCCAACCCTAGAGGAGACATGTCACTTAAGAAAAACATGCTGGGCATCATCACGGGTTTCTGGCAGGTTTGATTCTCAACAGCAATCCCACCTTGGCCTACCTGCCAGAAGTGTTCCATGATCCCTGGAACAGACCCAACACCCCCGAACCTGGATGAACAGCAGGAAACTAGAGGTCAGCCAGATGTGAATCAGGGTGGTCCTGTGAGTAGGGCATCACCCTAAGACTTGAGACACCTGGGTTCAATTGCCATCTCTGCCACAGACTTTGCATGACCCTGGTCAAGTCATTTAGGTACAAAAAAGTTTTTTAAAGCAACTAGGGTGCTTAAATCTTATTGACTTTCAGTGAAACTAAGTTGCTAAGGAAATTTTGAAAACATTTCCCTCAGAGAGACTGTGCCTCAGTTGCCAGCTATAAAATGGCACCATCCTACCTCACAGGAGGTTGTGAAGATAAATACATTCAAGAGCGAGAGGCGCTCCAATATTCTGGCAACAGGCACCACATAAGACCCTGAGCTAGATAAATAGCCAACCCACAACCAGACAGGCTCTGAAGGTCTGAATTACAATGTCAGACACAAAGGAAGTTAGCTCAGTTAAGCTTATCCAGACCTGCTCTTGGCACTTCCGTTCCAACACTCATCCTCAATGACACGCCCGGCAGCCATCTTCTCATCATTACAGATGTTGCCAGGGAGAGATGACCAAAACTTTTTGGCTTGCTTCAGTTTTTCCTTCACATCAGTAACCTATATTAAAAAGGGAACACAGTATAGAATATCAACGTGAACCAAATTTATTTCTCAAAAGTAAAGCTGAAAATGGATTTGTATCACAAGAGACAGGTTTAGGCCAGATCCCGAGCTGGTGCAAATCAATGGTGTTTCATCAGAATCAATGACCTCTGGGGAGTTCTTAAATGCAAAATTAAAAACAGATTTTCAAACACTGCATTATTCATATGTGAAACCACTAAGAGAGGCACGTACCTGAAATACAAGTGCTGAGCTAGCTCATGTCTAGCGTGGTAAGTAGATTACACCCTTTAAAGAAAGTTGCAAGTTTCCTCAACTACTTTTAAAAAGACTATCAGGTTACGGACTGGCAAAGATTCAGACTGGGGTGCATGCACACACGCCCCTACCCTCAATTTACTTGCACCGCTCACCTACACAATCTGCCTTTTAAGCTTGCCAAATCTAGCTGCGAGGGTGACAAAGCACAATATGTTTATTATGAACAGCCTTGTTCTGTATCAGTGAGACAGGTCAATAGGCACTCACCAGTCTATCCAAACTCGTGCCAGCAGCTGTAGTTGGCCGCTCCTCTGGGTTGTAGGGTCTAAAGCGAGCACTGAAGCCACTTTCAGAGACTGAGCGAGAGGCCCGGCCCTGCGTCAGCGTTTTAGGCTGTCCGCATCCTTGGAAAACCTAGGTGATTTGATTAAGTCGCTTTAGAGGACGGATTTCACACCAGACATTTATCACCCCTCAGTGTTCCTATCCAAATATTCCTTCCCCAGACAGAGATGATAAAACCGCACTAAAATACATATGAATTGCAGCTAAGGCCTGGTCTACACTACAGTTAGATTGATGTAAGGCAGCTTACATTGACCTAACTCTGTAAACGTCTACACCAAAATGTAGCTCCCCCGATGTAACTCACCCACTACCCTGACGTAATAACTCCACCTCCATGAGAGGTGTGGATCTTAGGTCGACGTAGTTAGGTTGAGGCAGTGCCAGTGTAGACACTGTGTTGTTTACATCGACTGTTGCTGCCTTTCAGAAGCTGTCCCACAATGCCCCATGCTGACAGTTAATTCGGTACTAGCACTCCTGGGGAGGCCACGCACCCGCCAACACATGGAGCATAGCGTGGATATGCAAAAGCGATTTAATGACTGCAGTGGCTGTGCGCCAACGTAACTCAGGTCAACTTAATTCTGCAGTGTAGGCTTGCCTCAGACAGTTATTTTAATAGGAGTAGATAAATATAAATAGTGGAAGAATTAAAAAGAAAAAAGCTAAAAAGAAAGTTTTGTTTTTTAGTGATGATGATATACCTTTTGAGACACTTGCACGCTGTTCTCCTGCATGTTCATGATTGCATCTGAAATTTTCACATCGATTGGGTCCATGACTGACTCAATGTTAAAAGGACCCTCTAGCCTCTCAGCCACCATCAACATAGAATCTAATACAGAAAAAGAGATGTTAAGTGTATTAACATCTTGGAGGGACTTCAAATATGGCACAACTGCACAGAGCAGACTAGGTTTACTCTGCTTTAAGCAGCCCACTTAAATCCTACTCCAAAGTGAAGGAAAATCTCATACACCTTTCTCAGGTATCTTTAGTTTAACACTCTTAATAAATCAACTGCTAGTTGCATTTTGAAACTTCAAATGAATGTTTTGCTCTCTGTCACGGGATCTTTTATAACAGGTATCACTTGACTCAGTTTGTCAGTTGCTGTCAAGGATTAGAGACCCATCTTGTCTGACAAAGCGGAAGGCCTAGGCAAGGACAACAGACCACGCCACATAAGTGCAAAAATTAGCCATTGAAATTCTACCGCTGCATGGTAGGCATCTTTTTTTTAAAGATGTTCTACTTCTGGGTTTTAGTTATTCCAGCTAGAAAAGGGACTGAGATAGAAGCTTGTTGGACCAGTTACAATAAACCTGTATATGGCAAAAACTATGTTTAATGAGGGAGAATAAACACCACAATTTCCTTGAATTCAATCTGCAAATAGCCATTAGAACTAATCTCCACTTATAGAGAGGATATTACAAGTACTTCTATTTTAAACAGGCCTCCATTGTATCTTTTTAAAATATCTCCACAGTTAAGACAAAGAAAAATATCAGCTTCATTATATTTACTATGAATGAAGAAAGCAAAAGGAGATGGTGATTAAAATCTACAGCACTAAAGTTTGTATATTTTTTATATTAAAGAGAACTTTTCACATCTGAAAAAAATCAAAAGGTTGCACTCAATAGCATTATGCAGTCAGCACAAGTTGAACAGTGAAACTGCATGAGACCATCACTAAAGGCTTTAGACTAAAAATTAACTTTGACATTTCACTTACGAGTGAGGAGATGGAAGAGATCTGTGACAACCATCAACTCAGTTTTCCTCCCACTCTAGAATCATTCCCTGCTGTACATTTACTAGTCAAATGTAGCACTAACTGCGCCAAGCTATGGGGCTTCCACCACTTCCTTTGGGAATATTATTAGCAAGAAACTTTTGTGATGTTCAGTTTGAATGTTCTCTTTACTTCCCCCTGTAATGGGTATGCCCTATTATATTATTCTTAATTACTAATCTCCCTTCTTAGTGTTTACTCCATTCAAATATTTGAAGGATGTTACCGAACAGTTATATCCTAGCCAAATTATAGTTAACTCCCTCCTCATTTTGTCAGGATACAGCAACAAACTTGTAATTTTTCATTTGTTTTTGGTTTTTAATTCTCATAATCCTAAGGCCTGGGTCATGCAGGAGGTCAGACTACATGATAATCATAATGGTCCCTTCGGACCGTAAAAATCTGTGAATGGGTTCCCTCTTAATTCTGATGATTTGCCTGCTCAGCTTCAGGAAGAGGAAATGGGCGTTTCTCATTCAAAGAACTCAAATCTGCTGAATTCAAGTATTCTGCGTGATACTCAGTCCCCCGTCAGAAGCGGAATATTCCTGTGGATTTATACATGTTTATAAAGAGACTCCATTTAACAGATTTATTTTTGGCTTTGCCCTGACGCTCAATTAATTTTCAACTAAATTAAAATGTACCAATAAAAATGCAAACTACAATTAAGCTACCTGTACATTTAAAAACACCAGTGTACCGTATGCAGCAGCAGCATACTGATCAGATCAACCCACTTATTAAAAATGCAAATCAGTATTTAAAAGTATTTTCGGTGGGCTGGCTGGCTGATCAGACATTAGCAATCACATCTCAAAAATTATCGAAAAAAGACTATAATACTTGAGCGCATAATTAATTTAGACCACAATTAACACCAACCTTGAGAATCACGGCATCATTGAGTATATGCTTTCTCTCAATTAAGCCAAGATGCCAACATTTAAGAACCAAAACCTGATGAAAGCTACAATCCATAGGAACCATACTAGCACAAACAGCAGCAGCATTAATGACAGAGCTGCTGCAACGGTGTGGCTGGAATTTAACCGTCAGGGACTACAAACAGGTCTCCACTAAACGCATATATATAGTAGTAACAAATGAAATAAAGAGTCTTAGACTGTATTGTGGTGGCCTCCAATAAGTGATGCTTCAAATCTCTGAATAATGACTGCTAGCATGAATATACCATTGTGCCAGAGGAGAGAAAAATGCTTTTGATGTGCTAGCAAATAAAGACTTTTGTAAACAAGTGGAGCACAACTTAAATGTGTTCATCATTGTCAAAGCTTTTGGGGGTTTTCACGCACATAAAGAACATCCCATCATAGTTTGGAGGAAGCCGCTCATTTCAAATAAAAATATTATGAATAGACAGATAATAAACACACAAAATGTATAGTTTTTAACAAGAAAAATCTTCCATTTTGTAACTACTTAATACGCCAAATGGCCAGGAAAGGCCCCAGATCAATAAGGTGTTTGTGAAAGACTGAATGGAAACATAAACCCTAATTCTTCTGGCTGTTTGGCGTCTTTGTAAACTTTGAGCTGGGCTGGCCATACACAAGAGCATGGGAATGTAGAGCGAATTGGGGTCTTTGTTACTCATGGTGCCATGGTGTTACATGTATCACAGCTAAGGAATGCAGTCTCTGCTTTGACTGCTGATATAGAAAATGCATTTGGCCTCCAGCAGAGCTGCCAAAGCTGGCTAGAAAAGATAAGGAAAGTAATAACTGGCCTTGGAGAATATATTCAACTGTAGCTCTTCAGCAGCAGTGACGGCTGCTGACAAGAAGCACTAAATGAAAATAAACTTTCATTAAAAAAAAAAAAAAAGAAAAAAGTGCATCTAGGCCACAGTTTTTATTTGGGGGATATCCGACTGGCTCCTGCCTCCTGCCAGGAACTGGCTGGTGTACCCACCAGCAATCATAACTTAACAGTAAAGTCCCTCTGGCAGCAACAGTTGACATAAATAAGGTTGGCCATGATTCAAGCGAATGTTAGCACTGCTACACGATGTGATGGGGAGCAAGCTGCACCTAAGCATAATTTATGGTCCTATTGCAACATGCCTCCTGAAAAAGTTTTCCCCCGAAGTTTCAGGTTCAAAATAATTGATATTTGTACAAATGACTGCAAGGTGGTTCAGAGCGCCTGATCTGTCTCACAAAAAGTTTGGCATAATGCAAAATTTACTCCAGCTCTATTCATTTGTTACGAACACACCGGGGACAACAAAGAACTCTGGGAAGACAGAAGTGGGTTTGAAAAATATATAGTTCCGTCCCTTGAAGAGCATTTTCCTCCTGCATACATTTGTCCTCGCGTCTGGCATTGAGACGATCCTCAGCAACAAAGCAACTTGATCTCACTAAGGAAAGCAATTCTTGTGCATTGTGCCACCAATAATCAGAAACTCACATCTTCAGCTTCAGGGTCTAACTCGAAGAACAAAAAGGCAGTTTTCAGACTTAACCCCAAGATTTGATTTAAGGGCAGGGAAACCTTGACCATTCATTAACAGCAATCATTTAAAAAAGGAACAAATTCCTTTCACACACAATAATAGAGAGATGTATATGGAGACTGAATTCTACAATCTTAGAGTAGATTAAACCCCTGTGAAAAAAATCATGAAAAGGCGCTGGAGATTAACATTGTTCATTCATAGGGGGGTGTTCCAATAGCTCATTTGAAACAAAGCATACCCTGTATAACTGTGTCAAGAACACATTTCAAAACTGGTGACATGATTTATAGTTAATTAGCAGCGGGGATGACAATTAAAACATTATTGAACATGTTACAACTTTTGCATGGTGCTTTACAGTCATAAGAGAGAAAAATTCTCTGCCTTGAAGAGTTTACAAATCTCAGGCCCCATCCTGCACAGACTTACATACATGCTAGACTTAAGTCACTTCATCTCCTCTTGCACTTGAAGGGAAGAATGTGGAGGTTTTTTGTTTTTTTTTAGAAACTTCGACAGAAAGCACATCTTAATGTTTTCAATTCCTATATTCCAGGCAAAAATAAGCAAACAATGTAAAAAAGTAACTAGCACCCAGTGTGGCCAGCAAATATATATTTCCAAGTGTAGCACTGAATACCTAAGTAACGAGTGGGCAGGTGACATTCTGGGGAGAAAACATTTAGAGAATTATGTCATCTTTCCTCCTGGGAAATATTTACTTATTTTGTCTTGTTTAATAATCTTCATTTTTGTATGCAATTACTGAACATCACTGTGTAGATGGCTTTCCCCAAGTTTCATTTTCACTTGCATACAACCCGCAGCAATTAGCTGCTTACTCTTTTGTCTGCTTTCTAGCATTATGCCTTCCCTTTCATGGGATTCCTCTTTCCTACTTGGACTAGACCTCTGCACGTCTTCCACTCTTCAAGCCATTTCAGCTACGACTGGGGCTGAAATACTTAATATTCACATCTGTGTGAGCGCGTGCGAAAGTCACTATTCTAGAGGATCTCTTGAAAGCCTAATTTAGTGCTGCACTTTCAAACAGTGTTAAAGTGGTAATTAGCTCCCTCCATGGAATGAGCAGGCAAAATTTTCATCTGAAAATATTATGCACACGCACTGTTAATGTAGACAAGTAACATGTGCGTGTGTGTATCAAACTCTAGCTTAAAATATGGTAATTATCAGCAATTCCTTTTTTTAAACATGTGAAATTTAAAGAGTGGAAAACCTTTACAAGCCAAATACTTTTAAAAAATATGCTATTACTGCATGCAAATGCACCACTGTCTTGTCAATGGCACTCAAGCACCATTTGTGCGCATCAGCACACATTGCATGGAGAGGGCTGCACCTGAAGGATCCTTTTACAGACACAACAAGACTCCTTTAAAACATATTCTTCATCTTATTCTTAAGTATCATCACTTACTGAGCACCCCAAAACATGCCAGACACCTCACAAAGAGAGAATTTGGCCCACTCCAGACAGAAAATTAAAATGTCAAACTCAAGTTTGGTATCACTACTAGCAAGGGTCGATAAACAAGAGGGAGAAGCAAGGAACAGGAGGGACTGTGTAACAGTAATAACTTTGCATAGTTACCAAGTAAGGCATATGCACATTTTAATGGAAGATGTGGGTCTACGGGCCTAGTGTGAAGCTCCTGTAGTTAACAGAGACTCTAACGAACACCTCACCTCCACCAACCCACTATTCCTATAGACTTCATGGCAAAACTAAAGCTTTAGAAGGGATAATGGCTTGATGAACTGGTTTGAGGATGGTACCCCAAGTTAAAGGGACAGCATGGAGAAAGGCATATGCACCTATGCAGAGAGGAGATCAAGGGGCACTGAGGGTGCTGGGAAAACAGACTAGGTCAAACACAAGAGAGGCTGCATGGGAAAGGGCGCTGGAGGGAAATCAAAGGGCCAGTTTATTAGTGTCACTCCACTGACATGGCTAGTGTTAGACCAATTTACACCAGCTGAGGATCTGGCCCAAGCTGTTTTACTGTGACACACAACGTGACCGACAGCCAGAAAAATGACTCAAAATCCGGGGGAGGAGGATGATGACAAGGCTGTGACAACAGGCCACAGAGACTATTGTACCAGCAGCAACCTGAATGAAATGGAGAGGAAGCAGGTTTGAGTCAAAGATATCAGAGATGGGGAGGTTGCACAAGCTGGCTTGAGTTAGTGTGCGAATGGCTGATTTAGCAGCAAGGACAGATAGGAAGTGAGACGGGGCTTGGGCACACCATGTACACGGATTGTAGGACAAAAGGATGGCAGTGGCTCCTGGAGAAAGGCGTGATTGCCAGTATCCCAGACAGCAGAAGGTCAAGGGAGACGAGGATGGAACCAAGGGCTTGAGTCTGAGCCAGGAAAAGATCACTTGAGACTGATAAAGAATGGTTTCCATACAGCAGAGAGGGTGGAAGCCAGTCTGGTGTGGATCCAGTGGTGGGTATGAATCTTTATCTCCTCAAGGTTTCAATGGCACCCTTTGCTCTCAGGTTCTCATAGATTGATAGATTCTAAGACTGGAAGGAACCTCGAGAGGTCATCGAGTCCAGTCCCCTGACCTCATGGCAGGACTAAATACTGTCTAGACCATCCCACATAGACATTTATCTAACCTATTCTTTAATATCTCCAGAGATGGCGATTCCGCAACCTCCCTCAGCAATTTATTCCAGTATTTAATCACCCTGACAGTTAGGAACTTTTTCCTAATGTCCAACCTGAACCTCCCTTGTGGCAGTTTAAGCCCATTGCTTCTTGTTCTATCATTAGAGGCTAAGATGAACAAGTTTTCTCCCTGCTCCTGATGACACCCTTTCAGATACCTGAAAACTGCTATCATGTCCCCTCTCAGTCCTCTTTTTTCCAAACTAAATAAACTGAATTTTTTCAGCCTTCCTTCATAGGACATGTTCTCTAGACCTTTAATCACTCTTGCTGCTCTTCTCTGGACCCTCTCCAATTTTCTCCACATCTTTCTTGAAATACAGTGCCCAGAACTGGACACAATACTCCAGTTGATGTTTTAAGCGCCCTGTATATGCCTGACTAACAAAATGTCGAAGGCCTGGTCTATACCTAAAACTAGCTATGTTGCTCAGTGGAATGAAAAAACAGCTGCTAGGCTGGCAGAAGATTTCTTCCATTGATCCAGCTACTAGTTCTTGAGGGGGCAGATTAACTACAGTGACTTCAGAAGCTGTGAGATATTGTAGGACTGGTACCTCCCTCCACTGATCTGAGAGCAAATTCAAAGCGATGATCACAGAGTTACATTCTGCACAGACCCTACAATTCCTAACCACTTCCAAAGTGAATTAAGGTTCTGCACTTCAGACACATGAACGATTTCCATGCTCTCTATCACATCTGCATCCACTAGTGTGCATCTGTGACTTGCTGGCAACGCATTTGGCTGTAATGTGGGGATTCCCATGGTTAGAAGCTAACTTTGTCCTCTTGTTAAAGCTTTTCTTCCTAGTATTTAAAGAGCTTTGGTATATTCTTACTGACCTTATAGTATTTTTAAAAAAATCTGTTGCCTTTATTGTGTATATTGAGAAAGGAAATGCAGGTACAAAACACGCTATTACATAGGATGTTTAATGCCAGTTCCTGTCTAACCTGGTCATTCATTTATCCCAACCTCTACATATGTTATAAAAGCACAAGTATTATATCATTTTCTTGTGCCAGAGATAATTTAGGAGACATTGGAAAGGAGAGGAATAAATGGTCAGTTTTCACAATGGAGAGATGTATACAGCAGGGTCCCCCAAGGATCTGTGTTGGGACCAGTGCTGTTCTACATATTCATAAATAATCTGAAAAAGGGGTTAAGCAGCAAAGTGGCAAAATTTGCAGATGACACAATTACCCAAGATAGTTAAATCCAAAGCTGGCTGACAAGAGTCACAAAGGGATCTCACCAAACTGGATGACTGACCAACAAAATGGCAGATTTAATTTTAAGGTTGATATGTGCAAAGTAATGCACGTTGGGAAAAAAATCCCAACTATATAACCAATATGATGGGGTCTAAATTAGCTGTTACTACTCAAGAAAGAGAACTTGAAGAATTTACTATGGGTGGTTCTCTGAAAACATCCACTCAATGTGCAGCAGCAGTCAAAAAAGCAAACAGAATGTTAGGAACCATTAGGAAAGGGACAGAAAATATCCTAATGCCACTACATGAATCTATGGGACGCCCACACCTTGAACACTGCATGTGGTTCTGATGACCCCATCCCAAAAAAAGATACATTAGAATTGGGAAATGTACAGAGAAGGGCAATAAAAATTATTAGGGGTGTGGAACAGCTTCCATATGAGAAAGAAGTAAAAAGACTGAGAGATGACTAAGGGGGAATATGATACAGATCTATAAAATCATGACTGGTGTGGAGAAAGTCAAGGAGGAAGTATTACTCACTCCTCCACATAACACAAGAACCAAGGGTCACCCAATCAAATTAATGGGTAGCAGGCTTAAAAAAACAAAAGGAAGTATTTCTTCACACACAGACAGAGCAAATCTGTGGAACTCATTGCCAGGGGACGTTGTGAAGACCAAAAGTATAACTGGGATACAACCCTATGCTCCAGGTGTCCTAAGCCTCCAACTGTCAGAAGCTGGGACAGGACAACAGTGGATGGATCACTCAAAGTGCCCTGTTTTGTTCATTCCCTCTGAAGGATAGTGGGCTAGATGGACCACTGTGGCTGTTCTTTTGTTAAATAGATGAAAGAGCTGCAAGGTTGTAATAGCAGAGCAATGTGTGATACCAGTGAATGGTCAGCAGCATAAGATGTATGCGTTTTGGGGCAGAGAGTCTTAAGAGGTATCAAACCTCTATCACAGACAATCCCCATTACTGCAGTGGAGAATTCTCTGAGGCCATTAGACACGACTTTCACTTTCTTGGATACTGTGTTGGGTTCAGGCTACCCACCTACAAAGCAAATAGAAGAATGGGTAGAATTGTGATGGCCCAGAGATGAAGTGCTAGCCAGATGAAACGTGTGTGCCATATGTGCACCCTTTTTTTACCTTCCATTTTGAAAAAGGTTGGCCTATTTCAGTAACCTTCAAGAGACATAAAAGACACAACACACACAGTTTTGCTCTAAGGAGGTTACTTGTATGCTGTAGGTCAAATTTATTCTGAAAATTGTAGGAACTGGAGAATGATTTTGATACGGACACATGGAGGGTCATGAGATAAAAGTTCCATGTTGGCACCTAGCAGACCCACTGAGAGGAATATAAAGATTTCTGCACTTAGATAAGAAGCAAGAAGCATCTTCAGTACCACACAAATGCAGTGCAAATGGAAACACGCCATGCCAGACACATACTTACACGCACAGTTATAATCCACATTGTCTCACCTATAAAGTTATTCCACTCTGTGTCCAGATCCCCTTGATTGGCTAAACAGCCTCTCATGACATTAAAGCAGTAGTTGTAACACGGCCTCACAGTAACCAGGCCTCGACAATATGGACAATACATCATCTTCAGCAGTGCTCGCTCACCTTGAGGTGTTGGGTTTACCTTTAAAGAGAAGAAAATTACATGTCAGTCACAAAAGAAAACACACACACCCTCACCCACCCACACACACCTACAACAGCGCGGGAAAGAACAGCGATGAAAAGGAGTAGAAATACCAGTCGGCTGTGGCTCGTAGCTGTAGTTCAGCTGTTCGGTAGTTCTACCTGGAACACAGCATGATGGCAGACAATCGATTTATTCTCTCTCTCTCATACAAGCACACGCACCCTTACCCACCATGTTGGGTGTGCATGGCTCTTTGCAGGACAAGACAGAGTGATGGGTTGCTTCCCTGCATACCTTAATCTAAACTGGATATCACATCTAAATATGTTATTTAGGTTGCAAAGACAAACACTCTGAAGTGAGGAAATGCCAGATTTACAGTTGCTCAGGCAACCTTAATTCCGTCCCCTTGTGCCTCTCTCCTGTGCACTGAAGGAGGCAGGAGTTCTGTGGGAAAGATAGCATGTGACCATGTAAGTAAGGACTATCATAATGAATATGCACATACCTAACTTCAGCTACAAACTGTAAACAATGCAACCTCTGCTGAAAATTATGTCAGAGCTTTTTGGCTGCAGGAGTCTTTCAAAAAAATGGAAAGTAGTAGGCAACTTAAGTAGAGCTCCATGTTTTTCACAGAGGTCACAGATTCCATGATTTTCTGTGACTTGTGCGGCTGGCCCAGGAGCCGTCTGAGCAGCTCGGGCAGCCCCTGGGTCAGTCACACTGGCTGCTGCTGGGGCAGTCTCGGGCCCCCTCACCTCCCAGCAGCAGGAGTTTGGGTGTGGTGGGGGATCAGGGCTCGGGGCCGCTGTTTACCGGGAGGAGGGACTTCTCTCCCTCAGCTCCACATGCTGCCTCTGCCAACAGCCAGGCACCACCCCTGCAGCTCCCATTGGCTTGGGACGGAGCGGAGGCAGCACATGGAGCTAGGGCCGCTGCTTCGCAGGAGCTGGGTAAGGAGCCTGCACCAGCCCCACCACCTGTGCCCCCATCCCCAGCACCTGCGGTGCCCCCAAATCCCCCCTACACCCCCCTCCCCCAGTTTTAGTCAAGGAGGGGTATTTTTAGTAAAAGTCATGGACAGGTTGCGGGCCCGTGAATTTTTGTTTATTGTCCACAACTTGTACTACAAATACCCGTGACTAAAACGTAGCCTTACCTAGGATTAACCAGCAAGAAACACCACTAACACTGGCAGAAGGTTAAATCTGCTCCTTCCCTCCAGCCGGTGCTGTTTTCATTTCTACTTGTCCGCGAGCACCACTGGGCTTGGCTCTCTCTGGTAGCCTCACCCTTTTACCTCACAGCCCAACCTTCGAACACAACAACTCTATGACAGATACCTCAGGTTAGTCTAGATCTAGTACCTATCTGTGTTAAATAATAGCCTCTCTCTCCTGGAGCCATCCCTATTTGAATTAGGTTTGCAGCTACATGTTTTTCAATAATGCACAGCAGAGATAAGAGGGAATGAATCTTCAAACTGACTCATCCCAGGTTTTTCACTTATGTTCATCCAAAAGGAGCTCTCTGAAGTAGGCGATGGTAATCCTAGATATCCTTTATAGTTCTGTTTTCAAAAATGGCTCATGATCATTCACATTTTAGTCACTCCTCTTTGGCAAAGTTTCAGATCATTACATGACACAATTTTCATATATAAAGCAAGTCTTAAAAGCCATGATCAAGAGGTACATTACCATGATGCATTTATGCCAATGGAGTTGTATGGTTAAGTGCTACACACCAAACCGAAAATATCTCTCTCTAAGAATAAATAAGCATTGATTAACCACGTGAATTATGTAGATGGGAAAACAAAGCAAGATCAGATTAATACATTTGCACTAAAGGATCCTTCACTGCCTGTACAAATAACACTGACTGAGTATTATCCAGGAAAAGATTGGATTATTACTTTTTTCACCCAGGAGTGAACATGACATACACTGGAAGAGGAGTGTAATGGTTAGAAGTAGCATAACCAGTATCAGCTACTGGAGGACTGGGGTGGGGGGAGAGGGGGGCTCAGAAAACAGAACAGAGAAGAAATTGTTTATTGTTGTTTATTTAACATTGGAAATGACCAGTCTAAATCTCTATGCCTGAAATAGATACTACAACATGTAGGAACTGGAAAATTTATCTGTGCCTTACCTGAAATTTTTCCTTTCTGGAGTAATGAGGTGAATAGATTGATGACACTAGATTTCTGCTCTATGAAGCAGTGGATACAGGAGGAGAGTTTTGACTCCATGTCTGATGATAGCCTAGGAAACCTCTAAATACTCCATATTCGTAAGGAAAATTAAGCCTTAAGACTAAACAGAGCAAATCTCCTGCTGAGCAAGGAATTTGATGAACAACCAAACTGTCAGTGCCAATTAATAATCCCATAGCTTTTCCCAATTAGCAGCCCATTCAGGGTAGGCTGGGTCTGTGGATCTCATGACTCCAAGAAAGAAAATTTTCAGATAAGGCAGAGATAAATTTTCCTACTCTTATTCATAAGGTCTACAGAGCCGTGACATTGGGATTTACATAGGGGAGGAACGGGGGAACCAAACACAGTTACATACCGATGCAAAAAGGAGTTATCCTTTCCTAATAATTACTGGAATCCTACAGTAAGGAGCACCCCCTCTGGAAATCAGAAGCAAATGCCTGGACGTCCAACTTGGAGAATATGGAGAACATATGAACAGATGACCAGGTGACTGTTCTACACATTTGCTCATATGACGCATATGATCTTTCTACCCATGAAGTTGCCACAGCTCAAGGAGCGCCCCTTATTTTGGAAGATGGAGTTACACTTTCTGACTTCTATGCTATGAGGTACACTAGCTTAGCCACCTGGAAAATGGAAATTGTTGAAGCTTTCTTTCCTTTTGACACTGGAATAGAAAACACGAACAATGCATGAACCTTTCTGAACTGAGCAGTGCGGAGGATATTCTTTTGAGAGCTCTGTGCATGTCCAAAGTATGCCACAGTTTCAATATGGGGAGCGTCAGAACTGGGCAGAATGATAGAATGACAATTTCCAAGTCATTTCCTGTGCCCTATGAAGCCTGGGATTAATCTTTGCTATGAACATGGTGTCTGTTCTGAGTACCCACTTGATCTTTAAGAAAGGTGCAATACTGATTGAAATTCCAGGAAAAACAGCTTCAAGTCAGACACTATGTATGCTGACAGAACTGCTATCGAAAGGGCCATTTTAATGGTTAGAAAGTAATGAAACATCTTTGGGAGTGGTTCAAATGGAGAGTCTGTAATCGCATTGGGAACCAGGCAGGCTAAGATCCCAGGAAAGAACTCTGTGCACTTCAGGAGGATGTAGCAGAGATGCTGCTGGCAAAAAAACCAGCCAACCAAAAAATGCTTGACATCTGCGCAAGAGGTAATGCACTACTTTCCCACTGCATTCAGAATGCTGGACACAGCAGCAACTTGGCCTTTAAGTGTCTGAATTGCCAGGCCCAGCCTGAGTCCAATGTGTAGAAATTCAAGAATCCATGATACTGATGTAGACATAGGGTGAGACCTTTGTCCCGATACCAATGGGCCTTTGAATATACTCTTAACAGATTTATTTCTGGAAGCTAAAAGCACGCATATTCCCTCTTCTGAACACTCTCTTTGGATTAAGATGCTCCGTTCCAGAGCAAGGCTCAAAAGGACTGGATTCCGATACATGACTCTTAATGGGTTAGAAGGAGAAGACTGATATGATGCTGGTCAGGACCTGACTGTCTGTAGGACCTGTATGTGATAAACATCTCCTCTGGTTAGAAACACTGAGTCCCTGACCACCTGGAAAAAGTAGCCAAATTTATCTGTGGCAGGGATAAATGGGGCACACTGAGGATCTTTCTGGTCTTATAAATGGAGGTTGGGGAGCGTGGGGAGGGTTAGAAAGAAAGGGTGCACCACAAGGCCTCTTCTTCCATTAGGCAAACAATAACTTGGACATTAGGACATGGTGACTGACAATGAGATCCCGATACTTTCCTTGTCTTTTCAGCATGGTGGAAAACATCTATCCCACCACTTACACCTTCCCAGGGTGCATGAGGAGGGATACACATTATCCACATGCATGCATATATAGCTTGGCTAGAGCACATGTAGTCCTCATAACCCGTAAGCATAGTTTACAATACTCTGAATACTCTTGCCTGAAAGAGTCTATTTTCTGGGTAGATCTTTTAGTATATCTTACTATATGAGTCTCTGAGCACTGACCTCCTTCCCTCCCCTAAGAAGGACATATTTCCTCTGTGGGGTAGGAGTGGGAGGTGGTGTACGCATACCTACAGGAATCTGCACAGGTCTATAGCCATGTCTTCCATGCTGCAATCCAGACAAATGAGCTGGGGAACTCTGCGCTGATTATTATCCCCCAGGCTGCACTCCATGAAGATGAGCAGAGGAACCAGGCCCTGAGGGTTACACCTGCACTCCACAGATGCACCTGTCTCGAGCTAAACAGATTTAATCCTTTCTGCTTCTCAGAGGAATCTCCTGAATCAGAGTCTTCATAAGACAAAAGTAAGGATCTGTCAGAGAGCACGACTCAATATTGGCAAGTGTTAGATGCACAGCACAAACAGAGTTCTTCAGACGCCTCTTCTGCACTTATGGACAACTGGTGGTCTCCAGGGGACTGACTTGTATACAGTCTTCACCCAGAAGACTTCCTCCCTCCACCCCTGCGAAACTCTGATAAAGGCCAAGCTTTCACAAGGTATTTGGGGGGTTCTGCACTCAGCAGTGCAATGCCTAACTGATTCAGGAGCCTAAGTCATTTTCAAAAAGGATTTAGGCACTTCACAATCAAAATCCCATTGACTGTCAGTATGATTTTGGCTTCCAACTGCCTAAATCCCTTCTGAAAATAAACTTAAGACATTGTAATGCTAATGCAGAAACCCCAAATACCTTATAAAATCTGGGTCTTAGTCTAATTTGGCAGAGCACAATGCGAAGAGAGGATGGCAGAAAAACAAAAACTCGGTTCTGATGCTTCAAAATACCTAGCTGTAAAGTTTTAGCATGAGAAGACTATCTTCCACAAGAAAGCTTCTCTTGGGCAAGCAGCAGTGCCTCTATATACTGGGAAGTGGTAGAGCAACAGAGAAGAACCAGATCAGATGATTTATGGTAAGAAAACTAACAACAGGCAACAGTAAAGGTGTCATCTGCTAGTTAGATGGTTTCTACTTCCATAAAAAGTTATTCTGGGGAGAACTGAACTTCCCAAACCCAGAGAAGGGGAATTTAAACATGACTAAGTTCAGTTTTTCGTTTCGCAAAAAATTCCTTGTTTCATTCCGTTCAGGGGTAAGCACCAGTGCCATCTCACTGCCTGTCAAAGATCAGTCACAAGATACCATTAAGCCTCAAACCACTTACAAACCTCTTTCCTTCAAGACTGCATTTCATCTGTTTCAGTACCTACGCCTGAGAGTTCTTGCACTTCCCAATCAACCACTCGAGCACCATGTGGCTGTGATATGAATTTGACTGCCGTTCTCACACACACTTCACTTGATCTCATTTCTCTCTTGATGTTTCATGTGTTTGGTAAATTTTTGCATACAGCTTTCCACGTTTCAGCAGAAGACTCAGTAGGATAGACGTCAACATGCTTTTGCATCCTTCCTTCCTATCTTTGCAAACAGTAGGTCTTACTAATATAGAAGGGAGGAGATCTGTTTAATTTGTGAAAACCAGCACAAAAACAGTGCTATATTTAAACCTCAACCTGTAGTGATCTCTTTGGAAGTCATGACAAAATAGTTACTCACCTTCTGGTAACTGTTGTTCTTCGAGATGTGTTGTTCATGTCCACTCCAACCAGGTGAGTGCGCGCCGTGTGCACGCCAGCTGGAAGATTTTGCCCTTAGCAGTGTCCGTAGGGTTGGCCTGGGCGCCCCCTAGAGTCGCACCTTCATGGTGCCCAATATTGCACCCTGTTGACCCCCACCCCTTCAGTTCCTTCTTGCTGGCTGCTCCGACAGAGGGGTAAGGAGGGCAGGTAGGTATTGGAATGGACATGAACAACAGATCTCAAAGAACAACAGTTACGAGAAGGTGAGTAACTCTTTTCTTCTTCCAGTGCTTGTTCATGTCCATTCCAATCAGGTGAACCACAAGCCAAAGTTCAGAAGGTGGGATCGGAGTCATCTACTGATTGGAGCACATCTCATCCGCATCGTCTCTGGCCTGTTGTGTGATGTCACAGTGCATCATGAAAGTGTGTATCGAGGACCGCATTGCCATTCTGCAGATTTCCTGTGTCCAAAGCGCTTGCAGCTAAGAGCGAGGGATGTTCCAGCTAGCCGTCACCAGTCGTGTGAAGGAACTGAAGGGGTGGGGAGTCGGTAGGGCACTATATTGGGCGCCATGAAGAAGTGACTCCAGGGGGCGCCCATGCTGATCCTCTGGATGCAGCTAAGGGAAAAATCTTCTGGCAGGCATGCACACAAACAAGCATTCGAAAAAGAAGGTATTACAGAACTATCAGAAGAGAGATTGCTTTTAGAGTTGCCACTACAGGGGTGTGGATGGGGGTAGAATCTGTCTATCCAAATTATGGCATTTTGTTACCTTTTGAAAGTGTAAAGAAACAAGCAGGGATAATTTATAAGAGACTATTAGGATACAGATTTTAAATAATTACACCTCACTGCCACAACAACAAATGCTTAAGTGCTGGGTAGCGCTGCAAAGAAAAGCTTATCAAACTGCTGGCAAAAGGCCAGTACCAAGTCCAGCCCAACAGTCCAGTCTACAGGATGTGCCAAATGCCGTCACGGCAATTCTTCACAAGCTTTTAATGCTCACTCGGCAATGCCAGGTGCAAGCCCCGAAAACACAATTGTATGTAACTGTAAACCCAGATATTCCGTGCTGAGTCTGTGTTTATCTTGGAAAGAAACTCCAGTTCATTCAAACTCTGCTCCAGAGTGACCCTCAAAACCAAATAATCTCCTATCTAATAAAACTGAGTCCCAAAGAAAGCTTTATTTGCTGAAGACGATTTCTTTAGCCGATCTGAACTCAGGTGGTACATTGTGCTGCATACACTTCGTAAAAGCTGACAATGGGAGTCACTCCACTCCAAGCCCTTTCTTTAATCCCGTGAAATTTATTTACTCTCTTATGCTGTTTCAGGCCACAACAGCAACCCGTCGCACTGTGGGTTCAGCATGTAAATTACAATTTGGCCTGTCTCTACACTTCAAACGTGAGGATTTAAAAAGTTAACAACAGATGTGTCTTGTCACCGATCTAAGCATTGGTCACAAGCTTGCTTCTTGCGAACTGATTCTCTCTCACTCACACACACACTTGACAAGTAAACAATTCAATTACTCAAAAACATTTAATCTATTCTGTGTATCAACACTAAGGTGGATAAATTAATGTTTGTTGGGGGGGTGTTTAAACCAATGTCTTTTTAAGACAATTAAAAAAATTAAAACACTTATTTATACATTGCTAGTTTCTTTCTTTCCACTTTATAGTCTTAAATTGCTAAAGCAGGTATTTTATATTTGCTTCTTTAATTTATTGCCTAATTATTAGTGACATTTCTGATTTTACATGGAAATTTCTTCTGCTAAGAAGCTTCACATTAAAATGCTCACCTAGGTTGGAAAGAGACAAGCATTAACACCCTTACTGTGAGAACACCACAACTCAAACACAAAGCTGATAGGCAAATAGCCCATGCTATATTTGCAACCACCACCACCTTCTGATAGATTAGGCATCCACAAGTCAAGAAAGCTACAATTCTTCAACCAGGCTATACTACTCCATCAGGGCTTGCAGTCTGAAGTCTTTGGGACTTGTGATTTATCACTTAAATGCTTTTGAAAAATCCCACCTTTAGATGGCTAAATATGGGGTTAGCAACCTAACTTGATTGCCTGTGTATTTTTTAAAAAGGGGCCCAATTTACATCACCTTGCATTCTTAACACTGAAACAATTGTCTTTTGTACTGACCTTCGTCACAATAAAGATCCAGTTTTAGTCCTGATGTTGTAAACACTTATGCACATGCATCACTTTAACCCAAGTAATCCCATTAGAGTCAATCACGTATGTTGCTTTACTCACATAATCTGATTAAGCGTTTGCAGGATCAAGACCTTATTTTTCAATATTTTGTTTTTACCTATAGCAGTTTTGTCAAATTCATAAGACACCCTACCCATAGTAGCATTTTAAAAAAACCAAATGGCATTTATAATTCAGTTCCTTATAAATTCTAATCTGAAATATTAATTGCACAAATTTTCATATTGGCTTTAGACCACTTCAATCTGATTTAAGTCAACAATTTACCATCACTCCACTCTGTCACACTGAATAGCACTTTACTCAGCAAGTAGTCGCAATGCAACTAACTTGCAGAGTAAGATACTATTCAATAGGGAGTAAGGGTGGAAGAATCTGACACTACACCAATCTGTAAGAAAGTTAAAAAGGACAGTGTAATATGAAGCAGATTTTTAACAAATTCTCTTATCTGTTACTGACACCTCGTTTTATAAAAGTGACAGGACTTAAAAAACCTTTCCACATTAATGCTGATTGTTTCTTTTTGGATTTCATTTAAACCTGTGCAAGGAGAATAGATTTGTCAAGTTTCATCTTCAGTTGCTTCTCACAGAGCTGCCATTCTGGGGGTAGATACCGCAGGAGAATATTTAAAATCAAACATTTTAAAATAAATCCAATGAAAATATTGCACTTAATCTTCAGGGTTCCTCAACCAGCTCTTTTACAAAAACTAAATTTGGCCTCCCATTAAATTATGATCTACTCTGAGAAAAGCTAGGAAAGTGAAACACCTTTCTCTATGAAACGAATAACTGTTTTGTTTAAAAAAAAATCATGAAATTAAGTCATATAAACTCCAAACCCATTTTGTTTAAAGTAGAATCCAAAAGTCATTATTTATACAAGCAGGCAAAAAATAAGATGTTCTTCATTTTGTAGAAAGGAATGTGGTTTCACTTTTACAATTTTTCCTTGTCCCAGTGCGAGTATAGAACCACTGTCCTGTCAAACATTGGTTCCAAAGTTAAGTACATTAACAAAAGAGAAGATTGAGATGTTTCCATTTAAAAAAAAACAAAAAACATTCCAGTAAAAGTATTTTGGAATTAAACCTTCCTTTGCAATATTTAACTAACACTACTGCCCCTGTTAGTATAGGTGTAGTTACGAAGGAAACTGACTTCATTGCAGGATTCAGACCCCTGGGGTCTAGTGCAGCTATAGAAGTTTAAGGAATTACTTTGCATCTCCTCATCATTTTTTGCCTGTGATAAGGTTTTGTGTAGTTTTTTGAGGTTATATTCACTAACATGGAAGTGACAGTTCAATACTGCACATCAGGCCCAATTCCCTACCTATAGGATTCCATTTTCTATGCAGGCAGATGTCAAACTGACAGAGAAATAGCAAAACTCTTGGGATTCAACACATTATTTGTTCTACCCACCTAGTTTAGTATTATTTCATCCTATGTAAAGCAGCATGCTATCTTAATAGACAGTTAGCTTGATATGCCTCCATCGTCTTAGCCTGCCTCACATAAAACTATTAAAGTCAAGGCAAGGTATTTTTTTGTCTAATGGTAATCATGTGATGTGAGCAAGTGAGGCTAGAAAATTTGATAGTGTGCATCCCCTCCTCTCCCCGCTTTCATTTCTGGCAACTACTGATGGAACCCGAGAATCCATGTGAAAGCATATCAGAGCTCATAACTCAGATTCAGAATACGAAGCAGATGGCATTTCAGCAAAGGCTTCTGACCGGCTAGAAAAGGGAATCTCTCCACAGAGATGAAGTTATTTCATTAATGCTTTTGCAAACCTATAAGGAAAGCCAAAGCCTACTTCTTGCACCACTAAAATAGAATGTCACTGTTCTGGATCATGTTTTCTTCAACAACAACAAAGCATTCTTTTAAAAAAAACTCCCCCACGTCTAAGTACAGTGACTAGACAATATTCCCTTTTAATTTTATCATGAACAATTAGTGCTTTAAAATAGAATTCTGCTTTAGAGACCAAGCTTAACATTTGCCTTCCTTTTGCCCATTGGAGAGAGAAAACTTGGGTCTTCAAAATATCTCAGTACAAACATAAAAACGCAAACCAAAGCAAGCCACGTACATGCAGACTCACATGTAGCCTAGTAAATCCGCAATGACTACTGCTACAACATACTTTGAAAGTTATGCCTCGTATGGTCCCTGAGATGGTCAATAGGGCTGGTACAAGAGGCACAGATGCGACCACATTCTTGGCAGGACCAGTCAGGGTCATCTTTGATGTGGAGTCCTGGCTTGGTATTGTTTTCTACATTGATGTCTGCCCTTGGCACACAAATACAATGCCTTGTGCACGGCTGCCCTCCATTTCGCGCTGTTGCTTGCAACTTGCTCCAAGGATGACATGGCAATGCCCTTGTGTTGAGACCCTGCCCTTCACAACATCGGCAGATTTCTTCCAGTCCCTTCAGCTGGGTTTTCTGGAGCTCAGTTGCCCACGAAGTATCAGCTTTTGCTAGTCTCTTCTAAAAGCAGCCAAGTGACAAGGCCAGATTATTTAATTTCAATTGTGATTTTCACGGCGAACGTTTGCTCAGAGATCTCAATGTCCAGTGTATGGTTCTGTCTGTCAAGCTATCTGGGGCGAATACGTTTTGGACATACTCTCCATAATCCACAGCAGAATCCCAACCAAAGTTACTGGGAGGTCTGCACAAAGGAAGGTACAACCATTCAGTAATCGAGCTCTCAGTTCCTGTTTACTCAGCACCTTTTGATCACATTCAGCATCATGATTGGGAAATATGGTTGCCTTTAGCAGCACTTTTATTTCTGCCTTTTCCCACCCTCCTTTCATGTGCAAATACCTGGTCCACCTTCAGCTGTCAGGAGGGAGAGGGGGAAGTACAGCCAGCAAAATGGTTCTTTTGAGCCCTATTCATTCCAAACCCTGTGTCTGGGGAGCTCCAAGGAGCAGCTGTCTTTCCAAGTGTAACACGTCACCTCATGATTCACGGATACCTCATTAAAGATGCTGCAGTTTGTGACAGAGGAGTTTGGAGAAAGAATCCAGCAGATTGTCTACAATGAAAATAGCTAGCACTTTAACAACTATTTTAGATGGATGTTTTAAAGAAAATTTACTCCATGCTCCCCTACACACTTCATCAGTTATTGTTGCAAGTTACAAACCCATTCCACCAACAAAGCATTGTGGGAGTTTCTTCTTCACTTGTAATTTCCTTGTATGTATTAGCTGATGTCACAAGGTAGGCATGTCATTTAAAGAAACACTGTGCCCATTCCATACATCTCACCTGGACTTCAAATTCTAATGCAATTTCTGATATAAGATTTTGACGTAAAGTTCTCCATCTACAAATTCTAACTGCGATGTTTTTAAAATAAAACAAACACGATTTCCTAAGAGTTGAATAAGCCTGTTTCAAGAAAAAAAACTGCTTTTATTGACATATAACTCTTGCTGCTCCAAGAGCATGTACATGTGCAGCTGAAACGTTATATGAGCATGTATTCCATTTTCATAATTCACCACAAGCATTGGAAAGGTCAAATACCATGGCGGCGGACAAATGCTGAAAAACTGACTTATCAATGAAAAATTTCAGAGGGTTGCAGTAGCACGGCTCAGAAAAACAGTTTACTGCATGTGAACATTAATATAAAAGATACTAATGTACAACATTTAATCAGCCATTTCTCTTGTAAAACAAAAACTGAAAATCCAAACTAGCAAATTACTAAATTGCTTCTATGATTACCAAGAAAGAAGAAAAACATTTTTTCCACAGGTACAATGCAAAGAAGAGACTATAAATCAAAAACCTGCCTCAGGATACCATGTCTTTATTGAAGCAACTTCCTAACTCATTTTGAATTCATTGTTAAAAAAAATAATGGAGAGAGAGAGCTTGGATGAAACGTATGCAAGAGCATCCCTCAAGTATCTTTTAAAAGAAATTGCGACATATCCAACGGATCAGTTCTTTTAAACTCTTCAGCGTTATTTGTTTAAAGTTTATATCATATTTCTGAACGAGACACAGCTGTTGTTTCCCTATTTGTGAGACAGAGCAACTTTAAAACCGCACACTGTAGCGCCATAGAGAATTCAGCTCTTCGGAGCTCTGCAAACAATGATTTTGCTACCAACCGCTCATTTAGCTTTAGCCTCAGGTCTCTAATACACCCTCATTTCTGACTCTCAGGGTATGTCTTCACTACTTGCTGGATTGGCGGGTAGCGATCAATCCAGTGAGTATTGATTTATCGCGTCTAGTCTAGACGTGATTAAATCGACTCCCGAGCGTTATCCCATTGACTCCTGTACTCCAGCACTGCCAGAGGGGCAGGCAGAGTCTACGGGGGAGAGGCAGCAGTCGACTCACCATGGTGAAGACACCACGGTGAGTCGATCTAAGTATGTTGACTTCAGCTATGTTATTCACATAGCTGAAGCTGCGTAACTTAGACTGATTCCCTCCCCCCACCAGTGTAGACCAGGGCTCAGTCTCAAAACCATTTTTTGTTTTTCAGTCTTCGGGTTAAACTGACCCCTCATCATGCCAGCATGAACTCAAAACACATACACTGAATTCTCTCTGGTTAACTCTCTGTTCATTTGCACAGTGCATGTAACCACTAGAGAAGTGTTAAAATCCCTCTGTGCACTTTGCCCTTGAAGGCAACGTTGCACAAGCAAACTGATAAATAAGCAAAGTATCATGAACCATGCCAAGAAGAGTGGGATAACAGAAAGACATTTAGTACAGCACTGAGAGAGTGAGTGACTGAGTGAGTGTGTGTCTCAGTCATATGTTATTAATTAAGGGAACATTTCTTAAGTTTACAAATTGCAAAATATCAAGTTCTAGTCCTCCTTAGTCACACACTGCTCTGGCTTATATTTTTTTTCCCCCCTCTTCCCTTAAATAAAAAAAAAGACCTCATGGTTATGGCAGGAAATGTCAGTATTTGGCAGCAATTTAACCCTGTTGATTTCAATGTTTGTCAAGGGCTCAATAATAGGCACGCAATTGCATGATGGCAAGATTTTCCTCCCTCAGCTGTTAAGGGGGATTGAGGATAGAGAAGCACATTCCAGTCTTCAAGAGATGATCAAAAGATCAGAAGCCTAATTTAATAATTGTTAATAGCCAAACTGGTAAAAGTCAACTGCAGAGTAAAACAGCTGCCTATGCCTAGAAATGTTTTTTTCCCTCAGCTAATATTCTTTCTTGCTATTGTTCAGAGCCTATTTAGGGAATTTTGTACTTTAGGCCCAAAGGATGAAATCCTTTGACTCTACAGGAAGTATCAGCAGCATTTCCTACGTACGGTTTGGAGATTATTTTAAAGTTCCTCTCTAAATTACACATATTACAAACAGGAATGAAACATGCTCCTGTGAAAATGGACACAGTCACTATCATAGCTATATTAGAACAGCAGCAGCATGTGGCTTTTCAATGCATTCGGTTCAGGAAAAATGTTTTCACTAATTGTCTTCATTTGCAGAATTTTAGCTTCAAAAATTAATGTATTTTGCCCCTTCCAGTGTTACCTCTCTTTTCCCCCACCCAAGACAATCACATTCCAAATTCATGTTTCTTCCTTAGAAAAGATGTGAGAATATATAGAGTATTTAAACAGTAATCCAGTCCACACTACAGTAAAGGTCTCTCTGCTCTTGTCTACAGCACTATGCGGAAGCGAAAACAGCTGGGCTTCACAACAGTGATTCTCTCTCATCTGGAGAATTCTCAACTAAGCATTTTTCCAATGTATTGGTTACACAAAAAGAGCATAAAGACTGTATTAATTTTCACTACTCTGGCCATTTTTGTTCAGCAAAAATAGGAGATTTAACCCTCAGGTATCAAGTTAATTCACATTATGAACAAATGCCTCATCTTCTCTTGAGTTAGTAAAACACTAGGCAAACAACAAAAGTTAATGGAGCAATTACACAGAGCTCAGTAATGTTGAATTAAGCTGTAAATAACGTGGAAAACAAAAAAAAAAAACCCACCAAATGTTGTGAAAATATTTCACAAAAATATTTTATTTCATAGACTTTTCTACCACATATTGCAGAAACAAGTTATGTTTCCACTGAAAAAAGATCAAAATATTATAGAAAGGTATTACACCTTGAATCACTGCAAGTAACTATACGACTTTGGAGTTAACTGTAAGGCATTCATCAGCATGCACTGCTATCATTGCTTATGAAAGGAAATCTGCTGTACAATTTGCAATGGGAAATTCTAAAATGTAACCCAACGGTGATTCTCTGGAGAGAACTATTTTTGCAGCTGAATATTTTCCTGCTTAACCTTGTAAACTTAAGCAATTAATTCTAGAATCCAGTGCAATTCTATACTCAAGGAGCTTCAAAGGCAAAAATTCATGATGCCACCTCGAGTTCATGAGTTTGATTCACAACAGATGCAGGAACTGTAGCCGTGGTTAGAGTGTTGAGTCACAAGACATTCCAATCAATTCTGATCAGATAGAATATAAAAGGTAAACAACATCTCTCACTCAGACACATTTACTGTCAATCAAGTCAGGTTGTGATCCTGAACTCCTTATCCAGATATACTACACTGGTTAGCTCATAGGTTAATTCCAGTGAGACGTCTAAGTATGCAATGCCAATAGTCTTCATTACAGAACACGGAAATTGCTCTCCATCATTTCCCGCATACCTAAATAATATTCACAGTGAATTTAGTGACACTGAAAGATGCCAGCATGAAAGCAATTGAAACTTAAGCCCTTGGCCAACAAAGCACGCTCAGCAGACTTTGCAAGCTTCCCCATCCTACCTGGTCAAGTTCCCTTAACCTTGACCTGGAGTAGAGAAAGAACCTCAGTCTCCCTCCTACCACCACCCCCCCCATTCAGTCCTTGGACTTTCCACTTGAAGTTATGGGAGACCTTGAACAGGCCTTGAATATCATCATCTGAAGTGTCTACATATTGTAGAGTTATGTACAGCAAAGTATCACTCCATGAAAGAAAAGTATAAGCCATGGGGAAATTTCTATATAGTATTAATCTTGTTGTAAAAACAGACAGACACTTTCAAGATGTCCAAATAAGTAAAACTGCTTGTAATTTATTTATATCCTTCCTCTGAAACTTGGAAAACAAGATGTTCCCTTATTAACATTTTTTTTCTCTCTCTCTCTCTCTCTCTCTCTCACACAGGTTTATCAAAGGGTGGAATATATTTAAGGGAGTTTTGGTTGTTTAGTTTTTGCTTAAGAAAAATGAGAGTCTAGAAGCAAATTTTAGGGTTGCTGTATCTTAATATTGTCCTTGTAAGTAAAAGCAATTGGAATGATTACTTCCCTTACAGAATACTATTTGTGTTGCTTCCAATATTATATTTGCAGTTTTAAGTACGTCTACAGGATATTTCAAGAGGCTTTTAAACACTTCTGTCACTTGTAGCATCATTCAAACTTGTCTACCTTGCTTTATAGCTTAACTAGCTTTCAGTATGGTTTAGCAGACACTTTGTAACCAGGTAGATGGGAAGAGAATTCCCCTATGTGATTAAGTGTTGATATTAGATTTTCCAGTCTCTGGGAAATACATTTACATTTAACTTGAAATCACTGGTATTTGTTACTATACACGATCGCCTTACAAGGTTCCTCTAACAAGTCAGATTCAATAAAAAAGCATCCTTAACCATTTCCAAGTGTTTTATGTAAGGCAATGGAAGTAATCATTGAACTGTTTTAGTCATTTAACATTTGAAAGTAATGCACAAATCTAATTTAAAAATTCTTATACAAGATAAGATATTCAAATAAGAGATTGTTGAAGAATTTCTTCAGAGACTATACTCGAGGAGTTCGAAGTAACAAATACATTGTTTGCACAGCATCTACCATGGTGGGGTCCTGGCCCACCACTGGGACTCTTATGTGCTATCACAATATAAATAGCTAGTAGTGAAAGTCCGACTTTCACACAGTGAAGTCACACGGGTAAAAATGCTTAAAATGGCTGAAAGTTAAACACTGAACTGGAAAAGACTGCAAAACCCAGTGACAACTGAACTGGAGGCTAACTACACAAAAAAGTTCTCAGCCATGCTGGTAGCTGGTTCCATCACTTCAGACTGACTCAACAGACATTTTAGACTTCAGAGTAATGCAAGGAGTGGTAATTCGGAAATCATCTTATACAAATAATTTTGTTTCAATTAATCATTTTAATTGCCACTTGTGCCTGTTAAATGGAACCTAAGTCAGGAGTTCAGAAGAAATACAAGAAGTTGACTGAACATCATCAGTTATTTGAATTTGAATTACCAGGCAACGGACACTCTACTGCCATGCAGCCAATATCCTTATAATATGATACCGTTCAACTCAGACTCATTCAACCTCCACCTTCCATTTTCAGACATGTAGGACCTGAGCCAGCAAAGTATTTAAGCACGGGCTTAACCTGAAGTTCGTGCCTAAGTGCTCTGCCGAACTGTGGCCGTTGTGAGCAATGTCACTCCAACACCTGCCAACCAGGCTCCCCTTGGTAGGAGAGTAAGTATCAAACTTAGCTCACCGCAGACACTTTGGTAACGACATCTCTTGCCACTGCCAGGCCTTGTGCAAAAGTGCGGGCAGCCACAAATGCACGTGTCACTTGTAGTTTTAGTTTCCGCGGTACGTCTCCAAATGGCTTCAACTGCTCTGTGTACTTGCTCACGCATTCGAGGTATTCGTCGGTGAAATGGTACTGTGGGTTCACTAATCGAAACATACGTTCCAGGAGACGCGCCCAGAAGTCATTGAGCATCTCTTCCAGGTTTACGTTTCCACCCACATAGTAGCGCTTCAGCTCTATGAAGAGATCCTTAAAAAGTTCAGAGTTCTGCATGTATAAACGACCATATGTCCGCAAAAACATGTCATTCAAGGATTTCTCTGCATTTTCAAGCAGTTCTTTGAAGAATTCTGGAAAAAAGATAAATGAAAATATAAAGTAAACAATCTCAGGTTACTCATTTTCACAGTTCTACAAGCTTTTCAAATATTTCCTTCAATAATTCAACAACAGTAACTGCAAATGAAATTGAAAGCCAAGAACTCTTACTGGAACACCACTTAAGTGCTGAAAGTTCTCCCTTAGAGATGTTCTTATTTTTCATTTCTGTTCATATCTGATAAATGAAAAGGACATCCTAAGACATGGATGACTGAAATTCCTTTCTATGCACAACTGAATAGCAAGAGAAAAAAAAACTGGAAAAAGACTGCAGTTTCCTTTTAAAAAGTTATTTTGAAACATGGATCATCATGAAGCGTGCGCACACACACACACTTAAAATGGGTGTCCATAATATCTGGTTCTTACATTTCAGTATTGCTAACCCCAAATGTTTAAAAAAAAGTCACAAGTTAGGCTGCAAAAATAATGAGATTCTTTAAGTAAGGCTCTCTTAAACTAAATATATTTGGGGCTCTTTCATTGCCAGTTGATTCTGAGGCTGTACGCTCTTTAAGGTCCTGATTTTGATTGTGGCTTTTACATGCTACCGAAATGCAAAAATAATGCATTTACACAAGTTGGAATTGGCATAAGAGTTAACGGCTACACCCTCGACATTTACAAAGAGTGCCAGGGGATTTTTAACCGCAACAAATGGATAGGATCTTTTGTTTCATCTCATCCAAAAGCCAGCCTCTCCCACAGTTCAGTGTCTCTAGGCAGTATATAGATCTACTTGGCTGGGGGAGGGATAGCTCAGTGGTTTGCGCATTGGCCTGCTAAACCCAGAGTTGTGAGTTCAATCCCTGAGGGGCCATTTAGGGAACTGGGGTAAAAATCTGCCTGGGGATTGGTCCCGCTTTGAACAGGGGGTTGGACTAGATGACTTTATGAGGTCCCTTCCAACCCTGACGTTCTATGATTCTATGAAAAGAGCATGTCATCTACTGAATCACAATAATCACTTCCTAGGTGTTCTATACAGGCCTCTCATTCAAGTCTTGTTCAGGCCAATGCTGCTTAGCATGTGAGACGTACTGGGATGCCTGTACTGCTGAAACCGTTATCTACTCTTTGGAGAGCTTCAATTCTCCTCTTTTTTTATACCAAGCTCCGCACCAGAGTATCCGAGAACCTGTAATTTGCTGTAAGCCTTACAGCGTGTGTGTTCTCTTCCCAACTCTAACTTGGATTGAGTGGAGGGGTGCCCCTCACACTTGGTGACACTAACCTCAGAATGCATGTAGAAGCCTTCATTTCACTTGATTAAGAGTTACATAAAAATATATACAAATTATATCGTATGGTATATGGCACATGGCCTAATTACAACATTTAGCTATTGCAATCACCCAAAAGAAAATCTGTTCCTGCATAAGTGGCGAGACAGTTTGAAGCAAAGGAAAACATGGTATTTATTAGGTCTGACATCACTGCAAACTGTTTGCCTCCAAGGTCTGAACAGGATATGTGTGTGGGGGGGTGAACATCTATTGGTTTTTGGCCATTATGGGACAATATTGCATTTTACACGGAGTCTGATAATGATAATTTGATAAGGGTCAAAAATTTACTTTTCCTCTCCTTACTACAAGGACTGAGCATAATGAAGACTCAGTGATATTTTACTCATCTGCCAAAAATAATTTTATTCGCCCCAAGCAAATGGGTGAAGGAGTTTGCAAAGCTGATTAAAAGAACCTCAAATTTCTACTAAAAATAGCAAAATATGGGACAATGAGTTTGAGTCCTAACTTCAAGATGGACTCTGGCTGCACTGACTTTTGCCCTAAACTCAAACAGTATCAAAGAGCATGTCTTCTCTAGCAACATTAAAGCACTGCCTAGTCGCGCACCACAGCTCTCCCAGTGCTATTAAAACCACACACACACACACACACAGCCTTCCATGAGGGGAGTGGCTACTAGCGCTGGTGTACTGTCTACAGTGCCACTTTATAGCACTGAACCTTGAAGCGCTGGGGGGGGGGGTTCCACACCCCCAAGTGAGAAAGTTGCAGCGCTATAAAGTGCCAGTGCAGACAATGCCTTAGGCACCTTTGGAACTCTTGGGTGTGGTTCAACCAGTCTCCCTTAACATTGTATGTAAAAAGCACAAAGAAACTTATTCTGTAACACATGACACTAGATATTTGCAATACTGACCTCTGCTTTTTGGTGACTCACATTCAATAAATAATTTTAATAAAAACACGCCTCTGCGTTTTAATCCCCAAAGGAGTCATGTTTAGAGCCAGAAGTTGTTAGAAGGAGAAAAAAAATCTTGGGCCAGTTTGAATTTAAACGCTGTTAAAATGTATCAAGTATGTAGAAGTTCAAATTTTAGTCTTCAAAGTGCTCCAATACAAACAAAGACTAACACACAGAGAACATTTTCTGGGAAAACTGAAACATTCTTTGAGTTCCTTATTAGCAAAGTCATGGGGCTTGGTGGTTGACATAACTGTATGTAATGTAGCCTCTTAGGAGTACAAGAGAAATGATCCAGCAAAGAGGAGATTGATTTCAAAAACCCGACATGTCCTCTGTCCAATATCAGCAGGACTCTCTACTTTAATTCTCATGACTGGCATTTCCTGTCTAGGAAGATTTTTCAGTTGAGTTTATACTATAGAGATTAGCTTGGTGGTTTATATTAATTTCTAATTCACTTAATCATTCTGAAAGCTCACTTCCTCCTTTCCTTCAGATTTTTTCAGAGCCTTTAAAAAAACACCAGATAGGTTGTATATTCAAATGCACTTGAACTGTGCACATAGCTAACATTGATCAAGAAATACTTCGGGAGGGATTTGATTCTGAAATGACACTTCTGTTAGAAACCATTAAATGTTTCCAATTGTCAATCAAATGAGCATGTAGAGGATTGTTTGAGCCAGAAAAAAAAAAATCCTAAGTGATGAATTCATACCAACTTGGCCTACTTATTCTCCTGCTCAAACTCATTTTATTTCTCACACTCCAAATTGACACCAGGTTTCTTTAGAATTTTTTCACGTCTTGTTTTATCAGGGCATATGGCAGTTCGGCTCCCTAGAAACAGGCAATGATTTCCACTTGGGGGAGAACCTGAGAGATTTTGTTTCCAGCTATATCCATTAGAATGAGAAACATCACCACAGTTAGCAGCAAATGTCTGCATATTTGCAATCTTCCAAACAGTAACAGGCGAAGGAAGGAAATGAGAGCATCCCAACACTAAAAGTAGTAAATTTCCAAATACCAATCAGTCCCATCGCTCAATGGCTGCCTGAGTCTCTAGCAGATAACACAGAGGTACCATGGTCTATAGCACAAGACCATGGCCACGTTACTTCACCTGCCGAAAAAGTCCTCACAATTATCATCTTGGGATATACTCAGTGACCTTAAAACAAGATGACAACTCTGGAAAAAAATGGCCTTGAAATTTCAACAGATACTTGGGATGCTAAGTTGCCCATGTAAAGTTAATGGAGTCCCTCACAATTAAAAGGCATTAACAAGAAAAAAGATCAAAGCAACAGATGTCATATATTAAGATATGTGAATCCCTGATTAAGTGGCTAGTCCTGAAAAACAAAGGGCTCTGCAGCCAAAAATAATAAATCCCAGGCATGCTGTAGTATCTGGTTACATATATATTTAGAGTGCTGGTTGCACATTAGAAATTTGGGCAGCATAAGCTGGTTTAAGGGCATTGGGGCTCATACAAGCAGCTTTGATGACACTGGACTAGTTAGATATTAATCCTGCCTCTTGTAGAAACAAGCTATTCACTGATTAACAAACTACAACATAACCTAGAGTTAACCTTGCAACCCTGAGAAAAGAAATGGCAGGTTCCTCTCTTCAATCTTGACTGTTTGCTCGGGAAAATAAATTACCACCTTTCGTTTGGGTTAGAAATTGACTTGTTCTCAAACAAAACCTACATACAAAGGATTACTCTCTCATTTTACAGCATTGTAAACGCATGTTTTACAGTTGTGGTGCAAGCAATCTGTACTCATTAAATTATCACATTGACAGACTTCCTGTGAAATGCTGTCAAATGCAAACATTTTTCATGGACAACAAATCATTCTTTGCTGTTCTCTCAGAAGGTCTGCTATTCAGTGAGATCTTGGTCTCTCTACCCCCCAAAGGATCTCTCTTTTTTTTGTAAATTAAATAAAAGAGTTTATCCCTCTCCACCTATAAATTGGCAAAAATGGAGAATACAATATTGGTGGGAATTTTAGAAGTGAAGCGGCAACGTCCCCTGTTTCTACCCAAGCTCACTGCTTCAAGGGGAGAGGAAGAGTAGAATTTTACATTGCTAACTCTTACATTACTCTAACAGTCTTTTTAAGGAATAAACCCACATCCTATCTCAGCAATCCAGGAGCTAGTTTGCCGTCTCCCTGTGCAATGCTTTGAGAGATGGCTGCATTTCACTCTCTTTTCAGTTAAGGGAGTTACCACTTCCAACCTGCTCTTTTTATTCTTTACCCACTTCACTACAGTTCCGCTTCTCCTCCCTCAAGTCCTGTTGCGTGCACAGCTTGGGCATAGATCCTCTCTGGAATAGGGTATTAGCCACTGGAGTAGCTCCACCAGCGCAAACATCTAATGTAGATGCACTGCACTAGTGTGAACTGCGTCTTACACATGTGCAGCTCAGAACAGAGGTGAGTTGTTCTAGTGAAAACAAGTTACATCAATGCAATGCATCTACACTAGGGCTTAGCACCTGCACAGCTGTATCAGTCGCTACAATCCTACTGGAGACAAGACATTACTTTGAAACAGTTCTTTAGACGCAATGCCACGACACACCGAGGTTAGCCCAGGCAAGCGAAGTCCAGCCCAACCCCAAATTCCCAGAAGCTACAAAAGACATTCTGCATGTTCTCTTTGATTTAAAGGATGTCTACAGATTTAAGGACACATGGTGATTTGATTTCAATGTTACAACTCACTCCCTCTGGTAGCGAAACACAGTGCCAGAAAGTTTGCAGAACGTAATGCTGCATGAGGCTCAAATCCTGGTATAGCTAATAGTGCCTCAAGACGCTGCCTTGTTACCATGGCAATTGACCACACTGAAGAGGCTGAGGGAACCCCTGCTCAGTGAGGCCACGGCAGGATTGCAGCAGTTAAGCCCAAGCTGCGGGTGGCAGGAATGGGGCCTGCACCCTGTGCCTTCCAGGCCCCCTCCCTTGCTTGCCAGGCCCCCTGGAGTGTGCATCGGTAGCCACTGACGAGACCCGGGCCCAATTCAGACTCTATCCCGTGCTGGCCTGGGCAGCAGCAGCAGCGCTGGCAGTAGGGTCTCTAGCTCAAAGTCTACCTGCTGCGACTTCATTAATAAGAAGGTAATAGCTTTTTAATTAAACATTGGGCAGGGGTGGAAATAACTATTCTGCAATTTGTGCCTCACCTGTCAAAAAGGTCATGAGCTGCCATTGTTGCAAACCTACTAAAATATGAATGAACAGCAGTCCTGGTCACTATACACATATTCACTATGGCTTTTAAAACACTCACCTATAGATTTATTTCAGGCTCAATTCTTCTAGCTGCACAATTTACCTAACAAATCAATTTAGTTGTTGCCTCCTGATGCAAATACTGCTTTAAAAATTAAATAAGATAAGATAAGATAAGATAAGATAGTGAAGCGAAAGGGTATTTGGTTTGAAGGAACTGTAGCATCACGGCCAAGCAGGCACTGATATAATGCTACCCGAACCATTGTCTGACATACCGCAGCTGTGCTGGAGGCGGCCAGCGGGGATTTGTTTGTGATGGGCAAAAGGCTGTCTTCTTTAAAAAATAAATAAATAAAATCCTTTTGCTTTTAAATAAACCATTAGAAAAGTAAGACATCAATCCTGGATAACTAGAGAAATGGTGACATCTCAAAAGTCAATAGACTAAAAGTTTAGAAAGAGAATGGATTTACAGATTGTTTAGAACTCTGGCTTCTGTTTATTTTTGTTAGTCACAGAAATTTAAATAGATGCTAATTTCAGTGACTAACGTTTGGGGAAAGTTCTCCGAGACATCCTGAAGCAGCAGGAAAGACAAGACTTAACATTTCTGAAGTAAAAAATAAATTGTGTTTTTAAACCAGCCTTTCAAATCTGCCTTTATACACCATAAGGAAAATGTATCCATGTATTTGAAAATGTCTTTCTTCAACGAATAAGGTCCACAGATCCATGACAATGGGTATGGCAGCCCACTTGCAACTTGGGGGCAGAACCAGACCTGGCAGAAGAAAATGCCCCATCTCCTGAAGTTCCCTCCAAATGAGAACTTTCACTGCCAGGGTATTTCAAATCTACTTTCCTGAATTACAGATTGTGTTAAATATACTTGGGGCAGTGGGAACGGAGAAAACAGGATCTCCCACTGTGAGCATGCTAAATTCTACCTAAGCAATCAACTCAACTCCTTTGATGTCGTCAATTTCCACATCTATTTTTGGATGACCCATTTGTCTCCAAGATGGGCAGTATCTGTGGATCTCATTACTGAAAGAAAGGAAGTTTTTAGGTAAGCATGGATACATATTCTTAGATCCGTTACTATGGGATGGGATTTTCATTGTGATGTGCCTCCAGGGTGAGAAACAGGATTATCCTTAAAATTGGGACGTCCAAAACAAGGTAGATTATATATAAATATTAGTGCCCAGAGGAAGATGGAAGACAGACATAGAGAAGACTTCTGCCAAGCCAAAGAAAGCAGCATTGGCTAAAACTGGATGACCAGTATGCAGAATCTAGAACTAAAGACCATTGAGCAGATGCTCAATGCAGGAGAAAAGCTTGCTCTGCCTTACTCTCATCAGTTCAAAGGAAGAATATTCCAGTACAATAAATTCTATTTGTTGATCTGTCTTTTGGGGTCCATGGAAGCAACAATGACTTCACCCAATCTAGTGAGGTGCACACTGGGCCGCTCTGGTTTCGGCCTCTGTTGCCGTCTCCAATCAGTCAGGAACCCTTCAGCTTGATGCAACACTAGTGTTCTTTATTTACAGCTGTTTTCCCGCCACCACTTTCCACCTATATACAGGTTTCGCAGCCAACTTTCCCAAGTGCAGGCCTGGCCAGCAACAGCCCAGAAGGCTCCCACCTCCCTCTGTGCCTGGCCTCTCCCTTACCCCCTTCCTCTGGCTAGCTCCCAGCCTTTATAGCCCTGGCTAATGAGGCTCGCAGGTGCTGCCCATGACCAGGAGGACACAGGGCTAACGAATCAGCCCCAATCCATTCCCCTTGATTGGGGCCGGAGTGGCAGAGGCTAATTAAGTGCTGGGGGCTTCAGCCCCGTGATGTGCCAGAGCTCCTGGGAGATAGAAAATATTTACCAGAGCTCCACTCCAGTGAGCTCCAGCTGGATTTAAGCCCTGTGGCCTTCCTCCCCTGAGGAGGACTAAGCAAACCTAGGGTACATCTACATCTACAGCACCACGTAGAGTACAGACCTATTTACCACTGTAAATGCCCCTCTCTGTGTGTTATGTGGGCCACATGCACAAAATATATATACTACCTGTATGACTCTGAGGATGTCGTATGGGCCACAGCTGTGCGGTGACTGGGCCGCAAGCAGACCAGGGGTTGAGAACCACTGGTACAGACACTGCATGCCCAGCTAGCAGGGGTATAAAGAGCAGTGGAGCATGGCTTAGGCGAGTGCCCTATGCAGCTGAACCTCCAGGGTGTATACTCTACACATCCAAGCAGTCCTTCCCGTTTTTAGCCATGAAGCGTCCTACTGCTGGAGCCTTTCATCACAGCACATAGCTACACACTGCAGGGACAAGCGTGAACACAGCCTGCCTTTCACTGCGGCACGTAGCTACCCGTGTAGCGCCTGTCCGATATGCATAGCCCTAGGGCAGTGGTCCCCAACCTTTTCTGGGTGGCGGGTGCCGGACAACGAGCCACTGAGGACCATGGCTGGCGGACGAGCATCCGCCGAAATGCCACCGAGAAGCGGCAACAACAAGAGGTGTCACCGAAGTAGCGTCATCAAGAGGCGTCACCACTAAAATGCCGCCGAAAATCAGCAGCATTTCAGCGACGGCGCCTCTTGGTGATGCCTCTTGATGACACTGCTTTTCGGCAGCATTTTGGGGGATGCGTGGCCGCCGGCCAGTACACAGGCGCACACAGATGCCCCGCTGGCACCGTGTTGGGGACCACTGCCCTAGGGGAATCAGCACATCTACAGCCTGGTCTGTTCTCCATAGATCTGCCATGCTACACCCAGGGCTGGCCAAGGGAGCCAGAAAAAAAACTGGTAGGAAACTTCAGAAGGAAGGGTATTCCCCACCTCTAATGACCGACAGCTCTGGATCTGCACCGAAGCTGTTAGCAGGCCAAATTACTCATCATAATAGATTTGTGGATCTTAATATAAAAAAGAAACCCCCCATCTTATGGAAAATCCTTTGCAGGTCATTGTTAATTAGAATACTCCAAATTCTGATCATCCACTGCTTTGGAGTAGTTATGACGTATAAAAGCAATATTTTATTTAAGCAGTGTGTTCTGGGTCCACCTGCTACACTGGAATATTTTTTTTTAAGTTAGGCTTGATTTAACCACTTACAAGGAAAAGATGATTCAGTGGGATCTACTATCTGTCTAAAGCCATGTGGGAAAAAGTTGTGCTCTCAATGATCTTTCGGGCTGACAAATTACCCCACACCACTCCTCTATGTGACCAAGGCAGAATCCAGACTAAACCTGCATCTGAAGACACTTCACATTGCAACACTTCTGGCATGGGAAGTCACATACTGCTCTGTGGTTCTGTGAAAGAGCTGCTGACAGGTAAAATATACATGTTAAGGACCAATCTTCTGCTATGAATACTTAGTGGTTGTCACTTTCAGCTACTGCTAACTTTTAAACATCCTTTCCTTTCCGAAGGCCTGTTAAAGCCTATTTCTGAATCCAAGCACCAAAAACACAAGCAGCTCAGTTTTACACATTTCCTCATGAGAGTAATCCCCTTGACACCAAGGGGACTAACTCAATAGATTTGCAGAATTGACCCAAAGGAGAGAGAAATAGTGCTCAGAAGGGCTCACTCAAATGGACTGGTATATGATACAACAGTAGAAGAAAAACAGAAGAATTAACATCCTTCCAGTGAGAGTTTAAATGGGACAGATCCAGTTCCCCAGAAGAGGATTTTCTTCTTCTTAAAAAGCCCCATTTATAGCCTAGGAACTTAAGAGTGCAATACAGAATCAAACGTTTTGCCTCCAACGTTCTAATCATCAGGAATAAATCTGTTACGGAAACCACCCTCTATTTCAGTTGCAGGAGCCTACCTCTGCATGGCAGAGAGTAGTTCTTGCGTTTGAACCACACTTTCCAGGCAAGGATTTCAAATCACTTTAAAATCCATTAATGAATTAGATTTCACCACACCTGAGGAAGGTCTTACCTCCATTTTATGTAGGGGAAATTGAGGCACCAAAAGTGAAGTGTCTTGCCCAAGGTCACAGAGGGACTGATAAGCATCTGTGGGGAGGGTGTGGGCAAGTTCATTCATTGGTTGTGTGCTTTGTTCAACTTGTGTTACTCCAAAGAAGGACAAAAAGCCAACACACTGCACTTTTATATTTGCAAAGACCTTTGAACATGCTGAGTTTTATATACACCAGATACTATGGACTGTGTGTTTTAGGGCCATGTTTTCAACTGGCCTTCTCTGCATGTTCAAGAAATACAAGCAAGACATGTAATTAACCAATGCACATTAAAAAAATAGGGCTTGAGCATGCAAAGTGGATACACTCCATTTTTATGGGCACAATTAATGAATGCTTTAGACAATTGGGCACCGAGTGTATTTTTAACATGCTATACCAAGTACCATGAATTAAGGATGTAATGTCATCTCTAAACCCTTAATTTTCTGGCTTTTATGGATGATTATATTTTCTACTGTGTATAGAATAGCATTGCCACATTTTTTTAATATATATAGACAACCTATGCTCTTATTTTGAGTGCGTGCATGTGTGTGTGTCTCTCTCTCTCTCTCTTTAAGATGAAGCATGGATTTTCAAATGCACTCTCTTAGCCTAACTGCTCCCATGAAAGTCACCCTTACGTTCTATTTTACTGCTAAAAGTTTTTATTATTTTATTTTTTAACCACACGATGTCTTTGTGCTGTTCTCAAAAGGTGCATTTGCGGGATCAGGCTCCACCCTGCAGCTGGTTCTACAATATGAAATAACGATGTGGAGTTTGAGCCGGACAGATAAAAGGAATTTGGAGAAAAGACACAAACCCTCCACAGCTCTGGTTTCATCTCTCACGCAAACAATCCACAGCTATGCAACATTCTCACCTTCCTCCAAAAAAAAAAAAAAAAAAAAAAAAAAAAAAAAAAAAAAAAAAAAAAAAGCCTCATTACTTCTAATATGCATTCACTTCCTTTATTGCATCTACCACATTTGTAATTTCCACCAGGGACAAAACAAACTGTAGTTTAATGACCTTTTGCCAAAAGTGTTGAGAATGTGATGAATACACAGTGTTAACACATGTACTGAATATGAAGTCAGGAAGGGAGGGCAAGGCAGAGAGCTGTTTCTCTGTCCCGTTTTCAAACATGTGTTAGCACTTACCAACAGGGGAAGAGCTCTTCCACAGAGTTCGAAGAAATTTAGGCTTAAATCATACAGTATCACAGCAACAACCCTCGTGATGTGAAAACCTCAAAGACCAGGGAGGCGGAGTTTAGAAAAGCACCCAGAAGTTCACTTCATTATCAAAAGGTCACAGGGCAATGAAAATTGTGCCAGAAACCTCGTAAGGAAAGGCCCTCATGAGATTTCTGGCACTTCCTGTTTCTGGTGGGTCCAGCGTTTGGGTACATCTGCCTCCAGCTGAAACCCAAGCGAGCACAGAAGAGCCGTTCACTTTTACAAGGGTCAAGCAAGACCCAGCTCGTTGAAGGTTTGGTGGAAAAGGAGGAGAAAGCACAGAGCTGAGTTACATGGGGCTGCTGTCTACGGCAACATTCTGATCTGAGGAGCAATTGTGACGCAGCAGTTGCTGGGATGAAAACATGATGGGATTAAACATTAGGCCTTAAAGTTATGAGACAAGTACCAGTGAAAGTGCTGCGGTGGGGGGAAGGAGGTTAACTCCACTCTAGATCTGTCTCCTTTTGTACAAACAACAATCTAAACCTGCCTCTCCAGTCAGCTTCAGGGCAACGCAGCTGAAACAGAGCTCTTAACACCCACTTCCCACCAACCATCCTCTCTTAATCACTGTGGGCAACATCAACCCTGAGCTTCTCGCTCAGGCCAGTAACCCGGGCCGCCTCTTCAATTCTGACCTCTCTTCTCTAGCTCCTCCCATCCCCGCTGTAGCTAAATCTTTCAGATTCTTTCCACACAATCTCTCTGGATATGGCCTTTTCTACCTAGTCACACAGCTAACATTCAGCCAAGTTCTCCTCTTGCAACTCCATCACTTCAACACCCTTTTCTCCAGCCTTGACAAATGCCAGCCTTTCCCACTCTCAGCCATTCAGAATGCTGCTGCAAAGATCCTTCTTCTGGCCCGTTGTCTGACTCCTCTCTTTTCCTCTCTCCATTGGCTCTATCACATCAAATGTAAGCTCCATGTCTGCACTTCTGCCACCCTTCAAAGCCTATCCCTCACCCTACTGATCATCTCTCATTCAGTATCGAGACGAGGACTCCGGCCTTCAATTGACCAGTGAGGCCAGCTTCCATCATCCACTTGTTATAGTTTCAAACAAGCCCCTTTGTACTTTCTCCCTGGATACCCCATACTTGGCAGGAACTCCCCGTACTCATCCACAAAGCGAACTCATTATCCACCTTCAAATCTGTCCTCAAAACTGTCCTTTGCTAGGACTCCTACAGAAAATTAGACAATGGTTAGGCAGCTGGTATGCAGGCACCATGCTGCCAGTCATGCTGACCAATATGGCTTCCTTATACTCCCCCACCAACTGGCAGTCTAGCCATCTTCCTGCCTCTTGTGTTGTACTTAGATCGTTAGCAATTTGGGCACAGATCTTCATTTAGTTGTGTTTACACAGTACCTTACACAATAGAGTCCTGGTTCCTGCCTGGGGCTTCCAGGAGTTAATAAGGGATGGATTATTAAACCATTGAGTTCACAAGCTCTATGTGGGATTTGTTCAACCAACATGCAGGGATGCTGATTCCAGTATAGACAACATACTTGTGTGCATAAATATTACCAAATTCTAGCCTTGTTTCTTCTGAGAAAAGGAGGGGTGGGGGGCAGCAGAGAGAAAGGAAAGTTAATTTTAAACAGACAAACAATGACTCATTGACTGGCTTGTATCAATCAGTAACTAAAAAACCTCACATTTCCCAGTGTGTGTAAGATTGCCGCCCACATGTTTCAAACAACAAAAATAGGTAACAGCTATGTGATGTGAAGAGCAGGTAATTCTATTACTTGGAGGGAAATAAAGGCAGTGTGAGATTGTTCAAAGCCCTACACGGAAGTTAGCTGTGGCTAAATCCCCAGCATGATATGAAATTCACAACCATATTTTTCTCCCTGTGGATAGGACATTCATTTTGCCCTTGGAGATGATACTGTGCAGCGACTATCTCAGTCCCTAACACCACAGAGTCAGGATCCCTTTTACTCTCAGAAAGGATTCACTCACCGCAGGGAATGATTTGGCACCAAACAAATTCAGAAAAGACCACAATGTGCCTCTAAAGCACAAATGTTTTGGTTCTTTTTAAATAACCTCAGATGGGGAGAAGATAGTGAGAAATGTATTGAGAATAAATATAAGCTCGACTTAGAAACAGGGAAAACAAAAAAGGAAAACAATTTTCATTCATGAAACATGTAAATGTAGGAGAAAAGCATCTCTCTCAGGTATGTAGGAACCTTAGCTAAGAGACGCTTTTGAAAAATTCCACTTAGTCTAAGCAATTTTGGAGTCCTATGAACTCCTATGTGACTGTGAAAATCCCACCCTAAATACGTACAGGTCCAAACTGAAGTCCTAAAGACAATTCCACAGTAGGAGACGGCTGCCTAGGTTAATGAAAGTCTGAGGGATCTAGGCCTTTTTCTATCCTGGTTGCTAGGGCATGAGATGCCACCTTCTTTTTAAAAGAGAAGAAAGATGGAAACCTGCCTTCATCAGGACAAAACAGAAGGCAGGGCTACATGTGTTCAGGGTTTGAAGAGAAACAAGCCACATACTTCATTTTCTAATGCTCTATTATTAGAACACTCACATACCCTTTCTATTCCCTTAGACATGTAACCGAGTGGTAAAAGTAGCACTCTCCCCAAAGAAACAATTACCGCAAAGACCTACAGTAGCCTGTTCTTATACACTGAGGACTAATGATCCATTTTTTTTTTCTACTTCTGGGATTTAGTGTTCTCTAGCTCCTGAGACTTGCTATAGAGAAAGGAGTCCAGTTAGACTTATCCTTATTTTGGGGGGGCCTGAGAAGCAACTTTTCTTTCCCTATCTCCTCCTAACTAAGAACAGTTTCTCATACAATGATGCACAGGGACAGACACAGGATTTCTAGGAGCTGATTGTTTTGGAAACCTTCTTAACTGGCATTAGTTAAAAAGCCAGTTGAGAGAGACTGGAACTAAAGCTAGCATACTGCTGCTAGTTTAGCAGATCCTGCACCTCTTGCTTGTGCCATTAGACCCACTGACACTTATGGGGGTCACACGTACAAGTATGGATTTGCAGGATTCAGCCTTGGATCTCTGATACTGCAGCCAGAGCTGTCGATCAAAGTTCAATTGTCTGATACGACATTCATGTCCCAAAAGGAGAATTACTTTGGCAAGGGAAAGAGGCCTGATTGGTATGCACACTCTCTGGTTACTCCTAGGAAGGGGGGCTGGAACATAGCTGGAATAGTGGCAAAGGAATCTGCCTCATTTTACTTTAGTGGACGGAGAGTTAATAATTAGGGGCTGCAGTCCCCAAAAGGAATTTTTACTTCTTGGTTCAGATTCTGCTCACGGAAGAGGTCCTATAAACTCCAGCTGATGATTAATGGGTTGTAGTTCTCCAGCCTGAAAGCAAGAGCTTAACAGCTTGCTCCTGAAACTCTCCATTTTGCAGAGATTTTCTCTCAGAAAATTTGCAATTTGAGAATCTCTGACAACAGAGGCATATGCTCCCCCTTCCTTTGGGGTCCTGTTTCCAGTTTACCCAGGAGAACTACCATGGAACCCCAGCCCTCGTTTGGCTTGTGTTTCTTTGCCTTCCCGGAGTAGCCTGAGGGTCAGGAATAACCCTCAGCATTCTCTGGCCTAATACGGAATGCACAACCGACATGGCCCACTCCTTCTATCTCCCAGTGGATAATGAGCTATGCCCTGTACTATCACTTATTATAGGTACTAGATCCTTAAAATTACCAAAGGAGCTGAAATAACTGTGCACCACCATAGAAACTCCCATCTTCTGCAGAAATCCTCAACTGACTCCCCTCAGATACTGCAATTCTGCCCTTGGCAGTGGGGTTCTCTCCCTTATGGCCAGTTTGGCTACCAGAGAACGCAGTCTGCAATTTTTCCAGGGGGCTTCAAGACAGAAAAATATGCCTCCAAGTCACTAAATAGCTTGAATGACCTTTAGCAAGAAGAAAAGAAATAATCCTCAGTAAAATAAATCTATCTAGCCAAGAGACTTGAAAAATAAGGCTGTAATGACTGTTAGATTGCTGGATCCCCCTGGCTCCCAGCTGGCGCTCTTCCCGCCAAGTCTTCGAACTTGAAAGGGGCGTGAGGCACCTGAGAATTCTCAGCTGCGAGCCGACATCTCCGCTTGCACTTTAGAGCTAGCGTTACTGTGACCACTGGGAGGAGTCCATTTGCTTGGCTTCACCCCTCAAAAGCTTTCGTTTTACTCTTTTCATATTTGTTTTATCTTAAATGTTAATGGAAAGCTTGGAGTGGGGGCGGCCGGAAGGAGAGCTTCTCAACATTTAATAGTTTTCCAGATGCCAGCTTGTGCTGGGCAGTTCTACAGAAATTATTTTATCTCTTGGGCACTGGACTCACCCAATCTACTGCCAGTCCAGCCTGTGAATGGATCATTTCATGTTTGCCCTGATGTACGTATTATCTGAATACAGCATCTGAAGCTCCGTAGAGATTTGAGTCTTGATTTCCCATTATATATCATGGCGAAGGCTAAGTCAAGAGGCAATCATTTAACGGCACTAAAAACACTTGTAAGGGAAATCATTAGCTGCCTAATTGAACTCACTATCTTTAATACGATTTACTTGTATTGTTGCAGCACCCAGACACCCCAAACATGATCAGGGCCCCATTGTGCTCAGCTAGATCTCTGCCCTGAGCATCTTACAAATGACAAACAGACCAAGAAATCTTTCTATCAGGACAGTTCAGAACTGGACTAGGCTTCCAAGGGAGGTTGTAGAATCCTCATCACGGGAGGTTTTTAAGAACAGGTTGGACAAACATTTGTCAGGGACGGTCTAAGTCTCCTCCAAGAAACGTATGTAGTAAAACAAGCCTCATCTAAGGAGCAACAGAACAGCAGAGGAAGAATAATTTACGTGAGCCCACCTTCCCATATAAGTATTTCCCACCCCATCCTCATTCTCACAAAAGACTGGACCATTTTTGCTCCAGTCCTGTCTTCATCCCCCTCAAATATTTATCTTTGAGAAGAGACCAAAACATGGAAAATTTCAGCCTGAAAGATGGAAACTTATGAAAGCTGTAAGCAACTGAAAACAAGGTTAAATGCTTTATGCAACCTCAAATCACAGCAATTACTGTTGCTGGTGCTATGATTCATAACTTTAAGGCCAGAAGGGACCACTAATCATCTAGTCTGACTTCCAGCATAACAGAATCTCACCCAATAATTTCTGGATCAAGCTGGTAAAGCTTGTCTGAGGTACAGCATATATTTTAGCAAGGCATCCAGTCTTGACTGTACAGACTTCCAAAGATAAGGAATCCATTGCCCCACTAGATTAAGTTGTTCCGGTGGTTAATTATCCCCACTTTTCAAAATATGTACCTTATTTCTATGTTTTATTACATGCAGAAGTGTTGTTAAAGTGATTTATATTACAAAAGAAATGGTCTGTGGGGAACATAGATAGTCACGCTGTCATGTTATACGAGCATGTTTAAATAGGAGATAAAGATATTCGGTTACAAGATCTCCATGTTCTTCCTCCCCCCGCCCCCCCCGTGAACATTCAGAATTTACACAGCTTGATCCCAATTTATAATGTAGATTACAAGGAGCTGAAGTAAGTTCTGGTTGGTCATTTACAGATATTAGACATCAGAAGTTTGTTTTGTTTTCCTGACTAAGAAAGATACAGATAGAGTATGAAACCACCCCCTGACGTGTGTCACTCTGGAGCCAGATCAATGCAATTCCGATGATCAGACTGTCATTCCAACCACGTATAGTATCAGAGTGTCAGTTTAACAGAAAAATTCCAACAGCCACCATACATTTCATCCTCCATCTCAAGGACAACGCTGCTTCTTGCTACTTACATTTCATTATGGCAACTGTTACAAAGGTCAAAAACACGGCAGTACTTTACATTCGTTGGTCTCTTTTTTCAAATTTGAATGTCAAGGCTAACAGATTAGCAGCTTGACCCACAATGGTTTTTCCAAAGACCCAAAAGGGTTTGAGTCAAGGACACAGGCAGCCGTTCAAAACAAGAAAGCTTCTGCTCATTACTACGAGCCCTTCGGCATGGCTGACTGGAAATGCTTGTTCCACAGATGTGACCTGGGAGCTAGTTTTGTTATGGGAATCTAGATTCTTTGCAGTAACCCATTTGCCTCCTCAGTCAACACAACTGTTGTTATCCGGAATATTTTACATTAGGCACAGAAAAATGCAAGGTTTGTTTTCTGTCAACCTTATTTTCATTTGAATTAGTTGACCTCTACCAATTTCTATGAGGCAGCCTAAAGGAATTCCTGCATAATCAAAATAAGAGCAAGGACCAATGGCAAGAAAACCAAACTTTGGCAAGGGAGACCCTGCTTTTCAAATCTTACCCTACACCACAGACAGTACATATCTTTGGGCCAGGATTTGTTCATTTTGTGTTCTGGGCCGATTACGTCACATCTGAGAACATGGGAATGCCAACCAAGTCTGAATGACAAGAAACGTTCAGTTTTCCTTTTTAAATGGACTTTATTGATTTTACTTATTTAGGCCAACATCTGTTAAAAAGGGCACTAAAGTTAAGCATTACAAGGTCATAATTCAGGCAAGTAAGTGGTTGCAAGATGCTGGCTGCTCAGCAAATTTTGAAAAATCAATCTATTCAGTTAGGCCAGGGGCGGGCAAACTTTTTCATCTGAGGGCTGCACTGGGTTTCCAAAATTGTATGGAGGGCTGGTTAATGGAGGCTGTATCTCCCCAAACAGCCAGGTGTGGCCCAGCCCCGCCACCTATCCGACCCCTCCTGCTTCTCGCCCCTTGACGGCCCCCCCGGGACTCCTGCCCCATCCAATCCCCCCCTGTTCCCTGACTGCCCCCCCACCTCATCCAACCCCTCCTCTCATTCCTGACTGCCCCCCAGGAACCCTGCCCACATTCAACCCCCTGTTCCCCACCCTCTGACTGCCCCAAACCCTATCCACATCCCCTGACCACCGCCCTGAACTCCCCTACTCTCTATCCAACCCCCCCTGCTCCTGCCCCATTACCGCGCTGCCTGGAGCACTGGTGGTGCTACAGCCACGCCGCCCAGAGCACCAGGACAGGCGGCCGGAGCCAGCCAGGCCACCGCGCCGCCCAGAGCACCGGGTCAGGCCACAGATCTGCAGCTGCGCCGCCCCAGGAGCTCACAGCCCCACCGCCCAGAGCATTGCGCCAGCACTGGGGCGATCTGAGGGTGTGGGGGAGGGGAGACAGCAGGGGAGGGGCTGGGGCGAGCCTCCCGGGGCAGGAGCTCAGGGACCAGCCAGGAGAGTCCCGTGGGCTGGATGTGGCCTGCAGGCCGTAGTTTGCCCACCTCTGAGTTAGGCCCTTAAGTATGGGCTATGGGGCTCCTCTTTAGTCAGCCAGGTTTGAGAGACTTGGCCTTAGGAAACTGTGCTAAAACCTATCATTTACTGTACAGCAAATGTTTCTTCATCCATCACTGAAAGAGTTAAGGATGATCTGTGTCTCCTACAACAGTTCTTCCCTTGCTTTATCATCAGCTCAAGTTCACATAGTTAAGGATGATTCTTCTTCTTAGACTCCTAATTATCCTGAAGGTTAAAACTTCAGTGGGCATAAAATAAGGACTCTTGTTTAAGCACATTCTCTTGTACTAAAGTTCGTACTTTGAAGATTCCAACTATATTAATTTTTTCCAAAGAGCACTGCAGCACCTCACATCATAAAAACAGGCAGATACACCTAACTGTGCTCATGACAATAGGTGTGCCTGCACCAGATTATATGATAAATTGAATATGCACATATGTTTTCAGCTACAACACTGTTTTACAAAAAGTCTCATCAGTCATCTGAGGTGAAGCTGATGCTATTCCTCTGGTCCCCTTTTAGGGGCTTATCTATGGATTGGATTCTGTTTCATGTCTGGTCCTGCATTTAGTAAGTCTAAGTCTAGACACTTCGGTTGAGTGTTTATCACTCCCTCTGTGCGGCATCAGGTAGACAGAGAAGACAGTGGAAACCTCAAATGAGGTTATATGAGGGAAATGTTTAGCTGGAGCCCGTTTGTGCAATTTTACTTCAACTTTCTGACAATTTTAACACCCCTTAACTTTTTTTAATCATCCAAGTTCTGGTGTATTTTGAAAGCAAGGTGCTCCTGCCTCTTTAGTGTTTTAGAAGTACACACAGTAACTCCCTTATATCTTTAATAAGTAGAAATATGTAAGTTAAAAAAAATTGTACCCATTCCAAGTTCTGAGCAGACATACAAGATATTCATAGAAAAATCCATGTACACTGGAACAGTGATTGAATGAAAGTTCTGAAAAAAAGTTCTGAGGAACTTCAAAATAAGTGGAATCAGCATTTAGGGATACCCTGCTCTAACGAATAAACAAAACCAGTGGAATAAAATTTGATATTATAAAACAAAAACACTCAACAGACCTCTGTCTAACCCATCAGAAGATTATTGTTTTCATGATTTGGGCTCCAGCTCGTGTGTCCAAAGCAGACATTTGAGATAAGTGTCGGAGCCAGAGGATCCCCCAGCTGCATTATCCAAATATCCTGGGAGAGGCCCAAGGGGCTTCTCCTGGGCTCCAACCAGAGTGGGGCTCACCAATGTAGAGCTCTCACAAGAAAGCTGGCTCCTAATGAGCCTGACAAGTAGAAAGCTCTTATATTACAAAACCGGTTCAGTAGATTAACTGGCACGGCAGCTAGCAGCAAATTCCACACATTTCAGGCTATTTGGACCTCTTCTGTGGATTGTTTAAATCAACAGAAGACAACGGAACAGCGACGCACCCAGGAACTCTATTGGTGAGCCTCAGTGAAGTGGGGCTGGGACAGGTGTACATTGATTTCTTTGATGTACAAGAGTTTTCTGGCTCTGGATGGTATTTCCTCCATTTGACACACAATACCTGAAGTGATGTCTTTCTTTTGTGTCCTGTGACTTTTATCTGCCCCTACTTAGATCAGTCGGAAGAGACACTACACCGCATTTCATGCGGTCTATAATACAAATGACATCTTCCACACAGGAACACTTATTATCGAGCACTTCCATTTAGTGTCAGTTTGGCAGCAATTTCAGTTCTTCCCCAGCTTCCTTATCAACTCAAGTTCACATAGCTAAGATGGGTAATTATTCTTAGATCCTTAATTATCCTGAAGGTTAAATGATCAGTGGGCACAAAATAAGGACCCAATTCATTTCACCTGTGACCCACCTCATACCTGAATCCAGGTCTCCATATGTAGGAGTAGTGTATTTTACTCACTGCTCTGCTTAGCCCTGATGACTAAGTTCAATGAATACAAATCCTTTTAGCTCTTACCACACTGGGCGAGTGCCAGCATTCACGTAGATCAATGCTGAGATATATGCATATTGCGATGATACATTTTGCAGAGAGACAGAAACAAAACTGGCTGTGGTCTACATTTATAGCACATTGGATTTTATAAAAATGAATCAGACAAAGATATATTGCTATGGGAAACTAACAGCCATAATCAGCAAATACTTCTATTACACTGGACTGCAAAACAAGCAATGTTCTAACCTCACCACCACCAGTCATGAGTCATGATCTTCCCAAGTCAATAGTGAAAGACACAATGCAAGCAGACTGCATATAAAGGAACATGGATATTATTTTAAGTTTCATCAATATGACAGCAAATTCCAAATTCCAGTACTTACCATCAAACTTTTTGTAACGGGAACTAAACGTTGTCTGTAAGTGATTGCTAAATTCTACAACAGCATTTCTGAAGTCGTGTTTACTCTGCTGACTGTACTTCTCTTCCATTTCTTGAGAACAACACGTGTAACCTTGTGGACATACTTTCAAATGGTCACCTGAAAAATTAAGAGTAAATAATTTAAAGTTACATAAAGAATATTTAAAAAAAAAACACACACGAAATTTGCTCTGTAACAGGTTATAATGTGCATGCCCTCCTCCCCACACACGCCCAGCCTAGACTCCTTATTCTGGCAATACCACTTAATTCTGGCAATACCACTTAAAACTAATGGGATTTTGAATCAATTAAGCACGCAGGATCAAGTCCTCACCCATGAAAACACACTTTGGAGAAACTCAGCAGTACCCATGTAAAGACTCTAATTTTGTCCATTGCTGAGAATGATACAAAGCCTGTCCTCAGTTTTTATTTATTCAGCACATAAATTGAGTTAATACGCAGAAATTCATTTTAGACAGAAATTTACACCAAAATGGCCTCCCTACACACACACACACACACACACACACACACACACACACACACTTACTTCTTGGTATGCACTTCAATTGCTACTTTCAGTTCATTCAGTTAAAAAAAAAAAAAGGTGTGGATGCAGCACTGACCACCAATGTCTTTTTTGTATACTGGAACCCCACATTCTCAGAATTAAGACTGCCCAGGGTTTTAAAATGCAGAGTAGTTTGATTACATGCTTTGGCCAACTCATTAAGTTTCCCACCCCTCTGATTTTACACAATTTGCTAGTATCATCATAGGTAAGGTCATGACAACACTGTGACTGAGTAAACTTCTAGCTGTGACTTCTGCCTTCAGAGCCATACAGCAACCTGTATCTCCCTTCAACTCTTTCTAAAATTTAAATAGCTTTTTCTTGTTTCATTTTGTTTGTTCAGAACTAATTCAATAATAGAAGGCAATTGATACCTCCCTCTCTCCAGCAACACAGTTTTGAAAGCCTATTGCAACCTTTGATATTCACCCCTGTGACCAGCTCATGTGTTTTTCCAGTAATTTAAATAGCCAGCTAACACTTTTTTTCAATTATTACAGGCACAAGATACTTAATACTTAAAACATTATTGCTTGCAGTAGGGAAGCTGTTTAAAAGGTCTGCAGAACTTCAGGGACAGACTAAGCTGGCCAGATGTTTTCCCATGTGATCAGCAAGTTGAGCGCCTGAAATGTCAACTAACAGCCAAATGTTGTTCTCAGTTAATTTCAGCCAAGTGACTCCAGTTTTTCAAGTGTATCTGAGCACTGAATCTGGCCCTGCATAATTAGCGGTTAACGATGACATCCTCACACTTCGCAAGATTTCATACAATTTTAGTGATTTTAGTAAATTGCTTCTTTTCTATAGTTTCATGGACCCAGGTACCAGCTTCATATTGTGCTCTGTCACTCCACCTTACTCAAATGATGAGTTTGAAGCAACCTCGGATGTGGCATCCAGGAATACTGAAGTGTGGGAATCTCTATAAAGGGTTGCAGAGGTGATCAGATGAACCCGTCACCATGGGAAATTCAGACATCTAAATCCATTAAGTCACCTTCTCTCTTTATTTGAGAATTCTGATTGCACACTGAAGAGCAGCGCTGTACCTCTCCTGTCCGGGTGCTGCAGGCGTGAACTAAAGGAAATTTTAGTTCGCAGCACTTTGGTGGACATTGCTATTCACACCCCATTAGTCTGAACATCAGGGCAGTGTAGACACAGCCTTAGGGTCGGTCTCCCCTGATTTTTGGCTTAAGGCATCATATGGAAAAGAAAGGAAGACAACTTTCTAGCATCAGACTGCAAGTCGGAACGTGGTACAGGCAGACAGCAACCTTAAATCAAGGATTATTAGAGAGGTTTATAAAGTTATCTTAATCATGGCTGTCATGTTTGCATGATTGTCTGTACGTGGCCTCTAAAATAGGCCTTGGATTATAAGCATTGCGTTTTCTGTGATCATAACCATTTACAGCGGGGAAAACGGCTCATCAGTTACAGCATTAAAAAATGTAAAAAAATAAGTTACGTATGTTCAACGCAAAATGGAGCTGGCACATCCTTGGCTGACACAAACTCTTCTTCATTTTATGTTCCTTCTGCCAGTGTCTGACAATGTTTATATACAATTTATCTAACTGTGGGCAATTTGGGTCATCTTTCCTGCCAGCCTAAGTGTGTTAACGTCTCTCTTTCAGACAGTTATAAAAGGCCTTTTTAAATAAATATCATCCTTAGGGATCTCTTTTCCAACATCTATTTTTCTTTTGCACTGCAGGGTTTGTTTGTTTGTTTTCTTTGGCATTATAGCAGTCCTTGGCCAACAGATAATTCTGCAGCAAATGATCTATTGCACAATGCTGCCTACCAAGCTTGAATTATGGAACGCTCAGGGTCTTGTTAGTACAGTACTCTTAGTTACTAAGAGTCAGTTTTCGGGAAACAAACATCACCAGCCTTATTCAGGAATATTTCCTCTACGTGCTGCAATATACAACTTTCACTGATTTGACACGGCCAAGGGTACCTTCCATGGTAAACATTCCATTAAAAAAGTAAATGGTGAATGCTGAACTACAGTGAAAGAAGAGTAGAGTATGAGCGAACAGTCTTTATTTACTTGCTCCCCCATTTGCAGCTCTCTCTCTCTCTCTCTCTCTCAACGTACAGGAACTGAATTTAAAGGCACTGCATGTCAGTTACTTTTCCAAAAATGGTGGATTTTCAGACTCCGGCCCCGCTCTTCCCCCCATGCCTCTTCATAATTTAGGAACATACTTAATTTCCAAACAAAGTATAATTCGCCGAAGCATTTCACAGTTAGACCGGTCTTGAAAAGTGCTGATATAGCTATATAAACAAATATCAGCTTGAGTGTTGCACTGTATTGAGGTGTTAAACTCCGGCTAACCATACAATATATTGGCACGAAAAACATTTAACAAGTTAAAACAGCAATACAGTGATGGGACAGAACATAATGCTAAAAGATGTGACTAGGAACTTCTAAATATATCTGTCTTATTAATATACAAAGAACAAAGTAATGATAGGGGTTGTGTTTTACAACAGACGCTGCTGTTATGGCACTTAAGAGCTAGTGAAAAAAATGAAAATCAGTTTTTGTGAGATGTTCTGCAATTTAAATGTTTCATTTCAAAGTGTTCAAAATAGTCCCATTTTTCATTTATTTTAATTTTTTATTATTTAAAAACAATTCAGAAGCAGTATTGAAAAAGTCTATCAACATTTTCCTTACTGAATTATAGTAAGCAAAAAATGTCAATACATTTCCAAGATATTTTCAACTTTAATTGGGGGAAAAAAGGAGCACCAATTTTTTCGTTTAAAAATTTTCATTTAAAAAAAAGCAATTTTACAAGTAAACTGGCAAATGCTGATCAGTTCTAATATTCACTCAGTGACGCAGTTTTGGATCCTTTTATGAAATTAGAAGTATTATAATGCTACTTTTTAAAATGTCCATTTCCATTATCTTATTCTATTTTGCATTTTAGAATATTTTATCAGAAATACTATTCTCTTCAGCACCAGGTATAATATGAAAATACTTTTCTGTGATCGCTTTTGTCTCAGACTTGCAAATGGTGTCACAACAGCACATGTGAAAATTTAAATAATAACAACTTCTTTGTTATGGTTCATAGAGTTTTGATTTATTACTTGGTTCATTGTTACCAAATCATGCTCCCAACCTAAACTCAGTCAAAAATGACCGACCAGCAATCTAATTATGGAAGATATTTCTCAGCCATGTCAGCACTATGCAATCTTGGCTTATGACCAGATATCAGGTCTGTCTGGAGCTTGGGAGATTCCAAAATTAAGTGTTAATGCAGGGGAGGATACAGCCTCTTACTCCATGGTATAGAAAAATACTTTAAGATTGGGTGCTGTTTTTCCAAATAAAAGTATTCTGTCAAAGGGAAAGTGAGACTCATTAAAACATTTTGAGCCATTGTTGTAATGTTGAAAGTCTATGCTTAGCGTCTCCATGTTCCAAATTCAAGTACATTTTCACATTCTTGCTTCCTGCTGTTTTAAGAAGGGCATCCAGATCTAAAGCATTCGGGAGGAATTTCATTCCAACACATTTTGGATAAATCAGCCATTAAAGCATGGGGCATGCCTTACTTCTGGAAACAAATGATTACAAATACAGTTTCTGTTAGGCATTCGCCTGTGATTTATGTTCACACAAATTAATTTCTGGGAAAAGAAACCAAGGGGGGGTGGAGACAAAATGCACACAAACAAAACATGGGAATACTACACCTCTACCTCAATATAACGTTGTCCTCGGGAGCAAAAAAAATCGTACTGCATTATAGGTGAAACCGCGTGATATTGAACTTGCTTTGATCCACTAGAGTGCGCTGCCCCGCCCCCACAGAGCGCTGCTTTATCGCGTTATATTCGAATTCGTGTTATATCGAGGTAGAGGTGTATACAGTTTTCCTAGGAGTCCATAAAATTTTTAGTTATACTTCTCACACCAATCAGGGCTAAAAAGCCATATTTATAGCTACTAAACAACTCTTTTGTAGATGGGACACTGAAAACAATGTATTGGTAAACAAAAGGTGTCACGTGGAACTGTATTAAAATTGTTGTTGCATGCAACGTAATTAAAATACGAAGCTCGGAAAAGCTATAGGCAGAGGTAATACATAATGTGGACGAGTCAGAGCTGTCTACAGGAGATTTAAGTACAGATCAGATGAGGGATCACTTGTGATATGGGAAATTAAAATGGTTACTTCATGAAAGTAAAATTAATGAACCATACCAGCTTTTCGATGCACTTATATCTAGAAAAAATGGACAAATTATGTACCTTGCCTGTTTAGACCCAAATTAATAAAGATGAGTAGTGATTTCATACATTATGGCTGAAGCACTTCTGCAGTAACCCCTTCTAAGTTAACACTCAGCAAACAAGACCTAGGTAAGAGAATACTTCATGTTGTATGTGGGTTTAAGTTAAACCTCTTTGCGTTTTTTATTATTATTATTTTTACTATCCTACAATACTTTCCCTGCAGTCACACAGTTCCGCAGTGGCTTCCATTCCATTCCATACCAAGCAATACAACAAAATGCATTACAATAACCACTTTGGTTAATTGCATTGCAAAATCAATTTAAGAAAAAAGTTACAACTATAGCTATTGTCACATGGAATTTTTATATATATTTTTTCCATTGGAATTGCTTGCATCCTATATATCTGTCTATATGATGGACTGGAATGGCTAACAAAGCCTTCCTTGGGGCTAATTAGCAACATCTCTCTTCAAAACATGTATTTTTATATTACTCAAGTTAAAGAAGTCAAGTGGCAGAGTTTAGAATATTGCCTATTCTTACACCCAAGAGAAAGCTCAGAAAATGAAAGTCAAATGAACTTAGGCTTTAAACAATTACAAGAGTACTACCTTTAGATAATGGTATAATGGTGCCACAAACTACACAGATTTTTGCCGTGTGTTGGAAAACTTGTTCCTTCAATTTAATTAACTTGCTACTGAAACCCAAAAAAGGGCCCAGTTATCCTAAAAACAGCTCCCTTCACCAAAATCTGGATTGACAGGCTAGCCTGCCATCCAAACTATCCTGCCTTTTACTTCCAGTCCGGTTTTTGTTTCTGATCAGTGGGAAAGTTGCTTTGGCACACTCAACTGAGACCATACTTTTCAGCAAAAGAACCAAAAAACTGCCAGGCTATCTAAGTTTTCAGGGTCTGGTTAATTAGGCTCTTCGACTGGACACAATTTCCATTTGAAATAGCTGTTCCACTGTAATAGGTTAGCTAAGTATCCAGGAGACAATATTGTTCCAGGACCAGGCAAGCAGAGCCAGTATTTCAGACCCATAATATTGTTCGTCTCTCTCCTCTAATACAGTGGTTTTCAAACATCTTGGGCTGCGTACCCCTTTCCAAATCACCTAATCTACTGCGTACCCCCAATTAGCAGAGGTGACGTGTGGGGGGCACGTGGGGTCACCTTCCCTCCCCAGATTTCTGTCAGGGTTTATCTGAGAGGTTCCCACACTATGGGGTGCGTTAAGGTTATCGGGGGACATGAGGACCTGATGAGTCCCCCCTGTATGGCAGGAAAAGCAGTCAGGGCTCAGCGCAGGTAGTCTCGGCTGCCAGGATCAGGCTCCCTGCCCGCCTTGCACCCCCACTGCTGCAGCTACAGTGCACCCTAACCAGCAGACACGCTCCTCCGTGGGGGATGTTGGCAGAGACTCTGTGAGCGGGGAATGGGGGCTACACCCCAGGAGTACTGACCCTGGCCCTTCAGCACAGCTCCAGGGCATGCAGCCCTGTCCACTTGCCATGCCAGACAGAGCCTGCACAGGGAACGCAGACAGGGCCACCCTCAAGGGCTGGAATCAGCAACAGGCCTTGTCCAGTACTCACTGGTGCATCTTTTCACTCCTCTCCCACCCCTGGCCCTTCAGCACCCACTCAGGGCCGGCCTTTGGGAAAATGGCACCCTGGGCAAACTTGTATTTTGGCACCCCCCAGGCTCCCGCTGCTTCCACGGGCTCCTTCCATCACCCCCAGGCCCTGCTGCCTCCCCAGGCGCCTCCGCCATCACCTCCGGGCCCCGTTACCTCCCCGCCGGTGCTTAAGTTCTAACGAAAGAGGTGCCAGGGCTCAAGGTATACACATACCAGGCCACCCTTACTTCTGTGTTGCTGCTGGTGGCGGCGCTGCCTTCAGAGCTGGGCGGCCAGCACCTCTAGGGTCCCAGCCAGCAGCCGCTGCTCTCCAGCCACCCTGGAACACAAATTTAAGCACTGCCTCCCCCTGCCCCCATTGCCCCAAGCTCCCTTTCGTGTCCTCACAACCCAGGCATCACACCTCTGCTTCTTACCTCTTGACTACAGCACCTTAGGCAGTCACCCATCTGCTCCACCCATAAGGCCAGCCCTGTATCCTCTTGTCCTGCCTGACAGAGCCAGCACTAGCATGGATCTTTCCACTCCCCTGCCAACCCTGGCCTGTCAGTCGTTAAAGGATTTTTCTCCCATACCCCATTGTGGAGAGTGGAGGTACCCCACAGGTACCCGTACCCTAGTATGAAAACCACAGCTCTACACAGAGCAGCTTGTATCACTGCTCAGAGTTTTATCACTTCCTCTAAAATCAACTATCAAAAGAATCCAGGACTGTCATACTGGATTCTAATCCAATTTCACACTAAGCTTGTATTCAAATTATCACCAAATATTAGGCTTCCACTCATCACAGATAATGGACATACTACAAATCTGAAGATGGCAAAACACATTAGAAAGACAATACCTTTCTTCTCTTTCTCACCCTACAATGACAGGAATGAGAGGAATCAAGAAAACCTGGGATCGTACAATACTTGCTCTGACACTGATCTGCTGAGAGACTTTGGACACATCACTAAAGCCAGACATGTTAGTGTCCCCTGAATTTTATCGATGCCAATTTTGGTGGACTGGCCTTGAAGGATTTGGGGTCTTTGAAGTGCCGAGCATCTTCCCTGGATTTGGAATACCATGTCTGATTTGACCCACAACCTCACTACCATGATAATTTGGATAGTTTAACCTAGTGAAACTTACCTGAAGCAGCATCTTCAATAGGCAACACCCCTTCCTCCCCTTGTCCCGAGAGGTCACATTTCAGACTGACCCCAAAGCTTCCAGTACAAGCTGTTCATCTGTTCAAGGACACCTTTACCAAGCCACTGATTTCTATCCATTGAATGATGACTGTCATTCATTTCTTCAACACAGATACATCATTCTCCCTTTCTTTATACAAAAAATATTTAGTTTTTAATAGTGCATATAAATCCAAACACAAAGGTGCCAAAAGATACACCTCAGCAGATACCTAAGCTGCTTATCCTTAGCTTTTCTGCTCTGTGAGGCCCCAAGTCAGCAAATTATTTATGCATGTGCGGAACCTTAAGCTACTGACTTTAATGGGACTAATTTCCATGGTTAAAAGTAGACCTCTGTTTAAAAACCTTGTTGCATCGGGGCTCAGTTCTCTGCTCTCCCTATGACTGTGCTCTTGTTCAGTTATTTGCACATGCCAACTGGCTTAGTAAGTACATACAAACAGTCAGCTTGCAAAGCTAAACCAGACCTGTTATTAGATCGGATTTGAAAAAGAGATGCAATCCCCACTTCTCTCAGGAACTCAGAAGAAGCAATTCCCAAGCAGTCCACACATGCTGAGGTCTAATTACGTTGGCATGATATGCTAATAAGCTCACTGACAGAAGGGCCACCACAAGCTTAAGAGGGCAGTCAGATTGTCCCCTCTTTGGGAGACAAATTAGCGACCTGACAAAGAAACAAACTGCTCTGATTATCTTCCTAGCCCCTTCTCGTTCTTCCTCTCTGTGAGCATCCCCTTTGTTCCCTCCCTCACCATCCCCCCCCCTTCTCTTAGCCATATTCCATGCTGTCCTTTAAGAGAAGAGTCCCCCTTTTGTGCATCAAATGATCACCACGTCATCAAATTCCTCTTTTGCACACAGGTCATTGGTGCTCCCCCACCCCGCGCGGAGGTGCATTGCTAACAGCATTGCTGGTATTTCAGTCCAACACCAACACGCTTTCCTCCCGCCCCCGTTCAGAATGCTTTGCGGCCACTTGAGAATGGCAAGAGACCACTTGCATGTAAGTGGCAGCTCACTGCTATTTCTTCCCTACCTGATCTCTTTCAATGCACCATTGTTACGCAGAGACTCCACAAGCATGTTCAACTGAAAGCTGTGCTGAATACACAGGGGATGCGGCTCCACTGCACAACATGACAGACCTCACTCAGAGCCAGATCCTCTGCTGCTATGAATCAGCTCCAATGAGGGTCAGTTCACACCAGCTGATAATCTAGCCCTTCAATTCCAGGGTTCTGTGATTTTACTGTGGGCTAATTCTTCTCTTCTCGCTTTCCTAGCTAACCAGTTGTTTTTAAGACAAAAGACATCCCATGCAATTCATTCAGGAAGTTTATCATTAGGGCTGTTCATCAAATCATTGGTTTACTCGGGCTTTCCCCCCAAACACACTTCTTTGTTTAAAAATAAATACATAAAACAAAATGCAGCCTATAAAGTGTCCCATTCAATTAGCATCGTCTGTGTATTTGTTTGTTTGCTTTATTAATGTGTAGGCTGCTGGTTTGTACCATTTTTTATTTTGGTTATTAATCAAAATACTTTTCATTTATTTTTGCCGATTACCCAGATGGCACATGACAATTCCCCAGACACATTAAAGCCAGTAATATTGCAATGACTTTCTGCAGACATGCCAAGCAGTTAAAAACATACCCTTTGATGCCAAAACCAAAGGCCTTTCTGCCTTGCTTAACAATGGTGACTATGGTCAGTCATGCTTTACTGCAACTGTTAACACAGCTGCTAATGTACCTTGCAGTCCTGGAGAACTGCAGTGCATACAATGCTCCAGTGACATATCTCCCTTCAACACAACAAGCAATCCTAATTATTTCCGTAGTGTGTACCTACAGCTACTAAAAATACCCTACACAACCAAGGTCTGTCTGGTTTTTATTTTTCTATTTTGCTTTGTCGACAGCTTTGGGTCCAGGAATTTACTGCCAGGAGGGTTAGAGAACAAGAGAGATTTATATCCATGTGTATGTTAAGCCAAATGCACATTAGGAACCTAAATTCTGTTCTGGGAAGAACAATTTAGGATGAAGAGAAAAATCCTTCCTGCTCACTCACTGAAGGCCAAAATCCCATGGCAAAGTTCATTTTATAGCCCCTTAGCCCTGCCAATGCAAACAGCATGTACCCATGCCAGCAGGCCCCATTAAAGTCAACGCTACCCACTTGAGCAGGGTGAAGTTATGTCTACAGATCAGGCCCTCGGTCAGAGACAAACCAGCAGGGAATTTACTCTAGTCTGCAGCCCAGCTCACCAGGTCACAAAAAACAAGGAAACATTGGCCTCTGCATCACCTCAGCTTTCATTAGCATCGACAATTAATACTGGACTGGCTTTCTCTGCTACAAATGTTCCATAGCAGGAACTATTCTAAAGCGGACTATAAGAACTACAGTTCTCAGCCTCACTTTGAGACTTACGCCAAAAGCTGCCCCAGGCAACCTGCATAAGGCACTACACGCAGCTTAAGCCCCAGCTACGCTAGGAATGTGAATTGGCAGCTAGCTAATGTAATACTGACTTTTTAAAAAGGCTCCAGAGGCCATTCTGGCAATTACAGGCCAGCAAATCTACCTTCAGTGCCAGGCAAATCAGTTGAAACTATAGTAAAGAATATAATTATCTGACACACAGAAGAACACAATTTGTTGGGGGAGAGTAAACACGTCTTTCGTAAAGGGAACTCGTGCCTCACCAATCTATTGGAATTCTTTGAGGGGGTCAACAATCATGTGAACAAGGGTGATCCAGGAGATACAGTGCCCTCGGAGTTTCAGAAAGCCTTTGACAAAGTCCCTCATCAAAGGCTCTTAAGCAAAAGTAGGCAATCGTGGGATAAGAGGGAAGGTTCTCTCACGGATCAGTAACTGGTTAAAAGATAGGAAACAAAAGGGTAGGAATAAATGGTCAGTTTTCAGAATGGAAAGAGGTAACGAGCAGGGTCCCCAAAAGATCTGTACTGGGACCAGGGCTGTTCAACAATCAAATGATCTGGGAAAACGGGTAAACAGCGAGGTGGCAAAATGTGCAAATGAAACAAAATTACTCAAGATCGCTGAGTCCAAACCAGACTGCAAAAAGTTACAAAATGGATCTCACAGAACTGGGTGGCTAGGCAACAAAATGGCAGATGAAATTCAGTGCTGATAAATGCAAAGTAATGCACACTGGAAAGCATGATCCCAACTATACATATAAAATGATGGGTCTAAATTAGCCGTTGCCACTCAAGAAAGAGCCATCGTGGATAGTTCTCTGAAAACACCTGCTTAATGTGCAGCACAGTCAAAAACTGTTAACAATTTTAGGAACCATTAGGAAAGGGACAGAAAATATCCTAATGCCACTATATAAATCCATGGTACACTCACACCTTGAATACCGCATGCGGCTCTGATCATCTCATCTCAAAAATGGTATATTAGAATTGGGACAAGTATAGAGAAGGGCAAGAAAAATGATCAGATTAGGGACCAGTTCCATATGAGGAGAGATTAAAAAATACTGGGGCTGTTCAGATTAGAAAAGAGACAGCTAAGGGGGGATAGGACAGAGGTCCATATTATCATGAATGTTACATAGAAAGCGGTAAATAAGTGTTACTTAACCCTTCACATAACACAAAAGCCGAGGTCACCTGATGAAATGAATAGGCAGTAGGTTTTAAACTAACATGAGAAAGTACTTTTTCACACAACACAGTAACCTGTGTTGCCAGGGGTGCTGTGATGGCCAAAAGTATAAGTGTGTGCAAAAAAGAATTAGATAACTTCAGGTGAGGATAGGTCCAACAATGGCTATTAGCTCAAATGGTCAGGGAGGCAACCTCATGCTCTGCATGTCCCTAAACCTCTGATTGCCAGATGCTGGAACTGGAGACTGAGGATGGATCATTCAATAAATTGCCCTGTTGTGTTCATTCCCAGGCATCTGGCACGGGTCACAGTCAGAGGCTAATGAACCATCAGTCTGACCCAGTATGGCCATTCCTATGTCCTAAACTTACACTGGTTAAAAGTATTAACACCTATGTTTGGGGGAAACTCAAATTAAAGAAATTACATCCATCTCCCTGCACTTTCAGCTGGAAACAACAATCTCCTCTACCCTCCTTTACTTAGAGGGCGTGAGGGTGGGTGTTATCCTGCTGCCCATCACTGGAGTCTCTGAGCACCTTCCAGGTAAAATAGCAATAGCAAAGAGTCTAGTGGATTTCATGCAGTCTCTGGCCATCCTCACTTTTTGGGGTGAAACTTCAGGGGGTATTTTGTTTGTTACAGGTTTTGTTAATTTATTTTTCTTTATCTAAGATGTCATGCAAGTATTCCACCAATACACCAAAAAGCAACAGGCAGAGACTTTCCCATTGACTTTAGTAGGGCCAGGATTTCACCCCAAAGCAAGGAAAGATTTTGGAAAGTTCCGACTGTGAAGTCAGGAAAGGGAGAATCGAAATGGTTTTGCAATCAGAGATTAAGATAAATGCCTTTTTTGGTTTGTTCTTACAAATCCAAACCATCGATCTGTCCCTACCGGACAATGTTCCACTGATCCCCCGGAGATATTCTTATAAGTAAAACTGCTGCTGAATGAAATTTGCCACTGACTTAGGGAGCCTTCCACAGAAGAGGTACAAACAGAAAGAAGACACATAATATCGAGGTTAATTTAGGTTCCTTTCCCAACACAACCAAGTTAGTGTTGGGTAGGAAAAACATAAGTGTTTAGTTTAACACATTAGTAATGACTGAGAAAAGTGGAAAAAATACTGAAAGCTGGTATTTAAAGATCTGTTTAAGCAAAGCTAAAGGAGAATTCAAGTAAAACTGTCACTGCAATCCAACACATTTAACCAAAGCGCTTGGACTGAGAAAATTACAGGCTAGTACTACCTTGGCTTTGCAGAACTCACCATCCATCATGGTCAAAACGAGTTAGCTTCGCACTTCCCTGTGAGAATAGATATGACTGGCTATATGGTTTGACAGTTTGAAATCAAAGACCCAATATGCTGTGCACTTTATTCTTCAACTCAGTAAGAACTTGCATCTCAAAGGTTGTTAGAGAGTATTAGTAAAAACAGAAACCTATTTTCAAAAGCCATATCTGATTTCAGATTCAAGTGTATATATTTCTATCTAATCTCCTGCATTTTATTTTTATACTTATTGTTCTGTTCCCATATGAAACTATAAATGAAAATCTAAGACGGGATAGAGAGCTCTCATTATCTTTTGCAAGTTTTTAAAAGATCTTGCATAGTTAAAAGCTACATTCCTGGGAAACATACTGTCAGTTTTGTATTTTCTCAGTACAACAATCATTTCTTTTGCAATGGGGGCAAAATCCTATAAGATCTTACACCCTTGATAAATATGTTACAATAAGGTGTTCTTTCATTTCAAGACAGATGATATTGACTCAGTTAGTGGAACACCAAATGTAAACCAGAGATGAGATTAAAGTAGTTCATTCCTGATAACATCAAGAGAGATAACCAGGACAAGAAGAAATGGACATACAAACAGAACAATAGAAGAGTGAATTCTAGGTGATTAGAACTTCTGAACATTCTCCATCTGTTACGGTAGCTGCGATACTAAACCAACGTTCTGCATTGTGTAACTAACAGCGCCTTCCTTATCCTAGTTATGGCTTGATCAGAATATTGCTAACTGCCCCTGAAACCCGCTAAGTAAAATCTGCACTGTCAAGTGAACACACACAGAAGGAAGGTTTTGTCCTTGTCACTGCTGAATTTGAAAGATATCCAAGAGCTTTCATAACATACCTCTGAATACATATCTAACCTGGCATGTGTTACGGAATGGATAATTCACATAAAAAAAATTGTATGTTGGATTTCACTCATCTCCCATGTACAGTGGATGGAGACAGACAGGGCTCACAACAAAAGTCACATACCCAGGATTATTTTGGGAGGCAGGAGTGTTTCCGTTCTTCTCCCATGAGCCACTCAGTGGCAGAAGTTCAGTGTGAAAATCGAAGACAAACTGTTGGTCAGTAAATCTGGCAACATGTGAAAGAATGTCTCCAAAATACCCAAGAGCATATATAATGGCATGTCCACACTTGGAGTTATTATAGAAACACTATTCTAGAAGAGCTGTTCCTGAGTAACTCCATATAGGGAAAAACGAGGAGTATGGCACCTTAGAGACTAACAAATTTATTTGGACATAAGCTTTTGTGGGCTAAAACACACTTTTCAGTCCACGAAAGCTTATGCCCAAATAAATGTGTTAGTCTCTACGGTGCCACAAGGACTCCTCGTTGTTTTTGCTCATACAGACTAACATGGCTACCGCTCTGAAACCTGTCTCCATATACAGGTTCCTGATTGGCTTAACCTTCTTTGAAAGTGGAGTAAGCTAAACAGAAACAAGGCGCTCATTCCATAATAAGCAGTGTCCACACAAGGAGTTATTGAGGAATAGCTATCACACTTTCATTTGATCTGAATTCATTTTCCAAGTGTAGACAAGGACTCTAAATCAGATAAAGATAGACTCTTTACAGGTGTGTGCTATCAGTGACCAGACATTCGAATTTTAAAAAGATAGTCTTTGCCCTGAGGTACTGTAAAGGGAGTCCAAGATAGCATGCAAATAGAGGAGTCAGTAGATGTTGATGGGGAGAGAGAAGACAGAATAATTCAAGTCACCATTTGAAAGACAGTTAGGAAATTAGAGCTGGTCAAAAAATTCCTCATTTTTTCAAAATTCCCCACAAAACAATAAAACTAGAACCTGAAATTTAATTACAAATTTTCTTTTTGTCCAAAAAAACCCCAGAAACACTGATCTACAAATGAAAGTTTGGCATGAAAATTTTCATTTTGATAAAAAACCCATTTTTCAATTAAAAAAAAAAGGATTGACCAATTCTATTTCCTCGGAACATAATTTCAGTCTCCTTATTTTTGTCATCTTTAAAATCCATCTACAATGAACATACCTGTAATTTTCTGAGATAAAGTGACAGATCAGAACACACACCACACGAAGTGTGGGCAGAAAAAACAGGAACTAGCTTGTCTAACTTTTTTACATGGCTGATTCTGAAGTACCTGGGTCCTAGTTGTTGGTTTGCTTTTAGACTGAATGGCCAGTAGCCAAGATCTTTATTTCATATTGAAAATAGGAATAACAGACGTCAAAGGATGGTGTAGAGAGCGTGTCTGCAGCAGCTAGGAGTGTACTCTCCTGTGCAAGCAGGTCAGTGGTTCTCAACCTATATACCACTGTGGGCTGCATATGCAGCTCTCTGTGAACTATGTGGGCCGCATCCACCCAATATATATATATTATATATATATACACATATATACACACACACACACACACCCTGTATGGCCCTGAGGCCGTCACACGAGCCGCAGCTGTGTGCTGATTGGGCCGCAAGTGGCCCACGGGCTGCAGGTTGAGAACCACTGGAGTAGACAGATACACACCAGCTCGAGCAGAACTAGTGTGCTAAAAACGGCAGCGTAGCTGCGGCCACCCAGGCTAGCCACTTGCGTACATAACCGGGTGCTTTGTAAGGATTCTATCTTTGTGACTAGCCCGATTTTTAGCACTATTTCTGGCAGAGCTGGTGCCGGTGCATCTACCTGGACCAGGAAGCCCCAACCCAGTGGCTGTGGAAACATACCCTCAGTCCATCTGACCTACTCCTCTCTTTTCTCAAGCAGTTCAGCTCTTGGCCTAACGCACCCTAACGCCGTGACATTCCCGGAAGAGGACAACAGTGACTGTAAAGGAGGTAAAGGAGCAAATGAAGAAGGCAAGACTGAACAGAGGAACAAATAAGCAGGGCCAAGCCTTCAAGGGTAAGAGGGACAAACCACAGAGGTGGAATCTGGGAGAAATCTGGAGCAGAAGTGGGCAGAGCAGATCAAGTAGAGTCACAGAATCCTGTATTTTGTTCTTAAAAACCATCCCCCTAGCTGTGGTGCACCCTATGCACTACCAACTATATAGAGACCCACATGAGCTCGGCCAGAAGGGTCAACATAGATTTCAATATTCACGTTGGTCAGTTTAGGAAAACGCACTCTGTTCCCCAAATAATTTTTGGTGCACAGCTACATGTTTTTCTATTACAGGGCTTAGTTTCTTCTGAAACACTGCTCCCATTCGACTCACACAGAGTCCACTGAATTCACTGGCCTGTGTCAGAAGACTAAAAGCTATCGACTGAACTAAAACTAAACACTCCTGCAGTGAAGAGAACGTCAAAGATTCACAGCCACTGCCAAAATCCGATTCCAGCCTACCACAGTCTCGGAGATCTGCTTCATGCTCACAGAATCCACAGATTTCATACAGATGTATGAATACAATGTATGGATACAAGTTTGCTTTTGCAGTTAATGCTTTTATAAAGACATTCTTTCTGGTGAATATTTTTCTAGTTTAGATCTCAACAGTTTCATTTATTTCAAGCACTCATAACGGAGTAACCAGTAAACTTCAGTAAAAGGACTGAAGAATTGAAAATACATACAAATCAAATGTCACCATATGCTACTCTGCCTACTTTCTGGATGTACAGCATTGAAGGCAAGTTAAGATGGAGCTTTTCTATTTGTAAAAGCAAAGTGGGCACAAGCTATTTCACCTAATGAAGCAAACGTTTCCTTGCATTAAAACCACAAAAATTTGATGGCTTTTAAGTTGGGAGTGATGACCCAAATGATGACAAAAAAATCCCAAAGATGTTTTGAATTCCTTAAATAGGAAACAAAGCACACAAAAATTAGCCACAATTTCCTGTTTTCAACTAAACATAATAAAATAATAATAATAATAAAAGATAATCTGGACTTTACACAAGAACCAAATCTATTCTATAAACTGGAATGCAAAAGAAATGAAAGAAGTTAATTAACTTTCACAGAGAATAATTCTCTGTTTAATAAAGCACATAAATGGCAAGCATAGAGCATGCTGGAAAACTAAGGAAATTGATTCACTGAAAAAATATATAGACTTATAGATTTTAAAGTCAGAAGGGACCATTATGATCATCTAGTCTGATCTCCTGCACAATGCAGGCCACAGAATCTCACCCACCCACTCCCGTAACAAACCCCTAACCTATGTCTGAGTTACTGAAGTCCTCAAATCGAGGTTTGAAGACCTCAAGCTGCAGAGAATCCTCTAGCAAGTGACCCGTGCCTCACGCTGCAGAGGAAGGTGAAAAACCTCCCAGGCCTCTGCCAATCTGCCCTGGAGTAAAATTCTTTCCCGACCCCAAATATGGTGATCAGTTAAACCCTGAGCATGTGGGCAAGACTCACCAACCAGCACCCAGGAAAGAATTCTCTGCAGTAACTCAGATCCCAACCCATCTAACATCCCATCACAGACCATTGGGCATATTTACCTGCTAATAATCAAAGATAAATTAATTGCCAAAATTAGGCTATCCCATCATACCATCCCCTCCATAAACTTATCAAGCTTAGTCTTGAAGCCAGATTTGTCTTTTGCCCCCACTACTCCCCTTGGAAGGCTGTTCCAGAACTTCATTCCTCTGATGGTTAGAAACTTTCACCTAATTTCAAGTCTAAACTTCCTAATGTCCAATATATATCCATTTGTTCTTGTGTCCACATTGGTACTAGGCTTAAATAATTCCTCTCCCTCCCTGATATTTATCCCTCTGATATATTTATAAAGAGCAATCATATCTCCCCTCAGCCTTCTTTTGGTTAGGCTAAACAAGTCAAGTTCTTTGAGTCTCCTTTCATAAGACAGGTTTTCCATTCCTCAGATCATCCTAGTAGCCCTTCTCTGTACCTGTTCCAGTTTGAATTCATCCTTCTTACACATGGGAGACCAGAATTGCACACAATATTCCAGATGAGGTCCCACCAGTGCCTTGTATAACGGTACTAAGACCTCCTTATCTTTACTGGAAATACCTCGCCTGCTGCATCCCAAAACCACATTAGCTTTTTTAACAGCCATATCACATTGGCAGCTCATAGTCATCATGTGATCAACCAGTACTCTGAGGTCCTTCTCCTCCTCTGTTACTTCCAACTGATGTGTCCCCAATTTATAACTAAAATTCTTGTTATTAATCCCTAAATGCATGACTGTGCACTTTTCACGATTAAATTTCATCCTATTACTATTACTCCTGTTTACAAGGTCATCCAGGTCTTCCTGTATGACATTCCAGTTCTTCTCTGTGTTAGCAATACCTCCCAGCTTTGCGTCATCCACAAACTTTATTAGCACATTCCCACTTTTTGTGCCAAGGTCAGTAATAAAAAGATTGGTCCCCAAAAACCGATCCCTGAGGAACTCCACTAGTAACCTCCTTCCAGCCTGACAGTTCACCTTCAGTATGACCCGTTGTAGTCTCCCCTTTAACCGGTTCCTTATCCACCTTTCAATTTTCATATTGATCCCCATCTTCTCCAATTTAACTAATAATTCCTCATGTGGAACCGTATCAAATGCCTTACTGAAATCGAGGTAAATTAGGTCCACTGTGTTTCCTTTGTCTAAAAAAAATCTGCTACCTTCTCAAAGAAGGAGATCAGGTTAGTTTGGAATGATCTACCTTTTGTAAAACCATGTTGTATTTTGTCCCAATTACCATTGACTTCAATGTCCTTGACTACCTTCTCCCTCAAAAATATTTTCCAAGACCTTACATACTACAGACGTCAAACTAACAGCCCTATAGTTACTCGGATCACTTTTTTTGCTTCTCTTAAAAATAGGAACTATGTTAGCAATTCTTCAGTCATACAGTACAACCCCTGAGTTTATATGCAACAAGCTATACTAAAAAATGTATAAGCACACAGGAACCAGGACATTTAAAAGGTGAATATTAATTCACCCACGCTGAACCTACATTTTTATTAGGCTTAAAATGGACTTGTAAATATAGACACATACCGGCGGTGAAAGGCATGCAAGTTAGCATTACTGAGACTCTTTGCTTCTTTCTTGACTTAGGTGTTTACATTTTCATATTAGATTAAAACAAGATTTTTGCATTTAATTTCTGTGTGGATTGTATTTATTTATTTATTTGGGGGTTCCTCAGAGAGAAACGTAGATTGCCTGTGTTAACATTAACTTGGTCCCAAGGAACAAGTCCCGGGCATTCCTTGCCTGACAGTTTTCATTTTGGAATGGAGACCATGCAAACTGAGGAGACAGTATGGCTCTTGCCACTGTATGGAAGCACTTTACAAATCCTAAGCATCCAAGAGTTTTCTGTCAATAGTTGCCTGGGCTGAGCCCTTCCATCTTTGATCAGATTTGTAAGCCCGGCTTCATGGAAAACAGATAATCACAATTAGCAGCATGATCCTACATAACCATCTTTAAGTCTAGAAGGCGCAGAGTGTAGATCTATGTTGATTTCTCCTGATCCAGCAGCTGTGGCTCGTATCCTGCCATTCTCAGGGGGCACACGGCTCAGGTCTCAGCACATTCAGAAGTCAGCGTTCAATACAACGGCCCCTAAATAAGGCAAAACATGCTTTCCACCTGGCTATTGTTCTGCATCTCATGGGCAGTTAATTCAGGAAACATTTAGGCTCTAGAACAGTGCACTGCTTCTCCCCAACACACCTATCCACACAACTCTGAGTGCACCACACAACATCTGTGACCCAACTGCACTTCATCACCAAGATCAATGCATTCCTAGAGGGTTGGGGGGGGTTGGTTTTGGTTTTTTAAAACAAAGTGCCAATCTGACAAACTGGGGAGATGAACTACTTCTGATCAGCACAAAAACTGTTCATTTTATTTAGGTTTGTTTAATAAGGAAAAGATTCTCTGCCATATTTAAGAGCATATACATATTATGCAAACCCCAGAGTGTCACCCTTAACAAAAAATCCAGTGATAATCTAAACAATCCACTCATCCCATCAGACTAATACTCGACTCCACCTCGAACCCTGCCTCTCCACACTCCCACCCCCTCTCCAAGGGCTCCAGATAAACAAGACAGACCTCGTAGCACATGATGTGACACATCAAAGGTGACAAGATTTGGGCTACTTTGGTGAAATCTAGAGGCCAGGGAAGAATTGATTCACTACTCCCAGAAATAGCCACAGGTTAGTCAGCAACACCTTCTAATCTCCAGTAGTGAAGACAGCAGACTGATCTCGTCAATGAATCACCTCAATTGCTAGAGGCTCACTGAACAAAGTGACGGGGAGTTTCTACATCATCACCAGGCCTGCAACCAGACTGATAAGGGTCAAGGAGAACTGAGGCGGCTAGAAATTCTCTAACCACAACTATGGCAATCCCCCACCTCCAAAAAACACAGAAGAGATTAGAAACCAACTATTAATTGGCCAGGTTGTCAATTTAAAGAGCTGATTTCTTGAGCAAAGGGTGCATGCAAACCTCTCTTAGGACCCATAGCATCTAACCCTCTCCAACAGACACAATGATCACCTCCACCTATAGAGACCTGCACCTTCCCATTGGACTCCACCAGCCAGAAGGAACATAAGCCTCAACATACTGGTTGTTGGCCAAGGATTACCCAGCACCATATGCCGAAACTTGAGTACAGAAGCCGCTGCCTTTGTCCCCTTAGGATATTGCTCCACTTCCACAGCTGCAGATATCAGTAGCTGGGGCAAGTTAAGTGCTGACCTTTAACTGGACACAATCATATACCGTTATTTTTGAGCCCTGATTTGGAAAAAAGATCAATTTCCACTCTGCTTTCAGACAGTCATTCACAAAATTCTGAGTTGCCTCCCATCCCGTTTTTGGAAGGCATCTTGACTGTACTAAGGAAATGCAAAGAAGATCCACATTCCTTCAGTTCAGTTCACTTAATGTCCCTCCCTTACATAGGAGGCAAATCTTGAAAGACAAGGTGGGTGAGGGAATACCTTCCATCTGACCAACTTCTGGAGGCGAAAGAGCTTTTGAGCTTACACAGAGCTCTTCTCTAGGTCAGGGGAAGAAGACTTCTGTTGGTGACAAAGACAAGCTTCTGAGCTTAAACAGAAGTTGGTCCAACAGAAGATATTACTTCACCCACTTTTCTCTCTAATATCCTGGGACCAACCTGGCTACAACACTGTAAACAAGCCTTGAAAGAACCCTCAAATCGAATAGTAAATTGGATTGTGGCATCTTAACATGTCTTACTCAGTTTTCACTAGCTGTATAACTGGAACTTATAGCCTTGGGGTGTCAAGCAAAGTGACTTAAACAAGAAGAATTCCATTTATCTTGACGTTTTGTTTTACTGTTGTTCCCAGAATCTCATTTTATTCATTAACCTAATGGATCATTGCCTTCAACAGCATCTTGTACATTCATTTCATAGGTATAGTTCCATTCATCCTTTTCCAGCTGCACCATTTTCTGCATGCATCCTGCAGACTTGTCTATAGCAAGCTCTACACAATAAATAAAGCCTAAATGTTTACAAGTAAACCAGTGATTCTAGGAACCTCAGTTCTGGCCAATTTGAGGCTCTTTACAAAGAGCCCCCATTTTCAGCAGGTGATTGGTCAGCCCTTTCTGGAAGCACTTGGAAGGATGTCATAGCTCAAATCTTTGTGTCTTTGGGGCAACAGAAAACAAGGCTATTTTACTGATTTTTGTGCAGCTGATCACCTCTTCTGCATTAGTGAAATTTGCTGTATAAGCGTTGCAAGTCCACAGAAGTCATTTAGACTGTAAGGACGAGATTTTCAAAAGGAACAAAGGGCAGGTAGGCACCTAACTTGTCTTTGTAATTCTAAGATGCTGACTTAGAGAGGGGCTTTGTTTTCCCACCCTGACATGGGAAGTGGGCCTCAGATGGATTAGTCTAATACATTCCTAAACTGATTTCTAGCTAAATTTTTTTTAAAGGAAAATAAAATATTGGATTTTTTAAAAGAGAAAAACAGCTCAACTACAGTGCACACTTGTAATTTGATTCAGAATCTTCACAGTTCAAATAAAATTTGCAGTCAAACAGAGAATTTGCTTAACAAGTTTCAAATCTGTAGATAAAATAATTCTTAAAGTATGGTTATTTGGCGATGAAATGCTACATTCCACATAACATAAAATCAGTCCCAAACTACATTATCCAATGTGAAAAGACTTAAATACTTTATTTGCCCTTTCACAAAGTGGAATAATTCCATACATATCCACATCCTGACATTTCTCCTCGAATCAGGGCAAACAATTAGCCTTAATCCTTGTTAGTGCTGTATGTTTCCTTTAAATCCTGTTACCACATTCCTTCATGCAATCAACTGCCTTTTAAAAAACCAGTATCGGTTAAGTCTGCCTCTTCCAAGAAAGGTCATGACCTCCCTTTGCCCCCAGGCTCCTGACCTCTAGTTCCTGTCTGTGCTGTATCATTCTGTAAAGTTACAACTCTCACAAACTAATCTATTTCAGCTGATAATTAATTCATCCGAAAGTCAGATGTGAACTCAAAGTCTGTCCCAACACATGGGAAAAAAGAAGAGGAAAAAGCAAAACAAATATTACCCTCTTCTGCTTTAGGAAATATCTATGAACATTTTGTCCAGAGCACAGAAAGTTTCAAATTGAGCTACTTGAATATTTATAATATTTGAGCCACTCCAGAAAATCTTTTTAAAAAAAACAGAGTTGAACTGATGCATTCATTTATTTTGGAAGTTTACCCAAGTCTTTGGCTGGAGATAAACAATCCCTTTTGAACGCAATATGAACATTCAAACCGGGATGCTTGAGCAGTTGGAAACTCCCAGAGGCCTTTGATGTCAATAACTGGCTAGATAATATCAGCAACATGCACAGTATGCGCTGTTTATTCCAAAACGGGAGAGGAAAAACCTTGAGGAATTCAAGTTTTCCCTTAAGAGATGTTCTTGCAACATGTGAATGTTACACAAAATATTTGGATTAGAAATTCCAGAATACAGTCAGCATGTTAAAGCCCAAATAAATTAGAGGGAGACAGACAGTTGTCAGTTATAGCTGAAATTCTGGCCCCGTAAAAATCCAGGCCGGTTTTGGCATTGACTCTAAAGGGATTCGAAAGGGTCTGTCTTTCACCCAACCTTGGGGAACATATTGATGTTTTATTGTGAGGGGGGAAACTCCATGTAAAATCATCTCTGAGTTTGCAATACCTTCAAGACATTCCCAGACCTCAATATAAAAAAAGATTTTGTTTTAAGCACCTGTAAGATCTCTGGATGTACTTAATGGAACCAAAAAATATATGTATTGAAACATATTTCAAGTCCATCTCCAAGAGAGGATCGTGGAAGAAACATTTCAACAGCAGCAAAACTCGATGGCTCTCTTGGAGCACTCTATTCCTGTTAAAATTCAGCAAAAGCAGCAACATCACTAGGTGCATAGTCTTTCAGAGACCAGTACATGCAATTGGAGAATGCAAATCCAGCCTTGCAGGGCGTCCTTTACCATGCTCTTCTGAGTTGGCGGCATGGGGGTGGGGGGGACAGAAACCAAATACTCTTACAATATTCTTTTGGTTACTGATTATCTAGAATAGTCACAAACAATTAACACATCACCAAAACTGAGAAACACCAAATCACATGGCTCTGTTGGTTTCTGGTAGCCTATTTTAAACAAAATTGAGCTGATCGATCTGGAAAATCTGATCCATGCTTCTCATTGTTGCTGCTTTTATGTTTGCTTTCAATTTTCTAGCCCCTCCTCACTCTGTCACCTCTAAATCCAAGCTGCCATGTTTAACAGGAAGAAAATTACTTAACGATGCCCAACAGTCACACTATTAGCAGATTACATTCTAAAGACTGCCTGTGGTAAACACAAGTCAAATGCCTTTCCCAGTGTTCAGCCACTTAACTAAGGCTATATCTGCACTGGCAATTAAATGACAAAACTTGTGTCTTCTAGACACCCCCGCTGCCCCGAACGACAAATGTTTTGCCAGCGACAAGCGCAGGGGTGAACAGCGCTTTGTCGGCAGGAGCACTCCCCTCCAATAAGGGTTGGGGGTGAAACTTTTTTGTTGGCAGGTGAGCCGACAAAGAGCAGCTATACTGCCTGACTTTTAGCGGCACGGCTGTAGAAAGACAGCCACGTTGCTAAAAGCTATGTAGTGTAGACACCGCCTGGGGCTGTAAGCTTGTTTATTTACGGTCCAACGCGACAATGTCTGGTTTTGTCCACTAATCAGAAATAGTCATCTTAGTCTTCAATATGCATTAGATGCTCATTTGTGAGCAGAGTGCTTGATTTCTCTAGGCCCTTGATCAAATACTGTACTGGCTAACCCCCACTGAACTCAGCGCAGTTCAGAATCCAGCACCTCGCTCCTCAGAAAGGGAATTATTTGTCCATTTCACAGCACACCGGGATGTAGCAAGCAAAGTTTACCAGACGTGGTTTTAATCTCCTCAACTTGAACTACTATTTATTTTATAGGAACCCTTTTCTTTTAAAAAAAGGTTATCAGATCCCAGTGATTACAAGAGCTTCACTTACATGCCCAAGAGTCCCTATAAAACCTCGCATTCAGGGCTTATTAAATCTAAATGTTTTTCAACTTAGAGAAACAAGTGGCAGATGTAACTAATTTTCCCTGTAAAGCTCTGACTGACCACTTACCTGGTAAACTCATTTTGGAACTCTCTCTGCATTTTGAACCAAGTTCCACAAACCCACTGACCAAAAGATATTCTTTTAAGAACAGTTCATTTGGGGAAGGGGGGGAGGGAGGAACTTGCAGCAAAAAGGAAGTTTCAATTACTTTGCGAAGTGAAGCAGAACGATTAAGATCCAAGCAAACGTTATTAGCTATGACATGCATGCTGATGCTTTTGTTTCCTGTGTGCAAAAATCTTTTATAGGATTTTTTCACCCCAACAAAATATTTTCCCTTTGTACAAAACCCTGTACTCCACTTGGTTTTACTAAAGAAGTTTATATAAGTATCAACAAATTTACTCAAAACTCCCTCACATTTTGTCTTTTACACAAGAACTAGGAATAATTTAATATAAGAACGGCCATATTGGTTCAGACCAAAGGTCCATCTGGCCCAGTATCCTGTCTGCCAACAGTGGCCAATGCCAGGTGTCCCAGAGGGAATGAACCTAACAGGTAATGATCAAGTGATCTCTCTCCTGCCATCCATCTCCACCCGCTGACAAACAGAGGCTAGAGAAACGATTCCTTACCCATCCTGGCTAACAGCCATTAATGGACTTAACCTCCATGAATTTATCTAGTTCTCTTTTAAACCGTGGTATAGTCCTAGCCTTCACAACCTCAATTTACGTTCAGTTACTGCTTGCTGTTCTACCAATATCCACAGATAATATTATTAGTATACACTAATTCTACTGTATTTGTTTATGAGAAAAAAATTAAACCATGAGCTGCCTTCATAGCTTGTGATGGAGGAAGCTACAGCAAGTCAAGAAATACCAGCAACAAGCATATACAAAGTGCTAGATTTTCAGAAATGTTTAACACACACAACTAGGGGACAGATTTTCAAAAAGGCCTGCTCCCATTGGGCACCGAGATAAAGTAACCTAATTTTCAAAAGTTCTCATCACACTACAGTTTCATTAAAAAAAATCTTTCCCTACATGCCTTGCCTCATTGTAATGTAGTGACCTCCAAAGAATCCAATGAGACAACTTCAGAACAGAGTTAACAATCTACAAGTACATTGAGTAGCTGTTTGCTTATAAAACAAATTACAGTTTAAATAAGAGTTCTGTCCTCAAGCAGGGGAGGGTAAGAAATAGACACAGGATTACAAGAAAGTAGATAACTTTCTACAAAACATTTTTGTAGCAATAAGGAACAATGTAAGCATTAATGAGAAGAATGTAGTGATCAGTGTCTCTTTCACAGCTGTAGCTCCCCAGTTGTTTCACCTATGTACCAGGCTAAGTTTAGCTCAATAGAAGAGCCGTTTCAACCTTGAGATTGGCAAAAGCCCTCTCAAAAGGAAGCAAGTTCCTCTTTTTAGTCTGAGTTTAGACTTGGTGTCTGTGGCCAGGGTGATAATGCGATGTTTTCTGTTGCAGATGGGGGTAACGTTTTCAAAAGTACCTAACTGGTGGTGTATTAATTTAGACAGAATAAATTTGCCGAAGGTGTTAACGTCACCCGTTTAACACTGTTTAATGTCGGACATTGACATTTGGATTTGGCATACAGAGACCTCAGTGGCAAAAGACACTATTAATCCTTTTATTAAAGGAAAACCAGTTAAAGCATTAACATATTAAATGAGGATTTCATTTTAACCACATCCCTTGTTGGCTGGAGAGCGTTTTTAGAAGGAAAAAACCCATCTAATAGTCTCTGAGATGGTATCAAAGATGATGATTTTCCTTTTTGGTGAAGTTAGTTAAATGGGCTGGAGCTGTCAGTGATGCGGAAGCCTGATCTCACTTCATCTTAGATGCATTTGGAATTCAGCTGTAGCTAACAAAGTTGGCGATGGCGTCTGAGTGCCTTTCTCTGTGCCCACTGGGTCAGGACAGCTCCCAGGATTAGTACAAATAAGGCCCGAGATTGCAGGAGATGGCGGAAGGGGAACCATGATTGTGAAGCTCACTCCAGCCGCCTCCAGCTGTTCTTCCCTATTTCCCCCTCCAAAGTCTCTCTTTTCAAAGGAACCAAAAAAGGAGTGAGGGGTGGAACAGCCTTTCCCCTCATTATTTTGTGACTCAATTAGGCCTCGTTTCCAAAACACCAATTTTGGTTCACTGATTTCCAGACCCCCATTCTCTTATTTACCAAGCAGGAGCTAGACCTGGAGGCCTTTTCGTTAGACTAATGCAATCTGTCTCCTTTTAGTACCTTTTCCCCATTAACAAATGTTATTGCAGATTACTGTGACATCTTCTGAACTTCCATGTACTTTTTCCAACTGAGCTCACAATTAGAGTAAATGTGTAGGCCTGATTATCACAAGTGACATAGGAATCCATAGGAATCCACTGTCACTAGCATTTACCCCAGAAAGGGACAGAATTACAACTCTTGCACTTCTAGGGTCTGCCACTGGAGCGTCTAGAGGATATTTTGTCGTCTTCTTCAATACGTATCTGATCTCTTCAGCACCTAATGCCCCAATTCAGCAAAACTTTTAAGCACAGGAATAACTTTAAGCATGAGTGGCGCCATTCAAAGAGACTTTTCACATCCTTAAATTCTTTCCTGGTTTACCAGCAAACTAAGTCAGCCAGCCTTAAGTTAGTGGCACACTTGATTTTCCATGCTGTACTCTCAGGCTTTATGGGCTGAATAAAGTAACACAATCAACTTGTTATTTTTGTTTAAAATACAAGTCCATTAGCAGTAACTGACTCTCCACAGAGCCCACCTAGTTTGCTGACTTCTTAACCTGAGACATTACTTGGTAGCATTTTGCATCCACAGATGATGCCATTTCTTCCAGAACTCTTCCAGCGGAACTTCTGGACTCCATGGGGCAAGGCATAGTGCTCAGAGCTCACCGGCAAGCTTGAAGGCATTGCCACTGGAGCTGGAACACTTTTTACAGTAGGGGGGTGCTGAAAGCCAGTTGTCTCCAACACTTTTTACTTCACACCCCCCTTACCCCTCTCTAGGTCCCCTTTCCCCAGAGCTGGGGCCAGGATCAGGCTGTGGCTTCAGGAGGGTGGGGGGACACAGACAGAGGTAAGGGGGCTGAGGCTGGGACCACAACTGGGGCAGTCGCAGAGCCCCAGGGCCAATGGCAGCTGGGACCCTGAGCACAGGGCCAGGAGAGGAGCTCCGAGAGCACTGGGACCCTGGGCATGGAGTCGGCAGCTGGGACTCCCCACAAAACCCTGGGGGTGCTACAACACCATACGCACCCCTAGTTCCCACACTGCTGGGCTTTGCTGCTGCATCTGTTTTTACCAACCTTAAAATATGTCAAACCGCTAATGTTTGATCCTAGAATTTGGCAAACCTCACACAGTGGGAGGAGACTAGCAAGACAGTGAATGTCTAAATCTATTTGAAAGAGGATATTAATCCAAAAGAATATGGTTTCCGTGAGCAACCAGCAGCCCCATCAGATACTCAGCTACGCTATGTTGGGAGGACCCACACCCCAAATTAGTTCAATTACACACAACTACCTGCTAGGAAGTCTCACATATACTGTTAATTCCAGAAGGAAACAGAGGATCATATGCAGTTTTCTTCCTGTCCATCTTAGGAACGATGGAATAAATCAGCAAACTGACCTTTTGACTTCCTAGCTTTCCCGAAAAACAACTTAAACCACCAACAGAATTCTTTATACGAGTTCCCTCAACGTCTAACCTCAGAACCACAACTACACTGCCCCTTTGCAAACACAGTTTGCCACAACCATTGAGAGAAATGGGATAGGCAATCTGTGTTCTGTAATGTTCTGAGGAAACGCATATGCCTCTTTTCAAATCATAACACCATAATTTAAAATCGCTTTCCAATTTCAAAGCTATGAACTCATGCAAATTATTACTGCAAGACGGGGGGGAAGGGGCGGGGAGGGAGCAGATTGTTTTCCTTTTGCAAAAATCGGCAACAAAAAATGTTGAAATACATAAGATATGAATCTAACCGGGGTCATCATAAATTTGCCCCAAAGCCATTGTTTATAAATAAAGGCAGGCAACTTTATATACAAAGCTTGTAGGTTAATGGTGACTAATTTTTCTGGAGGAAAAAGTGTTCTTTTAAGCTGAGCTTTCTGAGACTGTTAGTGTAAATATGACAACCCTTTGAGAAGGCGTATGTCTGAACCTGAAATTTCAGACGGGAAAAGGCAAATAAGCAGTGGAATAAGAGACATGGGAAAGAGGGGAACAAAAATTAAGCTGCTACATTCCCAGGACCTTTGAAACACTGGCCTGAAATTGAGTCATTTCACATAACTAGAGGTAGAAGGAAAGGAATTGCCAGCTTCATCCTCGGTCGCAACAAACAAAATTATGCCCAGCCAGAGTAACACAACACAACTTCTTCATTCATACTAGTACCTGTGAGACCCCTAGCAAACTACCGAGTTTTGCATGTTCCTGAGTAAGGGAATAACCACCAAAGAACCACTGAGCAGGCATCACAAACTGCAGTTTGATTCTCAAGTGCAGTTCAGTGCTTTATAAAATAGACTTGCAATGAATATCTCTTGCAAGAATTATTAATATTACAACAATGCATAGAGCCCCCAGCTGAAGTCAAGGCCTCGTGGTGTAATAGCCTGGACAAATGCAGAGCAAGATCCAGTCCCTGCCCTGACAGTCTTAACAGACAAGACAAAGGAAGAATTTGTCCACTGTACAGATGCGGACCTAAGGCACAGAGATATTAAGATACTGTTCCAGCAAAGCACGTAAAAGCTTGTGCTTGACTCTAAGGATGTGACTATATCTATTGTATCTCAGATCACATTCGTTAAGAGCCATTTGAGCGTTCTGTATACCACCATGTCAAGATGTATAGAGCACCCGGAACAGCAGTAGCTTGGGGAGTCCAAAGTAACACACAGTCGCCTTTATTCTCCTCTCATTTCTTAAAAGGAGCCTTAAAGTTCCGGCTGGCAACAAATTAACCAAGCAAGTCTCGAGGGGGCGTTCGCCTCTGCCCACTGCCTGTTTCTTTGGAGGATCACATTGTGCTGCGCAGTGAGCTGGCTCCTTCCCAAGTGTCCAGCATGGAACCAGACAGCAGATGTCTCCACAAATAGGCCTCTGCTGTTTTGTGTCGTCTTTTTCTTGCTGTTAGCGTCTGCCCTGATGACCTCCGGGTTCCTCACAGTTTTTTTTTTTTTTTTTTTTTAAAAGGGCAGTTAGCATCCAAGACCACACTGGGACTCTCAGAATCCGCTGTGGAGGTCCCCCGCTGCGTAACTTCCTTACCAAGGCCAGCACTCAAAACTGACTAAAATGCAGGCCAAGCTGTACTTCCAAGGCCTCCCTTCAGCCCAGATCCATCCATAAAATCTACAGGAGTAGGCTCAGGAGGCAGCCGATTCCCCTCTACATTTTCTGACCAGGATCAAGGTCCACACACGCACACTAAATTAGGGGGGTTAAACATCAGTGTGAAACATTCTAGCTTTGTCTACACACAGAGTTGCTCACTTAAAAACCATTTTAAAGGCCAATTTAGTGAAAGGACTGCAAGCCCCTGCGTGGACACACTTATATTTATTTCATAGAATCATAAACTTTAAGGTCAGAAGGGACCATTATGATCATCTAGTCTGACCTCCTGCACAATGCAGGCCACAGAATCTCACCCACCCTCTCCGTAACAAACCTATGTCTGAGCCATTGAAGTCCTCAAATCACAGTTTAAAGACTTCAAGGTGCAGAGAATCTTCCAGCAAGTGACCCATGCCCCACGCTGCAGAGGAAGGCGAAAAACCTCCAGGACCTCTGCTAATCTGCCCTGGAGGAAAATTCCTTCCGGACGCCAAATACGGAGATCACTTAGACCCTGAGCATGTGGGCAAGACTCACCAGCCAGCACCCAGGAAAGAATTCTCTGTAGTAACTCAGATCCCACCCCATCTAACATCCCATCATAGACCATTGGGCATATTTACCTGCTAAAAATCAAAGATCTATTAATTGCCAAAACTAGGCTATCCCATCATACCATCCCCTCCATTAACTTATCAAGCTTAGTCTTCAAGCCAGATATGTCTTTTGCCCCCACTACTGCCCTTGGGAGGCTGTTCCAGAACTTCACTCCTCTGTCTTAAACGTCATTGAGTAAGGACTAGACAAGGCACTTGTAGCCACATGCTCAGCAGCTCTGAGGCATTCCAGCACATTGTCCTCACCCATGCGAGGCAAGAGACACCCAACTCCAGTTCACACGCACCACCACCATGCACAGTTGCCAACTTTCACGCGGTAAATAAGCACCCTGACTTTCACAATAAGCCAATCATCAGGCTAATCCCATTGCAAAACAAGCCAATCCCTAAGAACCCCAACAATCTATGCGACTAGATCCCCTCAGTGTGCAGTCCAGGACTGTGGTGGGCCCGCTGTGTACCTGACTCTCCCCCCTCCTTGCCCCTGCTTGCCCCCACCCTTTCCGGGAGCCGATCAAAAAGGAACAAGCTACAAGCCAAACAAGCAACAAGCCAAAAACTAGCCAACAAACAACTCACAAGCCATTAAGCCAAAAACAAGCCCAATTTCTGCATTTGTTCATGGGTTTTGCATGTCTGCCACCAAGTGTCCTCAGCATACCAGCACATAAACTGCACCATAGCTAAACCTCAACATCTACTGGGAGAAAGGGAATATTTGCGGGTTGTTTCACTTTTTTCGTTTCTAGAGAACTACAATGTTCTCTTAAGGCCTTTCCCCACAGGTAATAGCCTGTGCAGCTAGAGTTAAAGGTTTTTTACCTAGGAAATGTGCTCAAATTCCTGCCAGTTACTCCCAGCAGGCATTGCTTCTCTAACTGCCGGGGCATCAATTATATAAGCAATCCAACTTTTACACAAGTAGTTTACTGTACTTACCAGGATAACGTAACCTATGTCAGAAAAACCAACTTTCCTTTGGGACAGGCCTGTAATATTCTCTGCTGCTAATCTAAAAGGATTACAGTATTTCTAGTCAAACATAAGGCAGTGTTGCTTAATCTAATTTAGGGAAGAGGGAAAAAAAGAAAAAACTGACTAAAATATTGTAAAATTAACCTTTCTGCTGAGTCTAAGCAGTCTGTGCCTTACCCTCAAGAGCTCTATCAGGCATTCTATTACTGCACTGCCTCTTGCTCCAGGCTGGAGCTGTCTGTTAGGTTAGCATGCACCATGAATATTCCTTGTCATATCAGCACACAAATTGTGGCAGAGAAATCTCAACATCTTTACAACAATTAAGAAGTCATTTCTCAGCCCCAAAATTTGCTTTAAAAGTTTTCCCAAGGGCAGACACTGCAGTGCTCAAGCAAAGCATTTGACTGTATATGGATAGTTCTTCCCTTCACATAAACTAAAACTGACCAGCCCTACAGAGCGGACTAAGAGTGTGAGTCCAAGGTTCAGTCCTCACCTCAAAGCTGGTAGGCACTGGTGCTCTTCAGAACCAGAATGGAAGTCATTTTTGCCTCACCCCACTCATCTGACTTGGGAGTGCCACTGACAGGCCAAACAAAAAGAACAGATCAGGCAAATAGGGAGGAGAAGAATACTGAAAATCAGTCTGATTGCATCTGCTGCAGGTATAGAGGACGAGATGGCATTTTCCCCACCATTGCTCCCATTATTAATTAAAAGCAGATTTGTTATATGAAGGATAGCAGCAGGGCAGCTCGGAGGGCGCGCACACGCTTTCTGATCAGTCACTATTCAACATGGGACAATCACCGCAACATCTTTTGGCCCACATAGGAACAGCTGTGGAGTATCTGTTTAAGATAAAGAGTCTTCTCATCTCTTCTCCCACCTCCCTCCCAAATGTGTGTTACTGCACACTTACCGAATGAAAAGCCTAGGGTTTAATTTTTGGGGGGAGAGAAGAGAAAATCACAGCTGTTGCTCTGCGACTACCCAGAAGAGGAAATATTTCTTCTTGGCAACCACAGTTCAAGGTGGCTTTATAGCGTTCACATGCTAAGTGGATCACGCAACAAACCCCAAGCCTCACAGGCCCATACAGTTGCAGGACAGCATGAAAACACTTCCCCTTACTATGAGAAACAGAGAGTCAAAGATTACATCTGCCTTTCAACCACAGAAAAGCCACAAACCCTGTAGTCCTGGAACTCCATCTTCTTGGCAACCTTTGAAAGAATAAACCTGGGAGAGCCTAATACAAGAAGGTAGCTTTCAAAAAGCAGGCACACAGATGGGGCAGTATTCATGACTGCTTCCTACACATCTGCAAACCCATACTTTGGCCTTGTCTACACTTAAAACAGTGCCTCTAAGTATGCCTGCATAGTTAAAGCAGTAAACCTACATGACAGTAGGTGCAGTAAGACACCATGCTCTTGCAAAGAGCACTAAATGCCCAGTACAAAGGTTAACAGCCTTTGCTGCACTGCAGCCCACCTTTGCAGGGTTGAACGCTTCAGTACGTCTATTTCTACCCCAGAAAGGTGGAGCTACAATTGGACAATGCTGCCTTCCCAGCAATAAAAGGGGACTGGGATTCTAACCTGCCTGTTACATGGCACTGTGGGAACAGTATATGAATTTATTATGACTCAGACCTTTACCACTAATTCGCTTAATCTCACCCTAGTCCTGAATCACACATGGATCCACTGAGCTGCCACAAGGAGTAAACCCAAACACCCACAGCCAGTCTGAATTACAAAAAAATCGTTTGGTTTTTTTTAGGCCGAGTCTACACTGGGGGATGGGCGGTGTCGGGGGGGGTGTCGATGTAAGATACGCAACTTCAGCTATGGGAATAGTGTAGATAAAGTCGCTCTACCTTATTTTGACTTACCTCCCATCCTCATGGAGCGGGATTGACGGCCGCGGCTCCCCCATCGACTCCACTACCGCCACTCGCCCTGGTGGAGCTCTGGAGTCGACGGGGGCATGTTCGGGGATCGATATATCGCATCTAGACGAGACGCGATATATCGATCCCCGATAGGTTGATCGCAACCGGCCGATCTGGCGGGTAGTCTGGACGTACCCTTAGTCTCAAGTTAAAGGAAACACAGTAAGAATGAGCTCATCTCTACGTCTTTCAGGACACAAATGCTCGAAGATCAGTTACACAAGAGGTCTATGCACTCCAAGGCCTCCCACTGCACCAGAACAGAATTCAACGGGGCTCCATGCCAGTCCAACAGTAAAATCCTTCAGACAGGGTCACATCTTCCTATACATCTATACAGCACCTAGCCATCATCCTGATCTGAGCACATGGGAACGGCCACAATACAAACTAATCGCAAACAATGCTGAAAGGCACCTGAGGACACGGAGAAATAGGACACCCAAAAAAGAAAGTCACTGATCATCTTCTGGGTTTTTGTTTTTTTAAACTGCGAGTTGAGCCTCACCCCACTTCTACCCCCAAAACACAAGCCCTTTTCCTTTTCCTAATCCGTGACCTGCTCAACATACAGTCTGTCTCGGGATCAGCCCTGAATTTCAGTTTCCAAGGCCTTGCTACTCAGCTGGAGTTGGAAACTCAGGAAGGAGGCAAAAAATGTGTGCGCGCGCGCAGGGGGTGGGGGAGTCTGCTCCTTTCACAGGGCACTGTGAAGGGGAGGCTGTCTAAAAGGTCAATTGCTGGTAGCACTTACAGTACTGTATTTATCGCTAGTCCTGGCCAATAGGCAGAGGAGGACCACCCAGCATGCTAGTATCTGTGCTCCTACACACTAGTGCTTTTGTAATGTTGCCAGTGCTACCATTCCAATTGCCACCGAGGAGGGTGACCCTAATCACTTTCATGGTGCTGGTGGGGTTCCATTGAACGCAGGGTCGGAGGAGATCTGCAGGACTGACCAGCTTGAATGACTGACCGTAAGCACCATATTTTCGACTTTTACAACATGTTTCCATTTAGAAGGGGGGGGGGAAGGTTTATATACAATATAGTCTCTCCAAATCACTTTGCTCTCCCTACAATGCCTCTGCCCACTTGGGAAGACACAGATTATCATCACACAAAAGTGGGCTCCTCATTAACACAAGAACTCTATCTGGGCAGTGCTGGGTCTAACCATGGTAAATACTGATAGTTAATGGGAGCGTGTTTACTTAAATGAGGCAGAGAGTATGACAGTCCAGCTACACAGTTCCTGTGAAACAGTTATACACCTGCTAAAATCAATTTTTTCCACTTATTAAGTAAAGCCAATGCCAAGTTTCAGCCCAGTGAGTTTTTATAGCAGAGTTATAAACCCTGGACAACAGAGGCTTATAATGGAAATTCTACTGCTGTGGCATTACCAGTCACTGCAACAACTTTTCCTTCTTTTGTCTGAATGACAGAAGTTGTTCTTGCCATTTGCTGTTGCAGTCAAAAGCCTGAAACAGTTACTACTTCTTAATTATCTTACAGTGTCACTGGAGCAAGCCAAACAATTGGGAGGAGAGGGGGGCAAGGAGCTCTCAATTTCATTTCATGTGAATCCAAATGCTGACCACTAGTACATTTGGGGAGGGATAAAACATGAAATTGCTGTGAGAAGTGAACAGAAAATTCATTTTTATCAGTTTCTCCATTCCCCTACCCAGCAGGGGGAAGAGTATGATTTCTTGGCCCTGACACTTTATGACAAGAAGCGTGTATATTTGCAGTAAGAATACAGAAGAGTTGAAGCACAGATAAGAACTGACCCGGACCCTTCAGGTAAGCAATTTAAGCTCATTCCTGCTACTAGTACATAACAGGAGACCCAAAGTTGTTCCACACTGTTTTCACACCTCAATATTTTCCAGCACACAAAGCATCATCCAATTCCTAAACAGACATACTTTAAAAAAAGAAAAAGAAAAGAAAAAAGGTGCAGTTCTCCTCAGTCAGTCATGAAGCATAATAACCAAAATAACCACCAGCACAAGACAACACAGTCACTTACACCACTATTTATGGGCTCCTTAAAAGGAGAGACTAGAACCTCTCCATTGCCTCAAGTTCTGGATTACTACAGAGCAAAATTTGCACGTCCAGTAACAGTTACTCAGTGAGAATTTTGGAAATTCACTGAAGCTACAGAGTTCACCCTTGAACATTACCAGCTTGAGGGTAAGTGATACTTAGCTTGATTTGGGTCTACCAGACCTATCTCCTTCAATTCACTGATCCATAACAGTGAATCTATTTCTCTATTTAACTTTAAAAAGAAAGGTTCTCATGTTTCATCTGTTTTTCTATATGTGACTAGCTCACAATATCAGAACAGAATCTCAATTTAAAAAAAAAAAGTACAGCAGAGCTTAGCATGTGTTTTCTGTGATTAAACTGTTCTGCATTAGACAGTATAAGATGCTCCAATTATTTAAAAGAAATCCAGTTGTTTCTAGGTACTACTAAAAGCAAAAAAACAGGCCTATGTCAAAATGTAACTGAAGTCAATAAACCATTCTGCTCGGGTGGGGGGGGAGAGGGAAGGGGAGGGAGTAATGAATGTGAATCAAAGCGCAGGGAAGTTGATTTCATACCACAAAACTCCTATTTTAAACTGCCCAGCAGCCTCCCTAACCACCAGTCCAAAGGCAACATGCAGCAAAATTTACATTGTGTGGCTGTACACCCAGACATCTGGAGCAAATACTTGCTCTTTAAAATATAAACCCTTAAAATGGTTCTGGAAGGGACACACACACACACCCCACACACACGCCAAACCACTGTCTGAGGCAGAACAGCTGAATCACAGAAAACACATTAAACTCTGCTGTACAGGCCTATTAACAGTATTTGCGGACAGCACGAAGGGTTGTTGCATGCATATATAGCTAGAGAATGAAGGGCCTATATAAAAAGAATCAGAATGAGGAATTTTGTCAGGTTTTGCCCCTGATAAATCTGCATTCCAGTCTGTCAGCTATCTTGTTATCCCCAGAGCTGCTGAAGTGTCTCTGGCTGTAACTAAGCATGACTCCTACTTTGGGTAATGGAAATAAAATGTGTGTACTGAGCCTATTCAGTGTTCCTGGTCTCAGACTTAAAAACCACAGTAGAAAAATATCCCAGGGTAGCACAAGGGAGCTCATACAATACAAGGCAGAAGCCAGCTCCATGTATTTCACTCAGGTAGTTAACGATTCATGGCAAAGTACAGGAAAGGATAACTTGGAGCAGTCGACAAAAGGCTGTCCAGTGCAAAGTGTTGGACACTAAAAACTGCTGTTAGGCTACACAAAATAATGTCTCGAATTCACAGGCCCAATTTACTTGACAGCCCCTCACCAGCACACATTTTGAAGCGGCGTTATAAAATTAAACAAAGCTATCATTCACAAGAAACACGGCCTCCAGTACAAATTATAGTGTTATTACGTTTATCTGGCAATGCCTGGCTTTTAAGTGCTGTATAATTATTTCTAAATCTTTCAGGAAATAATGTGAATATTTTAAAGTTATAACTCACTAACAAGGAGGAAATCTCATTTAGCCTTTGGTGCATATTTTGTTCTTCAGAAATTAAACTTTACTCATCAGAACTATTTTTTTCAGTTTCCTGTTAGGTTTTCACTCTTGCAAAAACACTATAAAGACAAGGAATTAATGATCATACTCACGTCTAAAATGCTTTGAACACTGGACACTCAGTTTCTAGTCACACAAGACAGCCTGAGCTACTTACATACTGCATTATAGGAACTGATCCGAGAATAGATAAAGTATAAAAGCAGTTCCACCTCCTCTGAGGTATTACTGGCAGCTCTTCTGGTAGCTACCTTGAGTTTCAGACCTCTGAAAAGGCTGGCTGTTCTCATAAGCCAGGATGTGTGTGTGATGACGTCTGCCTTATAATGGAAAAGGAGCCTTTAAAGAAGTAGAGGAATGAGTTCAACTAATTTTATTAGCTATATCCCTGCAAGATCACTGCATGTATCCATTCAGTCGGGCTCTGTGACAAAGCATTAGGACTTCAGTGGGGGCTCCCTCATGGGAAACAGCCTGCAGGATCAGGGCCTGTATTAGGAGGGAATATTCTCCTTGTTTGGCAGCTTCAAGTCCTGTGCAGGGTTCTCACCACCCACCCCATGAAGGATTTCACAAATCACTCCTAATATTCACCAATAAGCTTGTTTTAGGCTCAGGGTATGAGCGACCAAAGAGACAATTACTGCTCTCCATTACCCTGTTTATATGCAGAGTCACTGGACTGGAGTGACTCCGGATGCGCCCAGTGGGGAGGCTTGCAATTTCCCCTGGGGCAACAAAGCAGATTTTGGGCCAAAGATTCTATATAACTGTTAAATTCTCCTTCCCTGCCAGTGGATTTCTGCCGTCCCTTATGTTTGCAGTTCCTTTCCTTATTGATCAGCATTTTCAAGAATGGGCAGATGGCCAGTCAGCAGCAGAACAAGACACCACACCATACTCCATAGGATCTCGGTGCTTCTCAGATTTCAACTGTCATTATTAGATTGTTCGGAACCAAATGGGGCTCTGCTTAAAGTAATCAACCCAGAGAGAAAAATGGAACATGCATGTGAGGCCCCAAACTTGCACTGTGCTCTGTAGAAGCAGGGTTTTTTTGCGGGCTTGGGACCTGGGTTACTAATTTTTTATTAAACATTAACAGAACTGTGGACAGTAAGTTACTTACATAAGTAAGAAGAGAGACTGTGGCAGACACAAGAGATAAGACAAGAGAGTAGAGTTGAAGCAACAGATGAGGTACATTATAGATATACAAAGTGTTCAAAAGAAAAAAAAAAAGCCCCATTCATCCCAGTTGGCCCATCTTCCCTTTAGTAGTTGAGCTGTTAATCTGCCATGGGCAGCAAGTTGTTCCAAATATATTTATAAAAGATAATTTGATGCCAAAGGGAGGAAGATGCATGGCTGCTGTGATTCAGGCCAGCAATAATTTAAAAACTGACATTTAAGTACTTCCAGTATTGCATCTGCTTTTCCAACAACATGCATTATGTTAGCAGCCTTCACCACCCCACAAGTGATTCATGCCACCCCAAGGCACAGTACAGAGCACCTTGATAAGACTCCCACTCATTGATACTAGTTTACTGGCATTTTGAGAACCTTGCAAGAGAAAGAAATAAAACTGGAGTTAAAAATCTCATTTTCCCAACCCCCTGCAACTCTGCACTTCTATTAGCTTCACATCATAAAGGCCTTTTATGATTTAAACCAGTAGGTAGGGGGGAAAAGCCAGTGTTTGAACGGTTTTCACTTACCATCATTTTGTTGCTGTTCTTAGGTTTCTTCATACCGAATGTTTAGAGGCTATCTTTCCACAGTATCACTCCAGATACCGGAAAGTGAGTGAGTTATTAGATAAAATAATAAATGAGCTATTTTAGGTTTTTACCCAAACCCTGTCTGTCTAAGTGCTATTATTGTTTACACTTACTGGCTGCAGGTCACCAATCGTAACCTATAGTGTAATACCTCCACCATTCAGAATTCTTCAGATACAGCAAGCATCCAAGTATTAGATCAAGGCCAAGCTGTAAAAGCTAATCCAGCAGTCATGCTGTACTGTCAAAGATTAGTGTTTCTGGAATTGTGGATCTCAGAGATAATGTTACCAGACTATCCTCCTACGTGCTGATGAAATTTGTCAGTGGATTTCCTCTCGACTGACAGGAGCTAAAACCAAGTTTATTATAAAGGGATTAGAACTGTACTGAAAAATTACGCAAACTGGATTTAACACTAAACTCACTATTATTCTCTGCAATTATAGAAATTGCTTAAAGTTGTGCTTCCCGACCTTTCCAGCCTACTGTAACCCTTTCAGCAGTCTAAGGCCCAAGCCCTGCCACCCAGGGCTGAAGCATGCAATTTAGTTTTATGGGGCACCCTTGCTTGCCACCGTCGAATGCCAGCCCTGCACTTGCAACCCCCCTAAACCCATCCCATTACCCCCAGGTTGAAAAACACTGATCTAGATGAGGTGACCTATCCTCTGGAAGACCTCTGCATACCCCAGGGTTCGCATACCACTGGTGGAGAACCACTGGCTTAAAACAATATCAAACTCATTTCCTCTCCTGCAGTTAAAAGTTTTGAGCTTTTAGCCAGGGTCTTTTGGAAGTTAGGGAGGGAGGTTAAGACTCAAAAGCACTTACAGATTGTCTGACCAGCAAGCAAAAAGTAACGTCCTTTCACTTGAGACACCAAAGTTTCAGAGCAGAGAGGCGATGGGAGTATGCAGAACTGAATCAACAAATGACTGTGCTAAGGGAAAGTGATCTTATTATGAGAGCTACTGTAAGTAAACCAGAATTGTAATGTAAATAGAACTGAATCTGGAACTGGATCAGTACTGAAAACGCTGCCGGAGCATTTCTTTTTCCACTGGGCAAAAAAAGAAGAAAAATGTAGGGTCTTACGGTGCCAACAATTTTATATTGGAACCACACACTAAACAGTGGGGAGTTTAGATTAAAGAAAAATAAATAAATAAAAATCAGTGGCATACAGCACTTACTCCTCACGTGTACGCTGGTTTCTGCCCGTTTCATACACCATGTGTTTCTTCTCTCTTCCCTTCCTAACATGGATCCCCCCTTAGGATTCCACTGTTGGACCCCTACTGTAGTTTAACAGCTTTTAGTTGGTTGAGGTGAACTTGAAGTGGTGCCCAGGGTTCACGCCCAACTAACCCTACAATTCGCCCTGTCTCCAATAGGATTTTAAAACCCAACAGCCACTACATTTTAAAAGCACACCTTTCACCCGAGTGTGGACAGGTCCTTGGCTGCTCTAGCCCTGCCCCATTCAATCATTACCTTCTTTCAGGCAAACAGCTATGAAACAAGTAATAAATTAAGGACAGTCATCTCCCACAAAATAAACCCAAAGGGAGAAAACCCTTGGAGATCTGTAATGGTGGCTCCAGTTACCCAACCCCCTGGATTAAGTTGCTGGATAGGAAGAAGCCCAGAGTAGGACTGTGGAGACCTTGGTTGCTGGTTACAGGATCCCTGGGCTTGAACTCAAAGATACAGCTGTTTCCTCTCCTGCAGTTATAAATGCAAATGCAGTTATAAATGGAGTTATAAATGCAGGAGGCTTTATGCCACTTTGCCACCCGGACCCTCCCTCTACACTAGAGGGAGGGTCCGGGTGGCAAAGTGGCATAAAGCCTCCTGATCAAAGGGGACAAGGACATGCCAAGAGGGTGCCTAGATCATGGGTCCCAGAGTTGATGCTAAAGACCTGTTGTAAGGGCATTAGATTATTTGTCAAACTTTGTTACCCCAACAGGGGAAGACAAATACTGCAACCTGGCCAGAGGGCCGAGTTATGGGAGAGAGACCTGGCCACAACAAGACGCTGTCACAGTGAATAAACCCCTTTTTACACAAGTTTTTTCTGATCTCACAGTCTCTCCCCTGCAATGAACTTCCCATAGCTGTCTTGCACAGTGACAATTCCCCTAAAGATGGCCTGAGTTTGTAGACTGGAACAATTGGCTTAAAACAAATTCAGTGTTCTTCTTGTATGAAGTTTAGGCTTAACCTCATACAGACCTTTCGAGGAGCGAGGGGGGAGCGCAAATCTCTGTGGTAGCCGAAATACACACTAAGACAAAAGGCACTGTTGTTGTAACCACTTGACTGTACAATTTAGTGTGTGTTTGCACAGTTTATGAAGAGTCCAACTTATACTTTCGTAAAGTTAGATTCCTCTGCTAGCATATCCCTTGAACTCCTAGGGTACATGGAGCTGGGGGGATTGCTGCCTTTCTAGGAGAACATTAAATCAATTCCATTCAAACACACACACTAAAGACAAGTAATTGACATTTGAAACTAGGAGAAGTAGAGCGGTGCCTTTAGCTGTCTTTGGACCTTTGCTTTAGATGCCTTTTTGGTTTTGGCTCCATAAAAAATCCTGTCTTCTTATCCCCCTTCTAAAACGCTGCCATCAATTCAAGTTCTCACCCACACTAAATGTGTGTGCACGATGTTCTACAGCAGCTAGTCGAGTTCCATTCCAGAAGGGAAGAAGCGTAGGTAGTCACTACAGTGAGCTCTCACAAGCAAAGTATCTGGGGGCGTCAGTTACGTGGAGGACAAGCAGCACTACTCTTCTCTACTGTTCATATTTAATCATCACTCACCTCCGTTCTTGTTCTTCCAAGAGTGGAACAATAACCCACCCTTGGGCGTGCCTACCTTCAGAACACCTCCAGCATATGTCAGGTCCTTAAGGTGTACTCAGTGGGACACCACTAATTCTCCCACACAAAAAACACGCAGATATCATATTTTGGAGGCTTAAAGAAAACCAGACATACCACTGTTCCTACAGAACCAGACACACAGAGACGTCACAGAACTGTGCGAAGACAATACTGGCAGGGCACAAAGGTGTTTTGATGGGGTAAGTCAGCGTAGTGGAACAAGTAGACATTTGATTTCACCTCCATTCAAAAGAATTGGTAAAGCCTTTATGGACCAACTTTTCATGAGTAGGTGCATCAATTTTTGAGGGCACAGACACACCAGGAAGAGCCTGGTTTTTATAAAATGTGACTCAGTGCTTTCTGCAAAATCAGGTCCCTTTCAGGTTCATTCGTCACTTTTGAAAATTTAGGCCAACATTTCTGGAAGAGCAATACAAACTATGAGGAGTTAAATACAGTACTTAATATATTCACTAACCCAACAGTGACCTTTAGAAGAAAATAGCTATTGGTTACTGTGGTTCTTTACAAATTCAATTTCCTATGAATATGCGAAAAACCAACAGCATTAAAATGAACACGCAATGTTGACAATGTGGAAGTCTCACAGAATTTTTGCTTTCTGAATACTTCAGGATATTCTCTATAAAAAGAACCCTTAGTCCCACAAACTGCTAGAAAACATTTTACACATTTTGTCATTGTTTGCACCCATCTGCATTTGCTTAAAAAAAACAGACAATTCTCATTTTCTAAACTGGTCAATGTGAAGAGAAATACTTGCTCAAAATGTTTCATTCTGGAGCAACTTCTTTTGTCTGAATGCATTCCCTTATCTAAAGTGACAAAGCGCACATTCAAGAAAGTCAAAGTCAGTTATTATGAACACAAATACGATTTATTCTTTCTGGTTTGCAAATTCAACAGTAGATAAAATTTCTATCAAGGTTGAAGGGACATATTTTGCACACCTTAACCAAAAAAAAAAAGCCAAAGTATTTCATTTCCTACAACCTTCCTGAGTCCAGAAAAAATTGATTTTACTTTGAAAAGTTAGTTAGGTACCAAAATATTGTTTTTATAGTAAAATCAGTATTGGGGAATCCTAAAAAAATACATTACATACACGCTCACAATATATATTTAAAGAGATGCATGCATGCTGCCATCTCCACAATTACACAGTACTGGGACAGTGCATTCCTTCTCACTTCTTTTAAACGTAGAGATGGAGAAGTCCTTTGAGGGCATCTGGTCCATTCCAAAGCCAGTGCAGGATTGTTCCCTAATTTACTCTCATACTTTGCTTTTTCCAGTCTGGCTTTAAGATTCTCAGGACCTGGAATTTTCCCATTTCTCTTTGCTGACTCCATTTGCATAGATCTCACTGTGCAGCCTTGCTAGTTAGCCTAATTTCACCCCTCCCTCCTTGTTATACTCCATCCTGCTTGGGGTCTTTTGTGGCCAGTGCTTATGCTGCCATGCAGGCACAACCCCCCCTCCCACCCAGCTGTGCAAAGGCTGCTCACAATACAAACATACACACGTCGATTACAGTGAACTGCACATTGTCGTCTCCCAGGCAATGGGCTGAACGCCGCAAGGGAACCTGGCAAAGTACAATGGATATTTTAGGGATTTGGGTAAGAAAAAAAAAAAAAAAACAGTTACCTTCATAATCCCAAGAGAAAAGCACAAAGAATGTGAAAAATGTTGAGAGAGATTACTGACTAACATTAACAAAATCAAAGTCCTCATAAAAGAAGTTCTCTACCCAACTGTACCTAGTTGAGTTCTTTTCTCTGCACCCAAGGAAGTAGGACCCATTAACATAGCTGTCATCCTTTTTGCTCAAGCAAATGTCATTGCTTGTGAAAGGTGCTGGGTTAACAAATGTTAGACAGAGAAGTTATGTATTAAAAAAAGTCACAGAAGTTGTTAGATGTTAAGGTTCAAGGCCCTTGTGATGATCTAGATGGACTTCCTGCGTAACACAAGTCAGAGAACGTCACCCTGAGATTCCTGCCTCCAACCCAACAACTTGCAACTGAACTAGTGTCTCTCTTTTAGAAAGCCATCCAAGCTCTATCTGAAGACATCAAGTGATGGAGAATGTAACGCATCCCTCCATAATCCGTTCCACTGGTCAGTTACCTGACTGTGCAAAGGGTGTACTTAGTTTCCATTTGCACTGTATTGGGAACAGGCTTCCCTAAGTTACTCTGCCCTCAAGGAATGAGAAGGCAGCTTAGCCGCACATCTCTTCAAACCTGGCTTCTCTACCCATCCTACTGCTGACCAAGATATCAACTGTTAAAGGCCGTTTTTCCCTGCATGTGAACTCCAGTGTGCTATGGAAACCAACAACTCACTTTACATGAACTGGGTTCCAGAAAATTTACCAAACACCTGCTAGCCACAGGTGGAGATGTACATCCAACCAGAGCTCTATTAGGGCAATGCCAGGTGCACTCAATATTGCTGGGAAGGAGAAAGGCCCTGGGATTCCTACCAGGCTGTGCATCTGGGCTCTGCTATGGGATGCTCTTTTTTGTATTAGTCTCTTGTTCAGATGTGACTGATAACCTTGAAGCCCCTTCCCAGATCTAGCTGCAGGAAGGGAGGAGAACCTCTCACCTACCATTCTGAACCCTAAAACCTACTGGCCGCTGTGACTGGTACAGTAGAAGGAAATGGGTCTCCCACGACTAACACTTGGCTGCTGTGTCGGATGGAGGTCTCTGCTATTCTTCCACCCACCCCCAGCCTCTTTTGGTGAGAAAGAGAGGGTGCTTCTCCCAAAGGTATTTCCAGCACTGCCATCGGCTGCTGCTCATGCACTGACAGTCTTGTGTTGACTTCATTTCCCTCTTCAGTTATAACGGATAAGCCACCAAAAATGCAAAACCGTTTCACGTGCAGCCACCGTGGGTCTGAAATTTCAATGGAAAGCACTACTTCTGTCCTCCACTGCCCAAGAAGTACCCCTTCCTTCCACTGGCGCATGCAAGTGGAATCCCAAGGCTGCGTGCAAACCTGCTTCTGCAGTAATATGCCCAGTGCTTAGCCACTGCCCTGGTCTTGTTGTAGTTCACTTTCACTGGAAAATAAAAAAGCCTCTCGACATATGAAAGCCACAGAAAGTCTCCCGGAAATTACAAGACAATATTAAAACACACTGTTTGTGTAGATGAGGCCTCATGCACACGGTCATTCAGTCTTAATCAAGGTTACATACCTAAGGACACATCTGATCATTTCAGGCACTTTTAACAATAGATAATAATTTGACTATAAATTGCATGGAATGTAATAACTGCTTATTCTGGCACAAGAAACAGTACTTTCTACAAAGTGCCTGCCAAGGAAAATGATACTCCCACTCAGACCGGACCATTGCAAGCAGTCCCTGTGAACCACATGCTTAACACTGCAGTTTGCGAAGGCACACACTGCTGCAGTCTAACAAAACACTGCTCCAAAAACTTGAATTGGAGAAAGTACAGTTCAGTGCAAACAACAGTCAGAGAAATTAGTCGTGTTATATCAGTGACTTCCTAAAATTAAAAAGATTAAGGGCAGAAAAGTTTTACATCCTGACCTGACAACTCGGGGCAGAGTGAATAGAACTCTTATAACAAAAAACAAAAACAAAAAAAAAAAAAGTAATTTTCCATCACAGTCACTAACACGCATCTTGGGACAAGTCTTATCACCCCTATCCCAACCCCGAGCAGTGACTCACTCTGGGAGCAAGAAGAACCTCTCCTTACTCTAAAGCGATGCCATGCTAACCAGTTTAAAGTAGCAATGGCATCATCTTGAAGGTAGGGGTCTGGGCAGAGACAGATGCATCGTGGAGGTGAATGCCTGGCTGCGAAGATGGTGTCGCCAGGAGGGATTTGGCTTCCTCGACCACAGGATGCTATTCGAGGAAGGACTGCTAGGAACAGATGGCGTTCACCTTTCGAAGAGAGGAAAGGCCTTATTTGCGCACAGACTGGCTAACCTAGTAAGGAGGGCTTTAAACTAGGTTCGACGGGGACAGGTGAGCAAAGCCCACAGGTAAGTGGGGAACAAGACCTGGGAGATGGGTTGGAAACAGGAGGGAGCACGGGCTATAATGGCAGAGAGGAAGGAGGGTCAGGGCGAAGCTGGGAGGCAAGATCAAACCAGTATCTTAGATGCCTATATACAAATGCAAGAAGTATGGGTAATAAGCAGGAAGAACTGGAAGTGCTAATAAATAAATACAACTATGACATTATTGGCATTACTGAAACTTGGTGGGATAATACACACGACTGGAATGTTGGTGTGGATGGGTATAGTTTGCTCAGGAAGGATAGACAGGGGAAAAAGGGAGGAGGTGTTGCCTTATATATTAAAAATGTACACACTTGGACTGAGGTGGAGATGGACATAGGAGATGGAAGTGTGGAGAGTCTCTGGGTTAGGCTAAAAGGGGTAAAAAAACACAGGTGATGTCGTGCTGGGAGTCTACTACAGGCCACCTAATCAGGCGGAAGAGGTGGATGAGGCTTTTTTCAAACAACTAACAAAATCATCCAAAGCCCAAGATTTGGTGGTGATGGGGGACTTCAACTATCCAGATATATGTTGGGAAAATAACACCGCGGGGCACAGACTATCCAATAAGTTCCTGGACTGCATTGCAGACAACTTTTTATTTCAGAAAGTTGAAAAAGCTACTAGGGGGGAAGCTGTTCTAGACTTGATTTTAACAAATAGGGAGGAACTTGTTGAGAATTTGAAAGCAGAAGGAAGCTTGGGTGAAAGTGATCATGAAATCATAGAATTTGCAATTCTAAGGAAGGGTAGAAGGGAGTACAGCAGAATAGAGACAATGGATTTCAGGAAGGCGGATTTTGGTAAGCTCAGAGAGCTGATAGGTAAGGTCCCATGGGAATCAAGACTGAGGGGAAAAACAACTGAGGAAAGTTGGCAGGTTTTCAAAGGGACGCTATTAAGGGCCCAAAAGCAAGTTATTCCGATGGTTAGGAAAGATAGAAAATGTGGCAAAAGACCACCTTGGCTTACCCTTGAGATCTTGCGTGACCTACAAAATAAAAAGGCGTCATATAAAAAATGGAAATTAGGTCAGATCACGAAGGATGAATATAGGCAAATAACACAGGAATGCAGAGACAAGATTAGAAAAGCAAAGGCACAAAATGAACTCAAACTAGCTATGGGAATAAAGGGAAACAAGAAGACTTTTTATCAATACATTAGAAGCAAGAGGAAGACTAAGGACAGGGTAGGCCCACTGCTCAATGAGGAGGGGGTAACAGTAACGGGAGACTTGGAAATGGCAGAGATGCTTAATGACTTCTTTGTTTCGGTCTTCACTGAGAAGTCTGAAGGAATGTCTAACATAGTGAATGCTTACGGGAAGAGGGTAGGTTTAGAAGAGAAAATAAGAAAAGAGCAAGTAAAAAATCACTTAGAAAAGTTGGATGCCTGCAAGTCACCAGGGCCTGATGAAATGCATCCTAGAATACTCAAGGAGTTAATAGAAGAGGTATCTAAGGGCTTGTCTACATCAGAAAGTTGCAGCGCTGGTGAGGGGGTTACAGCGCTGCAACTTAGGAGGTGTACACATCTGCAGGGCATCACCAGCGCTGCAACTCCCTGTTTGCAGCGCTGGCCGTACTCCCGTTTTGTCTCGGGTGTAGAGGATCCAGCGCTGGTGATCCAGCGCTGGTAATCCAATGTAAACACTTACCAGCGCTTTTCTTGACCTCCGTGGAAGGAGGAAGCCTCTGGTAATCAAGCTGGTCTCCTTCCCCAGCTTGCTCTCGCGTTCCCGGAACCCCGAGCAAGCAGGTCTCCTTCCCTGCGGTTTGCAGGGGGGTTCGGGAACGCGAGAGCAAACCGGGAAAGGAGACCAGCTTCGCTGCGGTTTGCTCTCGCGTTCCCCGAGCAAGCAGGTCTCCTTCCCTGCGGTTTGCAGGGGGGTTCGGGAACGCGAGAGCAAACTGGGAAAGGAGACCAGCTTCGCTGCGGTTTGCTCTCGCGTTCCCCGAGCAAGCAGGTCTCCTTCCCTGCGGTTTGCAGGGGGGTTCGGGAACGCGAGAGCAAACCGCGGCGAAGCTGGTCTCCTTCCCCGGTTTGCTCTCGCGTTCCCCGAACCCTGAGCAAGCAGGTCTCCTTCCCTGCGGTTTGCAGAGGGGTTCGGGGAACGCGAGAGCAAACCGCGGCGAAGCTGGTCTCCTTTCCCGGTTTGCTCTCGCGTTCCCCGAACCCCCCCTTGAAGCCCCCCAACAGCGCTGCAGTGTGGCCACATCTAACACCACTTGCAGCGCTGGTTGCTGTAAGTGTGGCCACTCTGCAGCGCTGGCCCTATACAGCTGTACTAATACAGCTGTAACAACCAGCGCTGCAAAATTTTAGATGTAGACATGGCCTGAGCCTCTAGCTATTATCTTTGGGAAATCATGGGAGCGGGGGAGATTCCAGAAGACTGGAAGGGGGCAAATATAGTGCCCATCTATAAAAAGGGAAATAAAAACAACCCAGGAAACTACAGACCAATTAGTTTAACTTCTGTGCCAGGGAAGATAATGGAGCAGGTAATAAAAGAAATCATCTGCAAACACTTGGAAGGTGGTAAGGTGATAGGGAATAGCCAGCATGGATTTGTAAAGAACAAATCGTGTCAAACTAATCTGATAGCGTTCTTTGATAGGATAATGAGCCTTGTGGATAAGGGAGAAGCGGTGGATGTGGTATACCTAGACTTTAGTAAGGCATTTGATACAGTCTCGCATGATATTCTTATAGATAAACTAGGAAAGTACAATTTAAATGCGGCTACTATAAGGTGGGTGCATAACTGGCTGGATAACCGTACTCAGAGAGTAGTTGTTAATGGCTCCCAATCCTGCTGGAAAGGTATAACAAGTGGGGTTCCGCAGGGGTCTGTTTTGGGACCGGTTCTGTTCAATATCTTCATCAACGATTTAGATGTTGGCATAGAAAGTACGCTTATTAAGTTTGCGGACGATACCAAACTGGGAGGGATTGCAACTGCTTTGGAGGACAGGGTCAAAATTCAAAATGATCTGGACCAATTGGAGAAATGGTCTGAGGTAAACAGGATGAAGTTCAATAAAGATAAATGCAAAGTGCTCCACTTAGGAAGGAACAATCAGTTTCACACATACAGAATGGGAGGAGACTGTCTAGGAAGGAGTATGGCAGAAAGAGATCTAGGGGTCATAGTAGACCACAAGCTTAATATGAGTCAACAGTGTGATACTGTTGCAAAAAAAAGCAAACATGATTCTGGGATGCATTAACAGGTGTGTTGTAAACAAGACACGAGAAGTCATTCTTCCGCTTTACTCTGCGCTGGTTAGGCCTCAACTGGAGTATTGTGTCCAGTTCTGGGCACCGCATTTCAAGAAAGATGTGGAGAAATTGGAGAGGGTCCAGAGAAGAGTAACAAGAATGATTAAAGGTCTTGAGAACATGACCTATGAAGGAAGGCTGAAGGAATTGGGTTTGTTTAGTTTGGAAAAGAGAAGACTGAGAGGGGACCTGATAGCAGTTTTCAGGTATCTAAAAGGGTGTCATCAGGAGGAGGGAGAAAACTTGTTCACCTTAGCCTCTAATGATAGAACAAGAAGCAATGGGCTTAAACTGCAGCAAGGGAGATTTAGGCTGGACATTAGGAAAAAGTTCCTAACTGTCAGGGTAGTTAAACACTGGAATAGATTGCCTAGGGAGGTTGTGGAATCTCCATCTCTGGAGATATTTAAGAGTAGGTTAGATAAATGTCTATTAGGGATGGTCTAGACAGTATTTGGTCCTGCCATGAGGGCAGGGGACTGGACTCGATGACCTCTCGAGGTCCCTTCCAGTCCTAGAGTCTATGAGTCTATAATCTAGAACCACACGGATTCAATACTGAATGATACTTTCAGTGTCTGAACTTGGAGATTTGCAACGTGCTATGGGAACAGAATCGTTACAAAGTATCCTTTCTTAAGGAAACAAAGAAAAATATATATCATCATTTGGTCAAATAGAAAAAAAAAGACATCGTACTTCAACAGCATTTTATGAGCCATGTACAGGAAAGGTGGCATCCCTGCCAGAGTCGATTTAGTAATAATCACAGGAGGTAAAAACTACAACCAGAAGCTGGAAAATCCCACTCGTGGATTCACAGACTGCTTCTGAGAGAGGAGAAGGTCTTTAGAGCACGAGACTCAGAACCCGTCCCAGGGACATGTTACAAGAATTCTATCCCTGACAACCTTCAGGCCATGGCTTTACATTTTCAGAAATGGATCATTGTCGGACTGCACCGCCAACAAAATACAAGCCAGAACTGATTTGTGCAGAGTGTCCCTAGACCTGACATCGCCATAAGCCTCAAAACATGCATCCATCATTCCTGTTTCTCACACTGAACATTACATAATGAACCACCTTCAGCAGTTTCTCTGTGAACCAGAAAATACAGTGGTGGCCATTAGTAGCAGTATAAAAAGGAAAAGGCAAAGCTAAGAATATGTATGGGAATTTTAGGGTTTTTGGTTTGTTTAATATATGAAAAGGTACATATTATAAACACATGCCCGCAGGCTGTGCACTGGGCTGCATTGGCTCTCAGGGCGCCCCATCGACTCCCAATATACTCGAACTGCACTCTTGTGATATGTGCATCAGTAGAGCCACGAGTGAATTACAGCCTGTGTTCTCTCCCAGCCACCTATTATTTTATATGTAAAGAACAAGTCTGTCAGTTTCTGAATCTGTCAGTATCAAAGGGAGACTCCTAATCCCACAATTCCTGGGATGTCCAGTAACAGACTAGATGCGTTACATATTACTCCTATCATAAGCTTCAAGACAGCAACAACATTGTTGGGGCTACAGGTGGGATCTGGAATAGGGTGTATCTCATTAATACAATTCCACAGAGCAAAGCCATCTGCAGAGGGAATTATAGAATGCCTCCATACATATTTGTATGTCGCATTTTGTTACATCTGAAGGAGGCACTTAGCATAAAAAGAAAAGTTTCATATATTCTACTCTACAAGTAAATGTATCAGACAACTTTTACTGATCACTAAGCAAATATGAATTGGTCAGCAGCACAGCTGTTCTAAGTAATACTTCATATTACCTACTGAAAGGAAATGACCATTTACATTAGCAAGAAAGATTACAGCATGTTCATAGATAATAACCTGCCATTTATGGATACTGTAATTAGGTTCTAAACTTGGTCTAAACCAATTTTAGATCTGACTCCTAGGTGACTATGAACAGGCAATCCGCAGTGAATATTAATATTGTGGAGAATAAAATACTGCGAATATTTTTTTAAAATTGTCTGGTAGAATTTGACTGTTTTAGTTAGAAGAAGTGAAGAAAAAGAAGAGTTATGCATACCTAGTTCTCCTATGGGAAATAAATATGGTAATAATATATACATCAGGTATGGAGATATACCTGTCTCACAGAGCTGGAAGGGACCCTGAAAGGTCATTGAGTCCAGCCCCCTGCCTTTACTAGACTAGCAGGACCAAGTACTGATTTTTGCCTCAGATCCCTAAGTGGCCCCCTCAGGGATTGAACTCACAACCCTGGGTTTAGCAGGCCAATGCTCAAACCACTGAGCTATGCCCCCCACTAAGTTAGAGAGTCATTTTATATGCACTTCTATTAAGAATGTGAGTTTCATGTGCTTAATTAGACAGAATTATATTAATTTAATAACTGCTAACTGTTCATCCTTAATTTTAACAATTGCTGAAAGTGCAAATTAGGTGCTCAGCCAGATGAGCTGAGAAGAATATCAAACCACCAAAACAAACTTAGACAAGCTTCATAATCCAATCTCTGTTTCCTTCCTCCAAGGCACCCATCTACCTAAGGCAGTGGTGGGCAACCTGCAGCCCATCAGGTTAATCTGATGGCGGGCCAGGAGACATTTTGCTGACATTGACCGCCTGCAGGCACAGCCCCCCACAGCTCCCAGTGGTGGCAGTTCACTGTTGTGACTGTAGAGATGGCACGACCGGGGGGGGGACCCCACAACCAACACACACGCCACAACTTTCAGGAAACACTTCAGAGGCTTAGTCTATACTACTACAGCAAGAAGTTTACAAGCGACTGAAGAATCAAGCAAAATCTGATTGTCAAACTGGCAAAAATAACCTAACTGATTTCAATAATAAAAATTCAGTGTGGCAATAAACTGCCCTATTTCCACCACAACATTACAATTGCCCCCTGAAGCATCCCCTTTTAAATCCCTTCCTCCATGTACATGTTTTAGTGAGTTGTTAAATTCAGGCAGACAACACTCTTAGTAGTTTGCATAAATGCCCCAATGGGATACAGGTTAAAAGATTTATATATAAAAATTACCGTGTTGCTGAAACTTGGTTCTTGCCACGCAGCCAAGATTTTGCATATGGTGTTTTCAATTCCCTTTGCTTACTACACTTATGAGTGGACGAAAATATGACCTTGCACATTCTAAAGCAAGCAAATTAATATCAGGGGCTTGGCAAAGTGACTTACTCTTAAAGAGTTACAAAAAACTAAAACAACTTGCCCCCATCTGAAAACGTAACAAGTAGTATCTAAGATTACTGCAACCTCTATTTTTATCCACTGTATTCATATGAGAACGCTTTGCGTCACATTCACTATTTTCCATGTAATTATCACCTGGGGCCAATCCTACATCAGATCCACGCAGACAGATGCTTAACCAGCATGGAGACCCAGTGACGACGATAGTGGATAGAGCTCCAAGGGGTCATATAAAGATATGTTTGTGTGGCTCTGACTGCAAGATCGGGACCTCAGTTTCCCCTGTTCATGTGGGATGCTGAAACAGCAACAGGGGAGACAAAATTGGTGAGGGGGGTTAAATACGAAGATTAGGCAAGTGTAGTATCTAAAACTAGTTTTAACTTTAAAACTAACTGGATTTTAACATGAACTTTCCCTTTAAGGCAATACAGTATTCACAGACCACTCAATTTTTTTATTTTTATTTTTTTTAAAGATTCTTGGTTGCCTCTTCTAAATAGGCTTAAACCATAGATGTCATCTTAATGCTAAGTTTCCAAGACTTGTCACTTTGCGAATAAGGCCTGATGCCACGATTTCATTTATCCCTGGGGAGACAAGGACATAACCTAATTAACACTTTCGATGAGCAAGTTGAACAAGGGAACCCTCTTTTTGTTAAATAATCTCTTGCGATTATCACATTTCTCTGACGTCTTATTTCAAAAGCACAGGGTCAAGCTGACAGCCCCGTTAGGACCTCAAATGGAAGTCCTGTCAGCATGATGTACTCCTGACACCCTCCAAAGCACATCAAATCATCTTAATGATGATACAGAAATGAAGACGAGGTCAAATCCTCAAGATATAGTGGCTTCTGGGAAGCCTGCGCAAACCCTTAGAGTTACACTGACCCAAGTGCTGATCTTAAATCAACACAACCATTTTAAAAAGCACAGGGGGTGGGGCGGTAGCAGAGTATTTTAGCTCAAAGCATTCGGGTGTTTCTCATTAAAACATTTCTTGAAGAAGCAAAAAGACCCATGCTTTGATTCCAACAGCTGTATGCTAAATGCATCTCATGACAACATAAAAGTACAACTGACTGAAATCATTTCAGTTTGTGTCAGTGAAGGGGATAATATATGCATATTTGGAGGGCACAGCAATGGTAAAGATTACCCCTGCTTCTCTATTAGCAGTCTAAAGGTATTTACTTGGGTCTGTCTGTGTTGTGACAGTGTCCTAGACGCAGATGAATGCCTCTAACACTCCACATTTTTGAGCCATTCAGTCATGCATTTTTGTTATTGTTGAAAGTAGTGCCAAATTGCAGAGCATGAGCTGGAGTCTTTGGTGGTCTCCCAAGGATTCCAGCTAAAAAAGCACTTCCTTTGTTCCTCAGGAGAATGCAGTCCAGTAGGTCATTCAAAAGGGGAAATAAAAGCAGCAGCCCTGGGAGGGAGATGAAGGATGAAACAAAAAGAATAAAATGTTTTGGGTGTGAGCACATTAACTACCATTTCCTACTGCTGGCTACTAATAACACTCCTGTCCCTTCAATGGGCAAATATTTGTGGACCAATGTGCAAAATTGTTTCTCGAGACGTCATTTTGCCAAAAAAAGGGCAGTTTGATTTCATATGATGTCACTGAAATCTTAGTCTATATAGTCAAAAGAGCCATTTCTTGCATATTGATTTGTTTTAAGGACTCCTGCCTAGACAAAACACCACAGATAGATTCACCACCAGCAGCTGAGCAACAATTCACATTTTTCTCATGAATAACAGTCAAGGATTCAAAACCCACTCTGCTGACATCAAGCAACTCTAACAGAATCGCCTCTTTGAAGTATGACAATGAGACACAAACTTAAAGACAATACTGTTCATAAATGCATCAAGGGTAAAAATGCATTCCCTATTTTCCAGGGTGAATCTTGGCTAACTCCATTTTTGCCAGGGGAGGGCTGAAAACGGCCTTCAGGACTACGTAATTTTTTCACATCTTAGTACTAAATTGTTGCAACATCAGCATCTATCTGAGATTGCTAAAAGAAAGACAGCTTAAGGGCAAACAGTGCCTAATCGGTTATGTACAAATCATTTGGTAACTGCAAAGGTAGAGCAAAGTGACATAATTTGGGGAAAAGAGGCCTGGGTCACTCACATTTTAAAAAGTCATCCTGTTGTCTAATAAATAGACAGCTAGCTCAGTGGTTTGCACATTGGCCTGCTAAACCCAGGGTTGTGAGTTAAATCCTTGAGGGGGGGCCACTTAGGGATCTGGGGCAAAAATCTGTCAGGGATGATACTTAGTCCTGGGACTGGACTCAATTCAATAAATAGACAGCTAGTCCAAGTCACCAAAGAACTTCATTAAGTAGAGGAAACTGTGACTGCTAAGTAAAAATGGTGGAATTTAGCATTCTGAAGGCACAAAATTCCCCTCCATTATTTGCTTTCTGAAACCACTCCAGGAACTCTTCATTTCTTTTCTCTCCTCCGTCCTCCCCACTTTAACCAGGAAAGGCTCTTACTAACTGTAAGGAAGGGTAGTTCTCAAAACTCCTGAGATGTTTCTTAAACCTGTTACTCTGTCAGAACCAAGATTAAGGATTTTCTGGAGCTCCTCAGAGTCAAGAACCCAAACCCAGTGGGGAGTGGACACGGTTTTATGACATCAGTTATCGCGGATTCCATCCTAAATTCATTCTCACAGTTTGCTTTAGATCATGCAGTAAGCTGGGAGGAGATTTGGGAATTCCTCACAAAATATCCCTGTGCAAAAAAAGTCATCGCAAATACCCACCAGCAAAAAGGTTCTCTCTAAACACCTCAAGTGCAAAAACGTGAGCAGGACTAGCCTTTCCTCATTTGCATGACCATCTCCAAACAAAACTTATGTCTACATCTACAATTTTGCTGCGCTGGTTGTTACAGCTGTATTAGTACAGTTGTATAGGGCCAGCGCTGCAGAGTGGCCACACTTACAGCAACCAGCGCTGCAAGTGGTATTAGATGTGGCCACGCTGCAGCGCTGTTGCACACCGCAGGGAAGGAGACCTGCTTGGAGGGGGGGGTCGGGGAACGCCAGAGCACACCGCGGGGAAGGAGACCTGCTTGGAGGGGGGGTCGGGGAACGCCAGAGCACACCGCGGGGCTGGATACCTGCTTGGAGGGGGGGTCGGGGAACGCCAGAGCACACCGCGGGGAAGGAGACCTGCTTGGAGGGGGGGGTCGGGGAACGCCAGAGCACACCGCGGGGAAGGAGACCTGCTGGGAGGGGGGGTCGGGGAACGCCAGAGCACACCGCGGGGAAGGAGACCTGCTTGGAGGGGGGGTCGGGGAACGCCAGAGCACACCGCGGGGAAGGAGACCTGCTTGGAGGGGGGGTCGGGGAACGCCAGAGCACACCGCGGGGAAGGAGACCTGCTTGGAGGGCAGTGGAGTTTGCTTAATTACCAGAGAGGCTTCCTCAGGTATGCTGGGATACCTGCTTATTCCACGGAGGTCAACAAAAACGCTGGTGAGTGTCTACACCTGATGACCAGCGCTGGATCCTCTACACCCAAGGCACAACCGGGTGTACGGCCAGCGCTGCAAACAGGGAGTTGCAGCGCTGGTAATGCCCTGCAGGTGCGTACACATCCTAAGTTGCAGCGCTGTAACCCCCTCACCAGCGCTGCAACTTTGTAGTGTAGACAAGGCCATAGATTAAGATTTCCTGCAATCCGTCTTTTCAAATGCCCGTAATTGCATGTGCAATTAACCCGAAGGTCAGGAGAAAAATCTTTCAAAATACCTTCCTGAATTCTGTCCACATTCTTCAAGCTTTTTCCACTGGCTGGTTTTGACTCAGCTTTCAAACCACTCTGCAGGCAGAGAAGCCCCCCCGCTTTTTTTCCCCTCCCCTGGCGTGGGTGTCCCTGCCTTTGCAGAGGGGAATTATAACCACACATTTTAGAGCTACAAACTCATTTGCCACCGCCGAGTATTCCCTGAATGCAAAGAGCTGGCGCCTGATTACGCCCCTTGGACAAAAACACACCCCGCCACTTAAGAACATGGTAAAACTTAAAAGGGAAGGGGGATGGGGGGGCCTACATTCCCAAGGAACTTTCTTCCTGCCCGGCTCTCCTGGAGGAGCAGGGTGCGGGGGGAGGCAACGTCTGCCCGGGAGCCTCCCCCCGTCGCTCGGCGGCTGGCTGGGATCGCTCCTGAGCCAGGGCAGAGGAATCCCAAGCCCAAAGGATCCCAGCCCGGACTGACAAAGGGAAGGAGCCCGGAGCCACGGAAACGCCACCCGCCCGGACCCCTGCCCCAGCCTGCGGGTCCCACAACGCGTATCGCCCTGCGCCCTCCTGCAAACCCCCCCGCCGCAAACCAGCCCTGCGCCCCCCTGCAAACCCCCCCGCCGCAAACCAGCCCTGCGCCCCCCTGCAAACCCCCGTCCCATGCAACCCCCTCCCGCAAACCCGTCCTGAGCCCCCCTGCCGCAAACCAGCCCTGCGCCCCCCTGCAAACCCCCGTCCCGTGCAACCCCCTCCCGCAAACCCGTCCTGAGCCCCCCTGCCGCAAACCCGTCCTGAGCCTCCATGCAACCCCCCCGCAAACCAGCTCTGCGCCCCCTGCAAACCCCCCCGCCGCAAATCAGCCCTGCGCCCTCCTGCAAACCCCCGTCCCATGCAACCCCCCTGCAAACCAGCCCCGCGCCACCCTGCAAACCCCCGTCCCGTGCAACCCCCTCCCGCAAACCCGTCCTGAGCCCCCATGTAACCCCCCTGCCGCAAACCAGCCCTGCGCCCCCCCGCAACCAGCCCCGCGCCCCCACGCGCCCCGCGCCTCACCGCTGATCTCGTGGCTGGGCGCATCGCCCTGGCTGAAGCCCTTGGCGACGTAGAGCCGCCGGACTTCGGAGCAGTTCTGGGGCGCGGGCTCGGCGGCCAGCAGCAGCGGCAGGCTGCAGGCGGCTAAAGTGCACAGCAGCGGGGGCAGGCAGGCGCTCCGCCGGGGCATGGTGGCGCGGGGGCGGCAGCGGGGCGCGCTCGGGGCTCTCTGAGCGGCGCCGCGGGCTGGGCGCACTTGGGGCCGGGCGGGCGGCAGGCGGGTGGGGAGAGGGGAGGGCGCGCAGGGCCGGGACCGGCCCCCAGGAAAATCAGGAGCCGGGATCGCCCGCCTCGCAGGGCGGAGCGGGAGCCGGAGCCGGAGCCGGCCCCTCCCACTGCCCGGGGAAGGCGGCTCCCTGCGGGAGAGGAGCCCGCCCGCGGCGTGACTCCGGAGTAGCCCGGGGGGCAGAGAAGGGGCCGCTAAGGGGGTGGGCGCCCCCCGGGACGTGGGCAGCTGGCCCTGCTCTGCACGGGGCTCCCTCCTGAGGCGGGGGCAGGACCAGACCCAAAGCAAAATCCCTTATTGCTGGAGGAGGGGCAGATCCACAGGGGAACCTGCAGCTGGGCCCAGCCCCCGGCAGCTCTGGCTCTGGATCAGACTTTCTCAGCTCTCACCTGGCTCTAGGCAAGATGGAGTTAGCCCAGCCCCCTGGCTCCAAGCTCCCTCAAGCTTGCGGGAGGTTCACACCCCGCTGGGAACTCCCTGCTCATCCTAAAACAAAGCAAAGTCACAAGGTTTAAGGTGGAAAATGCTGGTTTTCTACCTCCAACTATAAATTGGCTCAGCCCTGCTTCTAGGCTGGACCAGGAGCACTGCCAGATGGTGAGCCTCAGTACGCCCAGTTGCATGCTTGCACTGAAATTTTTTTGTTCAGGACTGATCAAAACTGACTTTATTTATAGGGACCCTCCTCTGTTTGGGAGGTGGAAGTGGGCTCTGAACATTGACACCCCTCTGCTTTGATACTCCCCAGCTCCCCTCCTAACCACTGGCAGTTTATATCCATGTATTTGCTGCTTGCTTTGATTTACTAAAAGAAACATAAATCACGTCATGCTACTGCAAAGATCATGTGAAGTATAAGGGTCTCAACCTAAAAAAAGCATTTACACGCTGGTGTTATTCAAAAGGTAATGCTCTGGTTAGAGCAAAGGCTAAAATAGTCTAGTAACGAAGAGAAATCCTAACAGGACCAAAAAACCAATTATCTTACAATAATACCCAGCCTCATAGAAATTTTGCATTCCTCTGGTGAAAGGTACAATATATGCAAAACATTTCCACCAACATGATATTTATGACAATACATACAGACAAGGGGGTACAAGGCCATAGGCTTGTGCTGGGTCCAGTTCACAGCTCTGCCAGGGTCTTTCTGTGTGACCTTGGGCAAGTCACTTAGTCTTTGAACTCCTCAATGTCTCATCTGTAAAATGGCAATAAGGTGCCTTCCTTCCTCCCACCCTTTATTTGTCTTATCTAGATGGCAGGTGCTTCAGGGCAGTGCCTGTTCCTTACTATAAGTCTGTACAATGCCTAGCACATCCAGGCTTTGCTCACTGAACCTATCAACCCAGGCTAGGAGGCTGGTTACTGCAGGCTGTGTAAATACAGCCTTAGTGCTACAGCATTACATAATAATAGATTGGCATACAGGCAAGTAACACCTTTCTTCACCCCACCGTACAGTTGGAAGCTGCGTATTTCAGTATGACCAGGAGTGAATTTCCTGCCCCATTAAGATGCAATGGCTCACGGGTGTCATTTGTTAAACAAGTGTAGTGTTTTGTACAACATACATAACAGTATGGCTCTAACTCACATACATCAGGGATTTCCTTTTCTTCTCCCTGCCTCTTTTTCTCTGTCCTTCTCACTCTAACATCTTTTTACACTGGAAACCGCGCACAGGCTGAAAAACAACAGAAAAAAAAAAAAGTTCTCTTTTGTTAGGTGAAATGTAATGCCCGTGAAAGGTTAAGAGACTGTCAGAATTGGAAGATGAAGTCCTCTATTCATTTCCCTGCCTGGGGCCACTCGTACAGTAAAGGCACTGCCTTTTTGCCCTATCAGTGACCCCCTAATGGGAACAAGATACTTGTTCAGCTCCAAGCTTTTCATGCGCGCAGAGTGCACATCCCACAAACGTATGTGGGGCACGGTGTGTAACGCGGACTATTGTAAACTAGGAATTAAAGCCAAAGCAGCAGAAAGCCCTTCTACCCCCACCAGCTTCTACTGGGATAACAGGGGTAAGGAGACCCCTTCTTTTGTCATCCAAGGCCTGGCATTCTGTTTGGAATGGACCAGGTATGCTGAGCTGCCCCCAACCTGCTGCACTGTTCGCATAGTAAAGAATAAAGATTCTTCAGCTGGCTAGCGTGTGTTAATGGCCTGAGCAACTCCGCCCCAGCCCTCCAGGGACGCGATGCTTTATTTTTAGTGCGGATGAAGTTTCTTCAAACATTTGGGGCAAATCCTCCAGTCCTCACAGTCACCAAGGCCTTCAGGTTGCCATGAGCAGTTCAAGGGATCTCATTGGAGGCCCAGGCCCCAAGTCCTCACTCAGCCCAGGCTTCCCTTTCAATCAGTTGAAATCTGCATTGCAGGTGGATGGCATCTCACCCTTATTTGCATGGAAGTTGCTCTCTCACATGTGGGCTGACAAACTGGGCCACAAATTCTCCTGAAGTTAGTCTTGTAAGAGTATAATCCTCTAGCATCTGCTCCTTGCAAAGTATGAGCAAGTTCTGTTTTTCATAGCTTTACCTCATCACCATTCCAGCCTTCCTTTGGAGAGACAATGCAAGTTTTAAAGAGAACTCAAAAGGGAGCTGTGTACTTTTTATCCCAAAGTGAGAGAGAAAATGAGGGTGAGAGTCTGCAGGATCCGAGCCAGTTTGCCATTTGCTGCTTCCTAAATCTGGGAGAGAGGGGCACAGTATTACAAGAAACTGCCTGAAAAACAGGGGAGTGAAACAAGTTCCTATGTCAAAGGTAGAAGTGAAACAATAAAGCTGAACAACATTTTTTATTCAAAACTGTTTTTTTCTGAAATTTGTCTTTTTTTTCCCAAAAAAATTTTCTGATTTCTTAAAAAAAACACTCCCCAAACTCCCAAAATGTCCACCTTTCTGTTCTGGGTTTTCCTTGATCCCCAACCCAATCCTCCCTTTTTCAGTGTCAAAAGGGCAGAGGACACAAAAATTGGGGTTTGGGTTTTAAAAAAATAATAATAATTGGAGATGTATGAATCTCCTAGAATATTGGAAGGGACCTTGCAAGGTCATTGAGTCCAGCCCCCTGCCTTCACTAGCAGGACCAAGTACTGATTTTGTCCCAGATCCCTAAGTGGCCCCCTCAAGGATTGAACTCACAACCCTGGGTTTAAGCAGGCCAATGCTCAAACCACTGAGCTATCCCTCCCCCACCACTGAATAACAATGGCTTTTTTTTTCAGCTTGAAATTTTCTGATTTTAATATGGGGAAAGCTCCTCAACATTTGTCCACAAGCCAGACCTTCCCACTGCTCAACCAGCTCTATGAAACATATCCTGGACATGGAGGGCCTGAGTGTCAGAGATTCTGAGTACCAACAGTTCCCAATGATTTCAGTTAGTTGTGGATGCTCTGCACATTAAAAAAAATAAGTGATTAGCGATTACTAATGCTCCTGTCATGAGGAGGACTGGACTAGATGACCTCTTGAGGTCCCTTCCAGTCCTATGATTAGAGGATGATACCCCAGACCAATACACACTTGGACCTTTTGAAAGTTTGGATACAGCTCCAGATCTGCTGGCTCAAGCCTATCTTTAGTTATGGTGCCAGAAAGTGTAGACAAGGTGACATCATTCACATGGCACCTACAAGGAACCTCTTCCAGCAGATGCCATGCACTTTGCACAACCTGGCATTTCAAATGTCCATTGTCTGAGTGGGCTGATTCTGCAATTTTTCCTTTCTTCCTACTGAAATGCTGGTGAAAAGATGAGAAGCAAGGTTCCCCACCACTCTTTTTATTCATGTTTTCCCATCCTGGCTTGCATCCCAACGACCTGCTTTCTTCTCACTCATCCGCTTATGTCTTCTCCTCTCCTCTCCCTCCCCTGCATTTAATGATTCCACTGGATTTAAAAAGCCTAATCACTGCTGCCACCAGTAAGCCAATGGTCCCTACTGTTCTGTAACAAAGACCTTGTCTATATTAGAAAGTTGCAACAGTTTAGTTAAAAAATAATCTAGATGAACTGGTGCACACCCCTCATGTAGATCCTCCTAAATTGGTGGAAATCTTGTTGATACCAATTTAGTTTGCATGGGAAATGCATCAGATTAAGCTGAAATTGATAACAGATTTGTGTGTCTATATGAGACATTTGCATGGGGAAACCGCAGCAATTTTCTAATATAGACAGTGTGTTTACAGCAGGGACCAAACCAACAGAAGAGCAACAGTACCAGTTGGGCCAAGTACATACTTAGGCATCCATCCCACACACCCCTTCTACCAGGTGTTTTGCTGGGCTCAACCTCAAATTTCAAAGTTCTTTCTTGCTCTGATTTCAGAGCACAGCCTGCCAGGATTCCCCCTGGCTCAAGCCTCCCCATAGTTCTGGCTCCAAGCCTCCTAGGCATCTCTCAGCCTTTAGCCCAAGACAGGAAGTTCTTATCTACCTTCCTCCTCCTACTGCTCTGTGCTCCTTTCTTTATGAAGCTCCAGCTCCTCCACAGTTGGGTTTGATCATCAGCTAGCCCTAACATCCCTCCAGGTGCCAGTCAGGAGCCTAATTTGCTCAGGCTCCTGCTTAACCCACAGTTAACCGGTGTGGGGTTTGTATGTCCCATCGCTAGCCCCAGTGTTTGGGGGTGAGAAGATCTGGAGGTGTTGAACTAATTAATTTCTATTGCAGTACTGAGTGTTAGATTGTGAATCCTTTAGCCCCACGGTGAGCAGAAGCATCATGCAAGTAACTACTCCTCACTCGGGTAAGGGGTGTACTATCCGGCCCTTATTCATTATTTGCTTTGAACACCCACCTGCTCATAATTGAAGCCCCACTGCGCTAGGTGCTGTACAAACACATAGGAAGGCAGAGCCCCTTTCCCAAAAAAGTTTTGCCATCTAAAATGAGACAAGATGCAACAAGCGAGGAGGACAAACCAGAGCAGGAGAGAGCAAGGCTGGGTGAGGCTTGTAATAATAAGATTACACGGTTATGTTGGTTACACCCAGCTTGCTGGGCCCAAATTATCTTTTATTTTACGTTAATGAATGAGGGTAACTTGGTTTGCTGCCATGGATGCAGACTCCCTCTGTCCATTTTAGGAAATGCTCTGACTCGTCTCCCCACCAAGTTGCATTAGTCTGCAGACCCAATGCAGCAGAGACCCAGGGATGTACTTCTTTTTAGCAGGTACAAAAATGTATTCATTTTCCCAAATTTCCATTCCTGTGCTCACCAGCTCTCACAAAATGATGGTGGCAGATGGTTTTGACAGGCGTTGTGCTTACACCCAGCAGACAGGAAGCTGATTGAACAGATCCTCTGCCAGCTAATGTCAGCCAGTGCAACTTCATAACCAACTGCTTCTCTCCCTGCTCCCCTACCCAGCCAGCTTTCTGAGGGCTGCTGGCAAAAACAACAGATGAAACCCCCAAGAATCCCTGTTCCCCAGAGTGCTCCTCCCCAGCGTTAGCAGCACACCTCACTAGTTCTAAGAGGATGGCTGCGCCCCCCTCTGATGGGGTTCAGAGAACGTGCAGCGGGAAATAACGCTGACTCAGTCAGCAGGAACCTCCATGGCCACTTACAGCACCATTTTGTCAGGGGATTATGCCACGCACAGCAGCTGCTCAAGGGCCTCCTCCCCATTCTGGGTGGCCTTGTGTCTCTTGGCTGTATGATCTTCCCGACGCATCCAGCTGATGCACAGGAGGCCAGGTGGGCTGCATGCTGCATGTGCCCTGGAAAGCCCACCCAGGCCTTTCTCTATAGGAATTACAGCTGGGAATGTTGATTCTCCATCCAAATTCATAGAAGAGCACAAGGTGTGTGGGGGGAACGGTTTATACGGCATGAGTTAAGATTTGTTGCATAGCTCAGGGACGACTGGGAAAAGCAGACCCACAAGTCATTTCTGCATTTTCCTCCCTTCAATTGCAATTCTTTGTTTAAGCCTCCCCCTTGTTTTCTGTGGTTTATTTATAGCAGGTGCCACCACCTTTTCCTTCTTAAGTGAACGCTTGCACTGCTTTCCTAGCTGCAGAAAGCAAAGTTCTGCAGTCAGAACAGGCACAGCACAAGGAGAGCAGGGCAAGTTTCCCCTCATGCCGCCACCTGCCCTTTGGAAGGACCTTTGTGTTGGGTAAAAGGCACTTTGGACTCCATGGTGCATTCCAGCTTTGGACTCTGGACTACAAATGCCAGCTTAGTACCAGCTATTAATTTATGGGGTGTTTGTCTTATATATAATATTTTAATGCACACAGAATAAACAGAAGCCTGGAGAAGAGCACGAAAGTTGGAAATAGTAGCCAAATCCCTGTCAGAGGAATCCATGCAAATGCAAACTCCAGAGAAGAGCTGGTGTACAGCTGTTAGCTCATCATGCTAGGGGTGAGGAGCATCAACCTTGCAGAAGGCCAACCCTTAGCATGGCTGGGACTAGCCCAATAATAGGGCCATCAAAGCTCCACATTTTCTTAGTTTGTTTCTTCTCTAAAATGCAGGATTTCTTCCGTAAAAGCCGAGTGAGACCCGTCATCGTTTGCTCATGAACATGTCAGGCAAGCAGCATACCTCTCTAGTGCTAGACAAGGCCTCACTTCAGCCTGAAAGAAGGAGGAGAATGGATGACTGGGTTGTATGCAGCCATGGGGATGGAATACAGAAGATGTCGTCGGGGGTACGTGTTCCTTTTCAGAGATGTAGACATGGGTGTCCAATGTGAGACCATCACAATATATTTCAAGTGAACCCCAATAACTAAACCGTAATGACTTTTAATCACTGCTGAGCTAGGCTGTACAAGAACTTACCACTTGGAAGTGAAAAATTCCATACAACAGCGGTGAGCGGTAGATAAGAAACTGCTGAGGTGGCTAGACAGATTAGATACATTAATATGCAGGACGAGAGATAGATTAAATAGATATGTATGGTGATAGCAAAATGGATTGGGTAAGGTAAGACCTCCTTGTTAATCACTGATCTCCCCCATGCCATAATGTAGAGAGCCACTCTGCAGAGGCTGGGAATAAAGTCGGAAGATTGTGGCTCTGCAGACACAGCCAGCAGTTGCTAGAATGACAATCTCAAGGAAGCAGTTGGGGAAATCAGGGGTCTCTTAGGCACAACCTCCCGGTCATCACTTACACAGATTGATGCAGTCACCCTGTTGTCACATTTCAATGGCACTTTTCTTCCTTCTTGCTGGAACGTGCCAATTCTAAAGGGGTGGATGCAGTTTGTAAAGCTGCCATTTTGATTTATTATCCACACCAGATGAAACCGTTTGAAATTGATTCTGGTTTTCCTTGCCCAGCGATGGAGCGACATTCAGAAGAGAAGTAGAAATTTGTTTATGACCTGAAAAATCAATAAAATGAAAAGTACTGAGACTCTAGTTACCTCAGACGCTTATATAATCTCCCTTCAAAGTGTTTTACAAGCTCAGACCCCAATGCAGCAATAAGAACCTCATATATGGACCCCTGGAACTTGTGGGTGCATAGAACTGTCTTGAGGTTTTCTCTGCAGTTGGGGAAACTGAGGCAGAAGGCTAAACAACTTAGTCAAGGTCACAGAGGGAATTTCTGGCAGAGAATATAGAAGTTACTGGTACTCAGTTCTGTGCATTACGTTTGAAAAAATCTCTTAAGCATGAATAGTCTGCTCAGCACTTTCCTCACACTTGGTATGATGATTCTTTCAGACAATATCCTCGGACTGATTGGTTTAAAGGTTATTTCAAAGGAATTTGTAACCATCAAGTGAAAAGTCCTAGTGCCAGTAAAGCTGTCAGAAAAAAAATCCACATAAAATGGTGACCATTTTAAGCATCACATATTTTCAATGCCATGCACCTATTGTGAGTCACCTCAGGCTGCTTGGGTTTGTGGAAAGAGCTCAGAGAAAGCACAAGTATGGGCCTTTTTGTGATTTTTGCCGTATTCTCTCTCTCTACTGTGAGCTCATTTGGAATATTTTAAGAGCTAGATCTAGCCTGATGCCATGATACTCCGGGGGTGCAGGGATATTGCAGAAAGACTGCAAGAGGCAGATGCTGTCATCAGCTGTCAAGAGCAGCACTGAAAGATGTGGAACACAGAGAGTGTTTATCTTAGCTAAACTCTTGTGTACACTGAGGTTTTTTGCACCCTGTACCCGCACAAACCACTAAGGTGCAGGCGATGCTCTGGGACCTGGCACTGATCCATCTCATCTCAGTTTCAAAGCGAGGTTAGCTGCATGTGTGGAAGTTGTATTTTACCCCAGGGCAGCACAACTATGTGACACTCTCTGAGGCACCTCACCACTACCTGCCCTCAGCATGAAGGAGTCTTGCCTGTGCCTGCTGAGGATCAACTCTCTGAAACTGCCAGCCCCAGGCTGCACTAGCCCTGCCTTCCAGGCTCTCATAGGCCTCACTCTCCCTGGACAGGTAGTGACAGGCACACACCCACTCCCCCTAGCCCTCAGAGGGTTCCCTGCAGTGTCCACCCCTCCTGACTGCATTGAGAATTACCAGCCCTGCTGTTCCCAAAGGAGAAGGATGCCAGCTTGCAAGAGTCAACTCCAGACCAGCATTCAGCTTAGCACCACAGCACTGAGATACATTTATAGTGAAAAACAGAATAAGTTTATTCTTAAACAACAGAGATTCAAATGACAGTGAATAAGGGTATTGGAAACAAATGGCTACATGTAAAACAAAACCATAACTCATTTTCTCAAGACTAAAAATAACTAACGGGTTAACCTTTGGCGTAAAGAAGCTTCTCACCCAAAGATCTTGCCAGTGTTTTCTGCCAAGCCTGGCTGAGACCCCTGCTTTCATGAAGCAAAACTGCTGTCCTATTACATCCTCAGTGAAGGGTGCCAGGGCATGTGCGTGCATACACACGCACACACACTCGTACACGCGCACATGCAGACACACACATATGCACGCACACAGTTTTTCCTTTCCTGTTAGTTTATTTCTGAAGTCCCATAATCCTTCATTTGCATTCAGTTCAGACTGGGCGTGGGAGACCCACAGTGAATGAGACAATACTCAGTTTACATGTAAATAGATACACATTTCCTGAAGATAGGAAACCTGCTTTTCACCTTTCCTAGTGACCTAGACACAGACTTTAAGAAGTGTCAGTATACACACACTGAAATTCCTTACACAGTATCTGTACAGATATTTCACAAGGATATTGATGATCAGAGCGGCACAGGTGTTTATTCAAGACCTCATGTGACACACTTTGTGGGAGCTAAAATGTAAATCCCAGAATCAGAATAAGGAGGGATATTTCCCAGGGAATCCCTTACTGCTAAACGATGGACTAGCACTTGGCTGAGCACTCAAGGGTTAACACATTGTTGTTAATGTAGCCTCACACTCTACAAGGCAGCACGAATGGAGGGAGGGGAGACAGCATGGCAGTCAGAGACAGAGACACACACCCCGTGTATGTGTGTGTGAGAGAGAGAGAGAGAGAGAGACGTGCATTGCCCCTTTAAGTATGCTGACCCCACTCTAAGTACATTGCCTTTTTAAGTAGATCAGCAAGTTGAGAGAGCAGCTGCTGCCAGCAAGCTCCCTCCGTCCTGAGCCCTGTCACGTCCCCCCTCCCCTGCTCTGTGGAGATGGGGTACAGGAGTGAGGAGCATGAGCTGGGGGAGGGGTCACCCTGACATTAGCACCTCTCTTCCCTTGCACAGCAAGCAGGAGGCTCCCGGGAGCAGCTCCAAGGCAGAAGACAGGAGCAGCGCACGGCAGTGGTGGGAGGGACACCTGAACTGCCTGGCAATTGATAGCCTGCTGGGTAGCTGCCGCACAGGGAACTTAGGGGTGTGGGGAGCCGGTAGGGGGGCTTCCAGCCCACCCTGGTTCCAAGCCCCCACCAGCTAGCTCCAATGGGCTGCTCTTCCTGCAAGCAGTGGACAAAGCAGGCGGCTGCCAAACAACTTTATAAGGGAGCATTGCGCAACTTTAAACAAGCATGTTCCCTAATTGATCAGCAACGTAACACCAAAACAATGTTAACCGGGACAACGTTAAGTGAGGAGTTACTGCAATTTATTTATGTAGGGTTGTTTTTTTCCAGACTCAATAACAAAGATAATGCTGTGAAAAGTGATATTTGTATGTTTAATATCACTTTTCTCAGCACACTTGTTAGCTAGCTGTGATAAGTGATATTAACAAACATACATCATTTACAGCAGACTTACTAGCTAGTTGGGAGGCTGTGATGAATAATGATACTTGCAAGTTTGTTAATATCACTTTTCTCAGCAAGCGGGTTGGAGTGGGAGGTAGCAGGGGCCAGGGGTGAGGGAGCGGTGGCAGTGAGCCCCAGTGCCGTGCGTTTGGACTCAGGGGTCAGTGCCTGGTGCCGTGTGGTCAGGGCCAGCTCCTGCCAGCTGAAGTTGGCACCCACTGCTGCGCAGCTAGGACTGAGCGTTTGTACCCGGGGCTGCAGCCCTGGACCAAAGTGGCTGGAGCTGGGGGCCAGAGCCTGAATCCCTGCAGCTGGATGCCAGAGCCACATGGTCAGAGCTGGGGTCAGCACCCACTGCCATGCAGCTGGAGTCAGGAGTTGGTGCCCGAAGCCCCGTGGCCAGGCTCCTGAAGTCCTGCTGCTGTAGTCTGCCCCCTGCAACCACCTCTGGGCTCAAGTCCAAGCCCCACTGCTCCTCTCCTCCCCCCCACAAGGTGGGTCGAGAGCTCATTTTGCTGCTGCAGCGTTGTGCCCCAGCTGTCTGCAGAGGTGGTGCAGAGCAGCTCATCCAGGAGAAACAGGGAGGGAGGGGGCAGGACCTACCTTGAAAACCTGTAGCACTTGAACCTGCATCAAAATGTTTCTCGGGTGGTTTATTATTTTCATACACCCATGGGCTTCCCCCGGGCCACTGCCCTGGAGCCTCACACAGGATGGGGGTTCACCATACGGCAGTGTGATGCGGTGCTCTACTCACTGCAGGTAGAGCGCCTCCTCCTGGCCATTCTGGGGAATAGCTCACCAGGTCAACACCTCTCCCTGTGCTTGTCTCTTTGTCTGCAGCCTCTCTCATGCTCCAGGAGCTGCTGCAGCCTCTTCATGACTCAGCCCTCGGGCTAGGTCATTATCCCCCCTTTGAGGGGAGAGGAAAGTGTCTCCTCCCAAACAGACTCAGGCAGTCTGCCTATGCACTGCCCTGCCAGTGCCACTTCCCTGGTGGCTGGTTGGGGAACCTGGACATGGGCACTGACTCCGTGGGTGCTCCAGGGCTAGAGCACCCCTGGGGAAAAATTGGTGGGTGCTCAGCACCCAAGCTCTCCGCCCCAGCTCACCTCACCTCCGCCTCCTTCTCACTTCTCCTCCCAGCGCTTGCAGCTGCAAAATAGCTATTTTGCATCGTAACAAGCTGTGGGAGGGAGGGGGGAGTAGGGGAATGTGGCGTGCTCAGGGGAGGAGGCAGGGAAGAGGCAGGGATTTGGGGGAAGGAATCCAATAGGGGCAGGGAGGGGGCAGAGTTGGGACAGGATCTTTGGGGAAGGGGTTGGAATGGGGGCAGGATGGGTGGACTCAGGGTGGGGGGGTGGAGCCTACGAACCTGGGCTCACTCTCTCCTCTGGGTTCTGGCTCGGGGACAATCTAGTCAACAGCCAAGACCCTTTCCCTCCCAGACCTTGATTCAGTTCCCTGAATCCTGTCCCAGCCTTCTGGCTCTCCCTCCCTTCTCTGCACTCCTCCATCTTTCCAAGGAGGGACTGCAGCCTTTCCCAGCAGCCCCTTCAGTTGCCAGTTTCCTGGCCTATATAGGCTCCACCTGTTCCGCAGAGGTGAGCTTCCTCTAATTAAGGCTTCTCTCTGTTTTAATTCCTCCCAGCTTGCCGCCTAATAGGTTAATTGGCCCCACTGGCCTGCCTTAAGCCCTTCAGGGCAAGTGTGGGGAAGACACCCCCTCGCAAGCAGCCACATTCCTGGCACTGTGTTACACTATGTTGCCCTGAGTGGGTTTGGGGATGAGAAGAGGCACAGATTCCCTTCCCAACCTCGCCTGGACCAGCCCTTCCAGAAACCCCCTGGAGCTCCGGGGAATCTCTGCAGTGTGAGGGAAAGTGGGTGGAGAAGTGTACCCCTGTCTCCAGCCCCCCAGAGTGAAGGGGTGCTGGATCGGACTCCCCAGCCCAGGGGCAGAAGCAGAGGGGACTCCACAGCTTACAGAATTCAACAGCAATTGTACTGTCGCTACAAATCTTTTTTTGTTGTTTTTAACCTTGTTTTCATTTCTCCCAGTGGTTTCAAGGTTTTCAGAGAAAAGTCTGCAAGTCTTGACTTGTGGGTAACCAGTTAGGGCTTGTAGGGAAAGCAAGAGGGGAGGAGAGGAAGAGAGAGATCTGCTAGACGTGCCAACAATTGCTTTTATCCCTTCCAGATGAAGGGGAAGATCATGTTATTTGTACAGCACAAAGTTCCAGATTTTCAGGAATGAAATCTGAGAGCAACATGTCGACATACTGCTTGAACTGTCTTGAAATCTACAGTAGACGTTGTTCTTTGTGCCAGGAAACATTCGAGAGGCCAGTACACTCAGCTAAGAAAAAGGCCTCATTCGCACACTCCCAAGTGCTGGCATTAGATATCCCGCCGATAATAGGCTCCATGGCTGCCCCGAATTCTCTTTCCCACAGACTGCCCCAGGGTGCACGACTCTGATGTGCTCACTCACTTGTTCTTTATTTTCACGGATAATGCTTTTTACCCAATATTCTGGTTTGGGCAGAGCGGAAGGGAGGAAGAGGGAGAAAACAAAACAGCCATTTACGGCAACTGATGATGAAAAAAGTCAGTGGCTTGTTACCCAGTGGCTTCCGAGGCTGCAGAAGTCACAGGAAATACCCCAGTCCTGGGAATTATTTGTGAGTGCTAAACATCTGCAGGCTGAACATTGTAGAAATGGTGAAGTCTGTATCATTAGTGGTGTTGCAGAAGCTCCTACAGGGCACAACAGAGATCAGGGCTCTGGTGTGCTAGGTACTGTACATACATTGTAGTACCAGATAGTCCCTGCTCTGAAAAGTTTACAATCCAATGTGAGGAACCAGAGGCACATGCCCACAGTCAGCCAATGGCAGGGCTCAGATTGGACCTTGGTCTCTGTAGTCCTAGCCCACTAAACCACACCTTAGCAGCCCTCTCCAAGAGAGGACATGCCGGGGCCTAGCAGATGTGCCTCTCAGTGCAGGTTTCACCAGATGTGGAAAGGAGCAAGCCAGAGAACCAAACAAACGAAGCTGGCAGGCGCTTGAAGAAGGCGCCTGCCGGTCTTCACAGCCACAGCCTGGAATCTGCTTCGGTGCTTCTGAAATCCATGCCAGGTGTAAGAGAAACCAACCCCTCCAAAAACATCCAGGAGAGGAGGGAACCCCCTCCCCTAATCGCCTCCTTCAGCTTTGCAGGCAGAGCCCCACTGAAGAGAGTGCACCTGGGAATAGCCCTCAGCAGCCCATGCACCTCGGCAGGGAGCATTTGCCCAAGTTCCCTTTTGTTCCATCTCTGCCCAGCCTGCAGCTGCGGAAGGAGAAGGAAAAAGTCTCTCAGACACTGGCCACATAGACCCCGTAGGGATGGAGTCAATGCTGGGAGGAGGGTGGGTGAGGGAAAGAAGATGCCCCTATGCCAAGCTGGGCAGAGGCCTCTCCGGCTGCTCTGCCACCACATGGTTACGAGTGCTTTCAGGACTATGGCAGTCTGGACAAGCAAGACTTCAACTGTCTCTGTGAAACACAGAACAAAATCCCTCACTGGGTGGGGGAAGAGATTGAATCCTCAAATCGGCAACAAGCGACTAAGAGGAGTTCTTTCAGCTCGACCACGAGGAGTTCTGTCAGCCCCTCCAAGTCTCGTTCGGTAGGATCAACAGCTGATGTTCATCTTCGAGGGATCGTCCTCCGGATTCTATTGGGGAGGCCCCACACCCCTGAAGCGTATTCACAAGCCTCAAAGTCGTCTTTGGCGCACGTGGAATATATCAGCATCTGTCGCAATGAGAGGGCAGCTTGACCCATGTCGCAGGATGAGAACAATCAAGTTTGCCCCTTATTCAGAATGTGGAAGCTCTAGGAGCAACTCCCTCAGTTTGAATTAGCATCCAGGCAGATTCCAAAGTGTCTCGTTATTCTTCCTTGCTGTTTTCTTGAGCTGTTGCAATTTTCATTCCTCATTGTTTTGGAATATGGCCCATTAAAACCATCACAGCTTGACAGCCTTTCTCCACCCAACAGCCGCACACAGTTTTGTTGGATATTGTTCACACAGAGTTTCTTGGACATCATTCATCTGCTGTTGAATGTTGAGTGTGAAAGTACCAGAAAGAAAATTCTTATCCAATAGCTTTTAGTCTGAACAATTGGGTAAAGGTTATCGATGGATATTTTTTTTAGTGACACACCAACATGTTTATTTGTTGAAATGCACCCAGCACTGGTAAAGCATCATATCCTTCTTCTATACATCTTGCTTTCTCATGACAGAGGTCTAAAAGTTGCAGTCATTGTTGCCAACTCTCACAATTTTATTACAAGCCTCCTGATATTTAATGTTTTCCTTGAAGTCCCAGCTCATAAAGTTACACGAGAATCTCAGCTATTCCTGATTGCAGAGAAAAGCTTGAGAACATGAACCCTAAAGGTGAAAAAAACCAAAAAGCAAAAGTGAAATTGCCCAGTGAATGAGTTTTGAAAATGTCATGATTGTTATCCTAGTCTCATGATGTGTTGGGGCCTAACTCATGCTTTGAGAATGTGCCGGGGTGACAACACTGAGACATTTATTTGCAACACCGAGTGCAATAAGTACTTAGGAGCATGAATTCCAGTGACTTGCAGTGTGCTTCTAAGTCACTCCATGAGCTTTTGCAAATGCCAGTTTTGATTACAGATAGGAAAGCCCTTTCATTTTAACCCTTTTTCCTGTGGTTTGTAATTTCCTCATATGCTCCTGTTGGGCTGAAAGAAACACAGCAGAATTCACACTTCACTGAATCCTCATTTCTCTTTGCAGACTTGCGTTCCTCCAGCCTCTCAGGGAAGATGCAATAGCAGATGCTGCCATGAGGCCCCCCGTTACCTAACAGTTATTCTGTTCCCCAAATAGACTGCAGTTGAATGACTATAATTCTATGAACCGTGACCATAGGTAAACTAAGCCAGCGTTTCTCAATGATCAGTCCATGGACCAGCGCCAGTCCTGGAGATCTCTCTGACCCAGTTTAGGAAGGCAGCAAGCCAGTCCCTGCTATCAAAAAGGTTGAGAAAAATGGAACTAAGCTACAATTAAAATGTACAAACAAAGTACATTTTGTGATCCTCACTTTATTGCTTTGCACTCACTTGTTTGCCAATTTGCACCATTTGGTGATTCACACAGGTCCCTCGCTCACTGGTGGGATGCAGAGATGATCCTGCATTACTGAAGTCACTGGGAGCTTTGCCATTGACTTGAATAGGTGCAGAATTGATCCCTGAGTAGGTTCTGCTCCTTGGCTAGCAAATTCTCTCTGCATTGTTGTGCACTTTCTGATGGTCTATGAGCTTTTGAACATAAGAAACACGGAGGTAAGAAAGTGAGGTTTTAATAAGCCTCTTTATACATACAAAAATGCAAGGATAGGACAGCCAGTGTTGCCAATGCTTGCAATTTTACTGTGAGCCTTGCACTACTTAATGCTTTTCTTAAAACTCCATCTCCCAGAGTCCTGCAATCACATGACAATCTCGGCTTTCTTTAAAAAAAAAAATTCCTACCTCTCATGGTTGCAGAGAAAAGGTTGAAAACATGGCCAGATTTTGGCTCAGAAACCAAAAGGCAAATAAAAAGCTCCCCCCCCCTTATTTTTTAAAACACTGCAGGATTTTTAAATCAATCTCATGATATTTCGAGGCCTGACTCATGATTTTTGAGCACTTGGGTTTGAAATTCATCCCTGTGCACCTTGACTGATACAGGATCCTTCACAAGAGAAAAGCTGGGTTTTGGCTGGTACTTTTGAGCATTATTCTTTGTGAAAGTTGTAATCAAGTCTTTCTAGCTATGTTACTCGATACCCACATTGTGCTGAACCATCAGCTCCCGCCCGGTTCGCCTGAATCTTCCTCTTTACTAGCTTTTGCCAATTATTGAGTCTTGTAAGGGTTTCTTCTTCCGATCCCTAATGAAGCTGATATTGAGCTCTGCAGCACAGCTGTTTAAACTGAGCAGGAGCGGATGGAACTCTCTGCAAAGTCAATCAGTGCCACTTCTTCATCAGTTGGGGATTCACTCCTTGTTGCATAAGAATGTAAGGCTCTAACATGGCTGCTGCTAGGCTGGGGGATAAGAAAATTGGATTGAAAGTAAGTCATCTACACAGCTGCAGAGCACAATTAAGCCATAAGGAATAGACTAGGAGTTCAGTCATAGAGCTGAGTGCTAGCGACTCCTGAGATCTGATATTGATGCCCACTGTGGCGTTGGTCACACCACCTTTACCTCTCTGCCTCAGTGTCTTTATCTGTTAAAAGTACTAAGCTGTTCAACAGATTATTTTCTTGCTGCAGCAATAATTCCCCAGACATGGGAGTATTTGCTCGATCCCCAAAACATACGAAAACATTTTAAAAAGAGAAGCATCCGGGATATTTGTGTTGATCTCCAACTAAACCTTTCAAAAGATGCTCTAGAAAATGTAAAAACCAAAGTTCAAATTAGCTTGGAAAAAAGTCCTGGTACATATTTGCACTGGGTTAATCCATCCCCATGGAAGGACAGAACATTGATTACCAAGCAAGAACTGAAAAACAACAGGGGGAGAGGAGAGAAACCTTTGCAATTCCTGCAAAGGCTTAGAACCGCAGAGCTAATTGCACCCAGGGATGCTTAACAAATTAACTTTTGATTAGCACTTAGTATAATTAAAATACATAGCAGAAATGGAAAAGGAATGCTGCTTATCATACAGATCCTTTTGCTAAACATCACATTTATCTGAGTAACCTTTGCTTCATTTATCAAGGTAATTAGCACCCTGGGCTCTGGTGAGCAGAACGAAGAGGCCCTGGCAGGAGTGATTGTTCGACTGCTGTGCTGGACTAGCAGAGATATAAGGAAGTAGCTCTCATGTAAACACACAACACCGGTTGAAAAAGCTCAGGGCCTCATTTCTCTCTCCCTTACACTGGAAGGCATTGCAGTCCATGCAGTTATAACAGTGCAAAGAGCAGAAGAAGTGAGGTCAAAAGCAACCTGTAAATATTTACCCTAGATTTCCTGATCTACCTTGAAAACCTGTAGCACCTGAACCTGCATCAAAATGTTTCTCGAGTGGTTTATTATTTTGTGTAGTATATTTAGGCCTGAAGTGATTCGCTCACAGCAGAAGATTTTTAAGTAACTTCTCACTGTCAATGATTTTTTTTCCCAACTAGAATCAATCAATTTCTTAGCTCTCAGAAAAAAAAAATACCCAACAACAACAGGGCTTAGGGAAGAGTTTTCCAACCCAGCTATGATGGGCTTCTTTAACTACAATGGAGTTGTGCCAGTTTGTACCAGCTGAGGATCTGGCCCCCAGGTTTCATGATACTATTAAGAAGCAGCTTTAGAGAGATTTTTTAACAGAAGCAAACCTCTTCCTAATGGACTGTACCCAGGTGTGATTGCCAGGCAATTTTGCCAGCCCTAGAAAACATGGTAGCTACGTTTTTATCTCACACTATCAAAATAAGGTCAAGACCAAACTGCAAAAAGTTCAACAAAATATCAAGCGAAACAATGTAAAAGACCTCATTAAAATGCACTCAGATCCATTTGAACAGAGTCTGGGGAATGTACCTATCTCTCACAATCAGACACTAGAGTCACAGAAAGGCGTTAAATTGGATTAGTAGATTGAAATCACAATAAGCAGATGCTTCTATCAAATATTTGCCAACTGTTAATTCTGGTAGCCCATCCTGCCATATGCCGTTAGGGTAAATCACAGTCTCTATAAGACACTCGCCATTTAAAAAAAAATTTAAATGATCATTTTTAAAGTTTTGGAGGAGCGTCAGCAAACAAGAACATTTCAGTCTGGCAGCTGTGGGGGCTGCATTTGCCAGATCATGCAGAGGATATGAGAGATGGTATATACAATAGTACATAGTCGTATTATAATGCCACGTATGTTTCTCATCAGAAGTGCCCCTCACCCCAATCTTCAAGGCTGGAACATGGATTTGGCTGGATGACAACATGATACGTTTCACAAATGGCCCTCATGGGGGGAAAAATCCTGCCCTTCTTCAGAGTTGTAGCCAGGGACACTGGAGAGGCCAAACTGCTGGCACTGGAGGAGTCAGAACTCCAAGGGCTCATAATTCAGATGAGACCTGTTTGCACTGACTTCAATAGGAGCTGAATCAGGTCCCAAGTGAACATGCAGGGCTAGAGTTGAGGTTAACCCCCTACAAATGGCACAGGCTCAAAAAGCCCTACTTGCAGGTAGGGAGTATACAGAGACCTAACTGTCCCATTTAGAGCCGCTTGTCTCCATGCAACCACAGGGTTAAATCCTGCCTGGGCTGACTCAGCCTTCGGAGGTAGAAACACTGAGAAGCACTGAGATGTAGCATCACCTCCCCCGGAAGCATCTGCCAAAAATCTCTGTCCTGTACAGAAGAGACATTGTGTTCGGGACCCAATCCTGCCGTTTGCTGGTCCTCAGCCATTGGGAGTAGAAGGTGCTTAGTTATTCTTCAGCTTTGGGGCCCTTCCTTTCTTTCCAGGAATTCAATCACAAACCACACGTTGTGGTGCCTGGCGGCCATTGGTGCTACTGGTTGTTGGCCTACACAGATCGTTAGCATACAAACCTCAGCCTCATGATTCAGCAACAGTGATAGAGGAAGTGAGCCTTAGACAATAGCTTCCCCTTGGCCATCACCGCGGATGCTGGGGCAGGTGAACTGCTGGCTAGAGGAAGTCCCTGCTTTAGTTCCTTCCTTTGCAGTCAGGCGTTTGTTGTTTGCCGGGCAACTTCAGTAAAGGTGCCACAGCTTATATAACACTAAACAGCACAGCGAGCCAATGCCAGACCACACTTCACCGTTCTGCGGCGTGTGAGGTTTCACAGGTGACACATCTTGTGCTCACGTTTATTTCTTTGACGACCGCAATGTGGTTGCTTCAACTTCAGCTGCCAGCTGAACCCATAACCCAGGCTGAGTTATTTTCCCAATCGATCCTTCTGTAGGTCTACGGGAAAAGTCTAGGATGCTCGTGCATTTTTTTCCCTTTGATCGGATCCTTTCATGGTGGGCCACTTAAAGTAACTGGTGAGAGCACAAACCCTTTTATATTCAAATGGAAATGACCAGTGCTCCGGCAAGATCCAGCTAAGCATGTGGTCAAGGTTCTCAAGCTGGCTGCATCCCCAGTCTAGGTATTTGCCTTTCACTGGTTCATTATAAAGCTTAAATCGAAAAGGGGAAGGTGGGAGGCAACGTTCAGTTATCCCTCTGCTCGGCACTAGAACTGATCAAAGGCCTGGCAGCCTTTTCTCTGCAGCCACATAGCAGATGGCTCCATTGGTAACGTGGGATATAACATGCAAGAAGGCACCATTGTTAAGGTGACATCCACAGAACTGGTTGTAAGACCTTAGGTCTGACTCTGTGCTTTACGCCTCCCCCTCAGATTCTGGGCTGCTCTAAAACAGCCCCTGGTGTAAGTTAGAGGAGTGCTTCTGGCAGCACATGCTACAGGCCAGGCCCATCCCACCACAGTCGGATCTGACATACACCGTACCATGGCGGTGCTTGCAGGGAGAGGCAGAAAAGGGCCACTTGCAGTGGTTCTAGGCTCAGAGTTCATGGCCAGAAAGAACCACCAGATCATCTAGCCTGGCCTCCTGTGTATCACAGGCCACCGACACCATGCAGCCCCCCTCTCCCCCCCACACTAAACCCAACTACCAAAATCAGACCATAGTATCACAGCTCACAGGAGACCAGCCAGTCAGGGCCACAGGCAGAGCCCTGGGGGGACCAAGGTGCACCTGCACCCAAGGCCCCAGCAATAGAAGCGAAACGATTAAGTGAGACACACCCAGAGAATCCTGGCAAGTGACCCGCACCCACATGCTGCAAAGGAAGGTGAAACCCCCACCAAAGCTTTACCCCGTGCCCGCCCCACAGGCGTTCTCCCCTGGCTTGTCGTGGTGCGCTAATGGCCCCTTACTCTGCCAGCTAGGAGAATCCCCAGTTGGCATAAGAGCAGCACAGTGGCTCCCAGGAGCACCACCCCCGGGCACAGGAGGCAATGCCAGCATCTGGCTGCTCTCCATCTGCTGGAGCCAGCCCCAGGGCACACAGGCAGCTAGGGACTGGACAGATTCCTGGGTGGCCCCGGGAACTGGGAGGGCATACAGGTGACTGACAGCCGCTTTTGTCCATCACCTCTCAAAGGGCTCTGCCAAGCCCAGCTCTCGACGCTTTGAAGTGCACAAAATTGATTTATTTTAGACTGCAGACAATATAGTTAACCAAGGAGGGGCACTCTGATGGGTCACACAAATCAAGGCTGGTTCAGAACCACAGCTTTGCTCGCACATCCAAGAGCCTGCATGTTAAAAATGCACCTGGCTTGGTTTTAGATCTAGACGCTAGGTATGAGCCATATGCCTCCTAGCTGAGCGTTACGCCGCACGGACAACCTGATCCACTGCTACTAAGGATACTACAGAGGAAAAAGCTCACACCCCACACCAATCCCATCACGCTGCTTAACGTGGAGATTAGGCACAGTCTCTGTGGCGGCCGCAGAATGTGCTCCTAGTGCTGAAATCGAGAGCTGGTCTGTAACAAAGGCAGCTGTCAACTTAAGTATTCTGGAGGCACAAGTTGCTACATTTTACATTGCCCTAAATCACTCAGTGGCTGGTCTCTGCCTTTAGACAGTGGATGCAGGGAAGTTATAAATTAATCTGTACTCCCCCCTCAACTCCCACGTTTGACCTTAAAGAATGATTCCCGTCTTGTTTTTAACGGGATGGCAAATTTGCTTCATCCTCTTTCTGATGGTTCCCTCAGGATTCCTGCAGCTCAATAGTCTGAAATAATGAATCCCAGCCATGCTCCTAGTGCAGTCATGACACACAGCGTTGACATTTACATGTTGTGCTGAAGATGTTTCCACAAACCGGAGGACTCCAAGAGAGAGCATCCGTACACTGCTCCATGAACAGCATATCTCACGATCTTCGGCCCGGAGCGGTAAGGTTATTTAGTTGGTGCTCTGCTCAGTCTTGCAAAGCCTCAAAGGTATTTAAGCACTTGAATACCTCTGAGGCTTGGGTCCCAAGTGACTAAGGAACCTATGCTTAGGAACCTATATTCCATAGACTCTTAGTGAGACATGGGTACTTAAGTGCCCTTTGGAATTAAGACCTTGGTCTTGCAGCATTAAATGAATCAATGCTTAAATACTGTAACAGATCCAGACCAGTGGCGTACAGGGGTCTGGTAGAGGGCAAATATACTGGTCACTGGATGAGTAGCTTTCTGTTCCCTGAGTGACCAGAGCAGGGGCTGCACTAGAGTAATCAGGAACCTGCTAGAACCCATTAAGACAGGCTGGATAATTAAGACACCTGGAGCCAATTAAGAAACTGCTAGAATCAGTTAGGACAGGCTAGCTAATCAGGGCGCCTAAGTTTAAAAAGGACCTCACTTCAGTTTGTGGTGTGCATGCGAGGAGCTGGGAGCAAGAGGCACGAGGAGCTGAGAGTGAGAAGACATATTGCTGGAAGACTGAGGAGTACAAGCGTTATCAGGCACCAGGAGAAAGGTCTGGTGGTGAGGACAAAAAAGGTGTTGGGAGGAGGCCACGGGGAAGTAACCCAGGAAGTTGTAGCTGTCGCACGGCTGTACCAGGAGGCACTCTAGACAGCTGCAGTTCACAGGGCCCAGGGCGGGCCAGGTTCCCCCCAAACCTCTCAACTCCTGATCAGACACAGGAGGAATTGACCTGGACTGTGGGTTCCACCAGAGGGGAAGGTCTCTGGGCTGTTTCCCAACCCACATGGTGAATCTGTGAGGCGAGCAAATCCAATAAGTGCAGGACCCACCAAGGAGGAGGAACTTTGTCACAATACATGTAAAATCTGGGCCTTGGTCTCTGAGGACTGGGGTCTGTCAGGGATCTGCCAATACAGCGCCTAGGGGAACAGGTCGGAAAATTTCTGTCAAAACAAAATTTTGGCAAAAAAAAAAAAAGAAAAAAAATCATGATTATTTTAGCCAAAGCTGCTTTCTGTGCTCCCACAAGCTCTAGTCCCTGCACGTGTGACAGCACCATGCAGTGTAGACTAGCATAGTGGGCTCTAGCCAGTCTCCAAAGCGTCACCTGAGACACCTGGACGTGACACGTTGGTGGCAGTGCAAGGAGCTGCTTTGCATTCATAGCTGAGTGTCCCCAGACTTCCAGCTTTGACACAGTTTCTGAAGCTGCGGCACCCTCCCTTCCGGAGCTTTGCGAGTAGTGGCCCTGGTTTTCAATGTCAAAACACTTTTTATGGCAACAAGGCCACAAGATACTGATGCACTTTGCATCCCAACTCCTTTCCTCGATCTGGAGCAGCAGAACAGAGAGCTCTGCCTCCGGTCCCCTCTTCCTCCCCTCCTCTGGTGACCAAATCTACCCACCCCAATGGCTGTGTGCTGACTAGGCCAGCAATCAGACTCATACTGAGCTGCTGTCTCCCGCCACATGAGGACAAGCTTTCGCCTTAAACAAGGACTGGCTACTTGGTGAGCATGAAACAGGGGCATTCAAAACATTTCATCCCGGAACAGCAATACGTGTGGAACATCATGTCGTTATAACACCCCAGCATTCTGACTGTTGACACAAAAAGTGGGGTCATTCTAGGCATCCTGAGGACTTAAAAGCTAGTGCATTGATGACCAGACCCACCCCTCTGAAGTGCTCTGTCACAAGGCCTACCACCAAATCAACACAGGTACATACCAGATGGAGAAGCCGATGATAAGCCTGCCAAAACTCAGTGTACTTCTTCCAGCGCAATAACTTGATAACTACCAACAATCAGGGGAAGTGCGGCATGCTCTTTGCCATCATCTGCGAGGAAATTAGCCTTCATAAATGGCTTCTGGCCAGCCCTTTAAATATGTTGTGCAGGTACAGTAGCGTGATTGCTCAGCAGTGAGCTACTTCCTTTCTGATCCTCTGTGCCACGCTGAAGCTGGGTCTTAGCACAACGAACATCAGCTGGAAACTACTGCCCAAGGTTAGGCAGGGCTTCCGGTTTGGTGTTCAGACACATGCTAAATCTGCCTGTGCCCATCTTCTTCTTTTGCATACTGTGAGTTATAAGGGATTGGATCTCCGTTGGCGGGAAGCATATCCTGATAGCGCTGGAGTCCCCTCTCGAACGGTCACTGTCATGCTTCATAACAAAGGCGATTAACGGCTGCTGATAGCCATGCAGCGACCCACTGGAGGGCACGATATTCAGCACAGTGGTTAAAGCAAGGGGATCTTTACAAGGATTAGAATGAAGTGAGAAGTCCCAAGCTTCGATGCACTAGACACGCCGTCCGTCTCAGTATTATGCAGCCTTGGTAGCTGTTATGTGCTAGGGCTGGTCCTGTGGCTCTGTGTGAGAGCAGCGTAGATCTCGACAGCGCTTGCAGCTCTCAGGGCCCCGTGGCTGCTCGCCCTGGCGCTGCTCGCCCGCGCCTGGGGAAAACGGCATCGAGAGCCAATTGGCAGTGATGAAACGGTACCATGGAGGCTGCTCGGGGGGGGAGGGCACATCCTACTGTCCTATTGCAGTCTTGTAGGCAATAGGTTCCTGATCCAAAGCCCACTAAAGTCCATAGCAGCCTCAGGGATGTGCTGGTAGCAACCCCAAGACCATTATGCCAGCCCAGGGTAAAGGGGCTGCAGCAGCCTCAGGCATACACATTCCCAGACGCCCCCTGCACCAGGGGAGGGGAGCCCTGCTAGGGCAGTTCCATAGCCCCTATGTACTGCTGCAGCAGAGCCGAGCAATGGCCCCCACCTGGCGTTTCATGCAATGCCAGCAGAAAGCACATGAAGCGGGACGGGCCTGAGTCAAAGCCCATTATCATTCATTGACTCCAGTGGGCCTTGGTCAGGCACTATACCACTGCATAGTCACAGAGCTGAAGGCCAGAAGGGGCCAACAGAGCATCTGGCCCGACCTCCTGTATAGAACAGGCCACCAACACCCCCCAGTGCCCGCACACTAACCCAGCCACCAAAGCTAGACCTAAGTCTCAGCTCTCAGGAGACTAGCCTGCTCCGTGCCACAGGCAGAGCACTGGAGCGGCCGAGGGCCCCCAGTGCCTGAGGCCTCTTGCAGTGGCAGGAAATCATGAAGTGAGATGTACCCAGAGAATCTTGGCAAGTGACCCCCTCCCCCCGCTGCAGAGCACAGCAGAAATCCAGCGAGGTCCTGCCAGTCTGACCTGGGGGAAAAACTCCTCCTCAGCCCCACACAGGGCCATCAGTTAGACCCTGAGCAAGAACCAGCCCGAAGCAGCACCTGAGAGAGAGAATGCTCAGTACCACCTCAGAGCCCTGGCCCTCCCCATCCAATGGCCCAGCACTGTCCTTTAGCTTAACTACCTCTTCATCCTTCTGGTGTTTACCTCCGGAGCAATCAGCCCCTCTTAACCCATTTTTTGATTAGGGCTACACAAGCCAAGATCTTCCAGTCTCATCTCATAAGGTAGGCCTTCCATTCCCCTGATCATCCCAGTAACTCTTCTCTGCACCTGTTCCAGTTTGAATTCGCCTTTCTTGACCATGGGTGACCAGAATTGAACACACTGTTCCAGCTGAGGTCTTATCAGAGCTTTGCACAATGGCATGAATACTTCTCTCTCTCTCCTGGAAATGCTCGGCTTGATACAGCCTAGGATCGCATTTGCCTTTTTTGCAGCCACATCACAGTAGAGGCTCATCACCCTCTGTGATCAACCCACACACAATGCTTGTAATCACCCTCATCTGCTGCAATTTAACTAATTATTTCCCATGTGGTATCATGTCAAATGCTTTACTGAAGTCCAAGACTATTAGATCTGCTGCATTTCCTTTATCTAACAAAATCAGTTATTTTCTCAAAGAAGAAAATTGGGTTGGTTGGGAACAATCTATTTTTGGCAAACCCCTGTTGCATTATGTCCCCTTTTCCACTTACCTCCATTATTTTAATTATTCTTCCTTCATAATTTGTTCTAAAGCCTTGCATACTACTCCGGTCAGACAAATAGGTTTGTAATTGTTTGGATCACGTTTTTTCCCTTGCTTACATACAAGTCTGACATTAGCTATTCTCCAGTACTATCCCCACATAGATTGACTAAAAGTCCTTGCTACTCAACTAACAATCTCTCTCATGTGCCCCTTCTTTCAGTGTTCTGGGATGGAAATTATCCAGTTCCCCGATTTGAATGCATTAAGATCTTAAATTTGTCTTCCATCGGATGTGGTAATTTCCATTTCTGTACAGTCATTTCCATCATGCCCATGTTCCATATTATCATCCATACTGAAAACTGACACAAAGCTTTCATTTAGTTTTGGGGCCAGACCTGGATTATCTTTAAGCTCCTTCCCATCCATACTGCATAGCAGCTCAACCACATCCTTTCTTATTTCTTCCTTATTTATATATATCTAAAAAAATCTCTTTCAAGTTCCTTGACATGAGCTAATTCAACTTGACTTTTAGCAATTTTCACTTTATTCCTACATTTTCTAAACACCAAGATGTAGCTTATCCATCCCTTTCCCCATTCACTTTGGCTTTGCTTACTCCTAAGAATAGAGAAGCTGGGTCTGGAGACTTTCTCTTCAAGCTTTTTGCTTGGGATGCAAATTGCAGGTAGTAGTTTTTGTGTAGATGAGTTAAAGAAATTCAAGTCTCCTCCACATTTAAGTCTTTGAGCTCTCCAGTCCAGCTGACTTCTTTAACTAATTCCCTTCATTTCCCACTCTCAGCCCTTTTGAAATCAAAATCACAGTTGATGACCTGGTTTTAATGATTCAGTTTAAATTAAATGGAAGAATCAGTTTGTGATCACTCGATCCACGGTTATTTCCCGCAACCAGCTTTTCTGTGATGGACTCACTACGTTCCAAAGCCACATCTAAAATTGCATTTCCCCTTGTTGGTTCAGTGATGATTTGACAAAGAAACTATCCAGGAATAACTTGGCCTTCCTAATATCCGTAGCATTTATTCTCCGATCTATAGCTGGGAAGTTAAAGGCTCCCATTACGACACAATTCCCAATAGTATTCCTCTCACTAATAGTATAAAAGAGACCTCTATTCATAGCCAAGTCCAAGGGGAGGGAGGTTCTGTAGCAAACCCTTAACACTACTCCAGTAGAACCTCACTTACCATCCCCCCCAAAAGTGGTTTTGGCCCAAACATTCAGTTTTGCCCATACTGCTCCATCTTATTTCTTTCAGGTTAGAGCATCACTGATCTACAAGGCTACCCCACCACCTCTCTCCTAACCAGCACATCCACTCCAGCGTCTGTATTCCAGCACTGAGTGCTATTCCCTCATGGCTCTGGGATCCCTATAACAGCCAGTTTGACCTCCTGTACCCATAGCTCCTGCACTATGTTTTTGGCTTCACTCAACCTTATTTGAAACCCAAGGGCAGCCTGGAGAGTTTCTGCACACCAAGAAAAACAGCAATTTGTGAGCCAGGTGGTTAGCAGCAATCAGTCAATGATCATATCAAGAGGAGCAGCATTGTCTACGGATAGAGCACTGGTTTGGGAGTCAAAGACCTGAGTGAGTTACGTTCCCAGCTCTGCCACTGACATAGGATGGCCTGGGGCACGTCCTTGCCCTGCTCCCTGCCTCAGTTTCCCCTCCACCTATATATGACTCTTCATTTTCATTTGGAGCCTTGAGGACCTATTATACTAATGCAGATTAATAATGACATGTCAGATCTACATACATGTGACATGTCTACACATCTGTCTCTGCTCTAGCTACAGTGGCAATTAGCTACTTGTCGTAAAAGCCCTGACACGTCTGGTATTGCACTACAAAAAAAATAATAAATCAACATTCTGAGTCATTTATGCTGCTCCTTTCATTTTTTTCCAGCTGTCCTTCCCACTGGAACAAACACCCCAAATGGTGAGAACTACAGGCCAGGAATGGCAAGTTTATCAGATAAAGTCCAGATGAGGCTTGCTCAGAAAACAGCCTCGGCCATTAAGATTTAGCTTCCACAGACATCATCCAATATTAAACATAAACATTGGAGGCAACAAAATGTCTGGCAGATCTTGACCTGACATGGCTGTCTGCACCGCACAACAAACTCGTTTCACAGCGAGTGAAAGGTCACGGCTTTAATCCACTTCCTTGTGGAATGTACACAGATGTCACTCTGCTTAACATATGTAATTAAACAGCCCCTCTGTTTGGTATTCATTCCATGTTTATTTTCCCATTTGGTAACAAAGTGGATTTTAATATAATATGACACTGAAAGAATACAGGCTGCTGCCGACAGTCTAGATGTTTCAGTAATTCACAAAACCTGTGGCCTATAAGGCTGCGGACTCTAAGTCTGTCGTGGTTCAGTTCAAATCCATCAATTCTTTCTTTCTAGGGGGTGACAAAGAGAGGAGAGGTGGGGTGCGGTGGCGTGAGGGGTCTTAAATACCCAAATAACTGGGAAATGACCTTGGAAAACGCAAACCAGTCCCAGAGTTATTAAATGTGTTGGAGATACTATGAAAATAATCAGTCCCCGAGGCCCCTATTGTAATGGTAATTGCCACAAACCTGAAGGTCTGTGGGAGATTTGGATCAGTACTTCTGCTACAAAAGGCTCTGTTTCTGGGCGCTGCGAATGCAGTGCAGTGTAAAGGCCGGATAGTCCTTCTGGCTTCTAACGGAGCTACTGTAACTCTGAGAGAGCAAGAAGCTGGTGGGCAAACGTGTTGAAAAGATAGCAGCTATTCAACAGTGAAAGAAACGCAGCTGCAGACAGGGCTCCGCTTGAAGAAAGACAGAGGGTACAGATAGGGGCTGGTCAAAAAAGCCTCTTGAAACTGAAAGGCCTGTGGTTTTAGGCTGACAGGAAACATCAGTGCGTGAAGTCTGACAGAGCCTTCACCACTGCCACAGAAGCCACTCTGCAAGCGGCAGTCTGAAAATCTCTGCTCCAAAATGACACTGAAGTTATCTGAGGCACTAAGCTGATTGTGTTCCTCAGACATTTGTTTTCATTAACATTAAAACTGGTTTATAATTTGACCATGACCTCTAAATAACCCAGTTTCCCATCACATTCTGCCATATCTTATTTCTCTTTGACTCATAAAATGCTCACAAGCCAAGAATCGCTTAAAGGAGTCCTCTCAGCTTAAAACAAAACCCAAAAGCTAAAAGGATTTTCTGATAATGCACCTGCCAATAGTTGTGATTTCACAGTCACGTCCTCCAATTTTCACATTTTCCCTCACTTGTTGTGTAAAACAGAGAAGAAAGTGACTGGCTGACCATACAGAAGAAACTGGAAATTGACACTACACGAAGTGTACAAAGGGAACAAACCGAAAAAGACAATGGAAAATGTTTTTTAACTCTGATCTCTTTAAGTTACAGCCATCTTAGGAGTTACTTGTAAGAAACATAGATAACAATCTTTCAAAGAGAATGTCAAGTATTTTTAAAGGTGAGAACAACACACATTTTTTCAAGGGATGTTTTTAAAATTGTAATGAACAATGTGTGACATGGCACCTGGCGGCCTAAAACGCATAACTGTGTCCCTAGGGCTCCAGCAAACATAGAGCAAAACAACATCAAGAGGTTTATTTTCAAAGGGACCCAATGTTTAACAAAATAAACCACGTTTGATTCACACAGACTATTTTATTTAAACATAGTAAAATCACTAGCTATATAAACACACCACGAGCTTTTCGTCTGCTAAGAGCAAAATCTCAATGACCTCATCTTTGGGGAATGTCCTCATTGTCACAGGCTGGTCAGAATTTGCTTATTGAGTCAATTTTTGCTTTTACTTATTAATCATTTTTGCCACAATGAAGAATAAGTCTCAGTCTTCAGTGTAAAATAAGGATCATGGAGCCAACATACTAACCGTACAAAACCAACTATCCCTCCTAAACCATAGAGCCTGAATATTTTGTTAGGTGCCATATTTGCTTTATGCCAGTTGGCTTCCTAATAGTCTAATGTTTGTGAACAAAAAAACCAAAGCAGACCAAAAAACCCAGTGTCCTTCCTTGGACTTTATGGTTCAAAATTTCTAATGGCTTCAGTCCAGCTTCTGATTTTGCCCCATGAAAAATCCTTGCATTGGTGTTTTTGCCAATGCACTGGCACAAGAGTCAGTACGTTTGTGCAAAATGGATACACACACCAGACTTCACCCCTTGCACTTGCCATTTTATGAGCAAAATGGGAGTTTACAGTTGAAGATTTGGACCAAATTTTCTACGCTGCCAGTGCTTTTCTCCCTCCTCTTTGAACAACTATGCTTGAAATTTCTGCTTCTTTCTCTCAGTTTTATTTCTTGTTCTTTCAGGAATCTATCCCACAAATACAGAGAGATTTTGTGTCCCTAAACATTCCAGGCAACCTCATCCACTCATCCCAACCGCACCCCACCCACAGGAGAACGGCTCAGGCCTGTTATTACTAGCTAAAACAACAAACAAAACACAAGTATGATTTTTACTTACATTGGCAGTGCACATAGATACTTTAAGGATCGATCACAGCTTGCATTACAAAGCACCGGTTTTCAGGCTTACAATTTGGTACTTGACCATTCCGCACATATTAGGCTGCAATTTGGTAACACTTTTGTCAATCACTAAGCTGCAGTTTAACGCTAAGGCCAAAGAAATGGTTTTCTGTAAATGGAGGTACTTTGGGAACAAACTTTTATGTTTAAAAAAATAACTTAGCCTAGATGTTAAGCTCCTTGAAGCGCGGATTGTGCATTGTGTCCTGCGCATAATATGAATTAATCACCGAACTGGAAGTGGCAGAGGAAAGACTGAGAAAACGACATTACTCTAAGGAAAAGGCTGATGCAGCCCACACAGTTTGAGAACAGCTGAGCAAGGCAGGGGTTATTCATAGGTTCATAGACTCTAGGACTGGAAGGGACCTTGAGAGGTCATCGAGTCCATTCCCCTGCCCTCATGGCAGGACCAAATACTGTCTAGACCATCCCTGATAGACATTTATCTAACCTACTCTTAAATATCTCCAGAGATGGAGATTCCACAACCTCCCTAGGCAATTTATTGATGCAACAGACCCTTTTGTACTAGAATGGAACGGGAGGAGACCAGGAGGAGCTTAGTTGAGGATGTTACTCTGCAACCCTGAAGAATTGACTAGGGGATGAGTAGAATTGTCTATTCAGTGCTCTTGGCAGGTGCAAAAATCATCTTGCCAGTCTGTTCTGGGGGTCTTTTCTGTAAGGGTAGGTGCGTTAGTTTATTTCAGCACATGTTGGGCTGGACTGGAGTCAATGAGAGCAAACCTGGCCCCTTAGTGCTAGTGTCCAGTCGAATGGAGCAAGAGGAAGAAGAATGGGCTTGCTGAACACAGGCTCTGGCAAGCAGGGAGGATGGGCTTTGGCGAGGTTCGAAATGGGCACAAGGCACAGTGGGGGCAAACACTGACTATTCCCCCTCTTGGAGCAAATGACAATTACACTGGAAAGAAATCAGCTCCTTCCATTGTGCAGCAGTTTTAAATTGCATGAAAAACAACCCACCTGCGACGGAGTGGCCGACTCTGCGCCCCTAGCTGGGCAATGCAGGACTCCCTCGCCGAACAGTCTGTCAGGACGCAGGGTAATTATACCACATCAGAGTGGAATGAGCATCTTTTTAACTCCAATCAGGTTACACGAAGGGCTGTCACAGCCTCTCTGTAGGCAGAGGTGGTTTAGAAGGGGATCAGGCAAGCCTGTGGCAACAGTCGAGCTGAGGGCTGTTTTGCTGAGTTAGCCATAAAGCCCAGCAAGGGGTAAGGTGGGGAATATGTAGGGCAGGATTTTCAGAAGCACTTACACCCAGAGCCACAAAGAACATAAGTGTCTAACTCCAAGAGAGGTGGGGCGTAGGCCACACCCCCTCATTGGCATCTGCTATTGACTCACTTAAGCAGCTCCACCCCCTCCCACCCCCCAGCGTGCTGGTTTTTGTGAATCCCATTCATAGGAGCCTAGGCACCTAACTCAGAGCCTATGGATTTCACCTGGGTGGCACTGCAACGCTGCAGTCCCTTGGCAGATCTGGGCCTTAGCGTTGGGCCAGTACTGAGTGCTTCTGAAAATCCTAGGTCCTGTTCAGAGCAGGCCTCCGCCTGCCTCCATTGCTCCATTAGGCAACGAACAGCAACTCTGGTCGTGTTCCTCTCCCTGGGCCCTGAGCCCCTGGGCCATCTCGTGGTTGGTCACAGTGGTGATGTGGCTGCTTTGTTTGTAACATTTGAACAGGATCTCTGAATTTCTCACATTGGGCATGTTGGCAGCATTACTCTGGGGACAGGCTTTAAAGGACGTACCTGACCCAAGGCAGTAAGAAAGCCCATTGGTCTATTTGAAGCAAGTCTGGTACTGTAAAGTTTCGTCTGTGTGCGCGTTGGGAACTGGTGACAGCCCGTGTTCACTCGCCATCCTCTTCTCTCCCAAATGTCATTCTGCCTTCTCCAGGCTGCCCTATCTGCATGGAACAGTCCTTCCAAACTCTGTGGGGCCGGCCAGCTGCACCTGCTGAAACATTCCTCAGATCTCATGGTGTTTGCACACTTTTTTCTTTCCCCTCCTTTTCTTCAAAGCAAGAAAGAAACCAAGTCAGTCTCCCGGGGTGTGGGCCTAAACTGAGTACCCAGAGTCAGGCAGGGCTGCCCGGAGGATTCAGGGGACCTGGGGCAAAGCGGGGGAGCTGCGGCACTTGTACTCACCTGACGGTGATCCAGGTCTTCAGCGGCATTTTGGCGGCAGGGGGCCCTTCGGTTGCTCCATGTCTTCGGCAGCACTGAAGGGCCCCCCGCCGCCAAAATGCTGCCGAAGATCCGGATCACCGCTGAGCCAGGGCTTGCAGGGCCTCTGCAGGGCCCAGGCCCTGGGGCAAATTGCCTCACTTGCCCCTCTCCCCCCGCCCGGGCAGTCCTGGAGTCAGGTCTGCACCTGGTCACCTTCCCATAGGTTGGGACATTCGCTCACATCTGGCAAGTCCATCACTAAAGACCCCATCCTACAAACATCTCAGCACATGCCTCGTGGCCGTATGAGGAGTCCTATTGAGCAGTATAACAGAGCAGGATTTGGCCTGTAATTTCACTTTATCCTTAGATTTAATGAGGCCATCGGCTATAATGTGATTGCTGTTTCTAATCAGATTTCAAAGACAGTTACTTTCAGCAATTTGAAAAATGCCTGTCGGATCAAAAGGAAACAGAACAACTAACACTGGCTTGTATTGTGCAGGATAATAATGACCATTTCTGGGCTTAAAATCGACAAATGCCTTCTGTATACCTCTTCTGCTCTGGCTACTCTGGGCCACTCCAGCGACACAAAGCAGCCGTGCCACGTTACACCACTGCAGTGGTGCAAACCAACTAGTGCACACTAGTGAATTTAGCTTTACATGTCATCGCCCTTTTAAACCTACTAAGACACTGGATGCTGCTTGATTTGGTCCTTTCAGCGTGTGAAGCCCTTAGCAAGGCACAATAAACACAACTTTTGAAAAACAGAACAGAAGCATTGAGATTTTAAATCTCAAAAACAAGAGCTGTATGCACCAGCTGTTTCAAGCAGCTGTTAAATTTGTTAGATTAGGAAGTCTCTAGCATTAGAAAATTAGCCAATTGATTAATGGACTAGGATTTCCCTTCCAACAAAAATGTTTTGTTTTTAAATTCTAATTGATGCCTGCTAGTACATAGACAGCTTGCACCTTTGGTTCAAATAACGACCATCAGGTGGAAAAGATGCTGGATCCTTCAACTTTTTTTAAGGAAGCTTGCAAACCTGCGTGGAGAAATGATGCATGTGCATAGGGTGCTTTGCTATTTATTTATGGCCCTTTACATCAAATGCAGATATTGGGCCAGATGCTCAGCTGGTGTACACTGACGTAGCTCCATTGGCTGCCATTAAACTGCTACACCCATTTACCTCAGCCAAGGTTCTGGCTCACTGTAGTTTAACAAGAACTAAACAGGGCACCATCATTTAAATAGACAACGAAGCCATGCTGGGTGGCTCTGGGATGCTGCAATATGGAATAGAGCCCTTTTCAGCAAGGTCAGCAGTTCAATAACCAGATGTTAGATCGAATGCCAGTTCTGCAGCATGTCCCCTTAGATAAGGACCAATCAGAAAGCAGGAAATGGGATGTGACTAACTGGTGGAGGCTCTGGAAATGGAGAATTAAGAGGTAAGAATCAACTCTGCTTTTTTGCAGGAGATGAGAACATTGACATTAGCTTTCATTCTAGATCTGGCACTTATTTAAGGTAAAATGTTCAAAAAGCACCTAAGTCCCATTGACTTCCATTGAGACTGAGGCTCGTAGGTGACTTAGGCACTTTTAAAAACAGGATTTAGGCTGCTAGCCACCTGGGTGCTTTGAAAATTTTACACAATCTTTAAGAAATAGGGTCCAAACTTATCCCAAACACAACCCCACTCCAGAGAATCTCTGTTGCATGCCGTTGTGGATGAATTTGGCACCTGGAGTCCGTTCATCAGTGGGAGCACAGAAGATATTTGTACCTCAACCCCAGTGACATTAGAAAGAGTTGAAAGAATAATTCCTGCGAACTAATAGGAGAGTGGGGCCCTATATACACACAAGCAGGCAAAGATGTAACACAGTTCAGATGGGAAGGAATACACTTTAAAGAGTGAGGGGAGTTAACTATTGGAACAACCTACCAAAGGTCCTGGTGGCTTCTCCATCACTGACTGTTTTAAAATCAGGATTGGATGCTTTTCTACAAGCTCTGCTCTGGGAATTATTTTGAGAAAGGTCTCTGGCCTGTGCTGTACAGAAGTTCAGACTAGATGATCACAACAGTCCCTTCTGGCCTTGGAATCTATGAATGTTTCTTAGAGGCCAGGCTTTTTGGGGCAGTTGGCTGTTACTCAGTGATCTGTAGCTGGGACGTTATTTGGATGTATTCTCCAAGGAAGCCCTGCTTCACTTACTCCCATCTACTTGATTTTATCTCCCTGTAGATTTGTGTGTCTGCTGTAATAACGCAGTTGCTGCTCAGTGAAAGGAGAGGGGTGGTTACTTAGAAAAACAATTTTCTTCCTTCTTACCGTAGCTTTTGCAGAAGCTGTAATTGTAACGCCTAGGAACTGGGTTATACATGAGTTCATAACTTTTAAAGAAAGAAAAACAAACCCAACAGAGATTATCTTCTGCTTACTAAATTTGTGAGCTCTGGGGCAGGGAATGGGTCTTTGTGTTTACGTGTGTGTGAGACAAATACCAGCACAATGGGGCCCAGATCCAGCGTGGTGCCTGTGTGCTCTATTGTTAAAGACGTAACAATAATCAGCGAATTCCAACCAGGTTGCTAGTAACCAAACATGACCCACTGCTGGCTATTCAATAGCTTTATTGCACTATTATTTATATTACACGGTGCTGGGTGCTGATGAAATCTTGGTGGTCTCAAGGCAGTTCTTACTGGATAAAAAGTACTATCATAAACCATCCCATTTGCACCTTTCTTGGGAATCTTTAGCAACAAGAGCAAAGACTGAAAGGGCACGACAATTATGCTCAACGTTAGAGTTTGCCCATTCAAAGTCAGGATAGCAACACATTCACAGGGCAGAAGGGAGAGACTGCGTAACTCAGCCCAATATGGCCCCTGCCACCAGCACGACATTCACTGCAAAAATGTAACAAAATCAAAAAAGCCCCAACGCGTCTGTTTTCTGACTTCCTCTCAATGGCTAGGCATTGCAAAGAGCCAATGGAGCAGGAAGGGGGTTGTACTGCAGAGTCGGTGAGCGGGAAGTTTAGAGGGTAATATGAAGGAGTGTTATAATGGTTCCAGAGACTATTTTTGACAATAGCAAGAAGTTTTTGTCAAAAAGAAAAATCCACGAGAAACATTCCAAAATCACTGTTAACAGACACACACACAAACACCACAGGGGAGAATTCAACAGGCTTTCTAAGGTTATAATGTGTTGTTTTAGAACCTTGGCAGATACAGGATTCAAGGACTGGGTTTTGTGATCTATTATCATAACAAGGTTTCAGAAAAGATGGCTTTGCTTAACAGCATGTCCGTACAAAGGGAAAACAGGATCAGCATGCTACAGAAGAGACTGTCAACAAGTATTACTATCACATTGCAGCTTGGGATGACTAGCCAGGTGTTACGGAATACAGAGAAAGGTACAGTAGGTATCATTTTATCAAGTGATATATTACATTAGAGTCTCATCAGTGAAAAGCTGACATCACACACCATACTGCCTCACTACTTAGCTACAGAACATTTCAGTCAGGACAGAAAAGCCCGGGACAATCCCCTGCTTTGGTACACACCATCATTATTCGGCAGCCGGCAGGTTCCAACACACAGTGTCCAACCCAAGAGAATGGTCCATTTCCAGGCTCCAAACCCCCAAAGCCAAAAGGAGCGCTCGGAGACGGACGAACAGAGGGAGAATTGGATTGCCCACTGGTAGCCTGAAGGCTCTGGCAGCCAACCCCCTTGAGAGAGGCAGGGCTGTGCGCCACAAGGCACGCCCTTCGCACGGGGTCTGTTTCGGTGTCAGTTCCAGGTGAGAAAGAGCAGGGGGCAGCAAGAGGGTTAGAAAAAAATCTGTTTAAAAATATGGCTGAACATGGCTGGTTCCCTCCCGGCCCCACCTCCTGCCACTGCTGAAGCCAACGGGAGCTCTGCTGAAAAGTGGACTAGATTGTGGTTTGCCCTTATGTGGCTTTGTGCCTAGGGTGTGGGAAGGGAATAAGAACTCCCCTCCCATCACCCCCATTGCAAAGCTCAAGTAAGGGCCGGACAGAACCGCAGGCCCTGCTACCCAACCGCTCCCCCCTGGGATCAGCTCAGCAGAAGGGGGGCAGGGAAAAGGGAGGGGTAGTTGCTGCACTCTTTACAAAGGCCATAGCAAATTAACCCCTCATGCAACCACGGAGCTCTGGCTGTCACTGGCCCTGAGACACACCCTGGCTCCCAGTGCTCTCCCTGTGGCAAGGGCCGTTGTGTGGCCCTTCCTACAGGCTGTGCTTAGCAACACAGCTGAGTCCAGCATTGGTGCTTAGCTCTGCTCCTGCACGTCAAAACCCAGGGCTGGGGCTCCTCAGCCCTCACAATGCTCCGCTGACCTGGGCGGGCTCTTGCTGCCACTGGGGCCTGTCCATGCAGAGTGACATGCAGGGTTGGGGCCTTTATAAGAGCGGCCTTGGAAACCGGGGAAGAAATTTGCGCTCTGGAGTGAGCCTTAGGGGTATGGTTTAAAAAACAAGCAAGCAGGAGGAGGCTGACTGGAAAAGGCAATCCTCTTTCTTGTGCCTAGAACTATCTGCGCTTCTTAAACAGCTGTGAGAAATAAAGACCAACCAGTATTTGATGTGTGTTTAAGGCAGAGTCCGGCATCCTTGCTTCCTCCCCAGGCCAGTTAATCTGAATAGGAACCCAAGACCACCAGTAAAATGAGATGAGAAAGAAGCTTCAGGGTCAGAAAATGAGTCAGAACACTGCTGTTGGAAGGGTTATCTCTGGATTGTTTGATATTATGGAATTTGTCTTCCACCTGGAAGATGTAAATACTGAGGGATAGATGCTGTCATCCACTCTCACACTGAGCAGCTGAGTCCTATTGATTTGGATGTTTAAGAAGAGTAGGGGGTGGCAGCATCAGACCCTCACTCATAAGACATTGCTTGCACCACAAAACCTCAGTTTTGAAAGTCCTTAACGTTCTGGAGGTGAACCGCAAAGATGTTGCTGATAATTAAAAGCTTTGTAAAAATTAAAAGCTGCTTTGTAATAGTTCCAAAATGGGGGAGGACAGACTGGGACCAAGAGAATGATTTGAAAAGGTCACCTTTAAACAAATGTTTATGTGCAATGAATTTCTGTGCAAGCATCCCCAAAGTTCACTTGAGCATGCTAAGGGGAATTTTTTGGGAAAGTTCTGCAGGAGGGAACCTGCCAGTTCAGGACAGAATGGATCTTCTATAGCACAAACACCATAACCATGGGCTGACACACCCAGGCAGAGAAACCATGAGATTGATGCTAACAACCTGATGCTCCTATCCCCCTGGTACAAATATGGAATAATTCCATTGCAGTCAGTGAGTTTTAGTCAGGCCCATCAGTTTAAAATAACAGCTGGATATTTTTCACCTTTTGAAGTTATCCTTTTAAAAAACCTTTGCAGTTCACTTTTCAGACAGATATTTACTTAGTAGCTTTTTAAAGCATTTAAGCTCTGAGACACAAAGTATTTAAAGCACACATACAATACAGCGCTAGGGCTACCAACACCTTCAGCTGAAATATACAGCTGTTTTGGCCAGGAACCAAGACAAACTTTCCTTGCCCCAACCCAAAAATGACATTAGGTTCTAGTCCAAAAGCATATGCTGTCCACTGTGCTCTGAAGACCACCAGTCTGTGTTGCTGATGGCCTTCTCCAAGGCAGTCAGTTTCAGTTTCCAATTTAAAACTTTCCTATGCTTTAAATGTGTGAAAGAGGGATTTTGATATGTTGTCCACCAAGAAAATCATTATTTTAACAAAAATAACATACACGAGAATGTTCAAATAAACGTCTTATTGTGCTGTGTGTGTGTCTCCTGCCAATCCTTGCTTTTAACCTATGCACTGGATTGGAGGCATGTTATTCAGCCCTGCAAAAGTATGGCACAGCATCACCCTCTGTCCTTTGTCAGGAGCTGTGCATGCACATTTCTTAAGGAAGAAGAGGGTCTGTTCCTGCAGTGTGCCAAGACACACGCACCAGGTCCAGCTGACCCACAATTCGGAGACAGACTGGCTGACTGCCTCAGAAGGGGCTTCCCAGGAACTGTTCGGATTCATGGGAAGTGAGCAGCAGAACTGCCTGAAACACAATGTGCTGATGTTGTGCCCTCTAATGCCAGAAGTACTGCTCTCCTCATGTACTGCCATTGCCAATACATCCTCCTTGGAGACAGGACAGTGGCACGTTCTGAGTGTTCCCATGCTACCATGAGAATAATCAAAGAGACCATGTCCCAGAACAAACTGCTGTCAGCAGGGCTGCTTTGATTTAGCCATTTTTTATTCCAGGGTAATTTCGTCTTTAGGCTCAGCCCAGGAATAGCTTAAGCCCAGGATTAGCCCCAGGAGGCAATGTGCCACCTCTCAGACACAGCTCTGCCTGGCGCCACCAGTCGCTGTCTTCCTGTTTTCCCTGTGCTCCCTGGTATGTTAGTTCCATTTCCTGCCCACCTGCTCTGGTGGGTGGGAGATAAATAAGCACCTACTCTGAGCCCCCAGACTCAAGATACAGTAGTCTTGCAAGACGGAAGGTTGGTTCTTACTCCCTTGTGTAAGTGCGTAGTCATAGTCTAGCCCTAAATGTTTAGGGTGCACCCTTGCTCCCTATGAAGTCAATGGGAGTTTTCCTACTGACTTCACAGGTAGCAGAATCTGGATCAGGGAGAGGAGAATTTCTGAAATTTGATCATTTGGGCCAGTGGTTCCCTTCTCTTCCTTGATCTCCTTCCCCATTTTGGACTTGCCCTCTGTTTCTCATGCCACTCCATGGTCTCACCATTATGTGCCTGGCAAGTTTCCCAGGGATGAGTATTAAATTTGGAGTTGGTGCCAATGCTATTTAAACTATAGATAAAACCTGGGTTAAGTCAGACAAGAATGCGGGGGGGGGGGTCTGATCTTTGATGATAATATTCACTAAACCTTAGATGCTACTCTAGTCCATGCATGGTAAATGAACTCAAGACAAAATATGGATTTCTGTTTAACAGGAATGAAAATTCAGCCTTAGTAAACTGACATGAACATAACGTAGTATCACCCTTCCGAATTATTTTTAAAAGCACTACATGGATTTACTAACACTAAAATACACCATGAACCAGCCCCTGGTGGTACAGATACCGTTTTATTTTACAAAACAAATGTAAGTCATTCACTTAATCTTTGGAAGTGTGCCTATATTGCAGGAGGAGCGCGGTTCAGAATGTTTTCTTCAGAAAGAAATAAGGAGAGAAATTGATCCCCAGGGAAATCTGGTGTGGCTACTGTACAGCGTCAATGGGCCCACAGAAGGAAGACTGCCATGAAAATAGCAGTGACGGGAACATGCTTCCATGTGGTATTTCCTGATCCCATGTTGTGAACCGCGGTATCACCTTTGCTTTGCTGATTCAAAAGTTGTTTGTTTGAGGGAACGTCATCCATATCCAAATCATAAGCCAGCTCTGAAAAGGAGAAAGAGAGAGATCGTTACTGAGCACAGTGTACCAACATCTGGCCTGACTCTCTGTATGGATTCTATATTATTATGGGACGGCCTAGGGTCCTCACTGGGACTGAGGCCCCATTGTGCTGGTGCTGTACAAATACCCAGTGAAAGAAAACATATTAACTCCATTTTTCAGATAAGTAAGAAGTGCAGAGAGATTAAGTGATGTGCCCAAGGTCATGCAGAAATTGAACACACATGTGCTGAGCCCTATGCCAGTTTGCCAACCACAAAGCCATCCTTCCCCTATGGAAAACTCCCTGTCATTAGGGATACCACCGGATGCTCCCAATGGGTGAAATCCACCTCTGTGCACAAGGCCAACACAGATTTATGCTCTGCTCAAGTCTCAAGACCAGGCGTAAGGGAGATCTAAGTGGCAGCTAGGCCCTGAACTAGTTCTCAGCTCGATGGCAGAGGTGACCCATTGAAAACCTGCATAATAGATGTAAATCTCATACCGGGCCCAGCCTAGCAGAGTTTTGGCAGCATATTTGGTAACATTAACATAACATCTGCCACAGCGGCAGGGACTCAGCGGGTGGGGTCTACAAAACCACTCAGCGCTGGCTTCGTTTTGTTCCCATTGGATTTTTTCTCAGCAGGGTGGGAGGAAGGCTACCACAGATATGAATGGGGGAAGAGCTGGGCCAATGCTGGGCACACTTGAAAATACCACCCAATGTGAGCTTCTCACATACGAGAGCGTTAATATCCTTGGTTCTTCCCACCACGGGGCGTTAGAAGCATTGATCCCTCCATGTTTGCCCAGTGCTTCCTGAACGTCTGTCCCTGTGGGAGTCGGGGGCTGCAGAGGGGGAGGGGTGTCACTGGAGAGCTATTGCCAAAGAAAATCAGCTGGGCTTTGTTTAAAACAAAAATTGTGTCTGCTTCCACACCGCCCAAGTTTGCAGCAGCAGTGAAGAAATCCCTGTCACACTAGTTCAAAGCAAACATCCAGCATACGGCCGATGCACCACTTACGTCCTATTAGGAGAGTTTAGGCAGGATGGAAGTGGTGCACTGCTCAGGCCTTGCCTAGGGGTGAATTTCACCCCCTTTTTCTTTTTTAGCTTTAAAATACGCGCTCTCTGACACCTGTTACATTGTCTGTGCACATTTTCAAACTGCAGGGCAGTTAGAGCAAGGATACTGTCACCGACCAGATGCAAAGCAGGACCTAGTGTTGTAATACAGGAACCTCCAGACTAACAGCCTCCCGCTCAAAGGATGGGGAAGAATTCTTCTCAAGCCAATGTCCCATGTAAAAGAAAACCCTCTTCAAATCTCGGAGACACCTGCGCAGCTCCAGCTGCTGCCTGGTAAAAGCGCCTGTCCCCTGACAATAGTTGCAAAGTCCCATCGAACAGTAAATCCTAGATGCCAGAAGGGACAGAGGGAAAGAACAACAACAAAGCCAGACAGAACAACCTGAACGGGGACCATTTCCCAATATTTGGCTGGAGAAGAAAAAGCAAAGGCAGCCTTTGGCCAGCATCGACAAAAGCCTCCCAGACCTAGAGCCGATTTGCAGCAGTGGAGAATCAGGCCCTCAGTGTGAAGGGGATGTGGAGTTTTCTATGCTATGCGGATGGGAGGGAGTGCAAAGTTTCCCCAGTTTGTTTTTCTTTCTGCTTTGCATTTTTGTTCTTGCTTTTTCCCTCCATCTCTGCACTTGGGGCCAAGCCTCCCACGATCTACTGTCCACTGCGAGCCAATTAACCCATTGCTAGGGAACACTGATTTGCATTGTCCTATTTCATGTCACTAGAGGCGGAGTCCCGCTGATTTACACTGGCTGAGACTCTCGCCCTCAATCCATTCAGTGGCTTGGCTCAGTCCCCTAAGACAGAGTCAGTCTGGATCCCCACTTGGGCAGACCTAGGCACTTACTGGCTAGTGTCAAAACACTCACCCACCCTTGAGAGAGAATCCAAGAGAATCCAAGAGACTAAAGCAAAAAACCCAACCCCATAAGCCTAATAAACATCACTGCCAAAGCAAAGACACAGACAATATGTCTTAACCAACGTACCCACACACACAGCAAAGCAAAGCAGAAAGACATTAGCACGGCAAGAGAGTCAGTCATCAAAGGAAATAATAATTGACAATTATTGAAAGGACACACACGTGCGCACACACACAAATGCCAAGTGTCAGTCTCTCTAACTCATCCAAGAGATTCCCACTGATTGCCCCCAAATTGTCTTCTCCCACAGTCCTCTTTTGTATACGTTCTCTTGCTCCAGAGAGCTGAGTGCAGATCCAGCAGCGTGTGAGGCAAGCAGAGTTGTGATCCTGAAACTGGTATGCAGATATAGCTCATCTGTGCCCTGCAAGAATAAAACTTCCATCGGCCTTGCAGCTTTAAGGATTCAGGCCCTCGGGAGACAGAGAAATGGGAGATAGCATCTTTCACCTTTAACAGCTCAAATTTATCCCAGGTCAGTAGTGACCAAAAATTGTTACTATAGCATGACTCTTTGGTGACCTGTATTGAACGAAATGGTCTCAGTTCAGATCTCAGTGGAAAGGGATCTGCATGATAAAATCCAGAAGAACACTGGCAGTCTCAGCAGACAGGCCAAATATATTTATTTGTACTGTCACAGTGCCTAGGAGCCTTGCTCATGGACCCGGTCCCCACTGTGCGGGTGCTGTACGAACACAGAGCAAGAAGATACTCTCTGCTCCAAACGACTTATGATCTACGTATAATGCAAGAGGCAACTGCTGTAAAGGCAGACGGACTGATGGGGGAGTACGAGTACGGTCTCAGTGAGAGACAGGAACCTCAACACACGAGCGGCCTAACTTGTCCAGTTTTTTGTAGGCTTCAGGCAAAGGAGAATTTTAAGGAGGAATTTGAAGGAGGACAAGGAGGTAGCTTGGTGGATGTTTATGGGAATCACCTCCCTGTCAGGAGCAGCAGCAGGGGAGAAAGCATAAAGGGGCTTGTTTGAAGCTCTAACAAGTTGGCGATGGAAGCCAGCATCGTGGGTCGACGGGAGGCGGCACTGACATCTCAGTACTGAAGGAGAGACGATAGGTAGAGTGGGGATTGACCATGAAGGCCTTTGAAAGTGAAGAAAAGTAGCTTATTGCCCTTGGACACCAAGAGGTGGTCCCGTCAGTCAGGTTTGAGTCACAACAGTAAGATAGCACAACTGCTGCCTCTGCCATACCTAATCTGCGGAGAAATAAGCATTTTAGGCTCCAGAACTGACCATTTGGTACCTTTCACATGGACCCTGGCCTGAGAGAACAATGAGAGATCCTGTTCCTCATGGCAAATTCCTCCTTGGGATCCATGACTGAAGCAGTTCTAGAATCATATGGAAATACAGACTTCCTACCCAGAATGTTATGCGCAGGCACAAGTGTGAGTGAGGTTAGGATGATTTCATGAGCTCTGCTCATGGGTAAGGCTAAGATCGTGTCACGGATATTTTTAGTAAAAGTGAGGGACAGGTCACAGGCAATAATGAAAAATTCACGGAAGCCGTGACCTGTCCCTCACTTTTACTAAAAATATCCATGATAAAATGAGAAGGCTGGGCAGCTGCGGGTGTTCTGGGAGCTCCAGGTCCCCCTCTGCTGGGGGCTCTGAACTCGGGAGCTCTGGGGGTCCAGCGGACAGCTGCGGTGCTTTCCGGGCCACCTGGAGCTGCAAGGAGTGGCGGAGGCCCATGGCAGCAGGGAGCTCAGGGAATGTTCTTGCCGCCCATGGCAGCGAGGAGTGTTAGGGATCTCCCCGCTGCCCGCGGTGACTGGGAGTGGCAGGAGGTCTGCCTGACACTGGTGGCAGCAGGGGACCCTGCAGCTCCCAGCCAGGGCTGGCTGAAGTCATGGGGGTCGTTGGAAGTCATGGACTCCGTGACCTCCGTGACTAAATCGCAGCTTTACACGTGAGCCACTCTTCTAAGACAGGGCCCCTCAAGCAGTTTGCAGGAGGGCAGAGGATACTCAGGTAGCTGTCCAGGAGGACTGCCAAAAACAGAAGGGGGAAATGAGCTGGAAAGCAGGGGGTTCTCCAGGAAGACCTCACTTGGGTAAAGGAGGTGTCTGGGGGTGAGTCAGGAGGGAGGTCTGTGAGGTCCTGCTGGGAAGGCAGCGAGGATGCAGGCTCAGGCTGTAGGGGAAAGGTTTACTGTTGCACAAGAGGATGGTGAATGCTGGGAAGGGGCAGTATAGATTGCAGCATCCTGGTGAGACTGGGAGGAGAAGAAACACTAGCTTGTCCCTGTTACAGAAATAGCTGAGGAAGCAAAACGTTAAGCTAGCAAACAAGACAAAAATCTCTGAAAGCTGTGCCTGTAAATTTGGTAAAGGGATATCTCACCATGAATGATGATCTCTGTCACATCAGCGGCAACGGTTATGGTCGGCTTTCAGTCATGAAATACCACTCTGGCATAAACAATCATCATATTTCAATGCAGTTTAATAGACATATGGCTGAATCTGCTTAAACACCAGCAACTTACATCTTCACTTGCAACCTATTTTCAGAGGAATGATTACATGGTTTGATTTAATAAATTGGCAATTAGACTACTTTGCAGTTAGCCTTTTATGGAATAATCAAATGACACCACTGCTGGTACATTATTCCACTAGAGTAATGAAAATCTAGCTAAGAAGAACGGAAAATATTTACCAGTAATTGCTGTTTTCTGAAGATTGTTCTCATGTACACCCATACTCCCACCACTGGTGCTTCTGTATATATAAATATTCCATTGCACAGTTTTCTAAAAAACATTGAAGTGCCTCTCCAGACGGTGGTGCATGCCTCTCTACTGCTGTGGCAGAGTCCTTACTAGAGCCAGTCAACATTTTTTCCAGTGGAATGTTTTTCTGTCAGAATTGAAAGTGTCCACATACGTGTGTTGATTTTGACAGAATTTCATTCAATTTTTTTTAAAAAAGATTTAATAAAGTCCTTCTCGGAGCAAAACATGTTGATTTTTTGTTTGAAATGATTGTTTTTAAATTGATTTTTCACATTATAATTAATATAAAAAGTTAAAGGTCCAAATCAAAACATTTTGATTAACCTTAAAAATGTATTAAAATTTTATTTCATGGGAAATTTTGAAATTTGATAGTTTTGTTCCAATTTGGACAGAATCAATTTTGAATTGGTGGAATTTCCTGCAAAATGGAAATTCTGCTTGCTGCATAGCGGTTGTCTTTACCAAATGTCATGGCTCCTCTTTGGCCAAATTAAAAGGAAAAAACAGACTTTAAAAAAGCACAGTAAGAAATTCAGAGAACTGGTAGGTAAGGTGCCATGGGAAGAAATCTAAGGAAAATGGAGATCAGGTGAGCAGGCAGTTTCTCAAAGAGATAATATTAAACACACAACAGCAAACTATCCTGATGCTAAGAAAAGATAGGAAGAATTGTAAGATGCCAATCTGGCTCAGTCAGGAACTCTTTAATGCCTAAAAATCAAAAACAAATTCTACAAAAAGTGGAAACATGAACAAATTGCTAAGGATGCACAGAAAAGTATGTAGGAACAAAATCAGAAAGGCTAAAGCACAAAACCATTTACTTCTAGCAAGGGACATAAAAGACAATAAAAAGAGGTGCTATAAATATATTAGGAACAAGAAAAAGACGAAAGAAAATGGAGGTCCACTACTTAGTGGGGAAGGAATGACATCAAGAAGGCTGAGGTGTTTAATGTCTATTTTGCCTCAGTCTTCACTAAAAAGGTTAATTGTGGCCAGATGCTTGACACAATTAATATTAACAACAAAGGAGGAGGAACAAAAGTCAGAATAGGAAAGAACAGGTTAAAAATATTTAGATACGTTAGATATATTCAAGTCAGCAGGGCATGATGAAATTCACCTGCGGGTACTTAAGGAATGAAGCAATCTCAAAACCATTAGCGATTATCTTCAGGATCTCATGGAGGATGGCAGTACAACTGTGTGAAGCGGCTTGTGTAGCAAATTTCTACCACTGCCCAGCTACCTTTGAACTTCTGTGTCTGGGTAGAGCTTTGTTTTAAAAAGACTCTGTGTTGCTTCCTTCTCTAGGTATATTTATGGCTGATTGAGTGTTTTTAGGCAGATTGATTTTGTTGTTGACTTTTGTCCCTATTTTATTGCCCGATTTTCATGACACAGGACATTATAGCTAATTTTTGTACGAATAAATAGTATTTTTGTAAATGTATATCTGCTGTTCTGAGTCCATTCTGCTTAACTTCCAATAAGCACATGGTGTTATAAAATCTACTTCGCTACCCTAGTCAAACAATCAGGAGGGTGTCCCTGGGGTTACCAGATAACCTATTTCGGGCATAACTCTGTTAAAAAGAAGCTTAACAAATGAAATCAAAGTTCTAAAACACAGAACCCAGAGTAACTATTTTCCCAAATCAGATCAATTCCTGAAATGGCCCCCGAGAGAGGCAAAAAAAAGGATATTGTATTGATCAGAATTGTTGCCCTTATATTAGTACAGACATATACAGTGCCACCTATGGTATATTATCCTAAGCAAACCTGTGACAGAGACTTACAGTATCTAAAAAATGTCTCCTCCAAGGAAAGAGGGGCGCGGGGAACCAACTACATACTTGAAATAATTTTAAGAATAATCCGTCTGTGTTCACTACAGTAAAATAACCAAATAGGCTTCTTATTCACTTTCCTACTTTTACATCTGCACTTTCTAGCTATCCCCATCTTCACACTTGTAAACTGTCGGAGTTGTTATGCACCCTGTAAAATGCAACAGTTTCTGCTACAAAGCAGCCTTTTGGTTTTGCAAAAGAGATTTTTTCGTTTATACTCCAAAAATCTCTGTCTGCTTATAATCAGTCCAACGCTGTCCAGAGGGTATTTCCAACAATCTGTACTAATTACACACTCAGTCTTCATTTGTTTTTTGCCCTTCTTGTCCTCTGTGCTGCAGATTAGATAATCTGCTTAAAATAATAGTCAATCATTAGCACTGCTGGTGTTTCTGAGGGAGGCTTGGGGGGTTTTTTTACATGCAAACAGGGCATACTATGCAGAGTCATCTACAGTCCTTACCTAGTTTATGAAACTTCGCCAGCTGAGCACAAATGACTCCCCGTATCTTTTGCAACAAAAGCTACTTCTAACACAGAGCTGCTGTGTGTTTGCTCCTAGCACATCAAAAGCTGCAATCATCATTCTTGCTGCAACATGCAGTATGGATGACACCCAGGAACGACGTAAACTTTAAAATATGGGCTTTCCAGGTCTATCGAATGAGGCGTGACATTCTGCCACGGATTAGTATTAGAATTATGTGTGTTATCTCTGCATGAGTTTATCAGGTACCAATCATTATAACACCCTCCTTCCTGAACAGCAGTAATTTTGGAAGCATCTTCAAAGTCAGTTAAAGCAGAGTAGATGGTTTTCGAGTTGGCATAATAAGTTCCATTGCAGCTGGCATAAAAAAGCCAGGAGGATAAGTATTGGCATGTAGGCAGCATTATAGCAGGCATGCACACTCATGAAGAAACCATATTTATGCCTGGTGAAACACCATAAATGGGTAATGTATTTTTAAGCAAATAACTGGAAGCAAATGCCTTGCAAGCAAAGGAAAATGACATCAAAGAGGACAATGCGTTGCTACAGCAGGCTCCCCGAGACCGATAGCCAGATCGCCTAGCAAAGCTGGGAAAGAAGAGCGATCTCTAGATGCCAAAGCTAGAGAATGTCATTCCACAGCCAAGCATCTGGGCCTTTGGCTGCCAAGTTTGCACCAGCAGATGGCTTCAATGTTGGACCTAATATAGTAACATCCAATAACTGATGTCCAGGCATGAAAACTGCTCAAAGTGAGGCACTTAATAAATCTATCAGTGCTCTGTCACTGTGCTGGGTGTAGCGTGAGCTCTCTCTGCTGAAACAAAATTATTTTTGTCTAACACCCTGGCTCCTAGAATGCGGTCTGTGGAGCACTAGTGTGGAGCACGAAGCGCTTGCTGGGGACACGGTGTCAGCTCTCTTTGCAGATGAGAGAAACTCAGCCGACACCAGGGCAAGAGGGAATGGAGAGCAACAGTGTGGCGAAATGTTCTCAGAGAGGACACAACGTGTATGACATCAACAGTAGCCAGAAATAGCGAGAGGGTCAGCCCGGAAAAGTCGGCCCCATGCACTCTGCCACCATTACTGCTCCACATAAACACTTGCTGTCATTGTCAGATGGATGTTATGAGATTTTGGCATGGAGGGGCTGGAGCTTCCCAGGTGACCCCAACCAAGATAGGATGGCCTACAAGATACTTTCTCTATTCATAGAATCAGAAGACTGGAAGGGACCTCAAGAGTCCCCTGTACTCAAGCCAGGACTAAGTATTATCTAGACCATCCCTGACAGGTGTTTGTCCAACTTGCTCTTAAAAATCTCCAATGATGGAGATTCCACAACGTCCATAGGCAAGATTAAGATGTGGTCTGCACTTAGGAAAAGTTTGGTAAAGACTGGAGCACAAATGTTCAAGTCCTATTAAAGATGAGCACATATTCTAGTACCATAACAAAAAAATATGATAAGTGATGGACAGGGTAGTAAGTACCTATGGCCTGACAGTCGAGTGGTGGAACAAATGAATAGGTTCCCTTACTCAGGGAATCTAATTACATTGGATAGAAGATGTGACAAAGAAATTCAGAGAAGAATGCAGTTTGCAAAAACTGTATTCAGCAACTTCCAAAGACTTCTATGTTGTCGAAAGTTAAAACTGCATATCCACACTAGACTGCTTAAGTGCTACACAGGGTCAACTCTCCCGTACAGTTTTGAGAGCTGGACACATAAAAAGGACACTGAGAGACGACTCAGAACATTCGAGTTTTGGTGTTATAGAAGAATGCTAAAAATTAGCTGGATAACCAAAACTACAAAGTGATGACAAGAAGGATGAATTTAATAAGAGCACAATTACTTGACACCTCTCAGTAAAAGAATAACATCTTTTTGTTGACATGTAGCTCACCAATCGTACAGTGCTTTGCTTCCATATTCATACTATCCAGTAAGATTGCAGGCAGACCAGGAAGAGGAAGAAGAGAGTCAGAAACATCGGAAATATGGTCAGATGAACTGGTATCCAAAGGAGAGTGGACGTTTTACAACTCTGTTGAGACTGTGAAAGATTGAAGATGGTGGCCGACAACCTCCACAGTGAAGAAGAAGAAAGAAAAGTCAAACCACTGTAGATAACTGCATTCATGCCAATAGCTCTGCCCTTATCTCCTCCTACACCCCTGCAGTCCTATCTGGGCCCTTCGTTTCCTTTGTACCTCTATCCACAGCATTACTTGGATCTAGAACATCAGCCCAAAGAATGTATGTAATGCTTTCCCCACTCTGCTCCTTCAAGGAGCTGAAATACCACCTGTTTCTTAAGGCACTAACGTTACACTGACCATCAGCCAGTTGTTTTGGTGATTGTATGGATCTGCATTTTACCAGTTTGTGGTCTTACATGACTAGTCTTTGGGAGCAGGGAACCTGTTACCCGTCACAGCTCTCTATCTGGACACTATGCAGTACCCTGAGTCTCCTTACAGGAAGAGACCTAAAGAGCTCATTGTGTTGACCAAAAAGAAGATCAAGAGATGGCTGGATTACAGTGTACAGGTATCTTCCTGGGGGTGGAAATACTGACACTATATGGCTTTTTACCCTAGCAGAGAAAGGCAGAACAAGGACCAAGGGTTGTTAGCAGAAGCCAGACGAATTCAAATTAGAAAAAAGGCACACATTTTTAACAGCATGGGAACAAACTACTCAGGGAAGTGGTGAATTCTCCATCTCAGGATGTCTCCAAATGAAGACTGTGCCTTTTGGGAAGACATGCTTTAGCCAAATACAAGTTACTGGGTTCAATACAGGGTGAAATTTAATGGCCCATGAGATGCAGGAGGTCAGACTAGATGACCATCTGGCCTGAAGACGTAGGATTCTATATGACCCTATTTGCTGGAAGGTATCAGTGTATGTACATCTCACGTACATGCACACATCCACAATTTATAAAGATAGACAATTTCATTAAACTCCACTTCTTACATTAAACAGATGTAAGTACTGTTGAGAACATCAACATTTCTGCTCACTCCTACCCCAAAATTACAACACCGTGGCTTTCCAGTACAAACAGATACTTAAGCAGGAGTATGTATTTGCATGTTTGGCTTATAAAACTGATGTCAAGTAGGCTCCTTGTGCATTCTTTACACACACACACACAATTATCCAGAGGTGCTGTACCATGATACAGTAGGATACCACTGCACATCTGCTCCTCCAGGAGACCCTGAATGTTCGTAAATAGACAAGAATGATTGTATTTTACCGGGGAGAGTTTACCCCGCAGGCTGTCAGTTATAATGCACTAACTAGGGCATGGCATATGCTGTGCCAGTCCTGATTCTTGTGCATGTCTAGTCATATTTTGAATGAGCATCCAGATTGTCACAGAGCATCTATGTGGTTTTGTGGTTGTGTCTCTCCACCTCCTCAGCACCAATTTATGGGGCGTTCCTCTTGGTTAATGGTGAAAAAATAAAAATTCATCTAGCCACTACAGGAGGAGAGGGAATGAAGAAACCAACAAAGAACTCCACGAGCTAAACACCACTCATCCATCATCTGTGATCTGGCCAGAGAAACTCCTGCTCAGAGGTGAGGTGAGAAATAAAACTGCCTTCCTGGTAAGAAACCCATGTGAACTGGTCTCAGATTGACTGATCTGAAAACCAAAAGCCCCTTCTGACATGTACAGCTCATGAGTTTCTGATTGGTCCATGGCATGTGCAAACTGCCCATCAGAACATGCTTTTACGGACTACCCAAAGGACACATGTATTATTCCAAGGACACGACTGATTCTGGGTGAAGATCACCAAGGACAAATACAATGCCATAGCAACACCTCTGCCCTACGTTGCAGTTGCACAAGACAGCTACAGGTGGAGACACCACACAGTGGGTCTCCACCTCGCTCATGTGCCATGGAACAGGTATCCACCCAGCCCCTCGAGCCAGCTCTGGGGTGGGGGAGGGATGGCACCCATGGGCCCAAGATTCCATGATTCAAGTGGGGCAGAAGGCCTGCAGCTGTTACGCCGTAAGTGCTACATATAAGTATTATTACTGCTCCCCCTCCCCATCAAGTAAAGGCTGTTGGGGAGGGGATGCCATACTGCAGTCCTGTCCTGACCAGGGGTGGGGGGGGGCATATGCATTTTACCTACATAAAGCTTTACTATTCTGACCTTACGCAGGTTAAGTGCATTTCACCCTAAGCGACCAACCAATTATTTAAGCAATGTCCGTGCATTCTTTGGTTGGACCTCCATTATATATGCATCACACAGCGACCTCCATTCCTTCCGATATCACACTATCCCATTTTCCAAAACCACTCTGGTCTCCAGAGCATCCATTATGAGCCGCTCCCTTGTTTACTTTGCAAGGAGCACTCGTTACATTGTTTTTCAGACCTCAGTGTTTTTCTGGGTTTACCCTAAAGATAATCTGGCACCTGCATTTGCATTAATGATTTTTCTCTGGCAGTGAGTGAAAGAGCTCCTGAGTTGCTCCACAGAGTGGATTAAGGAAAACAGGTTTAGCAAAAGGAGTTGGTGTAATCTATTAAAAATTAACACATGCCATTTGCATTAACTGGAAGCTCTGGAGTCCTTGTTTTGTAACAACATAGGCCAGCAGTCTACAGGTGCACTGTCGGTGCAAGTGCTGCTTCCTGATCTGCACATGTTAAAGATTAAAGGGGGAGGAGAGAAGCAGAAGAGGGAGGCACATGGGCAAGAGCAAAAACTAAGAAGTAGGGGAGAGAGAACACAATAGTACACACGGAAAGCAGAAGACAAAGGAGGGGAGAGGGGAAGAGAGATTAAGAGAAAGGGCAGGAAAAGGTAAGATAAATGACAGGAAAACAAGATGGAGATGTGACGACCACACCACCTTACTGTGCATGGAAGAGATGGGGAGCATGCAGGGGGTGGATCAGTCCCAAGATCCATCTAGCCCAGTATCCTGTCTCCCGACAGCGGCCAGCACCAGATGTACCAGAGAAGGCTGTAAGAATCCTGCTGTACCAGCTGTGGAGTAATCTGCCCCTGACATTCAACCTCGTCCTGATCTCTAACAGAGAGCAGCTTATGTCCTGAAGCTGATCTCTTCATATCTCTTCGAATAATGCTGTTATTCATTATGATCACTCTGGCTATTCTTGTTATCCATATAAATGTCTATTTTGAGTCTTACTGAGTTCTTGGCCTCAATGTCATCCTGTGGCAATGAGTTCCACAGTCTAATTGCATATCATGTGAAAAACTATTTCCTTTCATCCGTTCTGAAATGAACATATGTGCTAAACTTCCAGCGGAATGAATCCTAATTGGAAGAGTCTTACGGAGAGCCAGGTGTCATCCCTTGAGACCACCCGCTCCAAGCAAAGGAAAGTTTTTCAGCTCCTGGTCAAGAAACTCACTATGGTTCCACTGAACCTATGAACATTTGACATTTTTCTTTGTGACTCGTTATACATGGAAACTAGACTTGAGCCTTGTCCAGGAGTTGGCAATTTTGGTTCTTAGAGCTATTATGTATAACATATGGGTACCAGAACCACGTCCTTTTGATGAGAGAAGGCCCGTTTTAATAATTGGGCCTACATATTTACCCTAATTGTGCACTCAACTGTGAAAAATAACGGAAAGTTCATAAAATGTCACAATAACTTAGAACAACAAACACTGATGGGAAAGGGTGCAAAAAGAGACAGTGAGAGACTGAATTCCTCCACACCAAAAGGCCTATTGATCTAGTTCAAGGATTGTGTCAAGGTCGTGCCTGCTAAACAAGAACAGCGTAAGAATGAAAAGCAATGAGCCAAATGGGGTATGTCGGAAATTAGGCCTCATCGTTGGACAGAATGGTGAGAAGATGGGCCATTCCCCACCCATCACTGCCTTTTCAAGTCCTTAAGAAAGGGGGAAAAGCCGGCTTCTGTGGCAGGGGTTGACTGAAAGACAAGAGAAGAGGAAAGAGCAAGATTCACCATCACGGCTTCCACCCCGACCATCTACTGGGACCCTGGACCTTCTTCATCTTAATCCTGAGAGATGTCCTGAATAGACCTGGCCAGAGAGAGGGAGTCATGTGAAATCGCCTTGTCCACTGGCTCTGACTAAAGCCCGAACACGGCCCGGAAGATGAGATTCTGTCATGCGCACACACAACCTGTGCATCCTTTCCCCACCCCACCCTATTTCCTTTCTTTCCTAGCCCTCTTCTTTTCCCTTTTGTTTAACCAGAGTCTGGTTTACTTGGCCAAGACTGTATATTCTGCAACACTGATGTAAGCTCACGACCAGAAAGACGGCTAAATGCAATGCCTTTCCCAGTTCGAGGCGGGTGCAAGGTTCCCAGATATCAGAGTGACTGATAAGACCGTGGGCTGGGCCTACATTTTTCCAGCAGTGAGGCTGCAAGTGAGAGGCAACACCAGAGGCAGAAGCTGCATTTTCTAGCTGTTCTTTTCACTCCCCTTCCTCTTACATTTGTGTGCATCTTGTTTTATCTCAAAGCAAGCAGGATCAGACTTGAACTACAGCTCCAGCCCATCTCAACTAACTTCTTCTCTGTTCTCCCAAAGGACAGTTGTTATCATCTTTCCCATCAAACAAGGGGGGGGATTCTTTCCAAAGGCACTCTCCAGAGAAAAGGATAGGGAACAGGGATGTGGTTAAAAGGAAAGCTTTATCTAATACCTCACATTTCAATGCTTTAACCTTCTCTCCAGCCTTCTTTCCTGTGCTTTTAATAAACAGTCCAAAAGATTTTTAATGGTGTGTTTGCTGTGGTACTAAGCAGGCTCAGGTGTCTGTATATCAAACCTTGATTAAAACTGTTTAACGTTAGACAGTCACCGGGCCATGTCAACACCTTTTGGGCCCTGTATTCCATCCTAATTAATACAACAGGACCCAAGACTTTATGCAATGTATTGATTTCATCAGAAACCCATAAACACCCATCATCCCCGTATACTTGCAAGGTAAAAAACCTATAAGTGCTGCCTTTTCATAGCTACATGTTGGAACATGCACGTAAATCAACTTCCTAAAATGCATAATTAGCATTGGCAATCTGTCAGTCAGATTCCAAGGGGCAAGAATGCTCAATGCCAAGGAAAATATCTATGTTAAGTATTCGGACTATGACCCAGGTATGTAGGATGGTAAACAATCAGCTGGGTAAGGACATACCTGCTCAGCCCACGTACCCTGCCGGCAGGTAACCTCATGCATAGCGGTATGCAAACATCTGCTAAAGGCGTTAGCTTTGTCTCAGCTATTGAAACATTCCAGGAGTTCTTGGTATTCTTAACCCCACCGGATCAACTGAGTGGATGAAGATAAAGCTGGTTCCTATTCACTTTTGGAAAGCCAGGCTAACCAGGAGGTATGTTTTCAAAGCTCTGTGCAGGGTAGAAGCAGCAGGTGGCCCATTAAAGGCAGTGGGAGTTGCAAGGCTAAAATAATGTACAACTTTTTAAACAGTATTAAGCTATTAAAAATCCCCACCCTGTATTCAAAGAATGTTAAAGCAGCTGACTTCAATCTATAAACACACAGAAATGCCGAATGCAGCATAAAACCCTTTCTTTACCTGACTTCCCTTTATTATATAGAAGAGGAGGGTTCAGAGAAATCTTCCCTTTAAAAATAAATGGTACCAAATGGTGTAAAGTAAGAGCTATGTGGAACTCAGCAAACTCTGTAGGCTGCTCACTGGAACCTTTCCCCAGTTTCAATTTGCAGACTTTGTCTGGGGTTTGAAAGAAATCCATGGGAATGGACCCCCAGCTGAGGCCTGGTTTCAGAGCAGAACCAGGTAGCTTTGCATGGTTTCAGTGACAGACAGACCCAAGTTAAAACCACGTGCTCCTCAGAGTCTTGGAAAGTTCTGACCCAGAACCAGAGCTGAGCTTTGCAGGGGCTTTCAACTTTTGCAACAGGCTGAGCTAAAACCCTGGTTCTGAACCTCCCTTCACCTCCGAGCGATGGAAGTGTTGCAACCCAGAACTGAACTCTGTGGCTGGGGCCCATTCCTATTTCTAGTTTTGACCAGAGACTGTCACTCACAGCAGGTTAACAAAACTGCTCTGGCTGAGAGGCAGTAAATGAACCCAAGATGGGCTGAGTTTCACCTGGCTTTGCAGAGCTCAGCCTGCTGCGCCAGTGTGCAGTGCCCATGCTGTCTATGACCCACTAAACATTCAAAACTTCTCAATGGGTGACCCATGGGCCTGTTTTATTTTGTGGCAGATGCTTCATCTTAGACGCCCAGTCCCACTCTGTGTGTCCATGTGTGCAGCTATTTTCTAGTGTAACCCACACTCCTCCTGGGTGTGGTGCTCTGTCCCATCTAGTGGCACCAAGACCACTTAGCGAGAGATTAACGAGTCTGCTCTACAGCCTTAGCTAAAGGCTGTGCGGCTTTTGGCTCCTGCAGTAGAGGCTCCTGCATTAAGCTCCAGAGGTCCCAGGTTCGATCCCGCCCATGGATGACCCAGGTCTGTCAGTGTGACATTAGCACATCTTGATCCCATGCCTGACCACAAGAACATTACTATACTCACACGCTGCCTCGGATGCCTGTGGGCAGGCTAGCCAGTCACCAGTTGAAGGCAGAAGTGCTGCTAGTTTGTCTCAGGGGTGCGGTACCCTGGAATTAGGGGACACTGGATGCCAACAAAGCTTAGGAACTGCCAGGTGCTGGGGAGGCTCCTTTTCGTTTGGTGGGTGTTTGTTTTAAAAGTGCCCTTGCTTTTCCTATACAGAACAGCTGCTTGCAAGATTCTTTCTTCCTCTGTATCCCCCACTCACACCTCTCTCGTTTCCTTCAGCCTCCTCTGTGCTAGAGCTGCTAGAATAATGGCTATTTCAATTTCTTCTGGTTAATTATTTAATTGAGGCTTCAGTGGCTCATTTCCACCAGCCCCCCTGCCCCGGCAAATACCAGACACTCTTCTGCTTTTTGGGTCTGTCCTCTTTTACTCACCTTCTATGCTCCCATCTCAACTTCCTGGGCTGACCCTGTAGCTTCTCCTCTCTGCATTACTGGGGTCAGGGCGAATGGGCTGCTCTGTCGGTCTTTTTTCTTCCTGGCAACCCTGCAGCATTGAGACTACGCTCTCCCTCTTTTCTCAGCTTCAGAGTCAGCGCAAGGGATAGTTCCTCTAAAACTTCTCCTCCCCTCCCTATTTAAGCACCTGACTGCTAGGAAGGCCAGACAGGAGCAATCTGATGGAGAAGGGAGCTAACCCAGTGCAGGTTGGGCTCAGTCTCTGCTTCCAAGCAGCCCCAAAGTGCCTGTATTTTCAGTTCCCAAAAGAAACCAAAAAGAGAACAGAAGAAGCGGAACAAAGAGAGAGAATCAGTCAGCTCCCAAACTCTATGGGTCTGATCCAGTGCCTATTGAAGTCAATGGGAATATTTTAATGGACTCCACTGAGCACGGGATCAAACTCTATATTTCTATACATCTGGGGATAAACTGGGAAGGGGGTTATCGGATTCTGAAATGAACAAATTGGGGAGTTCTAAAGAGCCTGACAGTGTCCCATCTGTGACCAGCTTGTGAACAATATCTTCTCTAAAAATCCTGGCACAAAACAATATGAACTTTTGATTGTTCTTATGAAAATAATGTGGTATCAGGAATTCTGAAAAGCCACAAAGGCTCTTTACTCAAAGTTCTTACACTCAAAAATGGAGAAAGATGAAAGAAAGAGGTGACAGCAGAGCAGTGAGAATTTGCAAAGCAATGTGCTTACAATATTGATTGGTTGAAAGGTGCGAATAAAATAAATGAACCACGCTCTCCAGCTCATGTCCATAATGATGCTCCGGGGTCAGTCTTTGGCATGCAGAGATAGGTGAAGTTCCACAATCTCAGTGGAAAATCAAAATAAAGAATCTGTGTAAACTAGTTTGTAAATCCTTTACAACAGTCTAAAATCCTTTATAAAATGGATTACAGAGATTAAAGATAAAGTTTCCTCAAAAGCAAGCCCGTGCCCAAGATCTCACTGCAGCGTAAGCATTGCAGCTAGCCAGCGCATTCTGTTCCTGGTGGACGGTCACCTTCTAGCATCCCTACCATGGAGACAGAGCAGTCTGGAATGCTGGGCCAGAGTAAGGCTCTGGACAGCTGACTTCTTCCAGGATGAGGATTCAGAGCCCCTTCCCAGCTAACAACAGATACTCTGTTTATTGTTTGGAATTAGCACAGCTTTTCCCTTGCTGTTTTCTCCTGGTAACTGATCTAACTGCAGGAACTGCCTCTATTAGAATATTCACGTAGAAAGGACTACTTCATACTGACGTGCCCTTTGGCTTTTCCACTTGGATTTTACTGTAGGGTTCCCCCAAGTGAACTGAGCTCTGAGCACAGAGGAGGACATTATCTGGAATGCTTCCTTTGTTTGAGCCTTTGAACAGATTGCATTTGGTTCGTACTCAAGTCTCCTTACACTTGGAAGAGCTCTTTAATGCCTGCCAGTTTTCTAAACTTACTCTGGCATGTTTTTGGTGCTGCCTTCCTCGTATCTAAACGTTTAACCCCATTTCAAGTGAAGGAGCAATGAGGCACTTTTGTTTTGTGAACACAGAGATAGTGCATGCTAACAGAGCTGGTCAAAACATGTTCAATCAGTTTTCCATTAAAAAAAGCTATTGCAATAAAACTGAAACAGTTCACAGGAGCATGCTGATTTCAACAAAATTTTGAGCTAGAAAAAGTGAACATGTTTCATTTCAGCTTTAGATTCATATTAAATATTAATTTTATTAATATCATTATAATATAAAAGTTAAACAAAATGTCTCGATGGTTCAGAATAAATTTTGGGGTGGAATTTTCATTTCACAGGATATTTCAACTTTTCATTCCATTTGGAATCAAAATTTGTTGAAGTGTCAGAATTTCCCATGCAATGGAAACTCTAGTAACAGTAATTATGCAGCCATCTATGTGTGTTCTATGGAGGGGTTAGATTACCTTGCGTACTGCTCCCAGAATAAGAATTATAATACTCAGATGTAGATTCAAATGGATATTTTTATGAATCTTTCAGCTGGAGTTATGTTTGATACAAAATCCTAATTCCTAAATTACCTAGTCTACTATTCTAATAAAATTAATACCCTTTCAAATAAAGTATATAACTTTCCTATCGGTTGATAAAAGTTGTGTGAACACCTCCCATATGTTGTTGAAAATTTACTCTGCAGATTCCTCCAACATGCCGTGAATTTCCAGCCCTATAAAACACTCCTTTTTCTTTTTCTTGGGCTTTGCACTGCTTTTCATTGTCACACCACCAGCTCTTCCACTAATTTATCCATCAAAGAATGTTTCTTGCCCATGAAAAAGCCCCCAAAATCATTACCTAAAAGTGCACAATTAAAAAGTGAACCCAAAAAACACCAACAAAAGCAGAATCAATGTCCTGCTGAAAGAATAAATATGACCAAAAAAACCCAAGACAGTGAAAAATTTTGTCTCGTGTTCTAGCACCTACATGTTACAGGAAAAATGAATTAGCAGCCTGCTATAGGAAATGTCTTATTGATGTAGTACAGCCATGTAACTGCTCTGTAGAGATACTAATCTCAAAAGGCAGAACAGAGAGTGTATTTTTTCATTTTTTTTTTTGTATCAACTCACCTTAGCTGAAAAGCACATTCAGATTGTAATTATGTGAATGTCTCATCTGGTAGATTTGTAAACTCAGCTATCAGCTTGAATTACTGAAATTAGCAAGGCTAATTTAATGTCACTATTCAAAATTGTACAGATTTGGAATTTCTTAATGGCCGTAGGAAAAGGAGTCTTTATGCATACTGCAATCTAGGCTTCATTCTTACCCTAAATTCCTTCTCATAGATTTGGTGAATGCCCTGTTTTGTAGCCAACACAAACTCTGTCCAGTAAAATAATGTAAGGACTCAGAATGAAAAGAGATTAGCTGTTCCCTGCGCCTGTTATTTTAAAGCAGAAATAACTTTGGCTTCTACTGATTCATAGACAAAGCTTGAAATGCAAAGCATGCTCAACTCTAGATTCAGCATGAAAAGGGCCTTAAAATATTCCCGAGTGCAAGTAATGGACTTATTAAAGGGATGAAAAGAGGCACTTTTCACAGAATCCCAAGCTCTTTAGTCCCGTCATATCAATAATCTTGCTTAAGAATTTCATTCTATTTACATTTCTTCCCCTTCAAAATATCCTCACTGACTCATGTGGAATAAAACATTTATACTTGTAAAACATTAATTTATTTCTGTTACTGCTCCGTGGCAAGCATTGCCAAATGTTCGTGGATCACACCAAAGTGACAAAATGTGTAGCTTGTATAACGATCTGTATATTGTGTGTCATATAAAGATTCTGTCTAACATTTAATTTTAAACCTCAGAACTTATGAACAAGAGACCACATGTAAAAGGCTTTGTTAAAAGTATCACCTTTACATAATGTCAGTTGATTGCATTAGAACTTTAAGTACATGCAATCTGTTGTCTTCTCCTCGATGTTTAACACCCACAAAAATGATTATCTTTATGAAGTCTAGCAAAGGGAAAGCTGTACAGACAACTGAAAAAAATCAGACAATAAATTCTTTCTGGCTGCACTTAAACCTATCAGTAAAATCTCAGAGTGTACAATATTTTTTCCAGTTTACTTAACCTTTGAGGAACAATATACTATCAGGCCAGTGCAGAAGGGCTATTGGTAATTATGTACCTTTGTTTGAATGGATGGATGCAAAATAAATACATTTGGGGACCACATTACAAAATGCTGCAGAGAAATAACTGGAAAGCAGATGGAGTTGTTCCCTACTCACTCCTTCCTGGGCAGCAAGGGAGATTGCTCTGGACTAGGCTCAAAGTCCCAACTACAATTTGCCAGGCTAGCCACCAGAATGGTAATAATGGTTGCAAGGGATAACTAGACCAGGCCCTCACTGGACAAATAATATATGGGGAGTCCTTACGAAGGGGGAGAAATGACAGACTCAAAGAGAGGCTCCTAGAGAAGTTGTCTACAGCCTTGCCGACCCTCTAGTAGATATTCTGAAGACCATGGTGCAGTACAGACCCACTCGCCATGACAAACTTCACTGTTCCAGCAGACAGGCTAGGGACCTTAGGGAGAACGGTTAGAATTTGTCATCAAGGGATGCCTTGCGCATTTCTCCTCTCTGGGGATAGGGTGGGGGGACATCTGCAGTGGCTGTGTTTGGAAGCACCTTGCCAGCACAGCACCTCAGGAGGTCGCCAGGGAGCACGCTGAGCGTGAATTCCTCCACGCACCCTGCGTTGCCCAGTGGAGGAGGATGTGGCCCCAGAGATGGCAGGCCCCCTGTCTGTGTGTGGGAGCAGCGGTGGGGAGCCACATCGAGGGGGTTCCCTCCACGCAGGGATCTTGGAGCACACGTGCGCATAGTTAACTGCCTCTCTCTATGACACTCACCAGCTCCTTTGTTCAGACCCCCATCTCAGTATAGGCTAGGGAATACTTGCAGCCACTGAACTCAATGGACAAAACTCCCAGGCACAGGATCGGCCCAGTTGTGTCTTAAGCCTGCTCAGGTGAAACTTGGGCCCTGATCCTGCAAGCTGGTCCGTACAGGGAATCCCTGGGCCAGTGTGGAGCAGCCTGCCGGATTGGGAGAGCGGAGGGGTGACAGGAAGAATCTTCAAGTGATGGGCACAGAGACAGCCAGGGAAGCTGCAGGGAGCACTTTCCTGTGGTGAGGAAGCAGAGTCTGACTTGCTGCGTTATACCAAGCTTCTATTCGGAAATGCCACATGGCAGCTTTTGAAACATAAAACATCTGGGCCCAATCCTGCGCCCAGCATTTTACTATTGACTTCCATGCCCACAGGATCGGGCCCTCTCTTTGCAGCCCTATTACAAGGCGTGGCAGAAAGAAGAAAACCAAGGAAAGGAAGGTTTTTGCAGGAGCCAGGTCTCTGTAATGTGGCGGCAGCCCCATTTACTTAGCAATGCAGCGTTGTTCGTGCACGGGGTCCCCTGAGTTTTACTCCAGTAGCCGTTCACACTCAGACCCATGCGTCAATGAGCACTTATTCCAGCAGACTCAACGCCTTTACACTACTCCAAGATCTACTGACAGACACGCCACCGCCGGGTTATCCTGCTTCCAGGTCATACAGCTGCTGGACACCAGGCAGCCCAAATGGGAGAAGATTCTGAAATAACTGGCCTAAACCCTACCATGGTCTAGTGCTTTTCATCAACAGATTCCTAAGAGCCTTATAAAGGGAAGAATCCTCATCACCATTTTACAGATGGGAAACTGAGGCACGGAGGGATGTAATTTGCTCAGGTTTACACAGAGATTAAGGTGGGAGTAGATTCCAGGCCTCCTGACTCCCAGGCCAGCATTCTAGCTACTGGACAATACTGCCGCTTTATGCCCGTATCCCCTAAAAAGCATGATTACTTCCAGTGTGAGGGGTACAGCGCTTGGCTTACAATTCATTCCAGGCCGGAATAAGGCAGGTTGATTTTGCATGTCACTTGTGTCTTCTTATATCCTTCATCTGTCTTCAAAGTGCTTTGCTGTTTTATTTCATCCTTTACCCTCAATATTTATCTGAGTTCTTTTACAAATAAATACAATGCTCCTTCCTTAATTGTACCTTCGGCACTTGTGGTAAACTTTGACCTTTGATACGTGCTACAACAAACTGCACCACACCGTATTACAGGCATGGCCAGTGTGCACTGGTTGTGCAGACTGTTCTCCGAGATGCAGCTGTCACCCAATTATAACGATTTTCATAGACAACTATCTACATTGTGGCTTTGAAACATAATAATAATATTGCTTTGCCTTTACAATACTGCCTTTCAGCCGACCATCTCAAAGCCCTCTGCAAACATTAAGTAACGGCCCTTCACAAAAAAGAACAGTGGATGGGGTCCTTTGGCTAGTCACATCCCTCTCTGTGCCTGTTTCCTTAATGACACTAACCTCCAATGTGAAGACTTTGAGATCTATGGATGAAAAGTGCTGGATAAGAGGTAGGTGCCATCCACTGCTCTCCAGCTACAACTGGTTTAAAGGGAGGCAGGAAGAGATTGCAATAAGTGATTTGCCCATAGCAGAACTGGGAATAGTACGCAGGAGTCCTGCGAATTGTTTTCCAAAGGAGGCATCTCTTCCTTGATTTCTTTCAACTCCTTTGCACAAGCCTGTGTAGCCATGTGTCTGAAAAGCCTGTTTACCCAACATTTTGTGCAAAAAAGTCCTCCTGAAAACAAAGGAAAAACCAACACACACAAGGGAATGACTCAGAAGCATAATTCCCACTTCCCAGATTCCTCTTTCTTGGCCGGCGCACTTCATCCTCTGCACCAGCACTTACACAGACCAACCCAAAAAGCTGCTGACAACGTATGGGAGAGTTTAGGGGATCATCACGGTGAACATTAAAGGGCTGATTAAAAAACCTGCTTCCGTGTTGGCCAAGGGTGGCACCAGGAGGCCCACAGAAGCCCTTCAAATCAGCCTCTGTCTTCCCTACTCCTCAATGCACTGGGTCCTGACAGCCACATTGTGGCTGGTGACTGTTTCTTTGTTCATGCCAGAAAAGCCACAGGCCAAGAGAAAGGAACAGGCAGAGGTTTTCTGCCCCATTTCAGGATCTGTTCCAAATCCATAGAGGTCACTCCACAGGACTCCAGAACAGGCACCACGGAGAAGCATCCTGAGGTGGGAGGCAGGTCTCAAATCATGCACATACACCTGGCAGTGCCACCTCTCTCCTGCAGATTAACCCTGTCCTGGGCTGTCACAATCTGCATGGAGGGGAATCCGCACAGCTGCATGTGGCCAAGCCCGTGTGCTTCTGCAATGGCAGTGGTCTCCGAGGGCACGTCCCACATGGAATTTAATCCTGAAGTGGGATGGAGAACCAGTGGCTGAGATATTCAGCACCAAGGCTGTTTTGTTACCGAAGATCAGCAAACAAGGGTTAAGTGCGTGGTGGCAGCTCCCATTCGAGTCAGCTCAGGATAGCCAGCCTCCTGCCTGAGCCCCCTCTCCCCGTAATGCTCATTTATGGGTTGTTGGCTGCCCACCCTTATTTCCACCTGTTTGGATGACTTTGGGTCTTCTCCGAGCCACGTGCCTGCAGCACAGGTGCAAAGCAATGATGGATTTAGATGGGCAGCCTGCTCGATTCTACAAATAACTGGCTCCTCAGCTGACAAGAGATTAGGTTCACACGTGTGTGCCCCAATTAATACCCGTGCAATGGAGAAACGGAAGGCCAGGGGCTTGCTAGCTTTTGTGGCTACCAAAACCACTACTCGTACGGCAGCTGTAGCCTGGGAAACCTGGAAAGGCCAACGAGGGTGTCAAGATGTATGTAACATGAATGTCGAGCTTGCAGGCACTGGGTGTAAACAGACACTGGAAGCAGGGCATAAGGTGGACCCAAATGCCATGGATATGACGAGGCTTCTAAACCCAGTGGCGCACTTGGTCTCGAGCTGTGAGGAGAAAAGGTGAATGGGCATCACCACAGAACAAGGCAGGGGAAATACAAAGGTGAGGCAGGCTGGCTGAATGCCCATACCAGGGCTGGGGACCAGGTCACGGGAAAGGCAGAATGAGACGGACGGAGGAATGGTCTCATAGTCCCAGTTATGCGATGGCTAAAAGCAGATTCGCGTGGGGGAGGGATCACAGCTGTTCTGAGGAATGCCCTGCACATGTCTGCTCGCACTGTGCAGGTCACTCTCTGAGCTAGGTCTGCTGGCTTCACTTTAAGAGTGAACTGCCCCAGCAGTGAGTGCGGTCTCCCAGGGAGATCCCCCCTTCTATCTGCGATGGGGAAGAACATGGGAAGGACTGGGGGAGCTGATGCTATGCACTGTGGGGAAAGAGAGGAATTGCATGTGCTGTGGAGGCTACTTTAGCTCTGAGACTGGAGAGGCAGCGATGAATTCCTCCCTCAGGAGACCCTCAGCACACATGTGGGATGTGCCCCCGGGGAGAGGAAATGGGGCTAAATGCCAAACCCATCAGATTAACAGAACAGCTAAACCCAAGGTCACAAGGATGATACCTAGACCCCTCACACACAAGTCTCAACTTATTTACCAAGCCCGAATGAATCACCATACACCGCATGCCAGCCCGTGGAGGCAGGGAAGTCCTGCTGTCCCTGTTTCACAGACCGGGAAGCTGAGACACAGAGAGATGAACCAAAATGCCTGCGGCACAACTAGGATTGGAATCTAGCTCTCCTCACTCCCTGGTCTTGTGACATAGAGGGGAGCATTCCATCATCTAAAAAATAATATATGGAGATATACCTATCTCACAGAACTGGAAGGGACCCCGAAAGGTCATTGAGTCCAGCCCTCTGCCTTTACTAGCAGGACCAAGTGCTGATTTTGCCCAGATCCCCAGGTGGCCCCCTCAAGGACTGAATTCACAACCCTGGGTTTAGCAGGCCAACGCTCAAACCACTGAGCTATCCCACCCCCGTACTCTGACCACTAGGCAGTTTAGCCACCAGACTCGCCTCCCCCCAGTATATCAGTGTAATGCCAAAGGCCTTCTGGAATGCAAAGGGTTGTAACCCGGCTTTATAAAAAGCTAATGGGGAATCTCAGGTCCAAAGGAAGGCCCACTCCATTCCTTCTGCCCCCAAGACACCCCCAGGCTCCAAGCAGCCCGCGCAGGGTGGGGCTGGGTACAAGGAGCAAGGTGCCCAGGAAGGAATCTCAGTTGATTACCCCTACTGGCTGTTTAAATGCATGGGCAATGAAACTCTCCAGGGTTCATTTTCATGTAAGATCAGTTTGAGATAGTACAGCGGGGCCCAGATGCGGGCTGCCATTAGCCACAACTGAATTGGTAAGGGGCCTGAAATCATGTGGAAATTCAATAGAGTAAATTAAACGTTTTAGAAACCGGGGGTAGAATTCTCAAAAGTGTGTAAGTGACTTCGAAAATCCCACGCTGCCTTTCTGTGATTGCCCTGAAAAACAGAAGCTGGTTCAGCATTTTTACATTAAGATTTGGGCTACTGAATGCGTATAATTTGTGGGTATTTGCCTTATGTTTATTCACACTTGCAGGATAGTTGTCTTTAAATAGGCTTCCATAAATCATTCTCAAACCACTTATTCTCTCTCAGCGTTCCTCAAAGTGCTGGAGCTATTTTCACCCAACATGTGGAAATGCATTCTCGGGATGTATTTTATTTTTAGATTTTTTTAATTTTCTTTTTTTTTTGGTATGCAGAACCCCCACCCACCTCCCATTTTCTAATAAGTTTTGGCAGCAGGAAGTTGTTTGTAAATTACACAAATATTTGTTTTACTGGAAACATCTGCTTTAACACATTTGTCTCAAAATAACATTTTAAAACAAAGGTACTAAGCTGTAATGTAAATTGGGCACATCTGCTATGAGTCAGAGCCCAGGCAACCACATTCCCCCTTAGTGCATCAGATCCCACGGCTCTCAGGGGGTCTGATCCAGCAGAAATTGGGCACCTTTCATGCTCTCTCTGCTCTCTTTTCTGGTACTACTTTTCCTAGAATATTGCTGACAGATTTAATAAATTCAGGCCACTAAATAACCTATTTAGCATCTGCTAACAGCGTTATAACTTTGGCTCCAGTTCAGCAAGGTATTTAAGCATGTGCTAAACTTCATAAGCACCTCAATATTGTCCTTCAGTGGGACTGCTCATGTTTTAAGGAAGGAATGCTAGGCCCATATATATGTTGCTGAATCAGGACCGTTATTCAGCCTCCAATGCCTTTGTTCTGCAGCCGCTTATATCCTACCTGGTCTGTCTGTTAAGTATTTAGAAAGAAAACCAGAAGGTAAGTTATGATCCCCACCATCCAGATCTATCCATCTCTAGACAATGTGTGTTCTGTGGGACTGGGCCAGCATTTTAATTTTATTGTTTAGTTACAAGGCACTCAGCAAAGCACTTGTTTCTGCACAGCTTGAAGGCAAACAGACCGGTACGTATCTTCAAATATATCAGATTGATTATTTTGCATTGTACAACGCACTCTTAGGCAATCCATTCAAGTCAGTACCATTCATCAAGAGCGAGATTAGTATGATTAATGACAGACCCCAGGCATTGCCATCACTGGGAGCAACACATTTCAATTAAATACTAGGCCTACGGTGCCTTGGGTACACATTGTATCCTAAAACGCTTTAGAAAGTTAAATAAAGTGATACCATGTCACGGCAGAGGGAAAGGGAATTCAGAGGCGAGGGCAAAGGAGAAAATGCTACTTTCAGCCAAGATTGGAAACGTGATGGAGAAAGACAGGATACGGGAAGGCTGTTCCAGATAGCAGGTAGGTTTCCCCGGTCCAGACATCCTGCATTCCCCTCTGCTTGTGCACACACAAATAACATCAGCATAAAAGGACTTGGTTACTGCTGATGGGTACCAGCCAAGGAAACATGGCAGCTCCCTCCTCCTTCATTCCATCAGTCAGATCTCAGGCTAAACAAACTTGATGCCTCAGAGTTAACCAGGTGCCCACCGTAGTTTTCATCAGCTCAAGGCCAATGACAAACATTAGCAGATGGACGAACAAGGTGACTTCATACGTCTTTTCCAGCCCTAATTTCTACAAGTCTAATTCAAAAAAACCCAGTGTGATGCCCAGAGCTGTGGCTGTCTCAAATACAGGTAACCAAATGACAGCACACCCAGCTGTACCAGGGTGACACACTGTCACTCTCCCCACAAACAGCCTGTACGTTGCCAGCTACATCCTCAGTCAGTTCATGTTCCCAGGCACTAGAAGCTGAGGACTTCAACTACACAGGCACACAAGATACAAAGCAGAATGTGAGGGGGTGAACACCAGCCCTGAAGGGGTTAAGTTGCGCAGGTAGCGGATAGTCTGGCTTGACTGACATGGAGAACAGGAAAATATTTGGTAGGGATGCACGTCATTTGATTCTGTACAATGATTGCTGTAATGCAAGATTTATGAGGGCAACTAAACATGAAGAGATATCTCAGAATGCAACCTAGAGCAGCTAAAACCATGAGCTCAAAAATGGCTCTTTTTTTAAAATAAATTATTTTGATTGGCATTGTCAATAAAGAACAGAGCAATGCAATTATTGCACCAAATTAGCATCACAGAAAAAGGAGGTATCAATGGAGGCAAAGGATATTACTCAAAGCATGATGATAGTCAGTAGTTCCCACCTGACAACTACAGCCCATATAAAGACCCAAAGTTCAAAAACATGCTGCAAGCAACAGATGTGTGAGAGGCTGCGTCCCAGGGCAGGAAATATCTCCGGGATCCAGGGGACACAGTCCTTTCAAAAATAGCTTCAACTCCAGCAACAGTATACAGGCCTCAAAATACATTTGACCTAAAACAGGAGGAAGGAGGGGGGAAAAAAAGATGTGTATCATGTTGCAGTTGCAATTTACATTTTATGAGTCCTGCTGGGACTCCCTGACTGGACAAAAGATGATGACATTTGCCCTTTCAGTCCGGCTACCTGCCAAGCCAGCTACAACTCAGATGAAATGAGTTCCCAAAGCAGCAATGTGTAACCGTCGTTCCATGGGGTGTGCACCAATGAGTAACCTGAACACCAAACAATAGTGTAAGATGCACATGCACGCAAGAGGACTGGCTAATGAGCACAGCAGCTTCCCAGGCAACCAGCAAAGTGAGGATTTTTCTACTGCACAGTGAACAGGTAGGTCACTGTTAGCTGAAAGAAAAACACACAACCTCTTCCCCATTGGACTTGTTCTGTTCCCTTCTTCAGCCTAGAATTCTGGGCCCGTCCCTGACTGTGCTGAGGACATAGGAGATTTTGATCCACACGAAGGAGCCTTTGCGAAAAAAAAATTCTGGGAAAGGAAATGCACGGCTGCCAATCGGCTTCCTTTGGCTGGGTTTGTATTTCAGGTTTCAGCAGGGTCCAGGCCCAGGACCAGCTCCTTCCTGTGGGTGCAATTAGGGCATGAAAAATTCACACCCACAAAAAGCAACAGCTCTTCATTATCTTGAGGATCCAAAGAGACAGCCAGGGTAGAGTTCTGATGGGCAGGAAGGGCCTTCTCTCGGTGCAGCCCATGCATTGCTCCTTATGGACCATGGACAGATAATCAAGTGATCCATCCCCTGTCGTCCATTCCCAGCTTCTGGTCAAAAACTTAAAGGGTAGCTTGGTGATTTCTGCCTAGTGATCGGGAAGCACAGTCACTACATTTTACCTCCATGTTTCCCCTGACCTATTTCCCCTTCCACATTCCCCCTGCTGCATTAGTAGTGACCACATCGTGAACTGAAGCCAATGGACAGTGCAAGCTTTCATCTCAGAGCCGAGCTTCAGCTCCACTTCAGCTTCAGCTCTCTTCCAATGAGACCATGTTAGAGGAAGCAAAAAGCAACACGTTGCTCTGGCCTTTGGCAAAACTCATCAAACTGCCTCAAGAACAAAAATAATAATAATAATACAAAACAATGGAAGAGGCAAAATATTTCTGACAGTTCTAACTGCCAAGGCAATGACAGCTAATGAAAACTTGGAATTTCTGTTGTGTGAGAAATTCAGAGGTTTTAAAATGTGTTTTTGTTCTGAATTGGAACAGAACCAAACATATTTAGAATTTCCTGAAAAAGGAAATTTTAGATCTTTTTTCAGGTCAACGGAAATGTTCCGTTTCCATAAAATCTGAATCTTTCAGTCTGATTTTGACTTTTTTCAGTGCTATATCTGTAATATAATAAAAACAAAACATTTCTCAACAAAGCCATTTTGAAATGCAAAATTGAAACATCTCATTCCAATAAGGCTGCAGTGGAATGTTTCAACCTTATCACAATGCCCCCACGTGAGACATGCCAAACGCCTAAAAGTTCCAGCAGGGCCTTGTAAATTTGACTCCTGCAGTTCATTAGTACTTGACTGTACGCGATTTATTTATCCAGGTGAAACCTTGCTGGTGCCCTCCTCTGTGGGCTCCAAAAGCCCTGATAACAGAGGAAGCTGTGCAGCTCGGATGTGGGAGGCTGGAGCACTCAGGGTGTCCAACACCTGCACACCCCTCATGTGAAGAGCTGCATCTCCCCACAGCTCACAGCCCACTTGTCTGGGCCAGGTGAGGGGTCGAGGATTGGCTCCTTGTGGTGGAGATTCCTAGGGGAATTATCTGAGCCAGCATTTGGGCTTCACCTGGTTCAGTTCACATTACTACTGGTGTTAGCTTCAGCAAGGGTGACAGATGTTTGTGCAGCAGGTCACAGCTAATTCAGAACAGTTGAGGAGAGCTTCTTCCTGACAAATGATGAATTCCCCAGTTTCTGAAGCACGTTGAAAGTGAACAGAAAGATGTTGACTCAGTAACTGATCGTGTCCAGGACCGATGAGTGATTTGTAGAGCATACCCCAAGATGTATTATTTTTTAATCACACCTACAGTTTATCCAGGAAGCTGACAGAGAAATCTGGATCCAAAACTACGTTCCCAGAGATTTCGTTGCTGGAACGTTTCTCTTCCTCTCACCTGTAGTTTTGACAATGGCTGGAAAGGAAGGGTTCCCTCAGCAGAAGTCTGCCGGTGGCTGTGGTGGAGCCCAGTGATCACAAGAGAGTGAGCTTTAAATGTCAATCTAATATACGACATACAGGTTAATATACTATCTAAGAGGAGGGTCTCTTCACGGAGCCTACTCCAAAGCCCACTGAAATCAACGAGAGTCTTTCCAGTCAGGAACGGAATCAATCTCATGGACTAAGCCCCACCCGCTACTCAGGAGTCAGAAACCTTCAGCACACGGCCCAGGAGACTGTTTCTTTATGTTGCCCATCTGCAGGCATGACCTCCCGGCAGCAACCAGTGGCTGTGGTTCACCGTTCCCGGCCAATGGGGGCTGTGGAAGCGGCGGCCAGCACATCTCTACAGCCCGCATCACTTCCTGCAGCTCCCATTGGCCTAGGGAGGTTGTGGAATCTCCATCACTGGGGATTTTTAAGAGCAGGTTAGTCAAACACCTGTCAGGGATGATCTAGATAATTAGTCCTGCCATGAGTGCAGGGAGCTGCATTAGATGACCTCTCTAGGTCCCTTCCAGTCCTACGATTCAATGTTTGGCAACCAGCACTCACTCATTCATCTCTGTACAGTAACAGAGCTGCAGATGATGCAGTGAGGTGCAGCAAATCCTGCATCTTGGCAGGGGTTTAGATGAGGTGACCCTTGCGGTCCTGTCTCACCCTATGATTCTATACACAGTCCCGCCCAGGAGGGAAGGAAGTTGGCAGGATTAGCTTCTGCTACCTGGCCAAGGAGCACCAACTCCGACTCCTTGAGAGAACCAAGCCCTCTCGGCTGAAGAGGGAACTCCTAGAGAGCGAGAAGCAGGTTTTAGCTGCAGAGAGACCCCTGGGAAGCATTCTGCCACTAACAGAGAAGTGCTGCTACCTCTGACACCAAACCCTGCTTCCTTATTCCACATGCAGGAGGCATTGCCTATTTTCGGATTCAGGGAAAGGCTGCCCAATCCCAGATAGCGTCACCCCCTGAGAGGTGAGCATAAGGTCAGGAGAGCCCCTGACTGATCCTGCCCCCGGGGAGTCAGGGGGAGCATTACCATTGACTTTAGTTGGTGCAGGATGGAGCCCTGGGACTGGACAAGCAAGAGTCTAGCAATGGCAAGCAGAGCTATAGCAAGTAAACTCCCTTGCAATTCAAAGTGCCACGGACACAGAAAGGTTTCTCGCTGGGGCTCTCGGCACTAGGAAATCGCTGGACTGTTTTTCAGCAGTGGTGCAGTGGTACAGACACTGCCAGTGGTGCCAACTCGAGTGCTGACCAGGCAAGGCCGTTCCCCAGGGGGCAAGGTGCACACAAATGCCTGTGTGCACTACACTTGTGCTTACACTGATGGCACTAGCAGTGCAGCTGCATCATTGCCTAAAAGTAGGGTGACCAGACAGCAAGTGTGAAACATCAGGATGGGGGTAGGGGGTAATAGGAGCCTATATAAGAAAAAGACCCCAAAATTGGGACTGTCCCTATAAAATCGGACCATCTGGTCACCCTATTTAAAAGTGGGTTCAAAACTCTGCTTCATGCAGGCAGGACCTGTGTGTGCCACAACCCCTTTTGTTAAACTCCTTCAATCGCTCCTATCCGTCAGTTTACCTGCAAGACGGCATTAGTAAAAGGCAAGTTATGCATGAAAGGGAGGCCCTATCCAGTATGCATGGAGTCAATCAGTGGGCTGTATTGTTATCAAGCTCGCATACAGACTCCTCTTTGTACCTCAGCCTGAAACAAGCACAATGCACCAAGCTATCTATGTCAGGTTGTCTTGTCAGCCCACTAGCAAGCAGCACCTGGCTCGCATCTGTTCGGAATGCTCCTTTAGCATTGTCTTAACCAAAAGACTGTTCCATTCGTTTGTCCTCCAAAAGAAAATGGCCTGAAGTAAAATGCCGGGGTTCCAGCTGAGCTTGGGAGAAAACTGACTAGTGTGAGGAGGTTTGGTTATTTTCAGCCAGAGAACAAGATATTTGCGATTCCTTCAAAATGCAGGTGGACTTCAAATGTTGCAACTATGTGGACATCTGCAAAACAGAGGGACATTTTTGAAATTGTTTTGAAACCTTCCGTCATGCAAAACACTCTGTTCTGATAACAAGTTAGAGAGACACATCAGACCCAAAATTTCACCGTTGAAAAGCATCTCTGAAAACATGTGGGTAATATACAGGCTATTACTAAAGTTAACAAGCTGTGTTCAAACAGAAAGGAAGGTGAAGTGTTTCGCAGCAGCAAAGTGGTATTACAAACATTTATACATCTCGGGTGGATGAGCCATTTCAGGGAGCCGTTTTCAAAGCCTTCATGGGACATCAAAACTCTTCCTTTTGTGTCATAGGCTACGTCTACACTACAGGATAAATTTGAATTAGCTTAAACCGATTTTATAAAACAGATATTATAAAGTCGATTGTGTGCTTCCACACTAGGCACATTAATTCGGTGGTATGCGTCCAAGGCCAGCGTCGATTTCTGGAGTGGTGCACTGTGGGTAGCTACTGTAAAATAATGAGGCTAATAATGTTGATTTGCATCCACACTAACCCTAATCCGATATAGTAATATCGATTTTAGCGTTACTCCTCTCATTTTGTAGGAGTACAGAAATCGATTTAAAGAGCCCTTTAAATCGATATAAAGACCAGTGTAGTGTGGACGGGTGCAGCGTTAAATCGATTTAACGCTGTTAAAATCGGTTTAACAGCGTAGTGTGGACCAGGCCATAGTTTCACTGAGTTTAAGGGCAGAAGAGACCTTTAGATCATGTAGTCTGACCTCCTTTATATTATAGGCAGCGTTTCTTAAACTGGGGTCCAGGGCATTGAAGGGGTTTTTAAAAATGACCAACAGAAACAAAAAGAACATAAAATTGAACCGAATAGCAGATTTGCTTGTTAATATAACTGATGCTTCTGTGTAAATATGACTTTCTCTGTCTAATCTGCAAGAGTATTATAACAGACGCCTCACCTGTCCAGTTTGGTGAATTATGGATTCAACGTTTTTCTAAAGAGTCTGGCAACGTAGGAGTTACAACAAACCTGTCAAACACGTTACACTTAGTGTATGGGCCTGATAGTATTATTGCACTGAACACGCTTCACTGAAGTGGAAGCTAATAGCGACCCTGTCTCTGAAAGCCACTGCTAATTGTATCAATCTGTCAATAAATGGATTCTTTTTTGCTGACAGCACTAAAATTCATTGTTATGTGTCTTATATCCTTCAATTAAAAAAGCAAAACAAAAGTGAATTCATGAATTTGCCATTCGATACAATTAGGAATTCAATAAATTACATGCGACTCCTCCTCCATCTTCCATAATGACACAAAATTCTTGACTTCCAACCAAATCCTCATTCAGAGGAAAACAGAAATCCCAGCAAACACAAACACTTGCATTAGAACAGTGGTAATAGTGCCACTGCTCTGTGTAACTGGCCTGGATTCAGGTCTCATGTCAGAATAATCTAGCTGGCATTTGGACCATTTTTTCCCTCACTAGGACAGAATTAATGTCTTGTAGAACAGCATATCTGTATTATTATGGCTTCACTCAAATATTAAGCCATTCATAGACAAAAAACAATTAATTTACAATTAAAATTGCAGCTAGGTAGATTATGGTTAACCCGCCCCCCCAAAGTAGTCAATAGTGTGGAAAGGGAGAAAAAAGAGAATGTAGATACTCCAATCTGAACAGTTCATCTGCTTTGGTAATACATGTATACCTATAAAATGTCACATTGCATCTCCAGATACCGGTCAGTTACATAGTATTGGAAAGGCTCTTCCTAAGCAAACATCCAAGGGATTTATTTTTTTTAAACAGAAGATCTGGATTCATTCCCAAATCAAGCAGAAATGGCTCTTTAAAAGTCTTCAGGTATAAATATCTCAGAACACAAAAGATATGGCCAAGCAGGGAGGCAGTCACAGAAGAACAATCAAAATTATAAAGCACCTGACAAGATTATCTTATAAAAATTAAGAAGAGTGTAGGCCCTTCTTCCAGCGTAACAACCCCCAGTCTAAAACCCTCCGCTGAACAGAACGAGGTGTCTACGGCCTTACAAGCCGGCTTTCCAGTGGAGAAGAGATTGGTGACATGGAATCTGGGTACATTCTATGTGAAACTTGTTTCACTGGTGCACATATCAGTCTTGGAGCAGAGAGGGCCGAACAGCATGCAGAGCAATCACTGCTTTCAGGGAATTTCAGCTTAGTGCCAATGCCCAATTTCCAGGGGCAACTCTGCCTCAGAAATTGGCTCCAATCACAGACACAGGCAGAGAGCACACTGCCCTGCTTCTCACACAGTTTCCCATTCAAGAGCCACTGCCTCCACACACAACCATGAACAACAAAAACTAACACCACCGCAGCATGACTTCCCAAGCCGGAAAATCCTCTCATGTGCTCAGAAAAAGAAGTTAGAAGACCACATGTGCCATCTACTGGCCCCTGCTGCAACAGTGAATATAGAGAGCTTGGATCAATGACACCTAAGGGAGACATTTAGGGGTTGAGGATTTAATGAGATGAAAGTAACCAAAGGAAAAATCTGTGCTGAGTATCACGAATGAAGTCTTAACAGTCTCATGGAAGACCCATCATTAGAGACATTTAGAAGTGAACTGGGAAAATAATTATGCATAATCTATTTAAGTTTTGAAGAAGCTTTTAAAAAGAAGATGCCTAGAGGAAGAATAGCTCAGGTGTGTTTGTTTACTTCTGCCATGATACAAGACAAAGCATATGCCCTATCATTGAGCACAAGTACTGGCTTGTTGGCTGGGAATCTAACAAGACACAGCTGCTTTTATTATTTAACACATCTCATTGGATGTAACATTCAATCTGCAGTCCTGTTTCAGGGATTCCTCAAATAAACAGCTTTAATACGTGACCATACTCGGCAAGTGCAATAGGGTAATTTTTAAGCCTGCAGCCTTGAAAGTGTCCCTCTAAGCATTCCCATCCAAGGGCTAAGCCATTGGCAGAGCAAGTAGTAGGAATTACAGAGATGAGGCATGGGCGGGCTTGGCACAATTCAAGTTTTATTTGTTTTATCATTTTGATGGATTATATCAATGCTTATTTTTAAGCATTTTTTTATTTTTATCAGTTGAAATGTTCACAGTTGCAGAACATTATGGGGGTTTTATGATTTTTCCTTGATCTTTATCAATTTCAGTTTTCGCAGTGGAAGGGAATTATGGCGAGAGCAGACAACTATTTAATGACAGTAGATGCTGAGTTTCAAAAAGTTACAGCTTTATAACCTTTAAAACATGAATTGTCAACGTCACGTCAAAATATACAGAAAGTGTCCTTAAGTCAAACTCTGATAATTCTCAAGTAGCATTTTTCTTGCTTTGCCTATCCGTAAATTTAAATTAATACTGATAGAAGTGGTTTTTTGTCAGTTTGGGTGGCTTACTGTGAAGTCAACATTTACCGATAAAATGCTGATCAACCCAAGCCCTGTTATGGGCCACTCTGGTACAAACAAGGGAGGCTCCATAGACGTCTCTAGGCTTGGGTACCAAGTGCATCTCTAGTAAATAACAAAAACACAAGATAGGCCCAGACAAGGTGGCTGGGCGTTGCCTGGTGCTCAGGATCCTCTCAGAGCCAGTTCTGCTCCCCTCCCACCATAAGCACTGATTTATCCCTCTGTAGGGGGCTGAATGTGCAAGAGGGGGCACATATCTCCAACCCAAGCCAAGGGAACTGTGCCACCGGCTACACTGCTCCTTTGATAATGCAGGGAGACTTATGGCTGGCAGCTCAGCAGAGCTTGCTGGAGCAGAAGAATCCATGGTGCAGCAGTGAAGAGGTGGATGGACACTTCGGACCCTCAGCTGTGGATTCTTTTTCCCTACCAGGAACAACCAAGGGGCAGGGAGCATGATCAAAGGGGATTAATTAGCTCCATGGTGCAGCAGGAGCAGCCAGCAGGTGGTGCTGTTATACACAGGCTGCATATACCTTTATCACACACATCTATGTCAATATCTGTTCACACCCACCCCTACTGCTGTCTGAACTGCAGATGGGATGCAGCAGATTTCCATGCCCAGGACAGGCTTCACTTCTACTCCATATTGCTCAGCTTCTCCCTTCCAGGGACAACTTATGCTACCTCTGAACCTTCCCTTCCCCCATCCCCCTTGGAATCCGCCAGATTGCTCCAAATGGCAGGTATTTTCCTAAGTGTCCCCAGGAGATGGGTCCTAAAAGGGATTTATTTATCCCTCTTGGGGGCTATTGCTATTTTGGGGGTGCTGCGACATTGTTGTCCAGGCAGCCTGCAATTGCCAAGTCACCCCTGGGCAAGCGAAGTGTGCTAGGCCGCCATCCTCAGTAAACACAGCAAAAGGCGATCTTCACACTCCACTTACGTCAAAGCCACTCGCCGTAGCGTGTCGTCTCCAGTGCTCGCTGTTTTATTTTCAGGCTTCCTGGCAGCAGGCTGGCTGGTTATAAGTAGCATCTTGACAGAGAATTCCAGAGGTGAGTTAATTAGTGGGTGACTATTTGGAATGTCAGCAATTTGCCAGCTAGCAATTAGCCTGCCTGCTTTGGGTACAAGTGCAGAATGATTGATTTCAGAAGTGGATGAATACACGACTCTGGAACACATTTGCGGTACCCACAATTTGCAGGGGAATACTATAATTTATTCATAGACATAATTTGCCATTGATGTGGAGTAAGTGTGTGTGTGTGTGTGTGTGTGTGTGTCTGTACAGATCTATTTTAGGGTTTACGTAGACATGGTGCAGATTCCAGGGCTTTCCCATTGAAAAACAGGAAGTGCTGCTCATTGATCTAGAAGCTTTTCAATCCTTCTCCTATTGTAAACATTATCTGCCTTCAAAATCTTGAATGTGTTGCAGATGTGACAAAGGATAAAAGGTCCATCATAAAACCCCTCTATCTCGGTGCTTTTTCCAGTGGGGCAACATAATAATGAATTTATTAGCATATAGAGCCTGCCAACATATGCTTAAAGTCACTCACAAACTTTTGACTTGACAGTTTACAAGTATGTTTAAATCATTAAGGTTTCAGTTGACAATGCCGCTATTATAGGGTCATTATAAATAAGAAACAAAGGTTGCACTTTAGAGAACAGGAGATAAATCAAAACTAGTATATTGGAAATAATATGTGTTTTTCTCTGTTTGTTTTTATTTCTCCTGATTTTCAAAACGATTCAGGGTGACAGCTGGTAGGGAAAGGGGTGGCTAGCAGCTGTTAGTAGTTAAACTGGTAGAACCAGAGGTACCCCTCATATGAGTAACAGGTGAGCAGGAAGAGGTTTAGATCACCAATATCTACATACGATCAAACCAAGCTCCTTGAAAGGTCTTTCAGGGAGCGTCTCCTAGCTGGCAAACTTTGATCATATTTTGTGTTAACTTCTGATCAGGATTCTGCCTTTTATCACCAGCCACTGTGTCTTCCCAGGCTTTTAACCATCTACTGCCACAATGGGACGCTGGTGCCTCATCTCTCCTTTTGCAATTTAATTAATTAGGGAGAAGCCACCATGCTATTTAAGGTCCTTATGCTTCTTGGGAGCATTGTGACTTTCTGCATGTTGACCCTACAGCAAATTAGACGTCAGGGTCAAGGAAAGAGAATATCCACTGAACTGAACATGGCCTTGGAGAACAATTTAAAAAAGGAAGAAAAACAACTCGACAAACTGTCACTTGCTGATTTTGAACCAGAAAAGGGTCAAACAAGACCTCAAAAATCCACTTTAAGCTATTTGACTTGTTTGATCACTAACCTAACAATACTCCACAATGCAAAGGAATAATGGCACGCTCCGCCACCCAAAAGCTTCCCCTGTCTTCAACAATATAAAAGTGTCCAGTAATTAGAAAAGGGGAGCCATCAATAATTTGAGAAAGCAACTCTCCTTGTGCCTCTTTACCCTCCTCGGTAGGCAGGGAGATAAACCCACACAAGCCTGCAGGCCTGGCTGTATGCACATATTTGCAGAGCTGTGCCGAGGATGGAAGAGTTTGAGATTTCCGAATCTGGCTCTGTTTCAACAGTTCAAAATTCATATCGGAAAGTTCGGAAAACATTTCAACGAGGGTCAATCAAAAGGTTTGGTTTCAATTTTGACTTTTTAAATTTCCTACTAGATTATAATGTGTAATAAATATCACATAATACCAAATAAAAAATTCAAAAGTCATTAAAAATAATCTAAATGTTTAATTCTGAAAATGTCAAAACGAGATGTCAAAACATTTTTTTCTGGTTTTCAGCCCAAATCACAAAGCATTTCACATCTTTCCACAGAAATTTCTCCAACCAGTCTGCATGAATGCTCTAAAGTTATATTACATCCAAAAAGCTACATTAAAAGAACATTAAAGTTGCAAAGTCAAGAACTCAAAAGTTAGGAAATGCCAGAACAGCCCTATTCATTTCAATGGGACTGCTCGTGTGCTCAACTGCTTTGCTGGATCCTGTGTTGCAGGGTGAAGCCTGAAGAGATCATAATGCCAAGAACATCTCGCTCAGACTTCACTCTTTACCAGAGATATTTTGCTATTGCGGGGAAGGAAGCTGCAATGTTCCTGGCATACAGAGAAGTTAGATAAAAACATTAAATATTCTTGCTGTAAGGTTGCAACATAACACTCATTTATTTTTGTTAAAAGCAGCAAAGAATCCTGTGGCACCTTATAGACTAACAGACGTTTTGAAGCATGAGCTTTCGTGGGTGAATACCCACTTTGACGGATCCAGAACCGTAACATACAAGAACCAAAAACAGAGAGAGACAATGCAGGCTGCTCCCTAAGGCAGAGGGGCCCAACTCACCTCCATCTTGCTCTAGGCTGGCTCTTTGCAGATTTACTCAGTTTGCATGCCTCCCTACAGAGCCCCCTATCCTGCACACAAGACCAGAAAACCCTTTACAAATTAAAGCGATAGCTTGTCATCGTAACAGTTTTCCATACACCACAGAAGTAAGCAACAAATACCCCTTCCACCAGATAAAATGAGAGGGGGAATCCTTCTGTTCCTTTTTTCATTTAATGTGTTCACATACCAGGGTGACAAGAAAGATATAAACACCAAGACAGATAGGGTATCTGGGAGATCAATACAGTGATTAGACCAGCCTAGAGAGACAGAAAAAGGTAGCGAAGGATTATGCATGTCTTCCGAGATCAGTGATACTATTAGGCTAAAGGAAATTTAAAATGCACTGAAATAACATGAAGCTGTGACACAAAGATTTAATATAGGATGAAACCTGCATCTCCAGGCTTAGCTTGATACAACGGGGCATAGCTGGATCAACTGTATTTCCCTTACATATGTCTTGATGTTTAAGTATTTGATGAAAGAAAGTGCATTTCATCCTTATCTGAATTAGATTTTTATTTCGTTGTCTAACATCAATTAGGGTTGGACTAGAGGACTTAAAAGGTCTTTTCTGTCTCAACTGATATTTGAATATAAATATTTTATTTACACATTTATGTAAAAAACACAATCTTAGATCGGAGGCTGCTATTAAATCTCTCAGTCCTCACTCCGTAAGGGATATTTTAATTGTCCCAGATCAGTGGAAGGGAATTTATAAACATCTGGGCTTAGTTTAAGCGTCTAAATTTGCCTCTTAAACTTCAAAGCCGCAGGGCTGATTTTATCCAGGTTCAGTTGTCTGGTCTTCAGGAAGAGACGCGTACAGCCCTCAAAACGGAATTAAATTGGCGTAAGCCGGTGTAGCTCCACCAAAGGTCAATTTTCATTGGCCACAGATCAGGCCTAGGTGGATATTCTGGTCTGAGTATATCAGGGAAGTGGCTGGAGTTCCTGCTTTCAGTGGAGCTGTACCAGTCTGGGTTGAAATAGAAACGGTCTGGTTTGCTTTAGAGCGGTGGTTCTCAAACTTCTTTGCATCGTGACCCCCTTCTGAGAACAAAAATTACTACACGGGCCCTGGAGGGGGAACCGAAGGCTAAGCTCCGCCGCCCCGGGTGGTGGGCGGGGGGGAAGGGGAGCAAAGCTGAAGTCCAAAGGCCACTGCCCTGGGCAGAGGGCATGTAACCTTAGCCCTGAGCAGTGGGGCTTGGGCTTCAGACTTACTGGGACCCAGGGCCAACATCAGCTTCAGCAACCCCATAAAAATGGAGTCGCAACCCACTCTGGGGTCCTCCTCCTTTTCAATACTTTTACCAGACAGAAAACAGACTCCCCAGAGTCCCGCGCTCCACAGGGTGTTGGGAGCACAAGGGGTTAGGGGTAGGGTAGAGAACTGGATTTTGGTCACCACCTGTGCATAACAACATTTAAAATCTCCCGCTGAACCTGACTCATACACACGGGCCTTGAAAAAGGAGGCGCACCACTTCAAGGCACTGGCCTCTTTCCCCATTTACACTGAGGCCATCCTACACCTCCCAGGCTGTGTAAATGGCCTTGGGGGAGCAGTAGGGGGACAAAGTACATAATACTGACATCTACTTGGTCCCTTTACACTGTCAGAGCAGTGTACACGGGCCTTAGTGCGAATGAGAATTAGCCCCAAGCCCGCTTTCCCTTCACTAAGTGGCTATGGCACCTTTCCATGCTGTGGAACACACCACACACCTGCAGGGCAATGAAATCAGCTACGCGTGGGTGTAATGGAGCCCCTCAGAGGGGCCATGCAAACCACCTCCCAGTTACAGACAGCTGAGGGGCAGCCAACTTCCCCACAAAGCTTGGCGTATAAGAAAGCACACAGCTCCCGTCCTCTCCTCTCAAATCGCTGGCGAGTTATTCTAGCCACCCTCACTAGCGTCAGTGAGGCTAACTTACAAAATCTGCCATGTGAAGAAAAGACTCACGGGGGCTGATTCATCCCTAGCATCATTCCATTAATTCAGCGTTAATGGACCCTTGTGCCCAAGTACTAGGTAACGTTCAGAGCGGGCATGAAAACTCAAGTCATTATTCTCGTCACCTGCTAAGAACCGGAGCTGATTCTTAACCCTTAGTTCCCCATTTCCGGAGCCGCCGCTGCAGTCATCTTCATCATCGCAGTCTCCGCTTTCTGACCCATCCTCATCTGTGGTTTTGTCTGGAGCTTTTCGCCGGGATATTGACATTCCTTTCAACAGCTGAAAGACACAACGTGGCACAGAACAATGGGAAAGCTCCCATTTCACAGGGCTTCCCCCATCTCAGGTGTTGATTCATTCTTAACAGCAGAAATCAGACTTTAATAATCTCAACTCCTTCCAGACCCTTTGCTTGAGACATGCATGATGGAGGAATGGGCCAGGCAGGAGGGAAAGTTAATTACTCATCAAGCCCAAGTGTCACCTCGTTAAAGAGCTCGGGGATGTTCCTGTACACAATTGAGATGAGACAAATGGCAAAAAAAGTTGCATTGAAGAATTTTGCCCTGAGGTTGCCCCCAACATGCCCCCTACACAGAGGAATTGGCCTAAGCCTGGCTATGTGCCACAAAGAGCATTCCCACACAGGCTTTCTAAACGAGCTACATATGGCCCCTTTGCTTTGTCAGAATGGGGCTCAGGATGCAGCCCTCAGAGTGGGATTTCCTGAAGAGCATCCAGTACTGGTCCAATTCCTACCGAAATCAGTCAGACTCCCACTGACTTCAGTGGCAGCAGAGCTAGTGGGTTGGAACCCCAAGTTAACACCTGAAGAAGTCGATGGAGGTTGTGCATGCAAAGCCTTGCGAGACTGGACTCTCAGTCTTCTCAATCTAACAAAAATCTCTATGAAAATGACAAAATGCTGCTTGGAGAGAGAACTGCCCCACTTGAAGTATCAAGTATGAAAAGAAAGGATAGATCTTGCAGGATTTTTATCCTTGTGTATCACCAGGCTGGAGACACATGGTGCCCCCCATATGCTATACCAGGGGTTGGCAACCTCTGGCATGCAGCTTGCCAGGGTAAACACCCTGGCAGGCTGGGCTAGTTTGTTTACCTGCCACATCGGCAGGTTCAGCCGATCGCAGCTCCCACTGGCCACGGTTCACCATCCCAGGCCAATGGGGGCGGCAGAAAGCCATGGCCAGCACATCCCTCGGCCCACACCGCTTCCCACCACCCCCATTGACCTGGGACAGTGAACCGTGGCCAGTGGGAACCGCGGTCGGCTGAACCTGCCAATGCGGCAGGTAAAAAACTGGCCAGGCCCGCCATGGTGCTTACTCTGGCAAGCTGCATGCCAGAGGCTGCCAATCCCTGTGCTATATAAATAAGCAAAAATAATAGCCCAGATTTGCAAAAGTGCTGAGAAGTCCAATCAAAGTCCAGGGGATCAGCCCTTCAGAAAATCTGGCCCAGCAACAGTACTGTTATAGCTAGGGAGAACTGTTTTAAGGATAACCTGGATGTCAGAATTCAACTGTCCAATAGAAGGCAGCCATCCTACTTTAGAACCAAATCTCATTTTCAAACAGGTCAGCAACAAAAGTCCTATCACCCCAGGGTCAGAGTCATGCAAAGTTCACAGTGTGCACTGCTCCTGGCGTGCAGTACAGGCGACATGGGCCAGAGAAGGAACACAGCAAATCAGCAGGCCGGATGGGCAAATCAGCCAGCTCTTTGCAAGGAAAAGGGGGCTGGAGCTTTAGGCTGGCTGTTCTGGTCATTCAGTGCACCCAGCATTGTTAAGGGCAAGTGAGAAGCTTTTGGCCCTGCATAATTTCACTTGTCCAGAGTGGGGTTTTGGCTATCCTGGGATACTAGAAAACAGCAATGACTTTAGCCTGGTTAAATGGCAGATCCTAGCACATACAGGTGAGATTTTCAGAGGCACGCAGCTTTGTGCTAAATCCCATCAAGAGAGCACGTTTTGTAAAAGTGACTGATCAAGACAGAACCTGACATATATGGTAGAAATAATGCAGCAAAAGAACTTTTAATTCATCCAAAGTAACTGAAAGCATCTTCAAGCAGTAAAATTGCCTAGATATCTTTGTGTAAAGCCTTAACCAGTGCTTAATTTGTAATGAAAGAGGTGCCAGGGCTCAAGCTATTTTTTTTACATTCATAATTAATGTAGCAAACCCAGAGGAGCCAGTACTATGAACTGACAAGCCCAGAGGGGCTGGGGCTTGGCCCTGACAAGCCCTGGTGCAAATTAAGCACTGGCCTTAGCTAATCAGGATACGCGCCACAGCTAAAAACTCTGAGTAAAATCAAATGTCTCCAATGAATGTAAGACTAAGATCACTATCAAAAACACTCTTGGAAATTCTTGACCCTGCCACGTTAGTTAGGGTGGAAGGAAACGGGCACATTTTGGGTTACTGGTTTCCTGCTGCTGATCTTTCCCATTTACTGTTTCTAAAATAACCAGACAATTCCATCATAAACAGATTTGTTTTGAAAAGTTTGAGTCGGCCCGTTCATATATGCTGAAAAATTCCATCTCTATCACTACATAGCTAAAAGCTTGAATTTAAACTCCTGACATTAAAAAAAAAGAAAGAAAGAAAAGTAACAGAAAAGATATTGCAAAATAGAAACTTTTTGCATTCTTTAGTGGTTTCGTTCGTTTCATCTGTTGCAGTGATGTGCATACTTTTCAAGGCATTTTTAATATCTGGAATCCGGGTTATACTTTTAAACTATTAAACTGGCGCTGGAAAACAGCTCCCAAAATATTTAGTTGCTGGAGTTTATACAATCTTAGAGGAATGTTTTCAGCGTCTGGCTTCACATGTCCACAGTAATGTAAACACATATGTTACTGTTTCTATTAGACTTGCATAACCTAATAAAAAGCAAATGGTTTGGACTCAAATCCACTTCATTTTTGCATTTCATGCCACCATATTTACATGTTGCACACATTTAATAACCACCAATATAAAACATGTTTGCTTCAGATATTTATAAATATAATGTATGGAAAATAGCTGTGAAATATTTTAGATATGTAGGAGCTGGAACAAAAAATTAAGGTGGACATTTTTGAACAATTAAATAGGCTGTTTTGCTGGGGGCGTTGAGACTGCATTCTGAATGCCTAATAGAAAAAGCACCTACAGATGGAATCCTGTGAAGTTCATAAACCTATTTGCATTTATAGAAAGACGATCACCTGTCACAGCTGATGTCTGCGTGGCTCTCTATTAAAATACCAGCTATCTGCGTACACTCCCATATGGTAACACCACAGAGAACTCCCACATCACAGATATACTTCCATCTGCTCCTTGGTTTCACACCATTGCTCTTCTTTCACAACAAACTCTCCTTCTCTTTTCACTTTTTTTCCTTTCTAATTTATACAGCTTTCAAAAGACTTCTACAAAAAGAACTCAAAGTGAATTAATAAATTATTGTGGAAAACGGAGAAGCCTGAGTTGTCGGAATGGTATGACTTCATACACCCTTTCAACAGCACCTACAGATCATCTTGTCACATACTTGGAGCCTGATTCAAAACACACTGAAGTCAAGGGGAGTGGGGAGAGGGGGTTGTTTCCATTCACTTTAACAGACTTTGACTTGGGCCTTCTATGGGCGTTCCTGAAGAACTTATTTTTCAGACGTTTGAACTCTTTCCCCAGAAAACTGCACGACCACTAAAATAATAGCCGTTGTGGCTGTGGGCATAGCAGAGGGAAGATTTCACACAGGAGAGTACACTGTGCTCATTTAAGGCCCTTACACCTTTATTTTGATTAATAGATTTTCCCCTCCAAACCAAGTCAAAAATGGTCATGGAAACGACTTAGAAGAAATCACGTTAAAAAGTAAACCATGTAATAGCTCCTAATATTGGTCTCATCGGTATATCACTGACCTAGAGTATTCTCAGAGTGGCATGTTAATTTGTTGTGTACAGTCCATTCTCGGATGTGGGTGAAATAAGTTCATTTTGCAAGAGCAGAATTAGTATATTTATTATCAGGAGTTGGTGGGTGAGGTTCTGGGGCCTGCAATATGCAGGAGGTCAGACCAGATGATCATGATGGTCCCTTCTGGCCTTAAAGTCTATGTGTCTGTGTAGGGGGGGGGGGGGCATGGCCTCCCTCCGAGACTGAGAAGAAAAATCTGGCTCCACCCCTTGGTGGGTGGAGCCAGCAAGCCAAACCCCTTCCAGAAGCAGAGGAGCAGGACAAGCCCTCAACCCGAGACGGAGCTCTGCTGTGCCGAGGACCCAAAGGAGGTGCCAGGACTTCCGACCAACCAGTATCCGGAGGAGCTACTGGGATTGCCACTGGCAGTGTACCCCAGGGAGATGGAGACACACTCAGATGGGGTCACAGAAAGTAGCCCAGGGATACTAGATATTATTCTGGCTGTGTTGCCAGAGTCTAGGTCAGCATGTTTCAGTGGGATCCCCATTGTTGGGGCCCTGGGCTGGGGCCCGCGGAGTAGGGTGCACTCAGGTCCTCTTACCCCCTGCTGCCAGCCCCACCCTGGGGCTGGCAGCCAGACGGCCCACCTCAGAGCCTTGAGACTGCTTATTGCTCTATCCCCCCCGAGGATCAGAGCCTTTACACCGCCTATTGCTCTGCCCTGCCCAGAGGACCAGAATCCCTAGTCTGCTAATTCCAGTGTTGAGCATTGCATCCATAGGCACAACACAGTGAGGGGGTGTGGCCTCTGCCCAAGACTGATGGAGAGGAATGGCCACGGACCACTACACTATTGGGTTAAAAACCCGCGGCACCAAGTCTGAGAGCCTGGGTCAGCTGGCTTTTGGGTTTGTGGAGTTAAAAATAGCAGTGTAGGTGTTTGAGCTCACAATGGAGCCTGAGGTTTGAGACCCCCACCCCTCTTGTGGGTCAGAACCAGAACTCCAGCATGAGCCCAAACATCTACAATGCTATTCACAGTCCCACAGAACAAGCCCTGCAAGTCCAAGTCAGCTGACCCAGGCCAGACGCTGTGCCGTGGGTCTTCGACTGCAGTGTAAACATACCTTATGAGTCTAAGAGCTAGAAATTGGTGCAATGAGTAGCAACCATGAAGACACACACCCAGTGCATCCCACAACCTCACAGATGATTAAATGAAATTAAGGAGGTAACTTTATAGCCAAATTCTGCAGCTGATATTTGGAGGGAGGGGAAACTACACAAAACGCAAACCATGTGACGTAATCTCACCTCTCCATGGGCAAGAGAGTTCTCACCCCATAAATCCAGCAGACCATGGAAGTTCGGCTGAGCAGGGAAGGAGCTCAGGCTGCAGAGAGGCTGCACCGGGGGAATCTTTGCACCCCCTGAAGCAGATTTCCCCCAGTGCAGCATGGTTGGAGGCTTAGGCGGAGTATGGCCATGTGGTCCAAGACAATTTCGATCAACTACACTCCATGGAGAGGGCGCACAGGCCAGCAAATCCTACTGAGGGCACAGAGCAACACTGCTGGTGCTCCATTCTGGGGCAGGGAGGACGACTCCATCCTTCCTGACCTCCCCAGAGAACCTGTGAGCAAAGCTTGTTCCCTCATCCGTGCACAGGAGCCAGAAGTCTGTCCCCGCGGAAGGACGGCAGGATCAGGCCCATGACGCAGTCACTAATGGGCCCGTACTCTCAAAACAGGGTACTATGGGGGGGTGTCTTTCATTTGCGACACATAATGCTGCAAGGACGAAGTGAGGTACTCATCCTGCAGCTGCTCCAGACACCTATGCAACCACTCAGCTCCACTCACATGGAGCAGCCTGCAGAGTCAGAGCCTAGATGGAGTTTGCCATGGCCCACTCCCAGGTAAAATGTTCTCCACGGGCACTCCTTTAGACTGGAGAAATACCAAAGCCTGGAGGGTAACACCAGAGACATTTCTTTCATTACTGACTTGAAACGGTAAACGTCTGGGAAACTTTAAGGCAGAGAATTAAGCCCTTGGAGATGTTCAGTGTTAATAAGCTGTCCTAGAGAAGGAATGTAAAGATGAGACGGTCTCCAGTGTGTGTTTTCAAATATTAAATTATGGAGGACTTCCTAAATAGCTGTCTTTTGCGGAGGGAGGAGGAAGTCTGCAGGAAACTAATAGCTTAATCTCTCTGGATTTACAGAGATAACGTAACAGGAACTTTGCCAGAAATGCTGAGAGAGTCCTGATTTTGAATGCTGACATTCAAGAGGCCGTAAGTGTAGGCACTCGGGGCTCCAAATAATGAGGACGTATATCTCGTCTGCTCTTTGCACAATGTGGAGTCTGAAGGGGTGACAGGGTGGAGGGGAAAGAATGTGAAATGTGAGCACAGTACTGGATTCCTAGCAAGGTGGATGAAATCAGAGCCCTAGCCTAGAGAAAGGGTTTGGGGTTACCATTTGCAAGGCTCACCTTAAATGCTGTCAGTTAACTCGGCTTAGCCATTCTTGCCTGAGAGGAACAAGTAGAGGATGCATTACAGTTTAACCACGAGGATGTAAAGATCTTAGTGCACCCAACCAGTGCTAATTTGTACGCTTGATGGGCTAGATCCTGATGTGAGGCCGTCAAATGGACACAGCATGGGCACGATCCTGCCGAGTTCAGGCAAAACTTCTATTTCACTTCATGGGAATAATTCAAGAGCAAGCCCTCTGAGATGCAGCTATGCTGATGGAAGTTCCCACGGTAGACCAGCCCTTAGTCTGCAGCAAACTGGGGCATAAATCTATCTTGTGCTAGCCTGCCGCACGCCGAAGGCCCGGGTGGGCCTCATTGCCACTCACTGGAAGTTCCCTGGTGCACTTTAATCACCTCTTGTTACCAAGCAGGGTAGATCAAAGCACGCTCCGGGACATATAGCATGCAGCACCAGGCTCCTCGGGGACACAGCACACGGCAGCCTAGCACCTCTTTGACACAAACTGTTTGTGGAGACACGCTCTTAGGCAGCACTTGATTTAGTGGTTTTCAATTCAAGCTACGTTTTATTACATAGGAGCCAGGGTCACAGACCAGACCCTGGGCTGCCGGGTGCTGTAAGGCACAGAACAAAAAGTGCTCCCTGGTAGACGTCATGCCATTGAAGAGTATGGGTGGGGCTTGCACAAGCATTCAGTGTTCACCTACCTCTGCTCACACTGAAGTCAGTGGTAAAACACAAACCGACTTCTCTAGGAGCAGTGTGAGGCCAGCACTGAAAATCCCTTTGATAACGTACCGCTCCCATGTCAATACTGTTAGGTGCTCTGACTTCTCCAAAAGTAACATCCACAAGTCATTAAGTAACAATTACTACAGTCTATATGCCTTGTGAAGTTATATCTGGTGGACTGAACATAGTTTCTTCCTCTTTAAATAGCAACTAAACCTAAATGTTACCCGGCCATTAAAGCTAGTTCACATCTTGTGGTTTCAAGTCTACGGTAAGAGGCAGAAAAATATACAGTGTAATGATCAGAAAAATGGTATGTAACATTGAGCAAGTTTCAACTTAAGCACAATTTATCCAGCTGTAAGAGTTTACAGCCATGTCTGATCGCCTCTCTGCCAAACCATAATGACAAAAATACACCACAGCCCTATAATGCACCCAGTCCAAAATACAGAATAATTTGTGTGTGTGTCTGTGTCTGTGTGTGTGTGTGTGAGGTATTTTTAAGGCACTTATCCCTTTGGTATTTAAACACTGAATATATATAATATCACAGAATCATAGAAATGTAGGGTTCAAAGGGACATCTAAAAGTCACGTCCAGAGCCCTGCACTGAGGCAGGAAGAAGTAAACCTAGACCAGCCCTGACAGGTGTTTGCTCAACCTGTTCTTAAAAACCTCTAGTGATGGGGATTCCTTAGGGTATGTCTACACTACCCGCTAGATTGGCAGGTAGCGATCCATCTATTGGGGATCGATTTATTGCGTGTAGTGTAGACACAATAAATCGATCCCCGATCGCTCTCCCATCGACTGCTGAACTCCAGTTCGATGAGAGGTGGAAGCAAAGTTGATGGGGGAGCAGCGGCAGCCGTCAATCCCGCGCCGCGAGGACGCAAAGTAAGTGATTCTAAGTCGATCTAAGATACGTCAACTTCAGCTACACTATTTCTCGTAGCCAAAGTTGCGTGTCTTAGATCGATCCCCCCCTTCCCTCAGTGTAGACCAGAGTCAGAACGTTTTTCCTAACATCTAACCTGAATCTCCCTTGCTGCAGATTAAGCCCATTGTTTCTTGTCTTGTCTTCAGTGGGAATAGAGAACAATTGATTCCTGAGCCCTTTATAACAGCCCCTAATATATGTGAAGGCTGTTATCAGATCCCCCTCAGTCTCCTTTTCTCAAGCGTAGCCGTGCCCAGTTATTTTAACCTTCCCTCACAGGTCAGGTTTTCTAAACCTTTTATCATTTTTGTTGCTGTCGTCTAGACTCTCTCCAATTTGTCCACATCTTTCCTCAAGTGTGGTATCCAGAATTGGACACTCCAGCTGAGGCCTCATCTGTGCTGAGCAGCATGGGACAATTACCTCCTGTGTCCTATACAACGCTCCTGTTAATGCACCCCAGAATGATACTGCATTAGCCTTTTTCACAACTACATTGCCCTGTTGACGCCTATTTAATTTGTGATCCACTATAGGCTCTGGATCCATTTCAGCAGTACTACTGCCTCGCCAGTTATTCTCCATTTTGTAGTTATGCATTTGATTTTTCCTTCCTATGTGTAGTACTTTGCACTTCTCTTCACTGAATTTCATTGTGTCGATTTCAGACCAATTCTCCAATTTGTCAAGGTCATTTTGAATATTAATCCTGTCCTCCAAAGTGCGTGCCACCCTTGGAGTTTGCTGTCATTGACAAATTATATAAGCATACTATACTCTCTCACACACACACACACACACACACACACACACACACACACACACACACACACACACACACACACACACACACACACACAGAGTAACTAACAAATGGGACACATCCTCACCTGGTGAAAATCAACACAGCTCCATTACATTCAAAGGACCAATGCCAGTTTGCGCTCAGCTGAGAACATGTCCCACTTGTACCTTTCTCAGGAGGGGATAGGACACACATGAAGAAAATAATCCAGTAGCTTTAAAGTTTGAACCTCTAAGGTCGACATGGCTGAGAATGTTGGCCCACCTCAATTTGGATGCCATCCCAAAGAGGAGATTTAAATATAAACAACCCTGTTTATGGCAATGTTCATAATGTGGCTTGTTTTGTGGCTCTGATGGAGGTTTAAAAAACTCAAGCCAATTCTGAACCGTTGATACGGTAACTTACTGTAAGGAAAGCTGTCTAAGGCAGTGGTTCTCAGACTTCACTGCATTGCAACCCCCTTCTAACAACAAAAACTACACGACTCCAGGAGGGGGGACAAAAGACTGAGCCCACCTAACCCCCACCACCCTGGATGTAGGGAGCAAAGCTGAAGCTCAAGGGCTTCAGTCTCAGATAGGGGGTCTATAACCTGAGCCCTGCTGCCCTGGGCGCAGGGGCTTGGGATTCAGCCCCAGGCAGAGGGACTCCAGCTTCAGTCCCAGGCCACAGCAAGTGTAACGCCAACCCTGGCGACCCCATTAAAACAGGGTCACGACAGTTTGAGAAGTGTTGTTCTAAGGCATTCCCATTTGTTGTACATTATATACAGGTTTAATTGACAGATAATTCATAACTGCATCGTGACCAGGTTTACAGACAAAAACAGAAGGTGCAAATACGCAACCAGAGTTATGACCCAGCTGGATTTGAACTGGCCACTGGTGAAAAGGTTCTATTGCTCAGCCTTCTTAATGCGTGCTTTGTACAGAACCTTCCACCCTACTAACCACCTACCCAAGACACCCTGCCCTGGCTGTTTTCTCTTCTAAATATAAGCACAGTAACAGTCACGACACATTTTTAATCATATCTTTATAGCCCTTAAACAGAAATCTGCATTTCACTCCTTAAACTGTAGCCTAATTTTGCATTCTTATCTTAAACTGGAAATTCGCAGCACTGCACACCACCCACTTCAGTTTACGATAACAAACACTGAAATCATGCCCACAAACCCAGATGACAAACCAAAACTGAGCCAGAATTACCCTGCCCTTTTAAGCCAAAAATATTCATTGCAATATAATTTTACAAAATAAAATATAAAACAAACTCAGCAGTGAAATGAATTGTTTATTAGAATACAGATGATTTCTTTCAAACAAACAATTCCCTAAGGAGCCGAGGGAAGTTTGAATTCATATTTTTAGTCTTCTGGCGAACATATCTGTCCTTTAATTTAGTTTGCATGACTGCAAGAATTTAATAAAAATGTTCCAAGAGTTTTGCTGAAATTCTTAGCATATCTGTAGTAAGCCTTTGGAATATGATCAAACGCATACTGGAAAAGACAAAGACTGAGCTTGCAGCTAAAATAATATTCAGAATTCTCATGGAAATTTAATAACCAAATCTACACAAATACAGGAAAATGTAATGCAGAAACTGTCCTCGTTTTGGATGCTCACTTCTGCTTCTGATGCTGTCGCTGTGTCTCAAGGAAGGGCATACTAAGGATAAGTCACAGCATTGGGGTTCAGGAGATATAAGCACCCAAATGGTCAGTAGCATCCACTAATTTTGGGTGGCTTCTTCTAGGCGACTCAAGGGTACTTTAAATTGATGAAACTAGGATTCCTTTTGCACCTCTCACAAACAAGCCTACACCCACTCACTACTGGAGATATAATGCAATTGGCGGAATTCAGAAAACACTCCTGAAATGCTAAGTTTGGGTATTTAAGAGAAAAACCCCAGCTTCTGAAAACATTACTTTGATCTAAAAAAAAAAAATTTAAAAAAAAATCATGAGTAGAATCCTGACCTTTAAACCTGCAAGATTTAACAATTTATGGGGCTATTTAAATCATGGCTGAATCATGGGAAAGTTGCCGATTTTAATGTGATGCTTTCCCCTTTTACAGGCTCAGTCTATCATCCAGGAGTATATATGAAACACAGCTGTGGCTGTTCTGCTTACAGAGATCATTATCTGGTCACAAGACTGGAGAGAAGTGACCCATTTCAAAAGGTGCAGTTGTTTTTCAAACTCATGTGTTTTGAGCATTGTGGCCTGATCATATACAAGCATGTAACAAAAAGAACCAATCCTTCCACCCCCACCCCCACACCTACTAGTCCTAGAAATAGCAAGAACCATATTTAGTTCTTTTATTCACAAGTACCAGTTAGCATTATATAGTCCACCAGCTCCAGCCAGAGGAGTGAGGGATATCCTTCACTCCATTCCTTTCCCATTCACTGGCTCCACTCAGATCATCCCCCCTGCAGATGGAGGCCCCAGTCCTGCAAGTGACGGCACATGGGGAGAATTCTGCACCCATGCGAGGCCCCATCGATGGCATTTTTGTGCTGATGTGGCGCAATGTATGTAATGCAGCAGGACTTATTAAACCAGAGACATTGCTCAGTCTTGATGGCAGTAAATTATCGATTCTGTTAAACTCAACGTCCATTGCCAGCATGCGCTAAACAAAAAAGCAGGGGGTGGGTCATTATAAAGAAAACAACAAGGAGCTCATTTTTGTTGGGAGAGGTCTGAATTGTGCTTGACTTGGGAGAGTCTGACTTTGCTGTACCTTGGCAGTATATAAGAGGCAGAGAAGAAACCTGCTCTTAGTTGTACTCCTAGTTCAAACTCAGCACAGTAAGGAGTAATTGCTAATCAAATGTTAATAAAATGGATACAGACAATGGGTCTGGAAAAGTCATTTTCAGCAGTTAGGAAAACAACCAGGAATGTCAGCTGTTTTTTCACCTGCTCTAAAAGGAAATACTTGGCTGTTACCCACGACACCCGCATTTAGCCCACTGTACAGAAATCTGCTAGCAATCTCCAGGTTTGAATTATACACAGACAGTTAAAGCATCTTTCTGCTAAGCTAGAGATCACTGTTTCACTTGCCACTTATTTCTCAAAATTCAAGATTTATCTCCCTGCATGCCCAAAGGGTATCATGAAATGGCATATCACACAAATGGAAATTTTTCCCTGAAGGAATTTCACATTTCAATAGACTCCAGTCACAATAACAAGATTCCCCTATAAATACCCTCCACAAAGGATTATACTCTGCCCAGTAGCAGTTTAGTATTTACGTTGTGTTCCTAGACAAAAGTAATTGTAAGGGTAATTTTAGCTGCCCTCATCCCAAAAGAAAAACATTGCCTAACGAGGCCTTCACTAATGAACCAGCAGAAGTTTTTATTCAGGGTTTGGTGGTCTCTTCCACAATACCAGTTTGTTCTTTGACGAATGCTTAGCAATGAGTCTCTGTATACGATTTCACTGGTTAACAGAATACCCTTTTTTAATGTTTGCATTCTCCAATGAAAAACAGACTCTCGGTGAATCATGACCTGTAGCATCTTTGCCATCCACTTGTGTTCCTTGGAGTAGGAATGTGACACCTGCCAGGCTGGCACCAAGCAGTGACACATTTCATCCAGTACCTGGTCTCATACCAGATGTTTCAGAGTAAGGTGCAAGAAACCTCACACTGGACTATTACAGAATAACCTGCCCCTACCCAGAGTTTCTTTTTAACACCTTCAATCAGAGGTTGGCTTATACCCTGAAGCACAAAGGTTTATAGCCCATATAACAGTGGCTGTTCCCATTACATGTATTGATGGAGAATCCCTTCTCAAATCTGACTGACTGCTTGGCCTCAGCGCTATCCAGTGGCAATGAGTTCCATGGGGTACTGATGTGTTTGGAGGGGAGGGATAGCTCATTGGTTTGAGCATTGGTCTGCCAAACCCAAAGTTGTGAGCTCAATCCTTGAGGGGGCCATATAGGGATCGGGGGAAGTGTCAGGGATAGTACTTGGTCCTGCTGGGAAGGCAGGGGACTGGACTCGATGACATTTCAAGGTCCCTTCCAGCTCTATGAGATAGGTATAGCTCCATATTAAATGTGTTCTGTAAAAACAAGTATTTTCTCATGTCAGTTTTAAATTTATCTTTCAGCTTCTTTGACTGACCCATTGTTCTTCTATTATAAAACAGAGTAAACAGAAGTGGCCAATTTAGCCTTTTTACACCCTGCGTTATTTCACCCCCTCCTAAACATCCCATTCTTCCAACGCAAGCTCACCCCTGTACATCCAGCGCCTGTCTCTCAAACTCCCTTTATTTGAGAGAAGGTCACTGGTCCAATTCCATACACCCCACACACCAGCATGGGCTCTGCTCTCTGCTGCTAGCCCAGCAGGAGAGGCATGCGAGGGTGAGGTGCTACTGTCATAATGCTTCTATTTCTTTGCCATCTCGCCAAGCCGTGGGGCAGGGTAACCACCGACCACTGATAAACTGATTTTTCTGGCTCTCCTGATAGCATGAAGATGCCGATAATAGTGTTGATTTATGGGCCAAATGGACACATGGTTTTTATGAGTCCTTGGCTTAATTTGAGCTTAGCTCTTGAAACTGACAACATCCCCCCAGGTCAAGGAAAATGGATACAGATCCCTAACCACATACTAATTAAATCCGGTCCGTATTGGTTGTTTAAATCGATCTCAGCAGGAGGAGTAGCTGACAAGCCATTCTCAATTCCTCCTCGATGAAATCCAGTGTCTCTCACCGGCAAGTGATGGAGGGGACTGGACATGATTACTGCTCTCCGAGGAAGCGATGGTTAGTTAACTTTTACTGGCACCTTTACAAACAGGATGATTTAATCCTGGCTGCCCTTGCACTCAGATAGGGAAGGTGTTACTTCCCCAGCACATACACACAGTGATACATCATGGGACACATGAGAAAAATAGATTACCTGGGATTTACGACCAGCTCATTTGCTTTCTCTTGGCCATTATTCCGAATCAGCAGTCCCTTGCCATCTCTCTTCCCACGTCTGTGAATAAGGTCTATTTATGGTTTGTTTTGGGGTTAAGATAGGAAGGAAGAGGAGAACATTAAGGGTAAGCAAAGAGGCCATATGGCCCGAGCAGGCCTGCTACAAAACCAGGAAGTAAAAATCTATTCATGACTCATCATCTGGACCTCAGCTCTAGTCCAAGGTGTTAGCTGCAGCAGTAACCTCTCTCCCTATGAACAGTTCAATGCTCTCGCTCCCTCTCTCATTTATTTCTCCCACAGTATTTGATTTTAATGCTCCACTTGGCATTTTGTTCCATCTCATGTCTGCCTTATTTATGTATGTGTCTCCTCCTCCTTACCTGGAGCCTGACCCTGATTCAAAGCCCACAGAACTCAATGGCAAGACCATTAATGGGCTTTGGATCAGGCCCTACGTGCATTTTTCCTCTTCAAATGAGCTACTAATGCAAGCCGCTTATCAGAATCACACTGGCGCCTTAATATAGTCCAGTCCCTTGCATACAAGGCAGAACTAAGTCATCTCTTTAAGGCATGGACTTGTCATTTGTTACTTACTTGGACAGTTCCCAGCACAATGGGGCTCAGCCTGGTTGTGGCCTGCTGGTATTATCGCAATATAAGTGTTAACTAATAATAGCTACTACTAACAGATCCATGCACTCCTTACCCGATCAGGTTTGTACCAGCGATCCTAAACTTCTGCTCTCTCCTATGCTCCCCAGTCTCACCACTAGGAACGCCACAACCCAATCTCCCTTCTGTTCCACTGGTAATTCTCTTCCCCAAAAGAAGGGCTTCCATTCTAAGCCTTCTATCTTTCATGCACCTCACTGCCCTGGCCGACAGCCATGCCTCTCTTCTCCAGGATTATGTGAGCGGCACTATCCCAGGGCAAGGTTAGCTTTAAAAGTAGCTCTTCAACTAGTACAGTAGCTGGGTTGCAGGAAGGGGATAAAAAGATTGTATATTATATATCTGTAACGGGGGTCGGCAACCTACGGCACGCGTGCCAAAGGTGATATACGTGCTGATTTTTGATGGCACGTGGGGCGGGCTGAGCCACTCCAGGGTTCCCGCTGCTAGCCCCTTGCCAGCTGAGGTCCCCCCTGCCGCAGCCCCACTCGGCACCCGCTGCTGGCCTAGGGGAAGGAACCACAGGCTGGCAGGAGGCTGAGACCCCAGCTGGCAGGAACCAGTGGTGGAAACCCCAGAGCAGTGGCGGGCTGAGCCACTCAGCCTGCCGCCGCTCTGGGGTTCCCGCTGAGGGCCCCTTGCCACCTGGGGTCCCTGCCTCAGCCTCACTCATGTTGCACGGGCCCCCTTCCAGACAGAGTCCAAGCCTCCGGCCCTACTCAGCCCTACCAGCTCTACTCACCTCAGCTGCCAATCTGGGGTTCCAGCCGCTGACCTCCTGCCAGCCAGAGTCTGGATCTCCAGCCTTGCTCAGCCTGCCTTCTGGCCAGGAGTCCCTGCAGGCCACTCTGGGCTCTGCTCCTGGCCTTGGATCACTGCTCTGCAGCCTCCCTGCTGTGGCGCGCTGTCCCCAGCCTGGGACAGTGAGGGTTGCACACCAGGCAAGAGGGGGTGCAGCTCAGCATCCCCATCTTAAAATTGCTTATCTCAGACCACACTGCATTTGACCTTGTGCCTGCCTTCTATCGCCATTTTTTTCCCCACTGAAAGTTGAAGGGAACATTTGACAAAATGGCAGCTCCTAAGAAAGCGAAGCTAGATGTCCGATCATTTCAGCCTGCTTGGACAGACGCATTTGGATTTATTGAAAAGAAGGACAGTGCTATTTGAGCTTTCTGTTATGAAAGTGTTGTTTGTCGCACATCAAGTGTTCGACAACATTTTGAAACGAAGCATGAGAAAACCTTTCTTGACAAAACAGACAAGACTGAATCAATCAAAAAGGCAGTAGCAGCCTATGAGAAGCAAAGCAGTGTTTTTAAAAGCTTAAGTGTAAGTAAAAATCAAGCTACAGAAGGAAGTTACAGGATTGCACAGTGCATTGCAAAAAACAGAAAGCCATTTACAGATGGGGAATATATAAAAAGAGTTTTTCTCAGCAGTTCAGAGATTTTGTTCAATGATTTGCCAAATAAAGATACAATCATATCTAGAATAAAAGAACTGCCCATCTCTGCCTGAACAGTTCAGAGATGCATAAGTGAAATGGCAGAGAACATTAAGGAAAAGCAGATGACTGCATTGAAAGACACAGCAATGTTTAGTGTTGCAGCTGATGAGAGCATGGATATAAACAACGTTCCACGTTTGGCAGTTGTTGCAAGATATTGTGCTTCCGATGAAATCCAAGAGGAACTTTGTTGCCTAAAACCCCTGCATGACACAACAAAGGGGGAAGATATACTGGAAAGTTTTGTAAACCATTTTGAAGTACAAGGAGTTGACATCAGAAAAATATTTTGTGTGACAACAGATGGTGCTCCTGCCATGGTCGGAAAACAGAAGAGATTTGTGAAGTTACTTGAAGATCAAATTGGCCGTCCGACAGTCAAATTTCACTGTATCATCCATCAAGAAAACCTGTGTGCTAAAATTTCTAATTCAGAGCTTAATAATGTGATGAATACAGTGGTGTGAATTGTGAATTTCCTTGTTGCTCGATCTGCTTTGACTCACAGACAATTTCAAGCACTGCTAGAAGAGATGGACAGTGCTTATAACGACATCCCACTTCACAGCAACATTCGGTGGCTAAGTCGTGGCAAGGTTTTGGTGTGCTTTGTAAACTGTTTTGATGCAGTCAAGGCCTTTTTGTCGGAAAAAGAACAAAACTACCCCGAACTGGATGGCGACAGATGGCTGTGTAAGCTCATGTTTCTAACTGATATCACTGCTCATCTAAACTAACTCAACCTCTGTCTCCAGGGTGCAGCGCAAACAGTTCTGGATCTTTGGGTTTGTACAGTTGCACAGCGCTGGGAGTTACAGCTGTCTTCGTACAGCTGTGTAGGGAAAGCGCTGCAGTGTGGCCACATTTGCAGCATTTGCAGCGCTGTTGGGAGTGGTGCATTGTGGGCAGCTATCCCAGCGTGCAAGTGGCTGCAACATGCTTTTCAAAAGAGGGGCATGAGGGGGAACGTGGGGGAGAGAGAGAGAGAGTGGATTTTTGGAGCTGTCAGCTCCCTGCCTTGCAAGTTCTAAGGACTGGAACATACACATCACCAACCTGCAATCAATTTAAAAGTTTTGAGTCCTTCCCCCACCCCTCTCTTATTCACTGAATGCAAATTATGCACTCCTAAATAGCCTTCAGACCACATAAGCAGCTGCTCAACACAGACCCCCCCCCCGCCGTGCGACTTCTCTCCTCAAGCAAACAGCTGTGAACATTCCAAAGCAATTCCCCTGCCTGCCTCCGCTCGCTCACTCGAGCAAACAGGAGCTGTGTTTGGTTTTTAGATAAGCAGCTTGGGGGAGCTCGGAGTTCAGCCATTCTTCCGGTTTGTTATGAACAGGCATTCTGGGATACCTCCTAATACCCTGGAGGCCAATTACAGCGCTTTTGGTGGCCACACTTGATGAGCAGCGCTGCATCACCAGCGCTGCAATCGTTACACCCCAAGCAGACCAGGTGTACAGCCAGCACTGCAGCCAGGGAGTTGCAGCGCTGGATGTGCCTTGCAGGTGTGGACAGTTACTACGTTGCAGCGCTGTAAACCCACCACCAGCGCTGCAACTCTCCAGTGTAGCCAAGCCCTTTATGAAGCCTGAAAAGCATTTGTTGTGAAACTAGCAGTTTTTTCCAGGGATATTCAAACTTCTACTTTCTGCTATTTCCAACTCATAAAAGAGATATGGACACGTTGCACTGTCAATGTCGATGAGATTGGAAAGTACATGCAAGAACTGGAATCAGAATTTTCTGAGAGATTTCAAGATTTCCAGCAATTTGGCCCAATACTTTCTTTTCTAATTAAACCTGAAAAGTTCAGTGAAAGCGACTTGGATTTGTCTGTATTTCAGTGGATGGGTGTTGAAGATTTCGAAATGCAGCTCATTCAGTTAAAAATCTCAAAATTGTGGACATCAAAGTTTGTGGATCTGCGGAGTGCACTTGAAGCTACCGAGGGAGATCTTGGGGCCTCTATTCTGACCTGCTGGACGTCCCTGCCAGTGAAATTTAACTGTTTGAAGAAAATTGCATTTGCAATGCTTTCAGCATTTGGATCCACATACCTGTGTGAACAGGTATTTTCACACATGAAATCTGTCCTCTGTCCCTCTTGGAGCCAGTTAACAACTGATCACTCAGAAGCCTGTGTGCAGCTTAAAGTATCCAAATACATGCCAGATATTGGAAAACTCAGCAAGGAAAAGCAAGGGCAAGGATCACACTAAACTGACAAGATTTGCATTTTAATTTAATTTTGAAAAAAGCTTCTGAACGTATTGAAAACCTTGTTTACTTCACATACAATAGTAGTTTGGTTATATATTATAGACTTATAGAGAAATGTTAAAACATATTAGCGACATGCGAAGCCTTAAATTAGAGTGAAGACTTGGCACACCACTGCCGAAAGGTTGCCGACCCCTGATCTATAAACAGATCTAGAATTCAGTGAGTGGGTAAAATGTATCCATTTATCTTTCTGATCTGAACTGTTAAGAGGGCTGATGTATAAGCTTGTCTGTTTAGTGGACCGGATCACTCAGTCTTCTTTCACAGCCTAGGGGACTGTTTTTTATAAACAGTTTGTCTCTTTATAGACGCAGCATCTCAGGTGCAAATGCTAGCACCAGGCTACCTGGATGGATCCACAAATCAATGCACTAACAAAGGCACTTAAAGAGCAACGCCCTGTACCCAGCCCTAGAGAATTAATCTGCTGATGCACAAGGTTAGTAAAACCTCCTGGGCGCACACAGGAGCTGGCCAAGAAGAAATTTATATGAAAAAGTTCCTGCTAATCATCAGATCTCTTGGCTACTTTAAGGAGCATCTTCTATAATCCCCCGGGGCAATTTTATCCCACAGACAGAGAGATCTCTGTGTTTCACACACAACCTTTTTATACATGTTCTCAGAAAGAACAACCAATAAAAACACAATTAGTCATTTAAATATTGTACAATAACAATAATCCTCAAGGCATGGGCGTTGTCATAAACAGATAAGTAAGAGTTAATAGAACAGAAGTGCTTCATATCTCTTTTGCCTGGAAAGGGTTAACAAGATCTGTGAGCCTGGCTGTCACCTGACCAGAGGAGCAATCAGAGGACAGGATACTTTCAAATCTTGAGGCAGGGAAGTTTTTGTGTGTGCTGTTAGATTTTGGTGGTTGTTCACTTTCTTTCCAATCTCTCTGATACAGGCTCTTATAAGTTTAGAATAGTGAGTACTAGGTAGATAAAGCGAGTTAAGCTTATGTTTGGGTTTTTTTATTTGCAAATGTGGATTTGGCTGGGAGGAGTTTAAATGTGTATTTGGTTGGAAGGAGTTCAAATTTATACTTTGCTGAAAGGATTTAAATTTGTACTTGTATCCTTAGGCTGGGAGGGTATTCCCAGTGTCTATAGCTGAAAGACCCTGTACATATTCCATTTTAAATTTACAAAGATAATTTTTATTGCTTTTTCTTTCTTTAATTAAAAGCTTTTCCTGTTTAAGAACCTGATTGTTTTTTTTATTCTGGTGAGACCCCAGGGGACGGGGTCTGGATTCACCAGAGAATTGGTGGGGAGAAAGGAGGGACGGGGGAGAGAAAGGTTAATTTCTCTCTGTGTTAGGATTACTTTCTCTCTCAGGGAGAGTCTGGGAGGGGGAGAGAAAAGGAGGGGGGAAGGTGAATTTTCCTCTCTGTTTAAGATTCAAGGAGTTTGAATCACAGTGATCTTCCAGGGTAACCCAGGGAGGGGAAGCCTGGGAGAGGCAATGGTGAGGGAAGGGGTTTTCTTTCCTTCTGTTAAGATCCAGAGGGTCTGGGTCTTGGGATTCCCTGGGCAAGGTTTTGGGGGGACCAGAGTGTACCAGGCACTGGAATTCCTGGTTGGTGGCAGCGCTACAGGTCCTAAGCTGGTAATCAAGCTTAGAGGAATTCATGCTGGTACCCCATCTCTTGGACGCTAAGGTTCAGAGTGGGGAATTAGACCATGACAGGCGTATACAGGCAATAAGTGCTCTTGCAGTTTAAACTCCTTAGCTTGGTCTCAACATTTAATCAACTGCAAAAGCCATTTACTGCTACATACATCACAAAACCGTGGGCACTGGAGCATCACAAATGGCTTTTGCACTTGGTTAAAAGTTGAAACCAAGCTGAAGAGTTTAAAATGCAAAAATTGTTATGGGTAGTATACACCAATGCCTTAAAAAGAGAGAGAGAGAGAGAGAGAGAGAGAGAGAGAGAGAGTGTGTGTGTGTGTGTGTGTGTGTGTGTGTGTGTGTGTGTGTGTGTGTGTGTGTGTGTGTGAGAGAGAGAGATACACATGCACACAAGGAAAATGTGTAATATATAAATACTAAAGCCCAAAGTTACAGTGGACTTACTGAGTAGCCAGTGTGTCAGTTATGATTCAAAACACCTGCTTTAATGTAAATACCTAGGATTTCTGCAGGTGTCACAGTAAGAACATGAACACTGTCAATCATTACTAGACACTGAAAAAGCTTCCATCCATTCTCTGGTACAATATGGATTGGCTGGAAACTTAAGTGGCTGATGTCATTCCACCTCAAGCTGTGATCTGATCAGGTCTGGTCTCACAAACTAACCAGAGTCAGGTCTGATCAGTATGTAGAGATGATACCTAAAAGAGAAACCTCCATGCTATAGAAAGTGGCCTCCGTTCTTTAATGGGTGTCACACTTTCTTCAACACTCAGCATCAGGCTAAGGAGCAGAAGGTTTTTGGATGAGATGCTAAACTGAGTTCTCGACCACGTATGGTCATTAAAGAGACCATGACACCTTTTGCAAGAGCGCAGTTGTTGAGTCCTGGCCTCCCTACAATTTCCTGGAAGCTTAAAGTAGATTCATAGATTCTATGGCCAGAGGGGACCATTGTGATCATCTAGACTGACCTCCTGCACAGCACAGGCCATAGGACTTCCCCAGAATAATTCCTATTTGAACTACAGCAGATCTTTTAGAAAAACGTCCAATCCTGATTTACCCTATTCTTCATTTCATCTCCTAAACTGTGCGTAGCCCTACCATGCATGGTTTAAACCCTAAAGATGGCTGGATTTCTTTAAAGTGAAGTGAATACTGCAAACATACATTGCTAGTAAAGCACTTTCAGATCATTCAAGATGAAAGGCGCCATATAAATGTAAATAATAAATAGCTACAACAAATTAATACCAGGTTGTGTTATTAGACAGAATCCAGAAGGTGGATTCATCTCTTTGACATTCCCTACTAGCATCTGGAAAGGACATGTGAATATGTACCAAACAAGGATACATACTAATGTTTCTGGGACAGGAAAGACATGAATTTGCCTCATTCTTTTCCCCAGCTGACCAGAGAATAAATCAGAGGAATGGACACATCACATTCATGAGATTTACAGCTCAATCATTCAAGATTTGTGAATGAACCCTCTAGAGGAGGGAACAGGTCTGGCCTATTCTAGTGTTTCAGTTTGGGATTGTCACACCAGCCACTAGAACAGAAACTATAAATGCTGGAACCTGCCAGATCTAGTGGAAGGTGTAGCAGAAGGCTCTTTTGAAGCAGGAGCTCACTGGTTTTACCCCCAAGGCCACAAGTATGAACCTAGCTGACAGCTGGGCTGTGTGTGTTTGGGGGCGGGGGGTAGACAGGGTTTACAGATCATTATGTACACTCTCCCTCTCAGATTTGCCAGAAAACCAACCACATTTAAAAATGAAAACATACAGCTCCGTCCTCTAACCCATTCTGTGTTTTAAGCAGCTATTAGCATCAATCTTCCTGTCTCAATGCACAATTAGGGTTCCCTCCCAACCCCAGAACTTAAGCTATCGCTCGTCTTCGGGGGCTAGCTTTGCAATGTGACCCTCCTAGTTTTGGGTTGTTGTTCCCCAGATCCATTCCCCATGGTGGTTCCTCGGTTATGCCAGAAGCTGGGAATGGGCGATGGGGATGGATCACTTGGTGGTTACCTGTTCTGTTCATTCCTCCTGGGGCACCTGGCATTGGCCACTGTGGGAAGACGGGATACTGGGCTAGATGGCCATTGATCTGACCCAGTCTGGCAGTTTTTATGTTCTTAAATGTGGCAGTCTCCCAGTGAAAGACTCAGAGGCAGCAATAGCAAGGATTAAGAAACTTTGCTGGTGAATCCTGGCCAGCCTGCTGAGAAGAGAGCCGACATCCCTGCTTTTTTCCTCACTCTGCCTACTGCAGCTGTCGTGAGGCTAGTTGTTAGAGTAACAGATTGCAATAACTGGCTAATATGCAATCAACTTCATTTAAAAAATATTACTCCTCTTACTGGTTCCTTTTCTTTAAAACGTAAGAAATCAGATTGACCTTCAGGTCAGACAGCAACACAGGCCCACGCTGGGCCATGGGCAATAACACACAGCCATGCAGTCACACTCTACACAGAAATATTACGTCGCCAGAGATGATCAACACTTACACATTTTTACACAATTTAAATTTGGAAAATTTTCAGCAAATCTCCATTTTTAACCAACTCTAGAACTAGCTGAAATTTTGATAATTTTGATTACATTTTCATGTTCACAAAAAGTGGTTAAAACATTTCCACAACATTTGTTTGTGACAGTTTTCCCCAGCCATCTCTAGCCGATACCATTTCTACTGGAAAGTCAAAATTAACCGAAGCAACAGCCTGTTTAGGGACAAAAATACAATGAAACCCCCATGCTCAAGGCAGCACCAAATATGGCTGCTTATTGGATCTGGTTTTTCAAGTAAGTATTTATCATTTGAGAGGCTATCTATCGCACGAACGATCTTCTACAGTATCAATAAGAACTTTCTTCTAAATTATGAGGACTAGACACAGAGCAAGAAGCTATTCGATATGATGAATTGGGCCCCCAGTAACTAATGTAGTCTCTTAATTGGACATCTATGCATCCAGTTGTTGGTGGAATTTGTGATTTAACAACAATTCCAAGTTTATTTCCTTCATAACAGGATAAAGTCCAGCTACATTTACAGGATATCTGGTGTTTGTTTTCCAGCGCCATTGTGCATCAGCTGCATGTTTTGATGCAAAGAAAATTAATCCAGTTTAAAAGGTGTTTTTTCAAATGATTTCCACTGTATTGTTTCAAGCACACAGTCTGCAGGACACACCTGACCCTCTTTGTATGAGCAGCAATTAAGCACTACAGCTGATATTAGAATTGAAAACACAAAAATGGAGTTCTGCACCTTTTCTCATGCTATTATCTAGTTACAGAGCAATATAGATTAGAGGCCATTGTAAGGTGAAATGGCTTAACTAGTAATATGTTAACACGTCAAACTTAACAACATGGGGTGAAATCCTGGTCCCATGGAAGTCAATGGCAAAACACTGACTGACTTCCATGAGGCCTGGATTTCTCCCCTGGTGTCTACAGCCTGAAACCCTACAAACGCTAGTTTTATTATATCCCAAAACCCAGCCCTTGTTGATTCCCGCTGAGCACACCTCCTTAGTAAAATATTGGTTTTGCCATGAAAAAGAAATAAGATTGACTGATTTGTCGTCCACTAAGAAGTCATTGATCCAAATGTTTGATTTGATCCTAGGCTACAGGCAAATAATCCTCACTGAATCAAATGATCCGTGGAAGGGAATGAGTGATTAGCAAGAAGAGGTGTGATGGAGCATCCACCTCACACAAAGTCTGTTAACCTCCTAGGCTGCACCTGAAGGAAAGCCATGGACTGATGAGGCCTAAATGGCTGAAGAAGCCCAGCTGGGGGAGGAGTTGAGCTAGAGGTATAAAGACAGGAAGTTGGTGGTAAGACAAGGCTGCGAGGAGGAATGCTGCTGTCACTCCCTAGAGAGGAGGGGAGTTGGTTAGGTGCAAAGAGGAGATCTGGGGGGGAATGAGTAAGTCCTGGGGCCCTGCCTTGGACTACAGACTCTGGCAAGAACCCAAGAGGGGGTGAGGAAGCTCCAGTGGTAACTTTGGGATGAGCCAGAAGATAGGGAAGACTGGTAGGAAAGAGCCAAGAGAAACAGCGACACAACTGGCACTTGAGCAGACTGTGGTTGCTAGGCACAGGGTCTCTGGGTTGGAACCCGTAGTAGTGAGTGGGCCCGGATTCTCCTGCTGGGCACTGAGAAAGTGGCACAGAGTGGGAAGAGGATTGGAAGACTGTCTGAGACTGCAGAGAGATCGTTTGGGTGGTGGGCTTGGAAGGAGAGGACTATAGTGACCTGGCCAGCGGGCTGAGTCACGAAGGGGGAGCAGCCGGAGTCCAGAGAGATAGAAGTGAAAGGCTGAACTACCCAAGGAGGGGAGAGTCAGACCAGCTGAGAGCTAATCCACAGATAAGCCACAAGGAGACACCCCAACAGTGAGCGGTTAACCCCGTGACAAGGCGAGATTGAAAATTTGGGGGGAAAATTTGAGATTTTTCTTTTTTTCCCTTTAGTTTTTTTTAAACACAGGATTGTCCCTTTTCTGGTCCTCTCCCATCCCTATCTGAAGTTCATTCTGAGGGGAAGTATCAGGGGGTAGCTGTGTTAGTCTGAATCTACAAAAACAATAAGGAGTCCGGTAGCACCTTAAAGACTCACAGATTTATTTGGACATAAGGTTTCATGGATAAAAAACGTCACTTCTTCAGATGTGCTCTCGGTAGATGCAACCAAAGAGGATACTTCCTTCACCTATTAAAAACCACCTCTCCATTCTCATTATGTAAAAAACTCTGGGTGTGACAAAGGCTCAAAGTGCTTTGGGGTTTTATGGTATAATCCAACATGTTTATGTCTTTCCAAAACCCATGACCAATCTGTGTAGGAAATAAACTATCCATGGCCGGATCCTATTCTTAGTGAAGTCGATGGGTGTTTTGCTGTAGATTTTAATGATAGCAGGAGTGGTTTCTTCTACCTCTCACTATCATAGGGTTAATTTCACATGTGTATAGAGGGCCAGTGTGAGGAATACGCACCACTAAAATCCTGTTTTGTGTGCTAAATAGGATTTACATGGTGCATAGGACCTAGACCAGTCCTCTGCACGGGGTGAATTTCACCCTTAGTGAACAATGTTAGACTGTTCGCTGCACCACGGCATAGTATTACGTTTACCATGGCATTTGTACTGTCCCGTAGACTTAAAATGGGAAATACCTCAAATTCCAGAGACCATTTAACTGCTGCAGCTCTCTATGATTCTATATGTGTAAGGGAAGATTGTCAGTACAACAGTCAAGAAACCTAAGTTTCAGTAAATTGACTAGAAAGTCAGATAGAGGCAGATTATTCCTTAGCCAATAATAGTTTAAAAATCAATTCAATTAACTCAAGGCTGATTTAGAAAAAAAAAACCCACTCTGGGTGACCTATTCTTAGACTGTTCTCACACTAAACCCAGTAAAGCGGGATGTTTGTAGACGGAGTCCTGACATGCGGCAATAGTTTGTAAAAGCCAGGGTTATGAAAACGTCCAAGGAAAGAACATTATTTTTGGAATTAAAATGAGATCTAGTCAAACCTAATTGTGTTTTAATTCACGCATGTCACATTGTCCCCTAATTTAACTGGCCTAGCAGATCTCTTGTAATTGATGCTTGCACATGCAGTCAGACTCGGTGAGCGAATATTTACAATGGTGCCTTAATGAGAGCCAATGAATGGCTGCTGGGTCACAAAAGGACAATGTAGTTAGCCTTTAAAGACCAGACCTAGACTTGATGGAGCTATAGATTATTTCATTTAGTAGAAAAAGGAATTAGCTGATACATCCCAAAACACATTTATCATTTAAAAAAATCTTCTGTCATTTTATTAGTCTTAAATATAAATAATTGTGAAGTCTGGTTGCTTTCAACTGCATGTGGTTTTAATATTTTAATTGCTACAAACACTTCCATAATGCTGCCCAAAAAGGCATACCCAAGTAATTATTTTGTTTATTACATTTCTTGTGAGGATTTGATCAATTATATTCTGTATATGCAGCAATTTGAGTAATGTAGTACTAATACATTCATTTCAAAACTGGAAAATTAGCCAGCCAGGACTCATTTTGTTATACGCTGTTAAATACTGTATGATCACTGATAAATATTGGGTATTATTTTATTTTAAAATCAGGCAATTTACACATTTTGCTAATTATTATGCTATCATATGGTTACCAGATTAAAATGCAATGTTAGCGGGAGATATGGCAATGTCTAATACAATGCATCAGGAGGGGATTTCATCAAATCTGTCTCTAGCTTTCCAAAGTGGAAAACACATTTCTGAAAGACTTGTGAAATCCTCAGGGTCTCCCATAACACATTTAGATGCCCACTTGAAACCATCTCCTGATATTATCCAGGAAAGTCGTTTTTACAATACCCACACTGCTCCCTTTTGAATATCACCATCGGCGTGTACACTGCCACAAGTAACATCAGGCACCTGGCACCAACACTGATCATTGCCAGAATGCTGTGATGACTTTACATGGAAGAGCTACAGTTACTGCAGGAAACGATAGTCTCCCTAAGTCCACCTCACCCTTTCCCCTGAGTAGCATCATGGCACCTGCCAGCCCTTGTAAGGAGAGCAGCAATCTCAACACCGTTTGGGCATCATACTGGCTTTCTATCTGTTAAAGGTGAGGCAGACAGACTGACTTCCTTTGCCTGCAGATGTGCCAATTGCTCAGCAAATGCGCCAATTGCTCAGCAAATGCATGGCTGTCATTACTCTGCGTCCACAGTATATGCCAGGGATGTATTCCCAGCCACTACGTCAGGATGGTCATGCTTTACCGAGGGCGGGATTGGAGGGAAGCTAACAACCCCACCTTGGTAGGTCCCTTGAGACTCAGGCATTCCAGCAGGGGATAGAAGGACACTTGGGCATAAGAGTGTGATAGTTTCCAGGCCTGTTTTGTTTCTATTAGATTCCGTAACATCCTAGTCTTTTGCCCACTTTCCAGATGACTCCGTGCGAGCACGGCCTCCATCGTGACCGCTCTCAGCAAGTACTGAATACATAATGTTTGTCAATCCAACTACCTTTAAACACGCCTGTTGAAGCTTTGATTCCCATTCTGCAAACCCTCTGTGTGTGTTGTGCCGCTGGGCGGCCTTTCATCTTTACGGGCCTACTTGTCCCCTTCTAAAATGCTGAGTTTCACTGCCTCTTGCACTTCCAAATTTTGACTCTGATCCTACCTTGAGACTCAGGCAGGGAGCTCCCCCTGCAGAACCCCAGAAGCAGAGGTGAAAGTAAACCGGTCCGGTCCAGTATGGCATACCAGCAAGAGCCAGTATCCTGTACTGGACCACACCGGCTTCCACAGCAGAGATTGAAAGGGCTCAGAGCTCCCCATGGCTGCGGGCAGCCCAGAGCCCTTTGAATCCCGGCCACGGCTCCGGCAGCCGGGCTGGGGTTGGGATTTATAGGGCTCAGAGCTCCCCACCGCTGCGGGCAGCCCAGAGCCCTTTGAATCCCAGCCTTGGTTCTGGCGGCTGGGCTGGGGCCAGGATTTAAAGGGCTCGGGGCTCCCCTCAGCGGCAGGAGCTCTGGGCCCTTTAAATCCCTACCCCAGCCCCTCAAAGCTTGAGATTCCCCCTATGGCCAGAGCCCCGGGCCCTTGAATTTGCCCCTGAGCCCCAGGGGGCTCCCAGCCACCTCTTCAGCTGGAAACCTTTACTTGATTTAAAGGCTCTGGGTCTCCCAGCCACAGCTGGTGCCCCAGGGCCTTTAAATCTTGACAGGCCACACCTCTTCCATATGAGGCCACGCCCCCCTCAGGACTCCAGCAGTACCGGTAAGTACTGTAAGTTACTTTCACTCCCGTCCAGAAGGCCCAATACCTGGACCTGACTGGAGAATCAGGGCCTTAAACTGGACATGAGAAAAAAGACACGAAGGTTTCACCCTGTAAAAGAAGCATATCCTAGAAATCACACAGTCTCTTTATATCATAGGGAATCAATCAAAGTTAATTTCCCAGGGTTTGTGAAAGCCTATTGCCTGGACTGTGATTCCCAAATGGGTTTTTTCAAGAGCTTAGATGGCTGTTATATTTCTGGCTAAAGAATATGCAATATGATAAAAACACAGTCCCTACACAGTGTAATAAATTACAGATCGTTTGATGTGCAAACCAAAGATCTGTCAACCTACAATATATTTTAAATATTTTAAATGAGTCCTGCACTCCAGTGTCTGGAAATTTAAAATATGTTTCGAGGCCTCTCAATTTTCTAAAGACAGATCTTGCCTACTTATTTTCCTTTTGGAGGTTTTGTTCCAATTTTCACCAAGTATTGGTTCAAAATAATGCTCCTCTTCCTGGAGATAGTCCCACCAGAAAGGGGGCTTATGACTGGTCCAGTGGTTAAGACGCTAACCTAGGACTTGGGATGCCTGCATTCAAGTTCCTATTCTGCCAGAGACTCTCTGAGGGTCCCAGCCTCTCTATGCTGCTGTTCCCCAACTGCAAAATGGGAACAGTAGCAGTGCTCCACTTCAGAGGGGTGCTCTGAGAAATAAATATTGAGATCAATTAAAACTCACTTCCGTAAAAGAGATCCCTGACTTCCTAAATGTGATAACGCTAATGTTTATGTATGAGCCATCCATGCTTCTGGGCACAGAATGAAAGCAACTCAAATCACAAGTAGTCTAAAGGCAAAGGAATCTAAAAAATCCCAGTACCAACATGATGATGATAGGATACCAGCTCGCCCACCAACCCACAATACACAGAGCCACCCACAAATCACACATTAAAAAGAAACATAAAACAGCTTGGCGTGTCAATCTTATTATCAGGAATCATGCTGCAGAAAATGCACTCACTCCAAAAAGATCTGACCTGAGACATTAAACTTACGCAGACTCTGTGTGTTTTATTTTTTAAAGACCATTAAACCAAACCTAGTAAATTCAGACAGAGCTTTTCATTTCCCCTTCTGTATGGTTTTATATAGTTTCCCCTTCTGCTGCTTTCCTTCCAACCTCTGGGTATTCCATTTTAGCGTACGAATGAAGTCCACATGATTGCTTGAAAAGCATGCAAGTTCTACAACTCGGAACACAACCTAGGGGTAGGGGAGAGGTGCTTTATTGGCTATGAATGCATGTATTTAGATTCAGATGAAGACTGATTGGTTAATGAGTGACAAAACTATACAATTTATTCACCAAACCTGAACAAGCTCCAGAGAATTCTGAAACTTTGTCATGCTTTTGGAAAAGTATGCATTTTTATAGCATGAACAGCCTATAATAAATACAGGCTAAAACATCATAAAACATAAATTACATCTATTAGCAACATCCAAGAGTTAAAGAAAATGTTTTGGAACTCAACTAACTGGAAACAGAATGTACATATGTCTCTGGGCTCAGAGCTGCATCTCCTCTGATCAAACCAATAGACTGGGAGCCATTTGATAGATGCTGTTGCTATCTACTGGATCCCTACAGAGAATGCATTTCAGAAACCTCAGCGTGAAGAGCTGATAGCTGAAAAGTAGTTCTCATTGCCCCTCTTCTCCAACAGACACTGAAAGCCTGAAGAAACCTCCTTTAAAAGATGCTCTCCAGATGAGCTACTTTTTGTCTCTCTTCCAGTTTGGGAGTCCACACTGCATTCTACAACATGACTGTTGACTCAACCAGAATTGCTGCTTTTCACATCTCCTCTTTGGAAACCCATTGTCAGGACAGGCATGAACGAGATAGAGAAACTTTCCTGGGCCAAGGAACTAAGCACAATGGTGAGATTCAATCCCCAAAATCTCAAGTCTAGAAAGATCCAAATTTCCTTTACCAGGATCCACGCCATTTACCTTGGCGTAATGTATTTGGCATGAATAGCTAGTTCATAAGCAGCTCTCAGGTATTATCTTCTGCCTTCAAAATGTTTTCTTCTGAACTCTTTTCCAGTGACAAATGGCCTTTCCCAAAAAGTAAACGTTTTCACAAAGGCCTTTGATTGTTCAAAATGTTCCCACTCTGTGTATTTACATGTGTTAAAAAAAAGCAGTTGAACTGAAGTGGATAGTGGTAAAGCTGCAGACTTTGGTTGCCATCTACTGGCCTGGTTTTAGCACTGATAAGTGGCTGCCCTGTGGTCTTTCCACAACCTTTTTCTCAATTTCTTTTTTTCAGTTTCAAAACTGAAACATTTGGGAGTTATTTTATTTGGTTTGGGTCTTTTAAACTATCTATATTGTGGCTTTACCATGACACTGTTCAGTTCAACTGACTAATTGACCCTTTGTCTCCTAGTCCATGAATCTTAGCCTCCCTGCAACCTGAACTGACCAGCAAAAGACCTGACTTGACTCAATCTGGCAGCCAGCATTTCCCAACCATTTTATGTCAGACGTTTCAAGTACGCTAATGAGCATGTTTTGTTCAGTGTGGCTTTCTCACTGTGAATAGCGAAATACCACCACCAGCAGCAGCAGGCTGAAACCTGCCTTCTTCCTTCCAAGTTTAATAGGGAGCTGATTATGCCTTTTTCTCCTTTTAATAAGCCAGACCTGTTACCCTGTATTGTAAAGTACTGCAAGCTGGCATGCATGAATGTAAAGGAAAGCTGGGTCTGTGCCCCAACAGGAGTTCTGCTACTCTGTGTCATGGTGCATATGGCTCGCCTTCACATGAGCACAGAAAGAGTTAATTCCTATGCAAAACTGCCTGCTACTTACACCCACACAGGAGGTAACAGAGGTGTGTCTCGGGGACATAAAGCCTCAAGCCAGGGAATGCTAGGAACACAGTTCCCTGGTGTTCACTGGAGCAGAAAAGAAGAGGTCATCAACAAACCAACTCAGCAAGGACCTTCCGACAGAGGAAGGCCAGCCTTGAAAGTGTGGTTTTGTTTTAGCCTCACTGAGCCTTTTATAAACCTGTTTGTGTTTGAAAGCTTATGAAGAAAGCTCACAAGAAAGCTCTCCCTGTGTAGACTCTGCTCACAGGCTAATTTGGGAACAGCCATATTACAGGGCCCATTATTATTACTTGGATAGTTCAACCCACAAGGCCCAAAAACACTCGGTGCCCAGAAATGGCAAAGGCTTAAGCCCCCAAGGGCTGCATTTAAAAGCACCCACATGTCGCTCCACACTAGTGTCACAGGAATGAGAGCAGAGTTCATGGGTGGACAGGAGCTCTGCTGGTCTGGGGAAGGCAAGAAGCCAAGAAACCACACCACCAGGAAAGAGAACCCAGGGAAGTTAAGTGGTCATTTTAAAGAAAGCCAGCCTAGGTTCTAATCCTGAGCTGCTGGGCCAGGGACTTGTGGTGGTGGTGCTCAGGCTGCGTGTTTCTCATCCCGCTAACTCAGTGTTTCTCAAACTGGGGTTGTCGCTTGTGTAGGGAAAGCCCCTGCCGGGCCGGGCTGGTTTGTTTACCTGCCCATCCCCAGGTCCAGCCGATCGCAGCTGCCAGTGGCCATGGATCATTGCTCCGGGCCAATGGGAGCTGCTGGAAGCGGCACGGGCTGAGGGACTTAGTGGCCGCCCTTCCGACAGCCCCCATTGACCCAGAGCAGCGAACCGCGGCCAGTAGGAGCCGCAATCGGCTGGACCTGCAGACGGGGCAGGTAAACAAACCGGCCTGGCCTGCCAGGCGCTTTCCCTACACAAGCAGCGACCCATTTGAGAAACACCTGCACTAACCTCAAGGCAGAGCAAATGGAAGCAAGGGGGAAGACAATCATATTTCTTCTATCAGTGCAATCCTGATTTAAATAGTCACATGAAGAATATCTAGATTGGAAACATCAGCTCAGACTGGGGCCCGTCATGACTGGTAAACTGCCTCCATCAAGGCCAATACCCAACATTCCAGGTGCACATGAAAACTTCCCATAATGCACCAGGAAAATTGGGCAAGGCAAGAAAATTTCTTTCTGGCCCTTGCAGTAATCAGTCTGTGACATGAAGCTTGAGATCTGATGACTGTTTTGCTACTCCAGTCTTAGAATGGTCCTTATGTTGATGTGTCAATCATCACATCAACATCAGAGATGCAGCTGCAGTGTTTGACAGCATGCTTCTATGCAGGAACAGATTCTGCAGACTGGCTCCCCTGGACAAACGATAACAATCATCTTCACAAGCCTCATCCGTACAACACAGAACAGCTGCCAAATGTGCGGAGCATGGCGGGGTTTGCTCCAGAGAACTGACACCAGCCTAGTAGGAGAAACAGAGACATAGGGCCAGATCCACGGGGGGCATTCTGGTCCCTGCATGTCCCCACTGAGGAGCGGGAGCTAGACGGCTATGAGTTTCACCCAGCATGGGGTCGCTCTCAGCTGATGTCAGCTCCTGTGCCGTTTTCTCTGTCAGACCCAGCATATGAGGCGGGAAGGGGCATAGCCCGAGTACGCTGTACACCGGCTATGCCCAGTTGGTGGCCACTGCCTGCTGGTAAAGGTGAGTGCAGCCCAGGCTACTGTACCTTACGTGGGAGCCAGCACAGACCTGTCCCGAGAGGGGTGATGGATGCAGCCTCCCCATTCAATGGGCACACACCACTGCTATCTGCCTCATCCTTGCCCTGCTGAGGGGGCACCAACCACCCTCCGTCCAGCACCCCAATCTTTATCCCAGCCCACCATGTCATCACGGAAGGGTGGCCGGGTCAACCCCGAGCAGCGCTGCAACTCCATGTGCCAGGCCCGGAGCAGGGAGCTGGGCCCAGCCCTATGGCACAGGAAATGGGGGCAGCTCGCTCCCAAACCCCACCCCTCACCTGGCCCTCCCTCTCCACTGGGCTTGGATTAGGGTTGTGGTGCTGCTGTGGGTGGTCAGTGTCCCCAGGTTGCAGTGCCTGGCGCGGGGAGCTGGGCCGAGTCCCCTGGGACAAGAGACAGTGCTCAGGGGTCTCTGTGGGTGCACCCCTCCTCGAGACTGCACCGAATTCCAGTCAGGACCATAAGGGGTACTGGTGGAACTGGGCACACACCTGTGTCATGGCCCTGGGTCCCATACTCACCACTGACATCATGGGACTCCTTCGCTGTCATTTGACTGAAACATGACAATAAAATCCAAGGAATGTATCTAACTGAGCAAAGCAGGGCGGATTTGGGAACCCCCCTTCGGAGCAATTCCCACTCCTGCCCTCACACCCACCTGGTTGATGTGTTTCAGTTTGTCGATGAGCTGGCTGATCACTGGCTCTGGACCCTTAGTTTTCATCTCGTGGGTGCCAGCTTGAGCTTTCCCCCCGTTCCTCGCTGCCTGGTGACTGTACCTGCGCGAGTGAACACAGAAGACAGCATGGGGCAATGGACTGGACTCAGCAATCAGAATTATTTATTGCTTAGACCACAGCATGCTAGCGGCCTTCCCGTCACAGAGGAAGACACGGTCCCTGCTCTGAGAAGCACAGGATGTTATTATTTCTCCAACACAGCACCTACGACCACAGTCTGGACCCCACGGCGCCAGGTGCTACATAAACACAGAACAAAAAGGTGAGGAAAAACAGCCCAAGGTGGGGGAAGATACGACACACAAGGCAGGCGAGCTGCATGACAACCGCTAGGTGTCTAATGTAAGTCCAAGTCTGCTATGGTGCTGGGCTAAGTTAAACGTGAAAAAGATTCCCACTCTACAATTCATCCCCTTGTGGCCCATCTGCTCCCAGAGTCCACCCCAGTGACCCAGCCCCCTCCCTCCACAGCAATGGTTCCCTGGCTAACAGGTTCCCAGGGGCAAATGGAGGAGTCAGCTCACGTCTCGTAGACTTTGCAGTGGAAGTGGGTACTTCAGGGGGATTTAAAGGAGGCTAGGTGGGGCCAGGGTGTAAGAAAGCCAGGAGACAGCTGCAGGAGAAGCAAACACCCACTCCCAGGAGGCTGGCAGCCCTGGCAGGGCACAGCGGGTGGGAAGGGGATGTGAGGCCAGCCCGGGGCAGAGAAGGGTGGCATTCGGTAGGACCTGCAAGGCAATCACAAGAAGCTCAGATGCAGTGGAGAGGGGGAGCCAGGCAGTGGAGAATTCATAGCAGGGGTGGCAGCAGGTGCAGGGTGGTGGTCAGAGCAGCTGCATGCTATGCAGGTTGCAGAGGGCAATGTGGGTGTCGGGAGCCCAGGGAGAAGGATGCTGCAGCAGTCAGGATGGGAGGCGGGGAAGGCCTGGGAAGTTCAGCTGTGTGGATGGAGAGGAAAGGTCAGGGGTTGGGAATAGTATGGAGGAAGTAGCAGCAAGATTTGGACACCAGCCCAATGTGAAGGGAATGGCATCCAAGATGTCACCAGGTTCACAGGCCTTCATGACAGGGAGCGTGTGGGATGTTCAGCAGTGAGTGACAGGAGGAAGAGGGGAGGCGGCTTCAGAAAATGGACCCGGAATTTGGGTTTGGCCAAGTTAACAGCATGACATCCACAATCTGTGCTCAGTTCTCCCCAGGGCCGCTGGCGTTCCTGCAGATTTACACCAGTGCACTAGGAAACGGGCCCCAAAGCCTGAAATATTAGCAGCTTTTCAAATACAACCGGGGCCAGGTTTCAGGGCAAGTGCTGTTCAGAACTGCCTGCGTTTGATTTACATGAGATCTGTTACACCGTAGTGTTACGTGACAGTCCCCAGCTGAGATCAGGGCCCCACGATGGCAGCGGTTGTGCAGAGACATAGCGAGAGTCAGTCAGCGGATGTCTACACTGCAGCAGGCAGTGTTTCTTCATGCCGGGCAGACAGGCACGCTCTAGCTCTACTTGAGCTAAAAACAGAAGTGCGGAGGTTGTGGCACAGGCTGGCTGCTGCCCACCCAGCCCCGCAGGGGGCACAGCCACACTGCTATTTCTAAGCACATTAGCTGGAGCAGAGCCAGTGCGTGTCTGGATACCCGGGCTGGGAGGCTCGCCCCCAGCTGCAGTGTCGACGTACCCCGAAGCGCTGTCACGCCGAACAGCTCAGAGCCTAAACAGACAAGGCAGAAAAAGGCCAGGCAAACAAGACAACTGTTTCCATTTTACAGATGGGGAACAGAGGCAGAGAGAGCAAGGTCACAATTCAAGAACGTACTTCCACCCTATTTTAAAATCGATCACCATTCTGGAAATCACTTAATCACCGCTTGCCTTGAAGCTCGTGCTAACAGCGAAGCACGTTGTTAAGTGGCCTTCAATCAGGCCCTATGTAACTTGGCCAAAGGCATCTGTAAAGAGCCAGAGCAGATCTCCTGAGTCGCAGTCGAGTGCCTTCACCTCAAGGCTACCCTGCCTACACATTTAATCTCTCTTGCAGCACTCCGAATTGCCACATTTGTACCGGGGTGTTACCCAAAGTACAATTAAAACATCGTGCGTCTTTCTTGAACAGCTTTTATTCAAAAATTAACTTGTGCATGATTCATGTGGGAATCAACATTTAACGTTAAACATACAAACCTCCATTTATATTTTGAAAAATCTTGTAGTAGGATAATGACCATGAGCTTTGGTGGAAAGTACCAAACACAGATACTTACACAAAATAATAGGCACTGCTGCAGCGCAGCACAGCACTTAAGCACATGATCAGGGGCTACTTGCCTGCTGAAAGTTAAGCATGTGCTGAAATGCTTTGTTGGACTGAGCTCATGATTTCCACTGAGGTTGAAATAACCAACGTTTCTAAATAATTAGCTGGCTTTCAACAAACACACACTACATCAGAATCAATATTCTCAGAGCACCATCCTGTGGAAAGACACATTACTACATGCATAAAACCATTTAATTATTACACTCAAACATTTGTTTCTGCAAGATCTACACCTAACTTTACACACATGCATAAATGTCTGCAGGACTGAGGTGCCAGAACTGTTATTTTTTCACACAATCACAGAACACAACTCAACCAAGCCAACACTTCTATAAAACTATCGACTACGTTAGCAACATGAACATGTAAAGGCCGGACTTTCTAGATGCCTACGAAATTGCCACCTTTGCTATCATTATGTTAAGCTAATTTTAAAATGCAGAGACAGAACATCAAAATACGTTGCTGAAAAGTGTTGTGGAGTTTCAGTGAGATTTAACTCCTGGGTTCTTAGACTTCAACAAGAGCAGAACTGAGCCCCCGTTTGGAGCATACCTAAATCAAAGGAACCCATGCAAATAAACAGCTCTTGTAATCCCTGAGCAGGCAAAACTCACGCTGAAGTCAATGGGAGTTTTGTCTGGGCAAGGACTGGAAGACCAGAATCTCTGCACTCTAGTACATCATAGATGACGGAGAACTGTAGATGTGGTAGGGCCAGGGGACATAATGTCCAGTGGCGAATGTTCAGTGAATGGGGAGAACATGGAAGGCACAGTGAGTGGCCCTGGTTAACTCCATCAGAGACAGGGTTGGAGTCAAAGGCTACCAGTGAGACAGAGACTATGTCTTCACTGCACACTAAGGATTGAGCCCAAGCACCCCTTCCATCCACACACAAATCAGTCTGACGTGGGTCAGTGAGCGCTCAGGATCCAGGTCCTAGGACCCTGCTGAAGGGGAAAGTCATAGCCCGAGTCGCACGGAGACTCAGATCCAAGCCCTATATTTTGCAGTGTGGACCCAGCTCAAACCGCAGACCCAAGTCAGATGGTCTGCGCAGTATCCCACAGAATGGACGTTAGCACAGTTGTGGGTCCCACAATTGTAAAACCTGAGTTTTGCAATGCAGTGAGGATGCTCAAACATGGGCTTGGGAACACAGAGTCCACAAGCCAAGGTCCCACAGACCCAGGTTTACAATGCAATGTAGACAAACCCTAATGGCCACGCTACCCTCCCGCACAGGAAAACCCATGAGAGAGGACCTGAATGTTGGGTGGAAACTCCGGGAGGTTCCCCTTTGGGGGTTCTCCCTAGAACTGTCTTGCTATCTGGGCTGTACCCAGATGCACAAGGCTTTCAATCCATGGGTAGGCAATGCAGCCCTTCCTTCTCCCAAGCAATGAATTCACGGGCACAGAACTAAACCTAAAGAGAGCTGGTTTGCTCACGAGCATACAGACCTGCCCTGCTATTGCACTCCAGCTCACGAGACTTCAGCCTGTGAAAAGGGAACACACCTTGTCAGGGGACAAACGCCCAGCTTTTATGCAAAAGGACGTGGCGACAGGAAAGCAAAGGAGGAAAGGCAGAAGGACAGAGGCTGAGTCACCTCTTCACTCACAATTATTGGGCTCAATACAGAGGCCGGTGGAGACAGGAGGTCAGAGTAGATAATCGAATGGTCCCTTCTGACCTTAACCTATGAATCCAGGAATCATTTATAAAGCCCACGTATCCCATCGGATGCAAGGCCTGATTTTCAGGGAGCCCAATCTCTGCCTTTGGAGCTGACGGGAATTGTGGTCTCTGACAATCAGAGCTGTGAGGCTCAAAGTGCATCTCCTGCTATTCTGAAGCTGACAGTATCATTAACACAAAGAAACAGACATCCCAAATGCATTTCCTTGGCCTAGGGATGGAGTCAGGTCCCTCAGGCAGACACTGACACAGATGCTGTAAGAGCATTTAAGCATGTTTCACTCCATCCCTATTCAGCAAAGCACTTAAATGCATGCTTAACTTTAAGCACCTCTGGGAAAATTTCCAAAAGTCCCACTGACTTTCAGTGATCCTCAGGGAGAGATTTTCAAAGGCACAAATGGTGGTTAAGTGCCAAACTCCTATGTCACTTTTGAAAATGACAGTTTGGTTCTTAACTCACTCGGTGCTTTTGAAAATCTTACCCAGGATGATTACCATGCTTTGCTGAACAGGGCTGGATTGCGGAGCTAGGGCTTTCAATCTCTCAGTTCAGCTGGAGGGAAGGTCAATGGCAGAGCCCCATCAGTGTCACAGCATAGGGGTCATGGCTTTCCGGAAGCCCGGCTGCACCTAAGGAGTGGCAGGACTGTATGAAGGGAGCCTGGGCATCTTTTCTGAGCACACTCAAAGATCGTGTGTGAGCTGAAAGAGTTTGAAACTTAGCTTCAGTAAGGGAAGGAGGAAAAAACAGTTTCTGAAATCCCTGCTTGCCTGGAAAGGGCAGCGGGCACCATTCCTGCAGCCTGGTCTCCCAAGATTGACAGCCATCAACTGCTAGAGGGCTTACTGGGTCCTAAAGCCAGCCCCACACCCATACTCACTGAAAACAAAAGTATAGGCAAACCAACAGCAAACACACCCTACTTTTCCCAGTGTTCTGGGACTTAGGAGAATCCTGCCAGTAACTTCCTTTTTTGTCTTTCCATTCAACTCAGCAAGTGAGTGTATTGAGCGTTAATTAGCATGACAGTGGCCATGGTACTGCACAAGCAGGGACTGCATGACCTCACCTTATAGATTTACAGCAAATTTACTGTCTAAGAATAAAGTGTTTTGCGGAGCAGGGACAGCATTTGGCATGTGCTTAGGTGCCTTTCCGAACTAGGGCCAAAGAGGGCCAGGTTGTTCCTGCACTGCCTGGAGTGAGAGCAATGGGAAGTCTCCAGGCCAAACTGACCAATGGATGAAGGCAAGACAGACGCAGAAAGGCACCTAGTGACGGATGCAAAACATTTCCAAATTAGCTTTGCAGAGTGTAGGCATCGTCACTGAACCTGAGCTGTTTTGCAGATACGTCTGTTCCATACACGAGCACTAACAATCCCTGATTCAGATCCTGTGCTCTAAGAACGCTGTCGGCACAGACTATCATACTGCTATCTGGCATAAATTATTAAAGTCCTCCGAGCTCCGACTGGGGCCCTGCCTTTTGAGGCACCGATGCTATAACAGAAGCATGTGCTCAGCCTCCACTTCATAGGCAGCACAAAACCAAAGATCCCTCCTTTTTTGATCTGGTACCCTGTAGTAGGATGTCATTCAGCAAAGTAACCCGGGTTTCCCTCCCATAGTTCCCAGGTAGGAGCTACTGTTTGTCATGAAATAATCTCAAAAGGAGAAATGTCATATTGTTGTAAAGCGTGTTGATACATGGCTGTCACTAAAGATAATTAAAGATAATCACGTGATGAAAACATTACCAAGCTAAAGCCTTGCAAGGGTTACATATCGAGCTTTCATTCATAAGTCATAAATATTTGGTGTTAAACTCAAATAAGGGTTCGCCCCAACCCCCGCATCCACCCAAACTCTCACCTTTGAAAACGCTTTCCCACTCCAGCTCCATTAGCTTTAACCAGTGGGGTCCCAGCAAGTTTTACCTCCAGGTTTTCATTTCATGGGAGTCCAGACAACAAAATGTTTTTTAAACGTATGACAATAATGTAGTGGCATGTTTTTTCTTCCCCACCGAATCTGCTTTAGCATTGAAATGCAGAGAGATAGCTGGAGCCAACTCGGCTGTGCTCAGTGTGGAGCTAAATTACTGAAGTGCAATGTATGATTTACAGAAAATAATCCTGCAAGTCAAACGTAAAGTATTATATATGAAAGAGGAAAGAAACGGTTTCATTCAAACACCAATTAATTTATGCCTGCCTCCTGGCTACAAAGTATTTATTCTAATGCAGCCACACATTTTAAGCTGGCTAGAAGGGAGCAGAATGTCCTGTCTGGTATATTTGATTTCTTCACTTTGATGCTCCTCAATGAACCTTCGTTTCTTGGTAGTGCCGGGGGACACCAAATGCAACAGAATCCGACTGCCCCACGTGTAGGCAAGGCTTTTAAGGAAAGAGGACCCAAAGGAATGGATCCTGAGACATCAGTTCTGCAATATCAAAAGGTGCTCTGCATTGCAGGACCTCTTCTAGCCAATGGAACGCTGTCGATTTATACCAGCTGGGGGCCTGGCCCGGAATCTTTGAAGTGTTCACCTTCTCCTGTGGGATACAGTATTGCCAGACCTCAAGCAAAACTGGAAGGGGGGTCGTTTCTATTTTGCTTGGTAACATTAACTGCCCTGAGTCCCAATCAGCCACACCAACAGCATCTTGCAGGGACCTGGGCCACCGAACGAACGCCCTCCTTTCAGACGTACAGCCCCATTGACTGACTGTGGCAACAGGACAACCAAGGGGTGTGCATCGCCCCTGCCAGGCACTGCCATTCAATCATGTCGGGCTGGTAAGCACTCCTGACACTGTTTTAAATAGGAGCTGAGATTCTCAGGTAATAGCCTGACTCCAGGCACGGGGGCCTTAAACAAAACACTCCCACCAAATACGGCAAGAGTCACAATAAAATCATGAGAGTTGGCAACATTGGGGATGGTACAAACTCCTTATCACTTCATTTAATTTTAGTTCAACAACGTTAGAGACAAACTAATGATGGAAGTTTTGGTCGGCCTTTGGATCAACAGGTATGTTTAGTGTATCTAGAGAGAGACCTATGATCTCCATTCTGGGAACAACCACTGAACAACCCACTACATTTGCCTAATTAAAGCTTACATATGCTAGGAAACTTTGTTTTATGTATCTAAAAAGTTATAAAATCCCCTTCCTTTATGGGACTCCACTGTGCCTGATATTCTGTAACATTGCCAGAAATAACTGTCCTTTTCATGAGTTGAAGGTTCATTACTGGCATGGAGTCATCCTTGTTACAATACACATGTTTTCTCTCTGGCATCCTGCTGTGCTTTTATTGTTTATTATTTGTACAATTAAAAAACCCTGAATATACTGGTAATACAAAGGAAATCTGAAACTTTTCCCTGCAGGAAGTGAAATCAGGATAGTTTAGCGGGGTGCTAGGAATATGTTAATATGGATATGGTATAAAAGGAGTGAGGATTAAGAGACACATAGATAACTTAGGTTAATGTAGAATTTGTCTTGTACATCTTTGAAATGATAATACTTGCATAATTTGCTTAAAAGTTTTGCAAAGGATAAATGTGTCTGACATGCTATTCAGAGGAGCTTTAAAGGAATATATATACCAGTATAAGCATATTATTAAACTTTAAGAATCTGAACTTTTAATAGGCTTTAAAAATTAAATGCTGTGAAATCTCGACACTCTGTATAAAAACCTTAAATTAGAAAGTTATTCTATAAAACACAGCAACACTTCTCACAGGCTGGCAAGTGTGCAGTGAAAGGGCTTTTTCTGCAAAGGTTGTGCTTCCCATCAGTGTCTAAGACATTTTAATATACCTTAAAGGAGTGTTTTGTTCCACATTTCTTTTTTGTTAATACTTTCAGCATATTTTCCCCTACTGTGTAGCAACTGTACAGTTGAAGACACTCATGCCCAGGGCATCTGATTAGAAAATCAACTTCTTTCGAAGACTGCACATCTTTGCAACATGCATGTACTTCCTGATAGCGCTGCATCAGCTGACGTTACTAAAATAAGACAAGGAAAGGGGCCATCAGGATGACAACCCGCTAATCAAATTCATATGATACCAAGTTAGAAAGGAGAACAAATTATTTTCGGATCTGGACAGTACGATCTTGATAAATAAGAGAAATAGACTGAAGTCTATAAAATCAGATTCAATAAAGGGAAATACAAAGTGGGTCACAATGGAAAGAATAATCCAATATGCAAAATGGGATGAGTCAGTCAATAGGAACACTAAATTCTCATCATCAACAACGCTTGTCATCTACACAGCAATTTATTAATCCTAAAAGCATTCCTGTGAGTAGGTAAACGTTGGGTCAGCTCCTCGGCTGATGTAAATAAGCACAGCAACTTTGACTTCAGTAGTCGTATGACTTACAGCAGAGATGAGTTTTCATCCACTGTATTTATTATCTCATTTTAGGCAATAGCCAGTAGAGCTAGTGTGCGAGCCGGGGTTAGAACTCAGGGGTTCCTGGCTCCCCATCCTGCAATCATCCCTCTCTCTGCCATTCCCAGGGATCTACGGTAGCAATGAATATGGAGTCAACCACGTGATGTACTTGTGAAAAGCACAAAAGTGATGTCACATTGCACTAATGGGAGCACCAGAGGGAAAAGCAAGACAAACAGTCCACCCTGCTAAGCCATAATTAGGCCAAAAAGGGAGTGTCGTGTTCAATCAAACTGGAGGAAGTTAAGAGGAGAGAAATGGAAAATTTGATAAATGATTTGGGAAATGAGAGCCATTGGGAAGAATAAAAGGCACTGGGCACATGTAGCCTGTGAAAAGAGGGACATGACAGTGGTCTGCAAATACATAAAGCAATATTATAAATAGGACAGAGCTAGTACTAACCAAGAGGACAAGAAGTGAAGAGGTTTAAGGAGCAGAAGGGCCAGTTTAGGTTAGATTGTAGGATAAATGTTATCCTCAGGAGCAAGGCACTTGAACAAGCTCACATGCTGTTCGTTGCTGGACTAGATACACTTACATTAAAATGGGTTAAGAATAATCAATACATCCTGCCACAATGCAGAGGGTTACACTGGACAAACGCCTAGAGGCCCCTTCTGCTAAGATACCCTGTTAGAGGCGTGGCTACTACAGCAGCCTCAAATCCTATAGAAATTATCTATAACCACAGACAAATGTGCTCACACATACCAAATACATGGATGTGATAAATAAACGCATCACACCCCAGGAACTGAATCACCTGCCCACAGCTCCCCAGCACTCCGCAATCCCCTTGGCGGCTTTGAACGGCCACCTTTTTAAATACCACATTGATTAGAACAGCTTTGAGCAGCTTTAACTGGCATGGAATTAAAAACGTGCCCAGGCAGAGAAACTTTATCTATATAAAGTGTTGCATCCAGTGTTAGCAACAGGGGTCAGCACCATGGCCCTGGGAAAGATTTTGAGGTCCACGATAATTTTTTCAAAAAATAGAATGACTGAATGACATAATCCCCCAACAATATCCGTCACTAAGTATGGTAATTCTGTCAAGCGTCCATCACACAACATGCTGGTGCCAACCCCTGGTTAGCAAGGGTAGGACTCTTGTAACGGATCGTCCCTAACGTGGATAAGGCTCAAGTAATCGGAAAATCTGAACCCAGACAATTTTCTCCATAGTATCAGGACTCTTTTAGCTATGTAGCAGTTATGAATGTCTCTCTGCTGGCTCCAGTCCAACTCTGGTACATGGAGCAGGTTAACTACAAGGAAGAAGGAAAGTCTATTCTTGTCCAGCCTGCTGTACACTTCACTCATGAGTATCTGAGCAGGCAAACATTGCATCTAGGTTGCAGCATCAAAGAGCCAGGAAAACAGAGAGAAATATAAATCTGAGGTGACAGAATTTTTGCATTCTAAGTACGTGGACACTCCAGGTCAGGACTTTCTTTTCTCAGCTCTCCCAGTAGTTAGCTGCTTAGGATGGCTACTAGCTGATAAATGACTAATATCTGGAAGATGACTCCAAGGTTCAGTATTTCTTGTAAAAAGCTGAAAGCCAGGTTTGGGGGAAAATTACAAACGAGTATCAGCCTAGCACACCGACAAGTGAAGTTATGCCAGAAGAATTAGCGTGTACAGCTGATGTTTTTTAGGTTTCACCCCATTTGGGGAAAATAAAGTCCAAGACTGTTTAAAGTGACTAGTGATTCTGGGAGCCCAACTAGACACACCTTGAAGGGGCCTCATTTTCAGACAGGGCTGAGCACTCATGTTCTGAAAACAGGGCCCTTTAAGGGATCCCAATTTGGGTACCCCCAAAATTGAGGCAGCAAAAAAAAAATCACTAGTCACCCCAGTAATTAACCAATCAGATCATTCTTATTTCAATTTAAAACTCATTCTGTAAAAGGGAATGAGGAGAGAAGAGTCATTTATTTTCATCAGTGTGACTTTATTCAGATTAGTTTCTATTTCTAATTCCAATAAGGGAAACACCTTTGTGTACTGCTCACACTCCCAACCCAAGGAGAAGTCAGACAGTCATTCCGAGACATGTTCGGGTTGTATAGGCTTAAAACATGAGGCGGGAAGAAGGTAAATCAATCTAAGACACAGCGTTGATGACCTATTTTCTGATTGTGTATGTGAGTCCCATGAAACCTTGGTCCTTTCTGAGGTTTTCTGCAGCTCGGTACTGCCCCTCCAGCAGGACAGATGCAAAGCAGCCCCTGAGCAAGCAGCCATCTACACCAATTCCTGACTAGTTAGCAAGTGGTTTGCTACACAGAGCAGCTGGTCTTTCCTCCAGAGGACACCACTGACATCTCTGCCAGGGGATCCAATTTTTCACACTCGTCTGCCATTGCTCCCACTTGGCTTGGAGTGAAATATTTAAACTTGGGCTCTCAAGAGGATAGTTGTTAATATTTCAGATCAGCTGGCAGAGGAGGTGATGTGTGTTTGACAAGAGAGAGTGGGAGGAAGAAGCCGACAGAGAGCAGCGTGTTCACTTGAGGAGGGGCAGTGCAGGAGATAACTTTCCTCATGGCACTGCAAAGTTGTTCATTTCATCATTAATTCAGTGGCAGGCAAGTGGGAAGAGAAACTTCTGGTTTTCTGCTTAACTCTGTTCACATTACTGTTACCTCCATCCTTCCAACCCCTCTCCCCATCCTGTCTGTCCTTTTCAGCCACCTGTCATGTCCCACACCAAAACTGTAAGCTCTCTGGGGCACAAATGGGCTTTTTTGTATTTTGTCTATACAACACCTAACACAATGGAGCCCTGATCCTTGATTGGGGTTCCCAGGTACTGCCATAATAGAATTTTCTTACAGGTTCCAAAGTCAAGCATTCAAGCAAATGTCAGAATTAAGGTTGCCTTTTCACCCTTAATTTGGCCCCTTTGTCCATACCCATATGATACAGCTGTACCCAACATCACATCACAAATCTGTGGCAGAGCCTGGAATAGTCAGCACTAGAACCCAGCTCTTCTCTTGGCAGGCTGACGCCTTACCCACAAAATGCACCCCTTTTCCTCTTGCAACCCTCCGTCTCATTCATTGTTCATCCTGTGCCCTGACTAAGGCAGGTGTCTTGTAGAACAAACACTATGTGAGCCTGTACTTGAAGACTGCATCATGATGCATATGCACAAGGAGGCCAAATTAGGATTGCACAGGCAACCTTCGTTCAGGGATTTCCTAACTTCTAAGTGAGTGACTCTGCAGCTTGGGTGACCTTTTAACATTATTTTTTTTAAATGTACATGTCTGGGTATTTTAAGCTGAAAAAGAAATTCCATCATAAGGAGCCATATTGATTCTGCCAACATGGGTAATCATCTGAGTCTGAAACCAGGACCCACACTGATAGCACAGTCCTCCACCACGGGCTTCACTGGGACTCTGTGTGGTCTAAGTTAGGACAGTAGAACCAAGAATATAGAATTTCTTTCTTGATCTGCAAAGACCTCATCATACTTAAACATTTCACATTCTCCAGGCTACAGTGTTTAACAGCATGATTTCATGTGCTTTTTAATTAAGAAGCAGAGAAATATTTTTTTTCAAATCCTTTTTGAATTGTTCTTTTCATTAGGCATGGAGACGAAAGTTTTTCCAAAAGAAGGTACAGACAGAGGGCACATTTTTCCTGGGGCAAAGTGACTTCATATTATTAAATGCATAATCGGCAATGCTTGAGTAATCTTTTAAAAAATAGTTTGATGTCATTTTCTGGTCCCTTCAGTGTTCTGGGTCAGTACTGCAAGTACAAGTTAATTATTTCCTGAGGTTGCCAACCAAGAAGAAGCCACACTTTACACTGCATTATTTTTGCCATGTCTTGATATTATTTCTATTATTTTCCTTATGTAAACTACTTTAATAGTAAAGGACATTTTGCAAAGTAGGGTTATTAGAAGAGCAGTCTGGTGATATTATTTGTAATTATAATAAGCATTACTATGCTGAGTTCATACATTCTTGAACATTTCTCGGGATCAGTGTTTTGCAAAAAAGGTTTTTTCATTATCACAGCATTTTCCTTTCTAATATTAGCCCTGCATTTGTCATTCACCATCAGTCTCACAGATAGTTGTCACAACACCCAGGGAAGCAATGAATGTACTTAATATATTACATATGGAAGCAGGAGGAAACAGAATGGGGAAGAACCACTCTGCTGACATCCCAGAGACACCAAGGGTGAATTTGGCCCAGTGCTTAAGACTTTTTATTTAAAGAACCATCAGCAGAAACCTCCTACTGGTCACAGTGCAAGTAGATCATGCAAAGGAAAACAACTGCACGCTTTGGACCGAATTCCACACACACATATGCATGTATGCAGTTCACACTGAAGTGCACCTGAGGACAGAATTGAGTGTTTTTCAGATACTACCACGTCCACAGGGAACCTACTTAGCATTTGTCTATTTCCTAATGTTAATGGTTCATTCTAGAATGAAGGTCAGATGTTCAAGCTGAAAGAAAGTCAGCACAAACCCAGAAGATGTATTACCAAATCTCAGTAGCTCAGATAACCATCAGTGTGAAACCACACCAAAGGTAAAAAGGTAACTGCAACCTCATTGATACCTAACTTGTCACTGAATTAAGCCCTTTCCAAAGAGAGTGTTGCTTAGTAAAGCAGTTGTTCCTCATCCTTGTTCCTGACTGGTCAATACCCACCTACCCTATTCTCCACTGGGTCACAGCAGCATGTGTTTCACACCAAGTGGCTTCCACAGCTCAATAATGCATGAAGAGTAACGTTCTGCTCCTCCCACACGTAGTTTTGGGCCCCTCTCTGCTCCATCGCTCTGCTAAACATCACGCAGAAGACTCAGCTTCTGGCCTGATCGTTTTTAAGTTTTGTATAAATAACGAAGATTGCCAGCGAAGCTATTTGAGAAACCTCAGACATCAGTGAATTCAGTAAGCCCCAGTCCGACAAACACTTACATGCTCATTTAACTGCTTATGAGAAGCACTGAGGAGAAAAAAAAGAATTGTTCACCTCTCCACAATTTCTTGTCCATTCCAGCAAAGGGTGTCATTCTGAACAGCAGAACCATGGCTGCAGATGTACTCCGGCAAGCTGCTATAAAAACTGCTGTGAGATTTTAGTTTCATAATGAGCTCCCTGAAAAGAAAGCAAAAAGGTATAAGTTAAAGAGGAACAGATGATCATCAGTTCAGCATGTTTTACCTGCAGGCCTCACACGGCTCTTATAGCAACCATCAGCCTTGTTTATGGAGACTTCTGCCACTCTGCATCACACTCTCTCTGTCATTTAGTCATTTCATGTCAGCTACTCTCAGACGGTAGATCCAAGCAGTCCTTAGTCAGGCAAAATTCCTCCTGGTTTCAAAGGCTGCAAGAAGCAGTCGGCTCGATGGCCCTGATCCTGCAAACACTTAGGTGACAGTCATCCCCTTGGCTGGACTACATCAGGGACCTCCAGAGCTAAAAGCATGAGCTGCTACAGTCTGAGCTGAAGAGCTACGGCTCAGTAGCTGGGACCTGTAACACACTCACCGGTAGATTACATTTACACACGTGCTTCACTTTACACACAAGTAGCCTCACAAGTCAATGGGACTACTCACCTGTGTAAAGTTAAGCGCTTGTGTCTGCAAGGTGACGGCCCGAATTTGTAACTACTGTAGTACAACACGGCCAAGTTGATAACACAGGCAGTTACTGTCCATGCACAGTGCATGCTACATAATATGTAACAATGAGCCAAATTCAGTACTGGACACATTTCCCAAAGCAGGGTGTATTCAGTTCTGGGGCTTTATATGAGCCCATTCTTGCTCTCGCCCTATAGATTGCTCCGGCAGATTTAAGAATCCAAATGAGCTGCTTTACAGGAGAACATCAAGATTAAAGGCCCAAATTTCCATCAAGACAGATGACTCCAGACTCAGGGCAGCTGGCCAGCCTCGCTCTGCTGCTGCACACAGGGTAACAAGACATACAGCTACATGATTTTGCAAAAGCCTGTTGGCCTCTGCACGTGTATGACTGTGAGGGATTTGCAGACACAGGTCTGAATCCCATCTGCTTCCTGCAGTCGAAGAGGCCAGCAGCATATACATTTTTCTCCAGGAGGGAAGAGGGAGACCAGCTGTCGCCAGAGATGCAGAAGTGGGGTGGACGTGAACTGGGCAGAGCCCCTGTTCATGCCCCTGGCTCTAGCACAAAGGATCATCAGGTCACTTGATCCAGGCAGCTAGCCTACAATAGAGCAACGTGGAGCAGGAGCCCCAGCACCACCACTCCTCGAGAAGGGGCCTGAACCCCAGAAGACTCTGGCAGCTGCTGGACATGCAGCCAAGGCAGACCGAACAGGATGTTCAGCTGTTCTCAGCTTAGGGATGTCTCCTTTATGGGGAAAAAATAGGGACACCAAGCAGCTGTCGTGCAAAACTCTTCTGTGCTTTAATCAACGAGAGCTGCGACGGGCACAAGAATATTACTTGGACTCAAGGCCTCTTGGCTCCCAGAGCAGCGCACCTTCCCTTAGGCTCTGGGGTACTTTGTGACCATCTCTGTCGCCTCCCTCCTCCCCCAGAACTGAGACTCCTCCTCCATTTAAGTCCTGCGGTGGTAATAAGCTCTCCCGCTTGCTCCCTAGGGCATCATCCACAAAGTGCACCTTCGACTCTGCACTGAAGGCTGGGACCGAGGGGTCGTCACCGGGTGGGGGGAGAACAGGGGTCGAGCAGTGAGTGTGTTTAACTCAGGGCCGGGGGGGAGGGGGAAACCAAATGGAAAATAACGAAAATAAATCAAGGCAAAATGCATGAAAGGAACCAGAGTGTAGCCTATAAAGCAATGGGGTTTGGGGCTGCAGGAGCACTTTGTTAATGGGTCGGGGGAGGGGGTGGAGATCTAAGCTCCATAAGGAAGGGGGGATGCTGGGATTTGCTCGATACCTGACATCGATATTGTTGAACCACAGGCTGTGTGCATCAGACCAGATGGTGCCTTTCCTCCCACCCTTTCCCTCCTCCCTAGTATTTTGGCCGTCTCCTGATCTGTAAGCATGTCGTCGACCTGGGACCAGGGACTATCTTCTTGTGCGTGTCTGTACGGCACCTAGCGCCTCTGAACCCGCCTGGAGCCTGTGGGCACTCGTGCAATGTCAATCATCCCTGGACTGGTAGAGTCTGCCTTTGGGCACGTACCACTCCTTATTTTGAAAGCAGTGAATCCACTTCAGACTGAAGTAAGCTGTTACAGAGATTAGCTGTGAGCTACAAACCACCCAGCTGGGGGCAGACAAAACAAAGAGAAAGATGTCTGGATGCTATCAAAAAGAGCCTTCATTTTTTATTTCTTTATTTTTAATAAGGCATACAGCTTTTCACCCATAATCAGATTCACACAGCCTCTATTGCTAACAGAGAGAGAGCGAAAGACGATTCCTTTTCTTCCCCTACAGTATTGATGAGGAGTAACATAATGCAGCTTTTCTGGCTATTGAAAGATGTCAGTGCTGCTATTTATCTCCTCATCTCCACCAATATACAAGCTTTAGTTAAAGAGAAAAGCCTTGCTAATGTCATTAAAAACACATCACACAGCCTGAGCATCTTCCCCTGCAAAAATACACAGGATGATTTATGTCTTCACTTTTGGCAGGCACTAGAATATTTTGTGGTCGCCATTTAGGGTGACCAGATGCTAAGGGGAAAATATCGGGACTGCTGCCGGGGGGGGGGGGGGGGGTGTTTTGGTTTTTTTACACTCACTTGTCCGGGAGTTCGGCAGCAATTCAGCGGACAGCCCTTCAGTTGCGGATGGTCTTTGTTGGTATTTCGGCAGTGGGTAACAAACCTTGCCGCCAAAGGCAGAAGCACCTGCCACTGAAATACCGCTGAAGACCGTCCGCGACTGAAGGACTCTCCGCCGAATTGCCGCCGAAGACCTGGAAACAAAATATTGGGACAAATGGCGTCCTGACTGTACTCTGGTCAGGATGCAGGACAAACTCCTCAAAATTGGGACAGTCTTGATTTTATTGGGATGTCTGGTCACCCTATTGCCATTTGTTAATATATAGAGAGAGAGATATACCTGTCTCATAGAACTGGAAGGGACCTTGAAAGGTCATTGAGTCCAATCCCCTGCCTTCACTAGCAGAACCAAGTACTGTCTCTGATAGATTTTTGCCCCAGATCCCTAAACAGCCCCCTCAAGGACTGAACTTACAACCCTGAGTTTAGTGGGCCAATGCTCAAACCACCAAACTATCCCACCCCCCAGGCATTTCTTAATGCATTTCTTGGAGGGCTTTATTTCTTCATGGGGCCATCCGGGAGGCCGAAATAAGTCAAGATTCTTCTCATGGCATTTCTGTGCTGAATTGCTACTCCTTAAGAAGAACAGCCCTCACCTTACATTGCACTTACATGGCTCCCTATGGCATGACTAATGCGGAGCTCTCACCTTCTGAATACAAGACCCATTTAAGGTGCATGAAGGTGGGAACCCAAAAAATTGAGGGACTCAGATCACTACTCACTTTGGAAACCTTCGACCAAGGTCCATGGCACGGTGCAGGGCACTCCAGTGCATCTAACCCCCATGCCAACCCAGCCTCCCCATTGATTCTACTCGACCCCCCCCAATTTTCATTTTGTTCCTTTCTCCTCCCCATCCCCAATTTTTCTAACTCTGGTCAGGTGGTTTAGTCTCTGTTACATCCCTAGCTCTAGACTTACCCTTCTGGAGACAGAGACGGACCAAAGACTTGCACCATTTCCAGCAGGATGGATTTTCTTACCTACTTGGGTTTCCCTCAATCTTTTCTCCTTTTCTGTCTCCCCTTTCTTTTCACTTCTTTCCCCCACTATTCAGTTCCACAGAACCATAGAAATGTAGGGCTGGAAGGGACCTAAAAATTTCATCTAGTCCAGCCCCTTGTGCTGAGACAGGACCAAGTAAACCTAGACCATCCCCGACACCCTTGGAAGCCTATTCCAGAATCTATCCCTTATAGCCAGAAAGCTTTTCCCTCAATATCTATTCTATATCTCCCTTCCTGCAGATTAAGCAAGGGATACCAGAACAGGGGGCCCCGTGACTCCATCACATTTTACCTGCCTTAAGGGTGAACAATGAGGGAGGGGTGAAGAAGAGCGAGAGGGGGGTGGGGTTCGAGGGGAAGGAGTGGAACAGGGGGCAGGGACACAATTTAGGCATCAGTGGCCCCCCCACTTCTAGGGAGCTTCCAGCGCTCCTGGATTAAACCCATAATTCTCATACTACCTTCAGTGGATATGGAGAACAATTGATCACCCTCCTCTTTATGAGGGCTGTTAGCATGTTTGAAGACACTTCTCACATTTCTTCTCGGTTTTATTTTCTCAAAATTAAACATGCCTCACAGGTCAGGTTTGCTAAAACTTTTATCAGGTTTGTTGCTCTTCTTTGGTACATAATAGTCTAATGTCCTGGGGGCTGGAATACTTTGTTTTATGATGGCTGTTACACAGAAGGTCTAACGAGATCATCTGGTGGTCCTTTCTGGCCTTAAATTATATGACTCTCACTAATTTGTCCACATCTTTCATAAATCATGGCACCAGAACAGGATGCAGTATCCCAGCCAAGGCCTCACCAGTACTGAGCAGGATGGGATAATTACATCCCATGTCTTACATATGATGTTCCTTTTAATACACCTCAGAATGATATTAGCCTTCTTCAGAATTGCCTCATATTGTTGTCTTATATTCAATTTGAAATCCACTATAATCCTCAGTTCCTTTTCTGTAATACTACTGCTCAGCCACTTACTCCACATTTTGTAGTTGTTCATTTGATTTTTCCATCCTAAGTGAAGTACATTAAACTAGTCTTTATTGAATTTCATCTTGTTGATTTCAGACCAATTCTCCAATTTGTCAAGGTTGTCTTGAATTCTTATCTTGTCCTCCAAAGTGTTTACAATCCCTCCCAGCTTGGTGTAATCTGGAAATTTTATAAGCATACTCTCCACTCCATTATCTAAGTCATTATTTAAAATATTGAGTAGTACTGGACCAAAGAGAGATCCCTGCAGGACCCCACTACTTACATCCTTCCAGTTTGACAGCGAACCATTGATAATTATTCTTTGAGTATGGTTTTCAACCAGTTGTGCACTGACCTTATAATAATTTAATCTAGACCTCATTTCCCTAGGTTGCCTGTGAGCCTGTCTCATGGGATTCTGTCAAAAGCCTTACTAAAATCAAGATATCTCACATCTACTGTTTCCTCCAACCCACTAGGCCAGTAATCCTGTCAAAGAAGGAATTAGGTTGGTCTGACATGATTTGTTCTGACAGATCCATGTTGGCTACTCCTTATCACCTGGTTATCCTCTAGGTGCTTATAGACTGAGTTTGTGACTTGTTCCAGAATCTTTCATCCCTCCTTCCTTTTCATTTCCCCTCTTGTGCAATCAGGACAATTTCTCGTCTTGTAGCCGTCAATATCCTACCAGGTCCCGTCCTGAAAGCAGCTCCCACCGTGTTACTGTAAACTGAGGGAGCGTTAGGTATCAGATCCAGCAGGAAGAGTACTGGAAGGAATGACGTTTTATGTCGGCTGAAGCTGCAAGTGATCCTCTCCTCACAGCAGGAGGATGGGAAACATCAGTGGAAAGTGGAGGAGAGAAACACTTCCAATGTCAGTATGTACAGGCTCTCTTAAATCCCTAAGTACGTTGCAGTGGGTTTCACCAAATCCCATACTCTTCAAATGACAATAATGTATCACTTCCAGAGCCTGTGTAGTCTGCTGACACGGGAACAGAGATGCTTATAACACACTTACAAGCAGTCTCCTCTCAGTCCACCCTGGTGAGGCCCGACTGAAAGCACAATGAGAATTAGGCCCCATAAATATTGACAGGTGACTTTGTCCATGTCACCTTTGAGCGTTTCCATGTTTACAAAAAAATCAAATTTTCTCATTTCATTTCTGCAGCTGTTCTTTTATTTAAATAAGTAAGTGCGCAGGCACGCTCCTAGTCTGCTTTAAAAAGCAATGAGAGAGAAAACAGTTTTTCCCCTTCATACCAGTATGATCCCACTAAATTACAGCTTCTATTTACCGAGTTAAACCTCGCTGGAATAACTGCTGGGTGCCATGCTATGAACACAGACGCCTGCTCCAATTTTCAAACGCTTAGAAACTGCTGTGAACATTCCTAGATGTTTTAAAGGTGTTAGATAAAAAAAATCCTTCCATACAACAAGGTTGGAAACTTTGTGTGCCGTGCTTCAGGCTAAGGTTAACATCTGCCTTGGCAACCTTTAAAAACAGCGTTTCATACAGCCCCCTGGAATATCAAAGACGGGAATCAGGAGACAATTTTATGCTTAAAAGAAAAACACATTGACATTTATAGAATTGCCGTGAAAACATGTAACCCTCACCCACATGGGTATATTTCAGAGTTTTAAGTCAGAGTAGTTTCCTGACTCATAAACACAGCAGCCATGTATACTCAGAGTCAAAACAGTCTCACCTTCTCCGGCTGGACAGGGTTTCCTCCTGTCCTGTGTAAGCCACCTTCCGTACTTTCTTGTCAATGAAAAGGTCTTCAGGGTCATAAGCTGATCTATACTGTCTCTGGTGAGAATGGCCACAGAATTTGCTAATCTGAAAAAGCAACACAAAAGCATGATGGACTAATGTGCAGCATGCAACACGCTAAAACCAAAAGGCTAAGAGATGGACTTTCCACCACACAGATACTTTTTTGAAAAATAGCATAATAAAGATACAGGGTAAAATTTTCAATAGTACCTTAGTGACTTGGGAGCCAAATTCACATTTACAAAGTGACTTGGGAGTCAATAAGGAGTTAAGTGCCTAAATACCTTTAAAAATCTGGGCCTGTCTCACACTTCTGAAAATCAGATGTAGGCTCCCAAGTCACGTGTTTTTGAAATTTTCACCTATTGCATCACCCCAGAGGAATTTGTGGGGGCAACCTGGACAGCAAAAGAACTTGGAGCAGAATAACTCAAATATGTCAACCAATTTCTTCCACTGGGGAGGCTGGACTCAACCTATTTCTGGTTCTCACACAGTATCAAAGGCTTTTTCTCAAACGATGAATGAGCTTGAAGGGAAAAGTCGAAGGATTGTGTGTTTTGTGCGTCTCTACAGAAGTTCCTGGTCAGAAATATAAAGCTCTGTCTTCCAAGAGCAAGGTGTTTTACTGACCTTTCCTGGCCAGATCCTCAGCCGGTATAACTCAGTATTAAAGCCAACAGAGGTATGCTGAGGAGTGAGGGCTAGTTTTTTTTAAACTAGTTCATCTGGACAGTGCTCCAATCTGGCAAATATGTTTTGCTCCAAGACTGAAACAAGCTCATAAAAGAGAATTGTGAAGATCACAGAGTGCTCTTGTAAGGATACCAGCCTTGTGGGATCGAAGGCAACGCACAGAGAGCAATCACCTGACAAAACCCTGAGCTGTAAGCTTTTTCTGGCAGAATTCCACACTGACAGGTTAAATATTCTCTGTGTTATCAGCCGTGGTGCTTCAGAAGTTCCTCTGCACTTTCTTTTTTGAAAGTCAGAGCAAAAAAAGATATAGATATCAGGGTAGAGTTAAAGAAGAATTAAATATTTCTGGTTGTCAACCCCTTTAAAAAGAAGATCATTTTGTTTTCCTGTCACAATCGGTAGCCACGTATGTTCCCTTTGATCACTTCACCTCTTTGTGGAAGGACTGTGCTTCCCTGAAAGCTTACTTATGCCCTCAAAGCAGAGTTTGAGTGGGATCTGAGAGGGAAAGGGTGGATGCTCTGGAGAGCCCTGGCCAGATGAGGGCATGTATGAGCCAACGGGCTTGTTACCAGAGCTGAGGGAACATGGCAGTTTCCCCACAAACATTCACTCCACTTGAAGAAATGGATTCATTGTGGCTGTGCTCGCTTGTTACTCACATGAACACCCCTGGAAAGCACACTTACAGCTTGTGCTCTTAGGCATTTACACCAGAAATCCTCTGTTTTATATGGGATCAGTGCAGCAGAGGGGGAAGGGCCCCCGGCATCCACCCTGGCTCACGCAATGGACGTTACAGTATTGTCAATCTGAAGCACTCAACAATCACAAGTCAGGCTCCAAATAAGACATGAGATTGGCTTAAAAAACCTGAGATTAAAAAAATACTTTTCAGCTTCTGTTTACTAGTCTTCTGGTTTGAGAGCCTTTAGGATTCATGCTTTTAAGCAATCCCCTTCAGAAATTAGGGACAGAAACTTTCATTTATTAACAAATAAAAAATAAGCAGAAATTGGCATGTAATCACTAGACTCCGGGAGGTGGGACTTTTAAGTACAGCACCAAATAGTGCAAGACTCATGACAAACCAATGAGTTATCTGACTCATTTAGTCACAGTGTTGTTAATAATCTGCCTGCAGCTTTTGCAAGTAGTACAGATTTCACGCTAACTTTGCGGGGATGCGACAATGGAAAGTTTTAACTTAAAACTATTCTACAGCCAACCAGTGAATCTGAGGAACCACAGAGCCACAATGCCTAATTTTAGCCTATTGCTGCCTATGGGACAGAATTATGTATGGAAGATGTGACCAGAGATAACTAGAGATGAAAACCACAGAACAGCATTTGCTGCTCTTTGACTGCTTGGTTTCCAGGCGGCCATAAGCTTGACTTGTTTGATAATGAAGACCTGTCCACCAATGCAAGAAGACACTAGCTAAAGACAATAAATCTGAAGAGATAATGGGTTTCACGTGTGACAGATTGACTGCAGCAGTTTGGACTGGGTTGAATACTTTAAAAAATATTTCGTAAAAGATAAAGAGAGAGACAAGCAAATTACATAGACTAGAAGAGTTTATGACAGGTACATGTGCTGGTTCTTTGAATTTGTCAGCCTCTGGTGATAGAAATTTCTGTAGCATGATCAGCAGTAAAACTCTACAGTACCACCGCAGACTAAAAGGTGAGGCATCTCCACTTCCCTGATGTAACTGCTGTGGCAAAGTACCTGTCTCTCCTCTCCTAGCTCAGTCCTCCTCAGCCTTGGAGACACAGGCTTGGGCAAAGTAAAAGCCCTTCACAGTCACGCAGGGTCTGGCTGATCCCTTCTCAGTCAGGCCCTTGTTCTGTTTTCCTCTCCTTCTGGGGAGAGTGCAACCTGCCTTGCCAGGAAAGTTTTTAGAGTTCAGCTGCCTCTACTCGCTGGCAGCTACTCTACTTCTCTTCTCCCCCACTGCTTTCCTGCAAGGGAGGGTTTAAAAAGGTCTCCAGCCATTGGGGCCAGCTGAAACTAATTACCTCCCTGGTAACCCCTGTTCCAGCTGAACCTTATTCCTCCAGGGTTAAGCCTTCTGGGACTAATTACTACCCCACGCTTGGTAGCTAAGTGTCCTGAGTTTGCCACACTGCATATACATCAACTTCCCAGTGTCTGAAGTAGCCACTGAGTGAGGGTTTTCCTCACATCAACATACAACCTGAAGCCCTGATTCTGCAACCTGATTCCCCTGCACCTCTGCAGAGCCACACCAGATTCCATGGAACAGGGGTCTGAGATCAGAGCTCAGTTTGTATCTCATATGCTGACCAATATAAAGAGTTGGTATCATAAATACATTAAACAATGCAGCTGCAGCCATATAATACCGCATAAACTTTTATGTTAACATCACAAATCAGCTCATCAGACACTGATTTGGTAACTGAGCAAGTAGCAAGAAAAGAAAGTCAGGTGCCTCACATGGTCTCAAGTAGAGCTGGGAGGGCATGATTTTCCCATCCCACGAAAGGTTGAGATTTTGAATTTTTTTTTCCCCCAATCGGACCCAGGATGAAAAGTTGAAATCTCAAAGATTTACATGAACTGATCATTCGGAAAAAAATTCCAATCAGGTTGATTAAAACGTCTTTTCAACATTTTGCTTCCATTTTGATTTTTTACCTTTTTTAGTATAAATTAATTAAATTTCAAAATGAAAAGTCATTTAAAATTGAAAAATGAACTTTGGTTTGAAAACGTCTATACAGGATGTTTGGACAATTAGAAACTTTTTCCCCCACCCCAAACATTTTTCTAATCAGGAGATGACTCGAAACTGACCCTTTCTTAGGAACCATTTCGGTTTCCACAAATCAACAACCCTCCCCAGTTCTGCCCTCAAGCAAGCAGCTACTCTCGTTGCTCAGTAAGCACAGAACAAGCTGCCAGGCAACTATGTGCATTCTGCGGTATAGATCCTCCCGTCAGAGCACAGACTGCTGTAAAACAGCACCTACGGAGATCTGTTCCTCATCCCTCTGTGGGAGAATGACAGGACAGTAATAGATTGCTTTCCTATTCCAACTTCATTTAGCCCTGACCCTGTGTTTTCCTTCTTTACATCAGCGGACTTGCCTCTCAATCATAACGTGTTATTTATTGTGCAAGAGTTCCCCAGGTTCATTCATGGAGACAACATGCTGACTTCATTGATTTTGTGACCCCCGTTCTCCAGGCCTTCCCTAGCCAGCAGCTCCGGAGAGGGTGACACTGGGTGAATGTCACTCAAGTTCAGATTGTGTTAGCACTTAAACTATTAGCAAATCCAGTTTCCTAGGGCAGCTGGGGGCCTGCAGTTAGGCTCTTATATCTATAGTCTTAGGACTGCCTAATTTATCTTCACACTGCAGTGAACTAAGCAAGCCTGCGAAACTACCAGTTAGCAACAAGCTTCAGGCTAAAAGCACACCCACTGCCTGGTGCTCCTGCCATCTGATGAGTAAGGTGGAGAAGAGATTAATTCCATCCTATTACATCCTACTTTTCCTTTGGTAAATAAATTAGTAACGTCACCTCTTTCATTATCAAGAGCAGCACAGTTTGTTTGCCCAGGCTGCAGTACAATAACGAGCAAGAGATAAACCGCCTAGGAACCGTCATGAGCCTGGATTCTTAACTGTTGGTTTAAGAAATACTGGGATGACATGCTGCCGCAGGTGCCTTTTTTGCAGCTCTTGCTCCCATTTCTGATGTCGTTCTTTCCACAGCTGCTGTTGCTTTTGGGGCATTGCTTCTTCGGTCCTTAACTTTTTCCTGTTTTCACTTCATTGCTCTCCAAGCTACTTCCTTTCCAGCCTTGCAAAGTCCCACGTGCTCAAAAATAATGTGTCAGCCCCCCAGGAAATCATGAGACTGGCTTAAAAAGCATGGTGGGTTTTTTTTTAAGTAATGCATTTGGGGCCTTTTTATTTGTCTTCTGGATTTTGAGCCTTTTGGGTTCACATTTTCAAGTTTTTCTCTACAAGCATGAAGGCTAAAAACAATTTTTAAAAAGCTGAGATTGTAACAATCACATGACACCAGGAGATGGGGCTTTATGAAAGCAATCGAATATTAGAAGACTTACAATAAAATAGCAAGTTAGCCATTCTGGCAGCACTCCCTCTCGTCTCTTTTATGCGCTGTGTATATTTCCCTGCAAATCCACATGCAGAACAAGCATTTAAAAAAAACAGTTATTTTGCTCAACAGCAGCAAGCAGAAAAGTGGAAGAATGGGACAACACGGATATACCGTCATACCAGTGCCCATGTAATGCACTGTGGTACATAATTTAACAAAATACGGAAGATCCCTGCATCAACAGTAAGGGATTTAAAGCAAAGAGGAGGAGCAGGTAAAGGTCAGGTATTTTAAGCAGTCATTTGTGAGGACTTAACTTTGATTTTTTCACTGACACTGTGCAATTCCCTCTCCTTTTGCAGCTCTGTTCTTTAAGTCTGTGAACATTGTTGATCCTGACATGAGTAAGGCTGGATCAAGGACTTGATAAAAACACGCTGAAGCATAATGAAGGGGGGTGGTGCCAATGGCATCATCCAGGAAGGCACTTCAAAGAAAGAAGGGCCAGGCACCTGCAGGTCTCTTAGGCTTTATCTACATTGGGGTTTTTCGGCATGATAACTGCACTGCGGCAAACCTCTAGTGTACATGTGCTGCACTGGGGTGAAACCTATTATGGGGCAGCTTGTGCATAGGAGTACTAGTGCAAACCCTAGCTAGAAAGTGAGGTAAACTACATCAGTGCAGTGGGTTTACAGTAGAGGTTTGCACAGCAGCAGATACATCAGAGCACGGGGATAGTGGGGAATCAAATCCTAAACCCCAGTGTAGACAAAGCCTGAGTACAGCTGCATTCCTTCTTAGGGCTTCTCTACCCAGAAACACTGAGCATGTGAACCTATAGCTCATTAGCTTGCCACGTGCTAACCAGCCGGGTGGACCCTGCTACCACACACTAAAAGTTCCCTAGTGCACTTTGGACTTTGACATACTGCTGTCTGGCACTTTCAGCGTATAGAAGCAGGATCCACACGGCCAGTAAAAGTGTAGCAGGTTAGTGCACTATAGATTCACTCCCCAGTTTGCTATGCACTAACCTGGGGAAGAGCCAACATGGCTTTTGTAAAGGGAAATCATGCCTCACCAATCTGTTGGAGGGTGTCAGTAAGCATGTGGACAAGGGTGATCCAGTTGATTTAGTGTACTTGGACTTTCAGATAAGGTTCCATACCAAAGGCTCTTGGGCAAATTGGGATAAGAGGGAAGGTTCTCTCATGGATCGGTTACTCATTAAGAGACAAAACAGAAAAGGGTAGTGTCACGGAGTCCCTGGGCAATTGTCATAGTATAATTCCCAAATCTGGACCTTAGCATCCAAAATATGGGTACTAGCATGAATGATCTGGAAAAGGGAGTAAACAGTGAGATGGCAGAGTTTGAAGACGAAAAAAATTACTCAAGATAGTTAAATCTGAAGCTGACTGTGAAGATTTACAAAGGGGTCTCACTAAACTGCGTAACTGGGCAACAAAATGGCAGATTAAATTTAGTGTTGATACATATCAGGTAAGACATGCTGGGAAAAAATATCCCAACTCTATATACAAAATGATGAGGTCTAAATGAGCTGATACTACTCAAGAAAGAGATCCTGGAGTCACTGTGGATAGTTCTCTGAAAACATCCACATCTACATAAATCCGTGGTATGCCCACATCTTGAATACTGCATGCAGTTCTGGTCACCTCATCTCAAAAAGATGTATTAGAATTGGAAAACATACTGGGAAGGTCACCAAAAATGATCACAGGTTTGGAACAGCTTCCACATGAGGAGAGATTATAAACACAGGGCCTGTTCACTTAGAAAAGAGACAGACTCGGGGACGGAAGTCTATAAAATTGTGAGTGATGGGGAGAAAGTAAATAGGGAAGTGTTATTTACCCCTTCACATAACACAAGAACCAGGGGCCGTGCAATGAAATTAATAGGCAGCAGGTTTAAAATAAACATATGGAAGTATTTCTTCATATAACACACAGTCAACCTGTGCAACTCATTGCCAGGGGATGCTGTGAAGGCCAAAAGCATAAGTGAGTTCAAAAAAGAATTAGATAAGTTCATGGAGGATAAGGTCATCAATGGCTATTAGCTAAGATGGTCAGAAACACAACCCCACGCTCAAGGTCTCCTTAAGCCCCTGACTGCCAGGAGCCAAGACTGAATCACTCAATAATTGCGCTGTTCTGTTCATTCCCTCGGAAGGGTCTGGCACTGGCCACTGTCAGAAAACAGAATACTTGGCTACATGGACCATTGGTCTGGCACCAAACATCCGTTCTTATGTTCTCAAGTATCCCTGTAGACAAGCTCTACGAACAAGTGGCAGAGCAAGCTGAATGTGAATGTTCTGTTCCTCTCCTGTCGACATTAAGGAAAATGCAAACTAGTACAGCAGAAAACTTCTTTACAAATATTTGCAGAGAGAGGGGCCACTTTTTGTGAAACCTGAGTAAAGGAGGATGGTGCCAGTCATGGCTGCATACGAATAGGGTTTTTTTTGGAAAACTAGCTCTACCATGGACTGTGAACCTCACTGGATCTGGTCACTTCCCAAACATTCTCGTCCCTTGTCTTCACTGCTGTGCAGTATGCTGGGTACCCATCAGCTACTACAGGGGTCGGCAACCTTTCAGAAGTGGTGCGTGGGCAGTGTGAGTGCCACTGAAAATCAGCTCGCGTGCTGCCTGCGGCTCCTGTACCATAAGTTGCCTACCCCCAAGCTACTGACTTCCCCCTCTGAGGAAACCCTGCACTTCCCTGGCTGCAATGCTTTGGGGTTCATCTCAGAACAGCAAGCGGTTGTGTCGCCATGCACCCTGAGAGCCACTGTGCTATGCAGCTTTGGCGGAGAGCCTGACGCCAACAGCCTGCTTCACAGCACCCTGGCTTCACCCTGGCTTCCACCAGCCTGGTTACACTTTGCAGGGTAACACCAGCATCCTCCGAGTCCTGAGTTCTTCCCCAAAACGTGTTTCTCTGCAGTGGTCAAGCCCCTCTTACCATAGTACTCACAAAAACTTACCAAGTTTGCTGTTCCTTTCAATAGACATTACACAGCAGTTTATTAACTCAACTGAGATGAAACAACCCTGACCTTCAATCAAAGCAATGAGCTGGTTTGTGGTAAAATTAAAACACATTTATTAACAAAGGGATACAGGTATTCATGATACCAAGTAAAAGGAATATGGACAGAAATGATTACAAACAAACAAAAGTAAAAACACTCCTCTAAAGGCTGATCTACAATGAAAATTTACCTCAGCATTGCTACGTCTCACAGGGGTGTGAAAAATCCACCTAGCCACACTGTTGGCAGCACTAGGTTGATGGAAGATTTTCCACAGACCAAGCTATTGCCTCTCAGGGAGAGAGATTAACTACAGTGATGGAACAACCTCTCCCATTGGTGTGGTGAGTGTCCACACTGACACTGTGTGGCTCTATAGCTTTTCCAGCGCAGACGTAGCCTCAGACTCAAACTCAACTTACCAAACTACATTCTTTTGTTCAGAGACGTTTCTCTCACCTGTATTCAGTTTCCAGAGACTTTCAACCCTCTTTGTTGAAAGGTTCCAGATTTCTCAGATGTACAAGAGCTCTGCTGGCCTCTTGTATCTGCCCAGAAATGCATTGTGTTCTGGATCCAGGCATCATCAATGGATTGTTGACTAACTTCCAGGGGCAGAATCTTTGTTTCTGCTGATAGGGCTTGATCCAAAGTACACTGAATTCAGTGGAAAGACTCCCATTGACTTCAATCAGCTCTGGATTGGTCCCATAGTGCATGACCACAGAGAACCCAGCTTGACTTTCAGATCACAGGACATGTCAAGAGCTGGTAGTTTAGGGAGGCGAAGGGGGGAGTCTTCTTATTCATAAACCAAGCACATTTTATAAGGAAATCATTGCAAAACAATGCACGTGTAACTCCTAAAGCCATTGAGAGATTCGCTTTAGAGACTATAAGTGCATTTTAAAAGTAATTTTCTAGAAGCTATTTTTAAAAAAAATTATCAACTTTCCCCTGGAATTGAAATGAGTGGATTGTTAGATGTTTTACCTTTTTATTCAGACCACGAGTTTCACTTTGCTCTAAAGAATAACTTGCAACATTTGACCTTTGCTTAAACTTTACATGGAGTTTCCATTTGTCTTCTGTATGAATTTCTGTTGCTTATAAATTCTTTTCCATGAAGGTACAGGGTTTTATTCCTCAAGGGAATGGCCTCATTTTTAAAGATTACCTCTTGCAATCTTCTCTGTTCTCAAGTTCACATATGTCATTTTATACCTATTTCTGAGTTTCTTCTGGGAGAAACTGCATATTAAAATGAAAAGCAATTAATCATTGTAACTGATCTGAATACAGTATCTTGAAGGATGATTTGATAGAGAATTCTGCTACACGCATAACTGGCTAGCACAAACCTCAAGAAAAACGTGCTGTATTTATAGAACTGGATTCATTGCCCTCAGACTACTGTTTATTTTCTTGCTGTTAGAAATCCAATTTTGTCAGAAGTCCAAAGGATTTCAATAAAACAAGAGCTCTTCCCTTGCCTCCCCCCAGTTTTAGCGATCAACTTTATTAAGTGTTAGATGTATTATTAGCATTATAAACACAAAACAAGTATGTTCCTTGTGTTTAAAGTTACCATCAAAGTGAACCTGAAGTCTGTTACTCAAATGCTGCTATAGAAATCAGATTAATTAAACTCCAAATGTCTTAAAACAAAATATAACATTGAAATTACGTGGCATAGAACATAAACTTTTTAATAGTAGCAACCAACCACATTTAACATTTCTACAGGTATAATAAAAATGCTAATATATGTTAATGTTTAGTCTGTGGTTAATGTTTTGTCTTGTTAATTTCCCCAGAGCTTTTATTACTGATTTAAATCTACCATACTACTCGAGTGATTGCAGTGCTCTCCACAAACTGCATGGCACGCTCTCAAACGAATACTGATTAACAGAAGTGAATAAACACTAGGGCTAACGTTCATATTATATGCTTGTAATCATTATATATATTTTGTCATGAAGATGAGGTAGGCAGATGTTCCCCCGTCTTCCCCCCTTGACAGACAATATGATTGTGGGTATAAAAATGAAAGTATAATACTTTATTTTAAGAAGCACATCATTATTAACTAATCATTGCTCTTCTCGCACTGAGCACTAGAGGAGAAGGAACAAACTGAGGGGGATAATCCAAATGTCGTCTTCTACAAAAGCATCACTGGAATTCCCCATTAATTGACTCTCAAATGTTACTAACAAACTTCAGTGCACTGCAATTGCAGCGATTCAGACGTCACTGCACAGATTACATAAGAGACAGTAGCCTAAACACTGGACACAGAATCAGGAATCAGAGGAAGTGACCTTGTCTTCACGCCTAGGAATAAATATTCAATAATACATTGGGCTTAATAATGCAACACTAACCATGTCAAATGCATGGAAACACAAATGCTTAGAATAACACAGCTTTTGTCACCCCACCTCACAGAGTGACTCCTCATACATGCTACCAACCGTGCTACAGCAAGTCAGTGGCGATCACAGAGATGGGACTAGATTACCCTGTAGATCATCAACACAGCTTTAAAACCTCCTACACACTGAAGTGGGACTAGACGGGTACTTAATGGGAGGAAATATTACCATGCAATTCATGTGTATATAGCACCCTTCATGCAAAGTAGACACTTTGCAGCCAGCCAGAGAAAAGGGGAGGGGGGAATAGAAAGCAAAGAGGTTTTAAGAGAGGAGGGACTCAGCAGGAGAAGAAAATATGTTCTTCCCAAATGGAGCAGCTTGAAGGCAATCATATTTTTATTGCATTTATTAAGGTAGTGCCTAGGGACCCCCAACAAAGAACAGAGCCCCACTGTACCACATACTGTACAAAAAAAGGCCTCTTCTGATGGTACATCTTTTCCCTGGCAAAGTCGGACTATCCTGCAAACAGCATGGGAAGCTTTCGGATTTACCCTTCTCCTTCTAGAGGAGATCTCATAGGCAGCTCCAGGGAAGCAGTTCAGGGAGTTTCTAGGTTAGTTTTCCCCTTCTACCACAGGCTATGCTACAAAAATGTGACCCTTCTCCTTTGAAGCTATTTTATTAGTGATTTCAGTGGGTGCCGGATCAGTCCCTGAGCATGCAGTATCTAGTCCAGGGGTGGGCAAACTTTTGGCCTGAGGGCCACATCGGGTTTCTGAAATTCTATAGACAGTCAGTTAGGGGAGGCTGTGCCTCCCCAAACAGCCAGGTAAGGCCTGACCCCCCATCCTACACCCCCCTACTTCTTGCTCCATGATAGCCCCCCCCAGACTCCTGCCCCTCCACACACACCCCGCTCCACGCACACACACCCCTGCACTCTGTCTCCTGACCACCCCCGGACCTCCTGCCCTTGACTGCCTCCCTTGCCCCATCCAACCCTTCCTCTCATTCCTGACTATTGCCCCCCCCCGGACCCCTGCCTCCATTCAATCCTCCTGTTCCCCACCCTCTGACTGCCCCGACCCCATCCACACCTCTGCCCCCTGACCACCACCCTGAACTCCCCTGTCCTCTATCCAAGCCCCCCTGCCCCCTTACCGTGCTGCCTGGAACACCGGTGGCTAACAGCACTACAGCCTCGCTGCCCAGAGCACCAGGACAGGCGGCTGCACCGCCCGGCTGGAACCAGCCATGCCCCCCACAGCACAGAGCACCAGGACAGGCAGCTGCACCGCCCGGCTGGAACCAGCCATGCCACCCACAGCACAGAGCACCAGGACAGGCAGCTGCACCGCCCGGCTGGAACCAGCCATGCCACCCACAGCACAGAGCACCGGGTCAGGCAGCTGCACCGCCCGGCTGGAACCAGCCATGCCACCCACAGCACAGAGCACCAGGACAGGCGGCTGCACCGCCCGGCTGGAACCAGCCATGCCCCCCACAGCACAGAGCACCGGGACAGGCGGCTGCACCGCCCGGCTGGAACCAGCCATGCCACGCACAGCACAGAGCACCAGGACAGGCAGCTGCACCGCCCGGCTGGAACCAGCCATGCCCCCCACAGCACAGAGCACCAGGACAGGCAGCTGCACCGCCCGGCTGGAACCAGCCATGACCCCCACAGCACAGAGCACCAGGACAGGCAGCTGCACCGCCCGGCTGGAACCAGCCATGCCACCCACAGCACAGAGCACCAGGACAGGCAGCTGCACCGCCCGGCTGGAACCAGCCATGCCACCCGCAGCACAGAGCACCAGGACAGGCAGCTGCACCGCCCGGCTGGAACCAGCCATGCCACCCACAGCACAGAGCACCAGGACAGGCAGCTGCACCGCCCGGCTGGAACCAGCCATGCCCCCCACAGCACAGAGCACCAGGACAGGCAGCTGCACCACCCGGCTGGAACCAGCCATGCCACCCACAGCACAGAGCACCAGGACAGGCGGCTGCACCGCCCGGCTGGAACCAGCCATGCCCCCCACAGCACAGAGCACCAGACAGGCAGCTGCACCGCCCGGCTGGAACCAGCCATGCCACCCACAGCACAGAGCACCAGGACAGCAGCTGCACCGCCCGGCTGGAACCAGCCATGCCACCCACAGCACAGAGCACCAGGACAGGCAGCTGCACCGCCCGGCTGGAACCAGCCATGCCACCCACAGCACAGAGCACCACGACAGGCGGCTGCACCGCCCGGCTGGAACCAGCCATGCCCCCCACAGCACAGAGCACCAGGACAGGCGGCTGCACCGCCCGGCTGGAACCAGCCATGCCACCCACAGCACAGAGCACCAGGACAGGCAGCTGCACCGCCCGGCTGGAACCAGCCATGCCACCCACAGCACAGAGCACCAGGACAGGCGGCCGCACCGCCCGGCTGGAACCAGCCATGCCCCCCACAGCACAGAGCACCAGGACAGCAGCTGCACCGCCCGGCTGGAACCAGCCATGCCACCCACAGCACAGAGCACCAGGACAGCAGCTGCACCGCCCGGCTGGAACCAGCCATGCCCCCCACAGCACAGAGCACCACGACAGGCGGCTGCACCGCCCGGCTGGAACCAGCCATGCCACCCACAGCACAGAGCACCAGGACAGGCAGCTGCACCGCCCGGCTGGAACCAGCCATGCCCCCCACAGCACAGAGCACCACGACAGGCGGCTGCACCGCCCGGCTGGAACCAGCCATGCCCCCCACAGCACAGAGCACCAGGACAGGCGGCTGCACCTCCCGGCTGGAACCAGCCATGCCACCCACAGCACAGAGCACCAGGACAGGCGGCTGCACCGCCCGGCTGGAACCAGCCATGCCACGCACAGCACAGAGCACCAGGACAGGCAGCTGCACCGCCCGGCTGGAACCAGCCATGCCCCCCACAGCACAGAGCACCAGGACAGCAGCTGCACCGCCCGGCTGGAACCAGCCATGCCACCCACAGCACAGAGCACCAGGACAGGCAGCAGCACCGCCCGGCTGGAACCAGCCATGCCCCCCACAGCACAGAGCACCAGGACAGGCGGCTGCACCGCCCGGCTGGAAACAGCCATGCCACCCACAGCACAGAGCACCAGACAGGCAGCTGCACTGCCCGGCTGGAACCAGCCATGCCACCCACAGCACAGAGCACCGGGTCAGGCCAGGCTCTGCAGCTGGGCTGCCCAGCAAGAGCTTGCAGCCCCACCGCCCAGAGCATTGCGCTGGCGGCGCAGTGAGCTAAGGCTAGGGGGAGGGGGAACAGAAGAGGAGGGCCCGGGGGCGAGTCTCCTGGGCCAGGAGCTCAGTGGCCGGGCAGAAGGGTCCCACAGGCGGATGTGGGGCCAGATACACTGTTATGAGCCTGCACTCTCTTACTTCATCGTGGATGTCATGGCACAGGCAGTGGCACGGACTAGCCAGTAAATACAAACCTGCCCAGTCTACTGAGGCCCTACTTGGGTGGCTAGCCCGCAGCATCGCTCATGCCACAATGTCCCCATGGCTATTTTCAGCACGCTAGCTCAAGCAGAGGCACACTCCCAGCTGCAGTGTTGACATACCCTAGTTTCAGAGCGGGAGCCGTGTTAGTCTGCAACAGCAAAAACGAGGCGCTCCAACGTGAAGCTGCAGAACTGGAATTAACTTTCAAACTGGACACCATCAGATTAGGCCTGAATAAAGACTTGCAGCAAGGAGTGGTTGGGTCATTACAAAACCTAAACTTAATTTCCCCTATACTAATTTCTCCCTGCTGTTACTCACACCTTCTTGTCAACTGTCTGTAATGGGTCACTCTCTATCACTTCAAAGGTTATCTTTCCTCCCTTGGTATCCTGCTGTTAATTGATTTATCTCGTTAGACTGATCTCACACTTGGTAAGGCAACTCCCATCCTTTCATGTATTTATACCTACTCCTGTATTTTCCACTTCATGCATCTGATGAAGTGGGTTCTAGCCCACAAACACTTATGCCAAAATAAATAAGTTTGTTGGTCTCTAAGGAGCCACAAGGACACCTCAGAGTCTTCTCTGGCTCCCTTACATTGGACTGTATGCTCAGGGGTGGCAAGTTATATGGGCTTGTGGTGCCTGTGCTCCAGCAATATTCAGGGCCCGGCTCCACCAACGTCTCTCCCCCAGGCCACACGTCTCCCGAGAGCGTCTCTGCCTGGGCAGTGGGCAGTTGCGCTGCCACTCTGCGCTGCGCTCCCTCACCAGCCGCTGCTGGCTACAAAAGGGAGTGGCTGAGGGTTTGGGTGGAGGTTCAGCGTGTGAGTGACTGACTGCAGCAGCTCCAGGAGCCCCAGGTGGCTGCTCAGCCTGCTTCGGACTTTTTCTTCTGCCCTCTTCTTTTGCTAGTTTCTGTCCTTTGTGGCTGTAGCCAGGGCATTCCACCCCCATGCCCCTGCTTTCTCCTCCCCATCTCCACTTTGGGGGGAGAACTCAGGCTGTTTTCCTGTCTCCTTGCTGCAAACAACTTCACCACTTCTCCTCCGCACACCCGGCACACACACATTGAGCCAGCTTCTCTCCCCTCCGTCTCCGTTGGTGCAATGTAGCCTCCTGCTGCCCCATGGTCAGCCCAGCAGGACTGCTCGCTGCACTGCCTGCATGTGGGCAGCTCCTTTCAGGGCTTCTCCCGGGGGGCAGCGTGAAGTCTCTCTCCCCCATTTCACACCCACCAATAATCTCTCTCTAAAGTTGAGGGTGGTGAAAAGTTTGTTGATTGCGGGTTTTCCCTCTGAGCTCTTGTCACCCTTGTTTTTGAATGAGGATTTCTTGCTCTGGGGAAGTGTAACCCCCGGACCTGAGAGGGTCCCTAGGAGCACATGCAGTGACAGTGGTGCGGGGTGAGTGTGCTGCCAGTGGGGAGAGGGCTGGGGGGAGTCCTCTCTGGTCCCACCCCAGAGAGGCAGCCTGGCCCCAGGACAGCCTGTCTGCACCCCAAACGCCTTATCCCTGGCCTCACCCCAGAGCCCACACCCCCAACCAGAGCCCTCACCTCCCGTCACCTCAACCCTCTGCCCCAGCCCTGACCCCACCCCCAAACTCCTCCTCTCTGGCCCCACCCCACATCCAACCCTCTGCCCTAGCCCTGAGCCCCAGCCAAGCCCTTCATCCCTGGCCCCACTCCAGAGCCTTTGTGCCCCCAGCCAGAGCCCTCATCCTCCCTGCACTCCAACCCTCTGCCCCAGCACTGAGCCCCCTCCTGAACCCCTCATCCCCACACCCCAACCCTCTGCCCTAGCCCTGAGCCCCCTCCCACACCCCAAACCCCTCATCCCCAGCCCCACCTCGCAGCCCTCACCCCTCCCCCACATTGTGCAATATAGAGAATCTGTTAATCACTTACTGTTTCCAGTCCATTTTTACATCATATATATATATATAATCGGCTTACAAGGGGGGGAGGGAGGGAGACTTGGACCCTGTTCTAGGCACCACCAAACATTATACAAACCTGTCACCCCTGTGTACGCGGTTAGCAGAGCAAGCAAGGGCACGGGTTGGGTAACACTCAGTCCCTGTTAATTTGACAGCTAATGAGAAAGGCTTTAGTTCCTCAAGCGTAAGAAATGGGCCGCTCTGCACTTATCCTGCCACGCTGCCCAGATTCGACTGCTCATTAAGGCTACTGCATATATTTGCATGACAATAGCACTGACATCAGAGAAAGAAATAAAAGGTTAACTGCATTAAGCATATGACAGAATCACTCTATTCCGCTGCCTATTTAAGGAAGCAAATTCAGTGAGTCAAAAAAGCAGCGGAGCACACAAGGGACTTCTTAGGGGTTTGAAAACCTGTGCTAGCCTGTTGAAGCCAGATGTCTTTGCTTCCACTGAATCAGGTCTTGAATAACTACGGTAGGTGTATAAAGAGATTCCCCTTCCATCTCCACTCCTGCTGGAGTTGTGCTTCTCCTTAAGAGAAACTACAGCTCCCCTGAGAGATTCTCAAATCCTTACTTTCAGCTCTGCCACCCCATCAAGACTGAAACCCCTAAACTCCCCTTGATTTCTGTGACCCATGTCTACACCGAGCTTAGATTCTAACGGACTCCTAGACTGACCTGATTCTCCTACTGCAGTCAGAGGATGGACTATTGTTCCCAAGGACTGTGACCTCATTTTGAGTCAAACTTTTTTTTTTTTAAATGTCTTTGATGGAAACAAGATTCTTCTTCTTTTTCATGTCTGCAGCATTCAGGGTTTAATGAAGGGAGAAAGCTACTGTGTGTTTTAAGAAAAGGCCAGCTGAGACTTCTGCTTATTATGCTAAACTCTGCTTATTTAATTGCTGTCTTCTCTTCCCAACCACTTCCCAAGAAGGTGCGACCTAGGGCAGGGGTCTCAACCTTTTACTCTCTGAGGTCCCCCCGATGGGCTATAAAAACTCCAGGGCCAAGCAGGGGTGGGGGCTCAGGGCAGGGGCCTTGGACACAGATGTAATTTGACTTCTATTGGGGGGCAGTCCCTGTGGTCCAGGGAGGGAGCATCACCTCCAGCCCCTGACTCACTTCAGCAGGCCACCCACCTGCCTGCACCCAAAAATTATAACTCAAAGGTTAGGTGAGAATTTCAAAAAGTTTGAAGACAGCTTAGGGCACAGGGCCGGAGTAACTAGGCGCTGTGTGCAGGGAGGGGGTAGCTTAGGGTTCAGGGAAGGGATAGCTGGGGCTGTGGGTGGGCAGGGGGTGGCTGTGGGTGCAAGGGGGTGGCTAGGGGCTGTGTGTGGGCAGGGGGTAGCTCAGGGTGCAGGGAGCAGGGTAGCTGGGGCTTTGTGCAGACAGGGGGTTGCTCAGGGTGCAGGGAGGGCATTGCTCAGGATGTACGGAGAGAGGTATGAGGGGCTGTGTGCTGGGAGGGCCCCCCTGCGGTCCCTGTTCCGGAGGGGTCTGCCAGGCTTGGAGCCAGGTCTACCCACCCGGGCGGCTCTTACCAGCTGCCTCTGTGGGAGCAAAAAGGGGCTAGGACTCGGGAACTAAGTACTACAATGACACAAATACATAATAATAACGGTGAAGAGCAACTCAGAGTGTGAACGAGATCTCACCATTTCTCCAGGGCTCCATGTCGCTGCTGGCCTGATTACAAGGAGAGCTTGCCTCTAAGAGACTTTTAATTCCTGGGGTTTTCTTGTCCTGTGGAGTTTACATATTTAAGCAACAGCTGGTCAGGACAGAAGGCAGTGAGAGATTGCCTCCCTCTCTATTATATCTTTGTAAGTCTTTTCCTTTGGGGGTGGGGGGAAGAGAGGCACCTTTTCAGTGTTTTAGATCCATTATGGATGCTCCTACACCGTTTTATGGTTGAATTCTATGTAGAGAGACTATGATACAACTGAAGTGGTTGATGGGCTTGAAGATACCTCACCCCTAGCCAGCTCTTACAATGGCATTGCTAGCCTTACCATAGCTGATGTTTAAAACCCCAGCTCCTGGAGTCAGGTTATGTGAGAATTTCTGCTTTCACATAAAAAATAAATAAATTCCTAGTCTTCCTGGTAGCAGAGAAAGGCATAAAACCAAGATCCAAGTGCACCCTGAAGGCTCAACAAGCAGCAGGCAAAGAATAAGAGTCAACTTTATTCTAATTTTTTTTTTAAATCTTATTTTAAGCCAATCTCATAGTTTTTGGGAGCCTGACTCCTCGTTTTTGAGCATTTGGAGCTAGGAAACCTGGTGCCTATCCAGATGACTCCTGTTTGCCTAATAAATCATCCTCCTACTTAGTACTATACAGCATTTTCCATCTGTGGATCTCATACAACTTTACAAAGGGAGAGGAGCAGCTTGGTTCTTATTTTACAGTTGAGGAAACAGACACAGAAGCAGAATGATTTGTTCATGGTCATTCAATAACTGCCAGTTTAATTTCCTGCCGTCTATTCCACGTTTTGTCCACGTACTCAGGCACACTAGTTTAAATTTATGCTCATTGCCTCTCCTCTGCTAATATGATAAAAAAATTCTTCACAATAAGTAATTTCATTCCAGTCCAGTCTGTTTTTTCCTGTTATGTAGGTTGAAAAATAATATTTCCACTATCGCATCATAGTTTATTGCAGGACAAATCCATGCATTTCATCTTGGCCTGACAAACCAGTTGTTCAGAGGAGATCTGCTTGCAGGAACAAAAGTTCACAGCACTGATAATCATTGCAAACAATATATTATGCTGTAAATGCAATTAAAAGTGAGACATTTGAAGTCACGGTCTATTTCCTATAGTGCTTTTACATTTTGTCACTGCCCGCTTTAATATCAAAATGTTGATATTTCATTTCTCATGGCTGGGAGCACTCGACAAATTATGCAGCCAGTGACCCACCTGGTTATTCCTGTATTTATCACAGGCAGCTCCTGAAATTAGTATTTTAGGCCTGCATTCAGGACAGGACTTGAGTATGTGCGTAACTTTAAGCACGTGCTTAAATATCCTTTTGAAATAGGAACATTTTTCTGAACGGGGTCTCCTTATTACAATATTCCCATTTTACCATTTTATTGTACACTGACCGTATACAAGATTTAAGCCAATCAAAATGATGATATTTTGTGTCTTACCTTTTTTCACTTTTGCCTGACAGATTGAAACAGAATGAAGACAAGATGTGGGATTATGAGGCAGATGTGGAAAAAGAAGAACATGGGGATTTACTGTAACTGGGTGGAAAGATGGCAGATTTATATTTACACAGATTTCAAAGATGGGTAGGGGGTGTAGTCAGGTGTCTAAAGCTGCAAAACCCCTAGTTTTGAACATCTCAGCCTATGTTCTTAAAATTATCAGTAAAATAATCCACTTGTTCTGAAATGTGGACATGGAGTAATGAAATCAATCTCCTGCGGGGACGTTAAAATGTTTTAGATAGGTGTACTGCTAGTTACAGTAAGAAAAGCACCCCTTTGGAAGAAGGTATACCTTCCCCTATCTCAACAGACAGAGAAGCATAGCAGGAAATTCACCTAAGAGATTACTGGAGAAGTATCCCAAAATAACCTTCTGCTTTTCCACTTGCTGCTGGTACTAAATTAGAGCATACAAAGCAAACACGACCAGACAATTATCCCTTTGCCCATGGTAATTCAGCACATGTTGCAAGTACAGCCCCGTTAGACATGGCTGTGGAGCAACATATTTCAGACATCAGAGGGACAGAACACTAGGTCTCCAAACCTTTCAGCCCAGGTCCACTAAAGTATTTAGGCTCCTCATTTCCATTTAAATCAATGGAATTTAAGGACTTCAAAACCTTTGAGGATCTGGGCCTTCTTGACTTCTGTCTCACAGCAGGAAAAAGAAAGGCGAAGAAGCTTGTCACAGTAGCTGAGGGCAGACCACCTCCATGCAGAGAAGATAGCTAGGGTGGGAGGCAAAGAGGTAGGATGAGAAGGCTGCAGTCTCACATAGGGGCAGGGGTGTCTCGCAGTGGTTCTGAGGACTTCGGAGCAGGAGGGTCTGCTCCTCCTGGTGGGAGAAAGAACAAGGAAAGAGACACAGGTGGGTGAGTTTGTTACCAGTGATGGTTTCCTTTGCACATCTTTTGTGCATTTCTAGTATTGTATCATCTAGGTGCCGAAGGCATTACGGGAGCAGTTTATAAATTAAATCAGCTGTATTTCCGCACTAAAGACGAGTATATTCCTAGCAGTTTAAATTAAAGAGGAAAAGAAGATCTCTGTCATCTCATTCCATTCTGAAAGGGGAGCCAGACATCTGGAAATGGGGTATGAGTGGTCATTAAACAGCAGTGTCAACACAGTCACACAATCTGCTCTAGCCGGTCTGTGTTCATTAGCTCCAACACTTCCTCTCTGCTCCTCCATACAACGAGTATGGGAGATTTAATGATTCCAGAAGAAATACACTTTTAAACAACTAAATTACTTCATGGCTTTTTTCTTTTAAAACCAGATGCATGAGGCCACTCTAACAACGTAGCTAACAGTTATCTTTTGCACACTCTTTATTATTGAATATAATTTTCAGGTAGAAGGGAAATATTCTTGGAATCACAGCATTAACTTGTTCACCAAAGACTTTAATAAGGCTCTTTTCAAATTACTGCTCATAAAACCACAGTGAAAGAAAGCTACTGATGATACCTCATCTTCTTAATTAGTTCTCTCTCTTTCTGTCAATTATCAACTTAATAGCAAGTGTACATATTTATATAAAACAGCTCAAGTGTGGCTTACCAGCTAAACTCTATCATAGCTGGCCATTTCATTACAGGCAAGTAAAAAGAGATCTCAGTTTTATATTGTGTATCTGCACCCTCAGATGTATGTATGAGAAGAGATGGGGTCCACCTGATCAAGGGGAAGAACTTCTTTGCGCACCAAGAGGGGAGGTTCCATGGGGGCAGGTGACAAAACCCCACAGGTAAGCATAAAAAAAGGTGACCTTAACAAAGGGTTAGGTGTGGGGGAGGGGGAACCTGGAAAATTGCAGTTGAGTCAAGGAATGTTGTAAGCAAGACATGAGTAGTAATTCTTCAGCTGTAGTCTGCGCTGATAAGCTCTCATCTGGAGTATTGTGTCCAGTTCTGAGCACCACATTTCAGGAAGGATGTGGACAAATTAGTGAAAGTCCAGTGAAGAGCAAAAAAAGTGATTAAAGGTCTAAAAAAGATGCCCTCGGTGGAAAGATTGAAAAAATTGGGTTTGTTTAGTCTGAAGAAGAAAAGACTGAGGGGGGACAAGATAAGAGTTTTCAAATACATAAAAGGTTGTTACAAGGAGGAGGGTGAAAATTGTTCTCATTAATCACTAAGGATAGGACAAGAAGCAATGGGCTTAAATTACAGCAAGGGAGGTTTAGGTTGAACATTAGGAAAATCTTCCTACTGTCCGGGTAATTAAGCACTAGAACAAATTGCCTACAGAGGTTGTGGAATCGCCACCATTGGAGGTTTTTAAGACCAGGTTAGGCAAACACCTGTCAGGAATGGTCTAGTTATTACGTTGTCCTGCCTTGTGTGCAGGGGACTGAACTAGATGACCGTTTGAAGACCTTATCAGTCCTACACTTCTCTGAAAAGCAAACTGTGAAAGTGATCATGAAATGAAAGATTTCATGATTCTAAGGAAAGGAAGAAGTGAGAGCAGCAGAATAAGGATAATGGACTTCGAAAAAGCAGACTTCAACAAACTCAGAGAACTGAAAGGTAAGTCCCCTGGGAAGAAAATCTAAGGGGAAAAGAAGTTCAGGAGAAATGGTAGTTCCTCGAGGAGACAAAATTAAAGGCACATACTGCAAACTATTCCAATGCAAAGGAAAGATGGGAAAAATAGTAAGAAGCCAATATGGTTCCATCAGGAGTGCTTTAATGACCTGAAAATCCAAAAGGAATCCGACAAACAGTGGAAACATGGTCAAATTGATGAGAAGTACAAAAGAACAGCACAAGTACGTAGGAAAAAAATCAGAAGGACTAAGACATAAAACGAATTACACCTGGCAAGGGATATAAAAGGCAATAAAAAGAGGTTCTTTAAATACTTTAGGAGCAAGAGGCAGATGAAGGAAAGTGTAGAACCCCTTCTTACCAGGGAAGAGAGCTTATAAGTGATGACATCAAGTAAGATGAGGTGTTTACTTCCTATTTTGCTTCAGTCTTCACTAAAAGGTTAATGACCCCCAGTTACTCAATACAATTATTCTTAACAATTGGGGGAAGGAATACAAGTTAAAATAGGGAAAGAACAGGTTAAGGCAGTGTTTCTCAAACGGGCCCCACTGATCAACTCCTCCCCCTCCCTCCCAGTGCCTCCTGCACACCACTGTTTCCCAGCGTGCCGGAGGTGCTGGGAGGAGGAAGAGGAGCGGGGATGGGGCAGCTTGGGAGATGGGAGCAGAAAGAGGTGGGGAAGAGAAGGGGCAGGGGTGGAGCAAGGGCAGGAAGAGGTGGGGCAGGATGGGGCCTTGGGGAAAGGGTGGAATGGGGGTGTGGCCTAGGGCTGAGCGGGGGGCTTAAGGCTTAAATTAACAGTTAAAGAGTACCTAGATAAATTAGATGTATTCAAGGCAGCAGGGCCTGATTAAATTCATCCCAGAGTACTTAAAAACAGGCTGAAGCAATCACAGAGCCCTTAGCAATTATCTCTGAGAGCTCCCGGAGGATGGGAGAGGTCCGAGAACGCAGGAGAAGGGCAAACATAATATCTATCTTTATAAAGGAGAGCAAGGAGGACCTAGGAAGTTATAGACCAGTCAGCCTAACCTCAATTACTTGAAAAGATATTGGGGCAAATTATTAACCAATCACTTTGTAAGCACCTGGAGGATAACAGGCTATAAGGAATAGTCAACATGGATTTGTCAAGAACAAATCATGTCAAAGCAGCTTCATTTCCTTCTTTGACAGGGTTATTGATCTAGTCGATATGGGGAAACAATGGATGTGATGTACTTTGATTTTAGTAAAGCTTCTGACACAGTTACGCATGGTATTTTCATAAGCAAATTATGGAAATGTGGTCTAGATGAAATTACTATAAGGTGGATGCAAACTGGTTGAAAGACCATACTCAAAGAGAAATGATCAATTATTTCTGTCAAACTGGAAGGGCATATGTATCTAGCGGGATCCCACAAGGGTCAGTCCTGGGTCCTGTACTGTTCAATATTTTCATTAATGACTTGAATAATGGACTGGAGAGTATGCTTATAAAATTTACAGACAACACCAAGCTAGGAGGGGTTGCAAGCACTTTGGAGGACAGGATTAGAATTCAAAATGACCTTGACAAATTGGAGAATTTGTGTGAATTCAGTAAGTGAAATTCAATAAAGAGAAGTGCAAAGTATTTCACTTAGGAAGGAAAAATTAATTGCAAAACTTCAAAACTGGGAATAACTGCCAAGGTGACAGAACTGCAGAAAAGGATCTAGGGGTTATAGTGGACCACAAAAAAGACTAATATGATTCCGGGATATGTTAACAGGTGTAAGACACAGTAGGTGCTGACTGGAGCCGCCAGGATCCCTTTTCAATCGGGTGTTCCAGTTGAAAACCGGACACTTAGTCACCCTATTTGGGGTGCTGGTTCCCCTCATTATATTGAGGTATGCTTCCCAAATAAAGCCTAAAATAGAAGTGTCACAATTGTGAATAATGCAAAATAATAAAAATCTCTGTACTGAGATTAGCTGCTGGTAAAATTAATCCATTCAGGGCCAAGGAAGGTCTTATCAAAGCCCTACATTCAACAGAAAAAAAAGAAAGAACCTATGGAAAAAGATTTCTCTTATGTTTGAAGCTACCAGATCTATATAAAAATGTTTTTTCTTAAAATTGGTTCCAGTCTAATCCAATTAAAGGTCAGTACAGAGATAATGTACTGAAAATGTGGCACGCAAGGTACAAAAGACTCATTAGATTTTTCACGATAAAGGGATTAATTCTTTTTTCAAAGACAAATCCAGTTTATTGAAAATGTAAATAATTATTTTATACAAATGTTTCTCTCTTAGGGACTTTTTCCAGACTTTGTTGTCACACACTTGTTTTCATGTGTAGCGTAGTTAGTACAACTGAATTACAGAATGACATACAACATCAGATTAGGTTCTGCTTGATTGAACATATCTTTAAAGTGGAAAGCTGTGCACACTTTTAACCTTGTTATGGTGCTGTCTTGCATAGGAGATTAAGACATAAAAAGTGACTCACACCTACCAGCACGCTATTTGCATGCAACTGTTTTGGAAGATGGATTTGACTTTCTTACAGCACCTTTATTAACTTTGTCAACCTGTAAGTAATAAACCCGATTGGCAACAGTGAATTCCAGTAAATCAGTATTAGTGACATGATTCAGGATTGAGAGGAAAGACCTCAGTGATCAACTGAACATTTTAAACCTGTGTGTATCTTTTTAGCTACTTAGTTCACACGTTGCCCATGACATTTCTCACTTGTAAATTATTGAGGAAAATTTATTGCAGATTTGTTTGGATTGAAAACATGCACACTTATTTTCTACAGCTGCCACGCCAGCAAGCCACTTTTATGGAGGGCTTTCCCCCCACCCATCTCTTTCAGGGTGATTGGCAGGCTGACCAGCTGGAAAATAGCCCTGTGCACAGATAGCACTTTCCATCTGAAGCTATCCAAGGGCTTTACATTCCTGAATTAATTAAAGCTACACAACCTACCTCTGGCCATTCTGGCCTTTTTGAGGAGTGACCTAATACCACACATAGCAGTCATTGCTTAGGCAGCCTGCCACCCCAGGGGCACTGACAGAGGGCAGAGAGCCAGCAGAGCAATGGCTCCACTCCCTCCATGCGGGCCAGCAGTGCTGAGGGGATGATGACGCAGGGTTCTGGGCCATGCTCCCCTTCCCAGACACCAGGGGAATTCTAGGCAGCGTTGTGTCTCTCTGAGGGAGAAGGCCTCCCGCGCTCTCCCTAGCGTGGGGCAGCTCTGCAGGCTAGGCCACAGCAGACAGATACTGAATGGGTTCATATTGAGGTTACTAATCAGAGCTGCCACAGCCTCCTCTATTATAACTCCAGGTGGGATTCTAGACTCCTGTCCAGCAACAACGGGCTGGGTGGAGGAGGGGAAATCCAGCCTAGAGACAGGGCACCAGCACAAGCTAGTGCTGCCACTCACCAGTGTATCACCACAGCTCACAGACCCGCTGGCCAGAGACTGCTGCTCCCCCTTCTTGTAGAGAACACCAACCATGGAGCTCTTCAGAGGGAGGGATAGCTCAGTGGTTTGAGCATTGGCCTGCTAAACCCAGGGTTGTGAGTTCAAGCCTTGAGGGGGCCATTTAGGGATCTGGGGCAAAAATTGGTCTGGGTATTGGTCCTGGTTTAAGCAGGGGGTTAGACTAGATGACCTCCTGAGGTCCCTTCCAACCCTGATATTCTATGATTCACCGAGGGCTGAGTTCCCCTGCACGACTTACCCCACTTCCCTGTGGAACAGAGCCACTTACACTGCATTTTGACCCCACTCAAGCTGCAGTGGGACCTGGACCATCAGGCCTTTCAAACTTGACTCATCTTGACAAAGCTTCTTGTTAGGTATGGGCCAGTTTCTGCCACGAATGCAGGTGTCTGGCTTCCACTGACCTCCATGGGCCCTTGTGACAATTCCACTTTGTCCCCATGCATCTGTCCTTGAGCATCCCCTTGTGGTGGGCGCAATACATGCAAGAACCTGGTCTCTGGGTCAATTTTCCCACAACCATCTTCGGCCTGCTCCAGCCACAGGGGTGACTGGGCACTCCGGTCAGGTCATTTTAACGCATTCAACTCGACCCAGGGTAACAGAGGATACAGCTACACTGTTAAAAAAAAAAAACATGACAGCTAATCTCAGAGCCTGGGTCAACTGACTTGGGATTGCGCTAGAGAGCTAAAAATAGCAGCATAGGAATGCCTGCGCAGACTGGAGCCTGGGCTCCGAAAACCAGCCAGGGGGCGAGGGAGGTGGGTCTCACAGCACAGGTTCCAGCCCAAGCTACTCTTAAACCCATAGCGTGAGGCTAAGTCAATCGGCCAGGGCTCTGAGACTCGCTGCTGTGGGGTTTTGTAGCAATGTAGACAGACCCTAAGTCACTTGGTTCAAATCCCAAAAACACACTAAACCAAAGTCCAGCCGGGCTCAGCGTGAGCCCCTTTCATGCAGGCGAACACTCTGCTCCAGTAGCTTGTCTTGCAATTCGGTGACCGGCTCCCATGGCTCTTCTCCAGCTAAATAGTCTGGGCCAGCCCAACCTGCTCCCGAGGGTAACAATCCGCCCATAGCTCCTGGTCTGAGCCAGGACCCGTATCCCACACAAACACAGCCTGTCTGCTTTCCTTCACCAACAGCCCTCGTCTGCTGGGTTCCTCCTCTTATGTCAAACACACAGCACGGCTATAGCAGGGCCTAGCTAAATGAGCCCAGGGCTGCTCTTTAACCCCCTTCCTAGCAAGTGCAGGGATTGTCTATCCCTTCACAGAGCTCCGGTCACAGCAGCTGAGCTCAAGGTGCACATTCACCATCAAGATTTGCTCCTTCACTGTTAAAACAGAACAAGAATCAAATGAGACCTTAGCCATGCCTGTGCCATGCCACTGATTTACATAGGGCTGAGCAGCACTACAGGGGGAACACAGTATGGCTCAACCTGCTTCAAGGGAGATGTGTTGAGCTAAATACTAAACCCAGCTTGTAACCTTATAAACAGGTTTTTTCTTTTCATACAGGATCACACGAGTGACACAGAAGCACCCAGTCAAGGGCTGTTATTGTCTTTACATAAGGAACATTAGGTCAGGTTCATCCCTGCTGTGACTCCCCTGATTGCAACGGATACAATGATATTACCATCTCGAACATCAGTTTTTTATGCTATGCTGGTTATTTCTACCCCAGAGATTCCTGAATTATTTCTGCCTACGCTGGGTTGAAAAGCTCAAATAAGATGGGACACAGCCTTTTCAGGGGCTTGGCACTGGGCCAGACTAGTGCTTGATTATTTTATTTTAGCCAGAGTTTCTCTTTCGTTCTGAAAGGCATAAGAAAGCTATTGCAATTGGACACCTTCGCATGCGGTTGCTTAGAACCTCAGTAGTGTTTAGCTTTGACAGCCAAACTAAACAGGCACCGTTTTCCCCTTGCTATCTCATATAAAAACCAGAAAGTGGTGGGATGTAATATGAGAATAGCAAACTAGCAATCCATAGCCACCATCAGAAAAAGCTGCTGAAGAATTCAGGGCCAGATCCTATAAGATGTTCCATCACCACTGCAAGATAATAGCAGTGGAGGACACCCAGCACCTCACAGGATTAGGCAGACCCCTTAAAGCCTACCATAGCCTACTGGTAAGTTAGTTACGAAAGAAAAACAAAGGCATCACTTTCACAGAGCATTCAATTTTCAGATCAATATCTCACCAACATGCAGTCAGAGTAAACAAACTCAACAAAGAAGTAATGCCAAAAATTTAAATTATGCCTTGCATTACTGTCCCTAACCACAAGGCTCTGGGCTCACGCATTGCACACTACCTCTCCAGGTCAGTGCTTAAAAAGCATTATTTCTACTAGGGAAGCTAGAGTGCTAGAGAAATAGGAATGAAAACTGATTAGGTTAGAAGGATGCACCTGCACAAATAATTGCTGAATTCAGCGGCTGCTCTTTTTAAAATGGAAATAGCTCTGCCAAAATAGCTGTAGGCTATAGACCCAGCTTCCTGAAGTCACGTCTCAACCAAATGATCCCGTCAAAGAATAATGCAGTTAGAGGCAAACTTTGCCCTCCTGCACACATCTGAGGGGAGACTTTGCACCCCTGGGGGTTTATTAGTGGGCAAAAACAGGTTAGAGATGAAAAATGGCACCAAAGAAACTCAGAGCTCATTTAGCACTAGTCAAGAGAGATTATTCTGGAGTTCTGTTAGCAGTGAATCTGTGCACTCACTGCTGTGGATAACTGGAAAGTCAACCTTTATCATCTTCCCATCGTTTATTTCAATTTATTTGTATGTAGTGTCTTTTGTGCACAGTTTCTTGAACCACTTTACAATCAGAGTGGAAAGTGAGAGAACATTTTACAGTGCTGAACGCAAGCCACTCCTACAGATAATTTTAATTTAATGGAAAATTCATTGCTACCCAGAACTTCATTTTCTAGAGACTAAAAAAGAAAAAATAACTGTACCACTCAGAGTATATGCTTTTTGCATTGCTGAGGGCCACTTTTACATTTCTGTTTTATTTTCAGCACATTTGGCAGCATTGCTAATGGAAGAGTTAGTTATATTTTAAGATAGCAGCACTCCTGGGGATTACTGTAATTGGAAGTAAACTCAGAGCAGCTAACACGAGAGAAGCCCTGTGATTGACCTCAGACAGAGTTCTTAGTGGAAATTACAGTCATAGATAATGAGGCCAAAAGAGGTTTTAGTGTAAAAAGCATAAATAGATGGATATTCATGAACATGAGTCTAGCTTTCCAAAGCAGCAGATCTTAGCATGGATAAAATCTTCACAAAAGGGAAGTAGAATTTTTTTTAATTATTATTATATTTTTAATAGGCAATGTGCATTAATAGAGGTTTGCGGAGGTCACTGCTATTAGGATGAGAGCCATAAAAATGTTGTTTGGACAGCTATATTAGCATTTTCTACATCCTTTTTTGAAAAAAGTATATGTGGGCAATTAAGAAACATAAGCCAGCATAGTCCCACCAGTCCCAGGAGAAAGGATAAAAAGTTGACCGACTGCATTCATTGTAACACACAGCTAGGGTTTGTTTCGAGCTCCAAGCTGTGCAGCTGGTGCGAAAGGGAAGGGATGGGCACCACACAATGCTGCCTCAAGAATCCCTGGCTCTAAACTTACTTCCTCCCTTCAAGCCCCCCGAACCCAAATTGGTCAACTGAGACCACAGGTGAGCACTTGGGGGTAGGGTGGCCAAGGGTGCTTGTTCATGTGTAGGGCAACTGAGTGGGAGAAGCTGAGGAGTTGGTTATTCAGGATCGCCCCTAGGATCAAATACAGGACCTGATTAGCTGATCTTGACAGCTCCTCTTGGCTTCAGTGAGGTTGTGCATGCTCAACACCCTTGAAAATCAGACTAGGTACTTAAGTGTCTCACTATGGCCTCATGGGCCTAATATTAGACATCCAAAGCTGAACATTTTGACCCTTTCCCACTGCGGTCCTCCACTCCCCTGCAGAGTCTGATTCACAGCCCTAATCGTTTTTTTCTCCAGTTGTTTAACTCTACTTTTCCCCGATCTCTTTCTGCTGCTTCTTTCTCCCAAAAGAAGAATGAAAAAGTCTCTTTGACTTGCTTTCATGTTCCCTGAATTAATCAGCTGGTATCCAAAGCTCACGATGTCTTAGAGCAACTGTGACTGTTCTGGTCCCATACAGTGAATGGGGTGGATTCCCAAAATGTTGGCGTTGATTTGACAACATAACTGAATCTTTCAAAATGATAAAGCTTCTCAAATGCTGCAGAAGTATTGAAACAAGCCGTTAAATATGTCATTCTAGTCAACCCTGGGGGTTACTAGTCCAGTACTACAGGAGACTTCAGTTCAGGGAAGTCCCTGGGACAGAACGGTACCAGGTAAGTCACTGGAGTCCTGTGCCAGGGCTACAGGAGCCCTTCCTCCGTGGGATCATTGAGTGGGAACGGAGGAATGCCTGTCCCACCTGGGCAATAGGAGGAATGCACAAGTTACATCACATTATAAGAGGGAGGGAGATTGGGGTGGTAAAACCAAAATTGTCTCCATCTATAAAATACAACTATGAGACGCGGGGGGGGGAGGGGGAATTGTTTATGTGGTGAAAGCAGTTGGCGAGCGTACAAAAAGTTATGCAATAAAACCACATTCATTTCTGATATTTTTATTTGCTTTATATCACAGTCACCTTCTCTAGCACGTGCTACAGCTGTGCAAGCTAACATCATATCACGAAGTGGGAGCACGTTAGAACAAAAGAGCTTCTGAAATGCTCAGGATCTCAGCATAAAGCAGCGGTGGCAATATACTCTGACTCTCCTCTGCCACTGGAAAGGGCACGACCTCACAGATGCAAAACACAGGCATTAACTAAAGTGGATCCATAGGCTCCTTCTGACATTGGCTGGGAATGTTTGCAAGGCATCCTGCTGCTTATAACTTACATGCACCTTGCACTTACTGCCCATAATGCCTGCTTTACAAAGTGAAATCAAACCGTAAGATACACTCTCCCTTAAAATACAGTAGCCTCTGGAAGCTCTTTTTACTCTTACAGCATAAACTGGCAGAGAGCTGCACATCATCGAGGACCTGATCCAACTCCTCCTGAAGTTAATGGAAAGATTGCTATTGGCTTCAATGGTTATTGGATTGGGCACCAGCTGAGTTCAACAAAGGAACTTTTATGCACTGGCCATGATGTGTGTTCAAGACACTTCTAAAAGCTACTGATAAAAAAAGAAATAAACTTTTTTTTTTTTAAAGTGGCTGCCACTGCCAACTCCATTCAAGCGGAACAAGGTCTCAGAGGACAGAACTCTTCTATTCAAAAGGATAGGGACATTTACAATTCTAGTATATGAAGCAAAAAAATTAAGATGGAAATTTACAAATAACATCTGTCATCAGCGAACTCAATCCATTTGTTTTTATGCTGACAGGTTTAATCATCATTTAGCAGTGGTATCCCGCAAAAACAATTTAACATTCTATTGTACAATGCACAACCCAAACAAAGGAGTCATAAACACAGCTTGACTCCTCTCTTTTTTCTTCCCAACTATGTTAGCACTAACAGGAACAAAAGATAAGTCAAGTCCAATCGGACCCACAGGAAATTCAGATGCACTGCACCATCTCTGCAGCTCAGTTCCAAAGAGCCAGACACTTTTAGTGTTCTCTAAATGGTGAGGGTATAACAAGGATAATTTGAATTGAGTGTATTTTGTCAGGAACCAGGAAAGAGGTAATGGGAGGGGGTATTTGAATGATGGTGTTATCAGAGCTTTTGGACAGGGGATCCTAGAATTAACCACAACTAACACTCACGTGTTAAAAGGAGTTAACTTTGTGTACACTTGGGACAAAGTCATGGTTGATGGACAACGGTGGATGAACAATGACCTCTTTCCTCAGTCAAGACATGAGGTAAAGCCAGGGCCGGTGCAACCATTTAGGCGACCTAGGCGGTCACCTAAGGCATTAGGATTTGGGGGGCGCCATTTTCTTCAGCAGCGACCACAGCGGCCGGATCTTCAACCACCCCAGTAGCCACTGGCATTTAGGCGGAGGGAGCTGGGGCAGGAGAGCGTGGGGAGTACCGCCTGCAGCAAGTAAGGGGGTGGGAGGTAGCATGCAGGGGAACTCCCTGCCCCAGCTCACTCCTGCCCCACCTCCTCCCCGAGCACACCGTGGCCACTTCACTTCTCCGGCTTCCCAGGCTTGCGGTGCCTAAGCTGATTGGCACCACAAGCCTGGGAGGTGGTAGAAGTGAAGCGGCCACGGCGTGCTTGGGGAGGAGGCGGAGCAGGGGTGAGCTGCTTCACATCTCCCACCTCCCAGGCTTGCAGCGCCAATCAGCTTAGGCACTGCAAGCCTGGGAGATGGGAGAAGTGAAGCGGCCATGGCGTGCTCGGGATGGAGGCGGGGCAGGGGTGAGCTGGGGCGGGGGGAGTGCCTCAAGGCAGAGAGTGGGGGGTGGCAGCTGCCACGGGGGGGCACCTCAGGGCGGAGGGGGGCAGCTGCCGTGGGGGGGGCGCCTCAGGGCGGAGGGGGGCAGCTGCTGCAGGGGGGGCGCCTCAGGGCGCAGGTGCTCAGGGGGCAAAGGCGCAAGGTAGAAATTTCGCCTAGGGCGCGAAACATACTTGCACCGGCCCTGGGTAAAGCTTTCAAGAGCATATAAGTGACTTAGGAGCCCAAGTCCCAATTTTGAAGGTGACTTAGGAGCTAATGATGTTTAAGATAGATCCCATTTTCAAAAGTGACATATGCACTGCTGTTCCTAAGTCACCGAGAGGCTTTTAAAATTTTTATTCAAGATTTAAGTGCCAAAAAGGTTATACCAACATGCTGGATTGCACAAAAGTATTCATGAATAATTTTCCACTCATTATTCTCTCAGCTCCAGCCAGGGCCCAAACAAAGCAGGAATGTATAGGTTGAAATGCCTATACAGTTCAATATGTTTGCAAGGTGCCATCATACTTATTTAAGAAAATCATTAAGATCAAAACTTCTTTAACTAAATAATTTTAACACTTCCAAGATATTTTTGAAGCAACAGGAATTTTACTGAGATGGTCTTTGAAGACCAGGTTTCTTTTTCATGTTGCAGAGTTGACAGACATTGCTTTAATATCTTACCTGTTACATCAGTCATGTTACAATATATACCACAAAGTGACCAACAAACCCAGCCATGAAAAACCCACCTGGGAATTGCAGTGAATGCGTGCTGGTATACTGAACACTGAAACTTCCCACATTTTTCTAATGTATTTGCAGTGAACAGAACTAGATGCCTGAATTAATAACAGAGCAGTTTGAAGATTAAACCTTTCCGATAATGAAACGGAAAATATTGCAGCAGTATGGCCAACTGACAATTCCGAGAGCTAATGTAACACAAAGAAACCTGCACTAGCAATGGTACATAGAAACTGATTTTAGAAGCCCTAATGGAAAAAAGACTACTTGAACGATGCCATAATTTCAAAGCAGTTACTGGAGCTTTCCTTAGACATTTCTCACAAAGTCCAGTGTAGAAAAATCTCACTATTAGCAGAGAGGGAAACTCGTAAGAGCCCCTGCTGTGTCGCTGATCACACCTAGCACTGTGATCCTACTCCTAGAAGAGATGCAACTTCTAGCAGGTCACCAGGAGAGCCATGTCAAAAGGAAGATTAGTCAAACAGAAGTTTAAAAAGGCGCAATCAGCATCTAACGAATGCTGGTAAAAATTACATCACTACCATTGTGTGAACAGTAGGCCTCCAAAAATACCTTTGAATCACCATATGCGATGACAGAAGACATTTTCATCCTTTTCTGCAGAAGTCCGTTTAATTTAGTATTTCTGAAGTTAGTTTTCATGCAACATTCCCAACCAACTGAGGCCAGCTTTAAGCACGTTTCAGTGGTGTCATTGACACCAAAACAGTAACTCTCATTTCTGCACTTTCATGAGCTTCCCATCAGGATTCTAAGGAAACCGCCTCCCACGCCGAGTAATTGCAGCTCGGTCGATTAAATTCTGAGTACCTGAAATTCCCCCCCTGCAGTTCCATTTGATTAAGGCCATATATAGGCTTGTACCAAATCTTTCAGCTTGCACCCACCAACACTAACACTTCCAAATCTGTATCCAAACTTTGCCCCATCTGCAATTCAGGTTGGCTTCATTTCCTATCCTAAACTGCGGCGTAGCATTGCCACACGCTGTTGCATTTTACCCCACAAGTGGCTGCTTTTTTACATGGTGGCTGAGGTGGTGCAGATGATTTGGAATCTATCAATCAAAAAAGCTCCTAAAATTGATAAGCATATTTAGGAGAAAAAGTTGATATTTCCATGTGGACTCTGTATACCTTTTCTAGAGTATATGCTTGCTTCGCTTCCTGATGGTATCTGCAATAGACATAACAGATTCTGCTATATTTATCCATCTGGATTTTTGTTTACCTTGATGTTCCAGCAATTCATCCATGAGTTAATCCCAGTGCAGAACAAGTCTCCTGCTCTTTTTTGTTCTAGATGATGCTTCGCAATTAGAGAGCTATTGTAAGGCACGAGTATTCATCACACTTTATCCCTGCTCCAAAGTATATTATATTTACAATGTGAATGGAAATGCCCACACATTCTCACCCCACATTTAAGCAGCACATCCTTGTTGCAAGGCCCTGCACAACTTAGCTCCACCTCCTTCTTCATCTCTTTTCATTTCCTCCTTGCACTTTTCAGTCTGCCCAAAGAGACCAAGATTTGGCCCTCAAGGATCATCACAAATCTATTCCTGGATGAGATGGACACGATGGTGGCATTGCCAACTCTTCAATTTCATCATGAAACTTTGCTATTTTACAAGAAGTACCAGCTCCTGGAGTCATGTTATTTACATGAGAATCTCAGCTTTCCTTTTCAAAAATTAACTTTCTGGGTTTCCTGGCTAAGAAGAAAAGTTTGAAAATGTGAACCCCATAGACTCAAAAATCATCAGGCAAATAAAAAGAACCTCACATTATGATTGTTTTGAAGTCACCTAGCTTGTAGGAGAGCTGACTCAGGATTTGTGAATGCTTAGATTTGGCAGTATTGACTAGCCAAATATGGCTGTCTAAGGGCACCAGAATGAGTGGCCTAATTTTCAAAGATGCTGACCACCTTCAGCTCCCAGCATCTGCCACAGACTTCAACAGGAGCTGCCTAGTTCTCAACATCTCTGAAAAAATCAGGCCATTGATATAGGTCCCAAAAATGAAGATTTAGGTGCCTAACTTAAGGCACACACGTATCACAGTTGTGGATGAACTGAAGTTTCCTTCATGCATCTGCAGGGTTTGGTTGATTGGTTGTTGGGGTTTTGGTTTGTTTTGTTTTAGAATATTCTGTTTGATTTATTAGTACTGTAATCAGAAATATCCTATGTTTCTTTATAGTCTGCTACCATCCCTTGATTTCATCAAATTAGTGAATGTGTCAAGCCACTGGTATTATTTATTATTAATATGATACTAGCAACTACAGGCTCCAATCGAGATCAGGACCCTATCATGGCAGGCACCATACATAGACATAGGAGTCATTCCCTGCTTACAAAAATCCAGATAGACAATAGGGTGGGCGAAAGTGTTATACCCATTTCAAAGATGGGTAACCGAGGCTCAGAGAGATGAAGTGACTTGTCCAAGGTCATATGATGAGTATGTGGCAGAGTCAGGAATTGATACCATTCCTCCTAAGCCCCAGTCCTGTATTTTAACCACAAAACCATCTTCTTAACAGCGGTATAGAATCATAGAAGATTAGGGTTGGAAGAAACCTCAGGAGGTCACCTAGTCCAACCCCCTGCTCAAAGCAGGACCAACCCCAACTAAATCATTCCAGCCAGGCCTTTGTCAAGCTGAGCTTTAAAAACTTCTATGGATGGAGATTCCACCACCTCCCTAGGTAACTCATCCAGTGCTTCACCACCCTCCTAGTGAAACAGTGTTTCCTAATATCCAACCTAGACCACCTGCACTGCAACTTGAGACCATTGCTCCTTGTTCTGTCATCTGCCACCACCGAGAACAGCTGAGCTCCATCCTCTCTGGAACCCCCGTTCAGGTAGTTGAAGGCTGCTATCAAATTCTCCCTCACTCTTCTTTTCTGCAGACTAAATAAGCCCAGTTCCCTCAGCCTCTCCCCACAAATCATGTGCCCCAGCCCCTAATCATTTTTGTTGCCCTCCACTGGACTCCCTCAAATTTGTCCACTTCCTTTCTGTAGTGGGGGGGCCCAAAAAACTGGATGCAATACTCCAGATGTGGCCTCACTAGTGCCGAATAGCGGAGAATAATCACTTCCCTTGATCTGCTGGCAACACTCCTACTAATGCAGCCCAAAATGCCGTTAGCCTTCTTGGCAACAAGGGCATACTGCTGACTCATATCCAGCTTCTCATCCACTGTAGGCCCCAGGCCCTTTTCTGCAGAACTGCCGCTTAGCCAGTCAGCCTCCAAGCCTGTACTTCCTTCCTAAGTACAGGACTCTGCACTTATCCTTGTTGAACCTCACCAGATTTCTTTTGGCCCAATCCTCCAATTTGTCTAGGTCACTCTGGACTCTATCCCTACCCTCCAGCGTATCTACCTCTCCCCCCAGCTTAGTGTCATCTGCGAACTTGCTGAGGGTGCAGTTCATCCCATCATCCAGAACATTAATGAAGATGTTGAACAAAACTGGCCTCAGGGCCGACCCCCGGGGCACTCCACTTGGTACCGACTGCCAACTAGACATGGAGCCGTTGATCACTACCTGCTGAGCCCAATGATCTAGCCAGCTTTCTATCCACCTTATAGTCCATTCAGCTTTTTCCCTGTTTCTAGGTCCCAAGACATTAATCCCCTATGATTACACTGCACGTTTTGTGATTTGTTTGTTGCTTTCTGTTCTCCTGGGGTGGTTTTGAAAATTTAGAGAGTTAAGAAAAATTACAAAATAGATATTTAGGTTGACTAATTAACTTTTATCAAATCAACCTTTTCCCCTCCAACTAGACTTCATCTGCTTTAATGCTAAAAATAACTTACAGTGCAAGTAAGGTAGGAAATCACAGAGAAGACCAACTATTAGCTGTATAAGAATACCCAGACCTATTTCCTCTTTTGTGCTTTCAACAGCAGATAGTACATAAACTTTAAGCAGTGTTTGGGCTGCATATTTATAGGTTTATTTGTACTGAAAATCTTTGATGGTCTTTATTTGCGGCAGGAAATCCAGACATACACTGATTATGATCATCCTTTCCTATATTCATGAACAAAATTAACGATCTGCAAGGGGCAGAAACACTTTTAACCAGGAAAAGGCAATAAATAGGAGAAAAATATATGTACATACATACACACACACACACACACACACACACACACACACATAATGACAATGTGTTTTCCTGACAAAGCAACAATAAATAATTTTTTAAGAGCATATTAGAGGGGTGACATTTTTAGGCTCAAATTCTGGCAAAAATTAAAAAAGCGAACACTAATATTATTGGAAAACCATCAACCATTTAAGTAAGGACATCAAAGCACTCAAAGTAAGCTAGTACGGCAACTGCACAGTATTCAGCACTCAACTTCCCTGTAAAAATCACCTTTCTGCCACTAAAGCAAATGTATGATTAGTTATGGCAATTTATATGCTTGCCTCATTGTGGCCCCGATTAAGGATGGTAATTAAGCACAGGCTTAACTTTAAGCATGTGCTTAGGAAAGCAACATTTGCAACTGCTCCTAAGTCACTTAGGAGCCTAAAATCCATTTTCAAAAGCAGCTAAGTCCCTTAGAAAGTCATTCTGGCTTGGCCTCCTAAGTGACTGAAGATTAAATTTTCAAAGCTCCTAACTGACCTTGGTGGGACTGAAGCATGTGCTTCACTTCCTGAACGTGCAATTCCTGAATCATTCTCGAATCGGGGCCTGAGTGTTGTCAAGGAGAGTTCTAGAATCTTCTATCACAGTTCTAGTGCAGATGAGATAGCAAGAAGGGGGAAAAGCAGCGAAGAAGATGGCAATTCTGAGCACTGCTCTATAAGGAGTTCAAGAAGCAAGAGGCAGAAAAAAGCTAGGGGAAGAAGAGAGAATGTGGGAGAGCTGTTATTCAGGGTAAGTTCTGTGGCCTGGATTCTGAAAGGTATTTAGCCACTGTGGCACTGAGTTTTGCAATGCTTAACGTTCAGTTGCCTAGAAAAATCCCAGGACAACTTTGCAATCCATAAAGCCTGAGTTAAGCACTGAGGTTCAATATGTAATGCATGGGGACAGAGAGGCACCTGAGAATGGGAGTCACAAAAGCCAGCATGCTAGGCAGGGAGCTGATGAGAGGAAGGGGGTTTTAAGCCCAACCCCCTCACAGAGATAGGCTCCTAAATCCAGACTGCAGGGAAGTGCTTACCACCACTAGCTATGCACAAACGGGAACCAATCTCCTGGAATCTGGCAGCTTAGGCGCCTGGGGCGTTTCTTGTGATGATCACAATGGCCAGAGGAGGGGATAGTGGTGGTGCCAGGTGATTAGAACATTTACCTGGGATGTGCTTCAGGGGGAGAAAGGATCTGAACAGGGATCTGCCCCCTCTGAGGCAGGTGCTCCAAGGACTGAGTTCTGGGAGATGCTGACGGGGACTGGCCCTGGGTCCCCCCTACTCACCTCTCTCTCCTGCCCAGTGCCTCTGAATGTTTATACGCAGTGGACAGCTTCAAATACCTAGAGTGTTGGGGCCAGAGAGGGAGCTCTTTAAGCACCTCTGTGAGTCCAGGCCTATGTGCATGGGAGATGAAATTAGCTGAAATCATGGAGAACTCAATGACAATTAAATAAAAACTGCTGTCATTATCCTCAGTAACCTCAACAATGGCTACAAAAATATTTATGGCCACAGCGAATAATGAAGGATACCAAGATGAACAATCAGCATTTAAACAGAGCCCCGCACTTTCAGGGAGTACCCCTGTGGCATTATATAATTCGATATGACAACAGTGTCTAAAAACCAATCAGACGTATAGGATATGGTAAATATTACTGCTTGCTTCTAGGTATATTCTTTGAAATTCAATGTGTGCTGATAAATGTAACAGAGAAACTTTCATTTAAACATTGTTAAATCACTTAAGGGCAAGAGATATTTATCTCAGATGCAGATAGAGTATCAAAGCTGAGCAATTTGCAATGGTACAGTTAAGATTTGGCAGCACTTCCATTATAAACCTGTTGAACAGCGGATACCTCTATTTGCGAATGTTTGCTCTGGGCTCCGGTTTGACAGAAAAAAGTCTTAGCTGAGCAGCAGCAACATTTTCTAAATAAACTTGAAAAAAAAAACCAACCTTCACTAGCCATTCTCTTTTCAGTGACAATTGCAAGGCAATGGGCTTGCAGGATTTGATTATTTCTTTTGTGTTCCTATCATTCAAACATCTTCACTGAATAAAAAAATCACTCAAGTATTAAGAAAAATAGCATTTCACAGAAGTGCCCAACTACGTATGGAGCTGAAGAATTGGCATGCTATTCACTGGCGAGTGGAGGGCGGGTTGTAATACTCCATGGTTTTTAATTTAGAAAAGGAAATTTTGGCCCTAAACCTTCAATTGATAGTGCACAAAAGGACTATCATACTGCTGCCCTCATCCACCAGTGACTTCAGTGGGACCAGGGGCGGCTCTACACATTTCGTCGCCCCAAGCATGGCGTCATGCTGCGTGGGGCGCTCTGCCACTCGCTGGTCCCGCAGCTCCGGTGGACCTCCGGCAGGCGTGCTTCGGTGGAGCCGCGGGACCAGCGGACCCTCTGCAGGCATGCCTGCGAGAGGTCCACCGAAGCTGCGGGACCAGCAGACCTTCCGCAGGCATGCCACCGAAGGCACCCTGCCTGCTGCCCTCCCAGAGACCGGCAGAGCACCCTCCGCGGCATGCCGCCCCAAGCACACGCTTGGCGTGCTGGGGCCTGGAGCCGCCCCGGAGTGGGACTCTGCACTCACGCAGTCACCCAAGCAGGCACGTGCTATCAGTCGAAGGACAAGATCCAAATATTTAACAGTATTACTGGGAGCCATGTTCTGCCACTGGATATGCATATTCTGCGGCAGAACTGGATACGTCATGGAATTAATTCACAGAAGCCCTCAGACCTGTGTTAGGCAGGGAATCAGACTAGATGAGCCCAGTCATCCCTTCTGGCCTTAAAATTTATAGATCTCTGCTGTGGCAAAAAAAACAACCAAAATTAGGAGGCAAAACCCCAGATCATTAGGTGCTTAAGTTATCAAGGCCACGAATTTCCACACACATTGCTCATGCTTGAAAACCCCAGCTGGCCTTCACACAGGGAGAGCTGTTCTGATAGTTTCCCGTGAGCACATCCTGGTTTGCAGGTCAAAGGGTGTGCAATGCTCTTAAAGGAACACATGTGCCCCCAGCTGAAATTCTGGTCTTTAAGAATGTGCTCCCACTATGACAGGGTCGGCAACCTTCGGCACGAGGCCCATCAGAGCAATCCACTGGCGGGCCATGAGACATTTGGTTTACATTGACCATCCACAGGTACATCCTCCCACAGCTCCCAGTGGCCACGGTTCACCGTTCCTGGCCAATGAGAGCTGCGGGACACGGCAGCCAGCACATCCCTGCGGCAGTCGACCCCTGCACTATGAAAAACCGACTTGTGGGGTTCTATGGTTTTGTCTCCATTATTTCCAGGTCAAATGAGCTCAGTTTACAAGGACAAATAAGTTTTTCCTCTAACTTCAAGCCATGAAAACTCAAACTGGGCTCCAAGAGGAAAGATGGAGTCTTTCCTTGTGTATCACCACCTATAATAAAGGTTCTGCGCATCTCACATGCCTTCAAGCGTGGAAAAATTAGGTCACTCCAGGGTGTGAAAAAGCCACACCCCTGAACAATACAGTAAAACTGACCTAACCCCCCTGGTGCAGACAGCACTAGGTCAATGGGAGAATTCTCCCACTCGCCTAGCTACTGCCTCTTGGGGAGCTGGACTATCTTCGCTGACAGAAGCCTGGCCTTTGGCGTAGGTAGCATCTTCACTGAAGCGCTACAGCGACACAACTACAGCGGTGCCACCGTGCCCCTGCAGTGGTTTATGTGTGGACAAGCCCTTAGCAATCGCATGGCTTTCAGAGGGGCTGCAAAGATTAAAACTCATTGGTACTTAGTTAAAATTCTGTTTATGGTGAAGAAAGAGGAACCAAATTTTGCAGAAGAAAGAGGCACTGAAGAATCAAGGCCAACACTTTTGAATTTGATTTATACAGTTGTTTCTTCTAGCCAAACACTAGCGATTAAGAACCTAAGTATCCAGCCTAACTCGGAATTTCAGGCTTTGGCAGGTTAGATTTACTGTCATTTAACGAAGCTGTTCGGCAGGGTGTTATTTACATTTGCGGTACAGTAGTAGGATTTCCCATTTTATCGTCAGTAATAAGGCACTGACCCAAGGCAAGGACATGCCTAGCCCAAATCTGCTGTTATATACAACACACTGTAGCACAGTTGGGGGGCACATGAGAGTTCTTCCGGCTGTCAGGAGTGAGGTCCTTGGGCACAATAGAGCAGTGACAATTACAACAAACTTTAAACAAGATACACTGAACATTGTTCCCGGGACATCGCGGGGGGAGGCAGGTGCCATCGGCCCTAGAACCACTGGTAATAGCAGCTTCTACCTTCCTCATCAAACTTGTCACACATCCACATGTAAGCACGTTCTAGAGCACAGTTAGTACCAAGAGACTTCACCATACCACTGTGCTACTAAGAAAGACTAATCCTATACTGGTTTCTATGGGCTTTAGGTCAGACCCTTGCATCTTGGCTGAGAAAGGGAAAGAGCCCATACCTTATTTGCGCCAACTACCAAAGGGGGCAGGGTTGGCACGGTCCTACCACGCAGTTTCACAAACAGAATTAGCACCGTGTCATGTTTCGTGCTTGGGGGAATTTGATAAGGGCTCGGCCATTATTGAGCAAACGTGGCACATAACGCAGCTTAAATGAGTAAAAATGGCACAATGCCAAGCACAGCTCAAAATCCATTTTCATGGCCCCAAAACAGACAAGAATTACTTCCAGTGAGAGCACTACAACGACCTATATAAATACAGCTCTTTTGTAAACAGCAGTCAAAAATGACAGGAACAAGCAGCTAACAGCAGCCTTCTTATAACCGGCTTTAAGCAAACGATACGATTCTCACAATCTTCTCACATGCTCTACAATACCTGTGCTGAGCAATTCAGTCTTGTCTTTACAACTTTCCTTTGCAAAACAAGTCTCATATTACTGTGTTCCATTTGTCCCGGGAGTTTAAAAAAAGCCATGGTATTTTCTGAACAAGAAAGCCTCACAGTTTCCAGAGAGGTTCAGAAATTCACACAGTATAATTTAAGAGTCAGGACACGCCTAATAAATAATACCACACTCCCACATCTGAGCCCTGGTCTACACTACGAGTTTATGTCAAATTTGGTAGTGTTAGATTGATTTAACCCGGCACCCGTCCACACAACGAAGCCATTTTTGTCGACTTAAAGGGCTCTTAAAATCGATTTCTGTACTCCTCCCTGACGAGGGGTTTAGTGCCGAAATCGACCCTGCTGGGTCAAATTTAGGGTAGCATGGACTCAATTAGATGGTATTGGCCTCCAGGAGCTATCCCAGAGTGCTCCATTGTGACTGCTCTGGACAGCACTCTCAACTCAGATGCACTGGCCAGGTAGACAGGAAAAGCCCCGTGAACTTTTGAATTTCATTTCCTGTTTGGCCAGTGTAGCGAGCTGATCAGCACAGATGACCATGCGGAGCTCATCAGCACAAGTGACCATGGAGTCCTAGAATCGCAAAAGAGCTCCAGCATGGACCGAACGGGAGGTACTGGATCTGATTGCTGTATGGGGAGATAAATCCGTGCTATCCGAACTCTGTTCTAAAAGACAAAATGCCGGAATATTTGAAAAAATCTCCAAGGGCATAAAGGACAGAGGTTATAACAGGGACCCGCAGCAGTGCCACGTGAAGCCTACCAAAGAACCAGAGATGCAAACGGCCGCTCCAGGTCAGAGCCCCAGACATACCGTTTCTATGATGAGCTGCATGCCATTCTAGAGGGTGCCCCTACAACTACCCCAACCCTGTGCTTCCCTCCTCCCCCACCCCTCCCAGGCTACCTTAGCAGTTATCCCCCCATTTGTGTGACGAATTAATAATGAATGCATTAATTTGAAACAACAATTACTTTATTGCCTTTGCAAGCGGAGATCAAAGGGGGAAGAGGAGGGTAGTTGGCTTACAGGGAAGTAGAGTGAACCAAGGGGGTGAGTTTTAATCAAGAAGAAACACATAGAACTTTCACACTGTAGCCTGGCCAGTCAAGAAACTGGTTTTCAAAGCTTCTCTGATGCACAGCATGCCCTGCTGTGCTCTTCTAACCACCCTGGTGTCTCGCTGCATGTAATCAGTGGCCAGGCAATTTGCCTCAAATTCCCACCCTGACATAAACATCTACCCCTTACTCTCACAGATATTGTAGAGCACACAGCAGGCAGTAATAACGATGGGAATACTGGTTTCGCTGAGGTCTAACCAAGTCAGTAAGCTGCGCCAGCGAGCTTTTAAATGTCCAAAGGCACATTCTACCACCATTCTGCACTTGCTCAGCCTATAGTTGAACTGCTCCTTACTACTGTCCAGTCTTCATGAGCCATGGTAGCAAGGGGTAGGCTGGGGTAGGTGCAACCGCGCTGTACTGCCGACTAGGAGAGCAGCCTGAGGCAGAAGCCTCCAGCTGGCATGATATTCCAGGCAGGACTGAATTTCCATTAGACAAAACTTAAAGAATAGAATGACCTGGAGTCACTCCCATTTATGTCCAGGTGCCCCTGACTGACCTCACTAAGGTCGGCCAGGAGCACCCATGTCTGCCCAGACGCCCCGACCGACGTCAGCCAGGAGCACCCAGGAGACGACGACGACGGCTAGCAGTCCTACTGCACCATCTGCTGCCGCAAAGGCACGGAGCTGCTGCTGTGTAGCAGTGCAGTACCGCATCTGCCAGCAGCACCCAGGAGATGTATAGTGACAGTGAGCTGAGCGGGCTCCATGCTTGCCATGGTATGTCATCTGCATGGGTAACCCAGGAAAAAAGGCGAGAAACAATTGTTTGCCATTGCTTTCAGGGAGAGAAGGAAGAAGGGAGGGAAGAAGAGGGTCCTGATGACATGTTTGCAAAACCACCCACAACAATGTTTTTGCCCCATCAGGCATTGGGAGCTCAACCCAGAATTCCAATGGGGGGTGGAGACTGTGGGAACTGTGGGATAGCTACCACAGTGCAATACTCCGAAATTCGACATTAGCCTCGGTACTGTGGACGCACACCGCTGACTTAATGCGCTTGGTGGAGACACATACAATCGACTGTATCAAATCCATTTCTAAAAAAATCGACTTCTATTAAATCAACCTAATTTCATAGTGTAGACATACCCTGAGATATGTAACCAAGACTGAGAATGCGTTAGCAGGAGAGAGGACCCCTTACCTACTGTAGTAATGCAGAACACAGAGTGGATTGATTTAAATCTTCTATTGTAATCCACTTTTCTATTTGTAATTCAGTTATTTTCTACTTAGAGGTGCATTCTCATTGGTTGATATAACCATTAAAACATGTTGACTTACAATTAAGTAGATCTTTTACACTAGATTGGGTACTTTGCGGGGGGACTACCTCGCAGGGTGCACTATAACTATATATATTTATGAAGCAATTATATAGCTTAATATGTTCAGATTCTTATTGATTGTACATATTTAGTATGCTAGGAAATGGTGAATGATTTATTGCTTCTTTACTAAATCATTGGTTCCCAAACTGGGGGGTGCACCCCCCTTGGGGGGCATGAAGAAATTCCAAGGGGAAGCGTGAGGCTGCCCGGCCCTTGAGCTCCTGACCCGGGAGGCTACCCCCGGCCCCTCCCCTCCTGTCCCTCCCTCCCCCGCAGCCACGCAGCTTGCGCCCGCCCACCTCCCAGGCTTTCCAATAAGCGCCCTGGGCAGGGGGCAGGGAGAGGGGAGGGGAGGTTGGAAAAGGAGCAGGAGGTCCTGGGGGACAGTCAGGGTTCAGCGGTGTAACTTGCTTTAAAACAGCATCAGCAAACGTGTCCTGCCCGAATGGTCCCCTCCCATCCTGAAAGCTGTTATGGCTGGCACAAGCGGCTGGTGATTATTAGATGCCCAGGTCTTAGCAGCATCTTCTTCAGCAGCTCAGCATCTACCCTGGTACTTTGCTTGATCCAGCCGCCTCTTTCCTGCCAGCACCTCTCTTTTGTCAAGGTCCCTCGAAGTCCTTTCCAAATTTCAGCAGCATCGGCAACCTAGCAGCAATCTTCCTGCCATTTGTGGAAGGCTCTGGAAGCAGGTTTCGGCGTATTCAGCCCATCTTCTATATTGCTCTCCAGTCCAGTGCTGAGTACTTTGGCTGTGGTAGTTCCATCTGTTTGGTCACAATTTTCTTCACAACCTGTCATCAGAATAGGCCAGTTCTGAACACATAGTTCAGAACAGTCAACCACTGAATTCCACTGTACATCCTGGGGGAGAATTCATCTGGCTTCGCCTCCTCTCTTCAGTGAGGCTGAAGCAGAGTGGTTGTCATGAAAGTATTCTGCAATGTCAGCACAAGACACTAGCTAAAAGATGCATCAAATGAGCACTGCACCCATGCGTTACAAGTTTCAGGTTCCCTTTGTTACCTTCTTCTCGATTTCTTCTCATCTTTGCTACATTTGCTGCAGTGCCTGTGACAAAGCTACACAACTGACACTTGAATTTCTGTTCAGTCTGTGACAGCTTTCATTGCTACTTCTTTTAAGTACTCTGCGGTATGGGCATTTCCTGAGGTATCAGTTGTTTCTGTAAGACAGACACTCCACTTTCTGTTGTCACACCAGCATGTATTGCTGGATCATTGTGTACATTGCTCCACCCATCAAGACTCAGGCCAGGTCTACACTACAAACTTACATCAATATAACTACACCGCTCACCACACCCCAGAGCGAAGTGGTTATACCGACCTATCTCCTGGTGTAAACAGCACAATGTCAACAGGAGAGCTTCTTCCATTGAAATAGCTACTGCCTCTCAGGGAGGTGGATTAACTACGCCAACGGGAGAAGCTCTCCTGTCAGCATTATAGTATCTTCACTGAAGTGCTTCACTGCACCGGTGCAGTTGCTATGCTGCAGTATATTACGTGTAGGCCTGCCTTCAGCTTAACGAAGTTCCTGTCGATGTTTTTTGCACACTGTTCAGTTTCCCTTTCATACCCTGTATCCAGCAACCTTCCTGTAATGTCTGCTCTGCCGGGTGGAGTGTAGCTGGTCATAATGATTCAACCACGTCAATGAAAAGTTGGTTCTGAACAAGAGGAAAAGGAGAATTTATTGCATAAATGAACCCAGCCATCTTTTCATCTAAGAGGTCTGCCTGGAATTTGATGGTCCTGGTTACGAACTTACTGGATGATGAAGAAAGTATTTTTTTTCGATCCAGGTAATTTACTGTTTGACACCTGTTTAGTTGCAGCAGATGATTCTGAACTTGCAGACGTTGCAGATGATGGACGTTCACAACCTCTTATATCTAAGCTGGGCACTGAAACAAAATCATAAAAACGGGTCACTCTCACTCACTGAGCATTACTCTGCACTGCTTTAAAAAATGGGACTGTAAATGGAGGATTCCTCCTACTGCAACTGTTAGTACCACTGTTTAAATGATTTAATTTATTCTAAACCTCGTTAATAAATCATAAGGATTTTCAAAATCTATTTAAACCCTTATCTGTAGCAACCTACCAAACAACTTGGAAATTTTTTTTCAAAAGATTTAAATTCATAAACGCCTAATAAAACTTTATGTTTAAACAGGTTATCTTCACCTAAGATGTTTGATTATACTGAGCAACAAAAAATCATGTCAGAAGTCCAGCAGTAATAGTTCAAATGGTAAATACTCCCATAACAAAATAACATACCAATTCTATTCTGAACACTAACATTTTGAAATTCAGAAATAATCAAACAATCCACTCAAAACACTAACTTATGACCATAATCTAAGTTATCATCATAGCACAGTAAGGATGTGGTAGGCAGGCCATAAGAATGGTATAAAAGTAAGTTTACTAACCAGTTCATCCAGGTTGTTCAGATACATCCACATCATCATCTTCGAAGTCACTGCCATCTGAGGAGCATTTTCCATAATGGTGTTTCATTCCGACAGCCAGGCCTTGTCGCACCATTTAAATTTTACATTACGCCTGTTCATTTTTCACCCAGAACTACAGGAATTTCTTGAATATGTTTCCAGAGAAGGTCTCTTTATTACCTGCAGCCATGACAGATTTTTTCTCCAGTTCCCAGGTGTTGCAATCAATCCCAGAGGCTGCGCCCTGAAGAATATTGTCCCTTCTTCCCACAGCTTTCACATCAGTGTTGCTCCTTTCCAGTTGCACGCTCTGCCCCCTCTCCCTTGTTCCGTAACTCCCGCACCCCCCAGGAAAACAAAAGAAATAACAACAATCCAAGACTTTTGCTCACGTAGCCCATAAGCCTTTTGCGCTGCAGTTTTGTGTGTGTTTAGAGACAGAGAGGGAGGTGTTCAGAAATCAATGGATTTCTGATTGCATCTCTCTTCGTGTACACATGCAAGGAGATAGAGCAAGGCCACTTACCTGACGTGCCCAGAACCATCTACCCTAGTCATTTATGGGCAGCTCGGTGTTTTCCCATGGACTACAGAGGAAGTTTCCATGGTGGGTGCAGTCATAAATATTCATAATTTGAGAACTGAGCCAATCAAAGCTCAGGTAGGGAGAAGCTATAGAATAGGAGTATGAGACCACCCAGGTGGGCTCAGTGGAGGACGCCAATGAGAGACATGATGGTGTCTCCTGGGGTCAGAGGCCAGGTTTCAATGCCTGCGTGGACTTTGCCAGTCTTCTGTACCGAATAGCACGGACCCTGGGGCCCTCAGAGGATCAATTCCTTAGTACAATATATGACTTACTCTGACATATTTATCAAGCTAGATGTTCCCCCTACCCCTGCACCCTCTCTTTCTGTAGAAGAGCAACCTTACACTCAAAGGTTTTGACAGAGGCTCATGGATTCAGCATATTTATTTTTATGTAAATGTTGTAAAATATTATAAGTAGTTTAGGCTTTGACATATTTTGTATTGAATTCAGATTTCATTTTAAACAGGGTTAGTTTTTAAAAGAAAAATTTTTATAATTTAAACACGAGCATCAAAAAATCCAATTTAAATAAAAGAAATTTTAAATTTTAAAAAAATCATGGATTTTTACCTGCCCTGGACTGTACAATACAGGATGCACTGCTCTCGCTGTTTGGAGCAACCATACACCAGACAGCTAATGTTAAACTAGGAAGGAATGTGGTCCCTCCTCCACCATCTGCAGTGCTTCACACCCCAGCTGAAATCCTGTGGATCCCCCACTGATTTCACAACTCATACTGACACAGACGGAATGAGGCTCCTTTGTCTTCGTGTCTCCTATAACCCCTGAAATCAGCTGGTTGGATCGCTCAGCAGCAGTTTCTAAGAGAAACTCAGTCACCACTGCACATTCCCAGCGCCTGACAACCTAGACTGCAGGTCCAAGAGCCTGAGCTGGGAATTAACCCCCGTTCTGCAATACGGCAGTTTCAGGTAAGTCAGAGAAGTCAGAATGAATCGGGGGAGGGAGCCGGGGGGAAAGAGTTGTTTGTTTTAATGGAAGTTTTTCTAAAATACGCGAGGCTCCCATGTTCAATGGATAGCCTGATCACATGGAAAAAGACAGCTGTAAGAACCAGTACATAGAAATATTTAAAAGAACTCACTGTGGCAGACAGCTTCCCTCCATTCTTCTGAGCATACATGACCGAGTCTCGTATCAACAAGAAGAGACTGAGCAGGACATGCTCCATGTCATAGATTCCATACATGCCTTTGGTCAGCCCTTCCAGGGACCAAATATATTCTCTCCAGTAGTTATCTATCTCCACAACGCTGGCCAGGCACCCTTGCATGACAACACTGCAGTATCCGGCACAAGGCTTCGCCATTAGTAGCCCTTGGCAATGAGAACAGTACCACATCCTCAGCAGCGCACGTCCACATTCCTTGCTGAATTTTAAGTGGTCGGTAGTATTTATTACTTCAATCCCCAGGTTGAGTGCTTGTAGGAAGGCTCGCGTGGCCTGTAATGACTTTGACACCTGGGTCATCATAATTTTGGGGTAGTTACCAAACACCCTGTGGTCTCGTCTTGCTGCCCGCAGGCATTCTATCATTTCTCCGGAGGGGTCAGGGAAGCCTGGGTTCATCAAGTGTGAGTAGACTAAAGGGAACAAGCTGTCAAAAAATTCATTTACCATGTCATTCACATTGATGTCAGAGCCCAGTATGTACAGCGAGATATCTGTAAAAAGTTCTCCGACAAACTTAAGAGCTCTGGACCCCATGTTCTGGTAGTGGTTCCTAAACATGGTGTTGGTGTAGTTTCTTGCATGCCGTATTACAATTTCGAAGGCTTCTGAAAATAAAAACAAAACAAAACAAAGAATTAAAAGAAACTCTGAGATGGGACAACAAGTACTATAATATGTTTGTCACTAAGACTGAGGTCCTATTCACACTGCTGTTCATTCATTGACATATCCACATCTGTAGCTGTCACTGCTAGAACTATATCATATCAGAGGCAGTGTATAAGATCTGAGGAGTTTATAAACTCTTTAAACACAAGTGACATTTCAAACAACAAAAGCTATGATCTAGTTGAATTTCAACTTTTAAAGAAAATATTGATTACAAAAATGAGCTAGTATTGCAAGACCTCTCTCTCTCTCTCTCTCTCTCTCTCATATATTGATTTGAAATTAACCGGAATTCTATATCAAGTCTCTTAATTTAAGATGGATACAAACTTGACACCAAACTGTATAGGATGTCAAATCAGGAAATATTAAACTCTGACATTCTACCATGGAAAGGAAAATATTTATAGGTTCATAGAGGTTATCGGGATTTAGCTTTCTGCACTGATTCTTCTTTTGACATTTTTTTTAGTCACTTTAATTCTTGTGAAAGGTATTGGAGACTAGGTTCTCTGCTAGAGTACATTGGCACAACTCCATTAACTTCACTGGATTCATACCATTTAAGTATCCAGTTCCACCTCCTCCCCATTGGAAAATGAGTTTATCCATGGAAGAGCCCAAAGAAGGAGCATTTCTAAAAAGAAGGCAGCTAAGTATCCATCGCTGATCCCTCCACGGAAACAACCAGCAACGGTGCCAAACATGAGGGTGAATTTTTGTGAGGCTCACCATTAGGTTCTGGACGGAGACCACCGATTAGTTCAGACAGACCAGAAAAGGCTACCCAATACCACTGAATTTCACTGTAGCTCCCTAAACCACATTAATGTCACATTAAGCAGAAGTAAATATTAAACAAAATTCCATATGCTCATGAAAACATAAGAATGGCCAGACCAATCATCCATCTAGCCCAGTATCCTCTCTAGGATTTTGAGTGATCCGCCCCCTGTTGTCCAGCCCCAGCTTCTGCAATTGGAGGTTTAGGGTCACCCTCACCAATCAGTGAAGTGTTGCTGAGACTATAACAGGGGGCTGGCCTCAAAAAAAACCTTTCCATGTGAGAAATCCTCTGGGGAAAATACTCTTCCTTCCCTTCCTCTTGAAATCCACTCCACGCCTTGCCCACCTCACCCCTAGCCAGCTGCCCAGGTTTTGGTGGCTCCACACATGACATTTCTCAACTGAGAGAAAATCTGTGATTCTTCTGCTCCCATGGTCCCCTCAGCAGCGGAACAGGCATGGAGGAGGTGTTGGGAGCCAGTCCCTTCTGCAAGCCCCAGAAAGACGTGGTGAGAGACAATGCCTGTGCACAAACACCCTGCATCTCTAGGGATGGCGGGGGGGCAGCTGGAGGCTGCTGCAGTGGTAGTGGAAAGTACCAGGGCTTAGTTGCAGGCTGGGTGGGAAGGACAGGAGTTACCTGGCAGATCTGGGTGTGAGGGGGAATTGCCAAGGGCAGCTAGCTGAGGGGTGGGGGTTATGAGAGAGGAATCTGGGGAGTTGGCAGTCTGGCTGGGCAACTTGGAGGTCACTGAGTGGGGAATGGGCAGAATAGGGGAGGGGATGGGGTAGTGGAAAGGGCCCCTGGTGTCAGTGGGGCCAGTGGTTTTTCCCAGGCCATGGTGGTGCAAATTCTGCCTCCTCCCCGTTCTCAGTGCTACTCATGTGGCCAGGCACCCGCGGGATGAGGGCAGAGGTCAGCCAGAGGGAAGGTAGAGAGGTTACCTGACAGTCTGGAGAGCAAGTACGACAGCTGCCCCAACTGCAGCACAATCCCCAGGTGGTCTCTCAGCAGGGAGGGGAGATAGGGCTGCCCCAGGTACACCCCCACCTGCTGGCAGCCCTGTCTCAGCACCTCACAAAGATAGCACGAGGGTGACCCCGAGGCCTTTGCCTGCTGGGTGATTGGTTGGGTGGGGAGCAGGTTACGCTAGCCGGTCAGTTGTGATGGCTGTTGCTGTGGGAGGGGGACAAGTCTCGGGAAGGCAGCATCACCCCCTAGCGATTGAGGGGTGGGGTTCAGGGAACCCTGCCTGGTGCATGTGGAAGGGGTGGAGGGAGAACTACTTGCAGAATGAGGCTTCACTCAGCATAAAGAATCTAGAATCTCCCATGCTTTCCCTGCACTCTGGATTTTACCTGCTTTCCACCAGGCAAGTTCCTTAGGAACCTTCCAGCCCCAGGCAGACACCTACGGCCAGGTGAAGTGTGAAACCCCAGCCCTTGTGAATGAAGGCAACAGACTGAGCCCTCAGGAATTATGTTGCAAAATGGGATGTCCGTCTCGAATGCCTGGCAATATTAAAGCAACAAGGGCGTATGACAAGAGGAGCTCACCGAAATATTAATGTTTCTTTGCTTGAAAAGACAAGCTCCCTCTCCCCGCTTTTGTTCCTTTCAAGTTTTTCCATGTGGTTTTATCGTTCAGATGAAGTTATCTGGAGAGGATTCAATATAGTACTTAGACATCTGTATTCAGGGCCAAACTACCTTCAGATATACACACACACACACACACAACTCCCATTGACTTCATGAAGGCTGCATATGTATTTCTGGAGTCAGAATTTCACATTTTCCCAATCCTCTCTCCAGGACCCAGGGGCATTCTGCATGTATCTCCTTCACACCATGAACAGGACTAATTAAAAGCACCCCCAGCGATGGGCTCACTTAGCAGTTGTGGCCTAATTGTATACCGATCAGTATTTTCCTGCGCAAATGGTATCAAGCTGATATACCCCCAGTTCCTCTCTCTAGATATGCACGTGAACAAGTTAAAGAGCAGCAGATATCCCAGCAGACAGAAATGCAAGTCTTTTTTATGCTAAACAGCTACACTGTTCTAGATCCCTCATCCTCCAGGGTACTACTAATAAAATGATAAAAATAACGAACAGCCTCTTGGTTCACAGGTTGCTGACACTTCGCAGCATAACAGCTTTGATCTGTGTCTGTCTGGAAACACGAATCCAGGCTCGATTTGCATGACAATTATTCATGTTTAATAATTGAAGGAAATGTTTAATTTTTAATCCATAGTGTTCTTTTCCCATTTGTTACGTCTGTACTGGAGCAGAATGGAAACCGATGAGCATCGGCTCTCGATACCAGCGGGATCACAAGTTACGTCACTTTTCCACAAGATGGCTGCCGTCAGCAGGGCCGGCTCTACTGTTTTCGCCACCCCAAGCAGCGCGCCAAACTGCCGCCGCTGACGGCGGGGGCAGTCCGTGTGCCATTAGGGCGGCATACGCATTTCCGTGGCGGCGGCAATTCGGCAGCAGCTTCTATCTTCAGCCGGAAGACAGAAGCTACGCCACCACGGACAGCTGAACATAGAAGCTGCCGCCGAATTGCCGCCGCCATGGGAACGCGCGTGCCACCCTAATGGCATATGGACTGCCCCTGCCATCCACAGTGGCAATTCGGCATGCTGCTTGGGGCAAAAACACTGGGATTGCCACCCCTTGCAGACTGCCACCCCAAACACCTGCTTGGAATGTTGGTGCCTGGAGCCAGCCCTGGCCATCAGCTAGATCAGCGACCAGCCCTCTGCCAGGAGATGGGCCCACCTGGGGAAGGGGCACTAGCCTATATTACAGAGATCGTTTCTTAGACTGTAAGGGCCTCAGGGCACGGATTGTGTCTTGATCTGTGTACGCACAACACTTAGCATGCTCGGGTCCTCATCTTGATTGGGATCTGTAGACGCGACTATGATATAAATCTTCAATTCTATGCAAAAAGCTACATTATGAGAATGTTAAAGCTGAAAATTCAGGTACCCCAAAGGTTGAGAAATGCCCAAGTTAGGACTGCGTATGCAACTTCAACCCAACCCCACATTAATCCATTGTAATAGTTCTACCCAGCCTCATGGAAGATGTCCGCAGCACAGCCAGGAAGAGAACCTGCTCTGCTTGGTGTCCCTCTCGTTACGCAACCTGTGGCAGGGGCCCTACGGAGCCCATAGCACGTGTATTATAATGTTTCTGCACAAGGAGGACAAGTTAAGCTTGTGCCAGCAGAAACCCCTGAAAACAAGAGTTTCTTTAAATAGGGCACGGCAATGAAGAAACTTTTCTTCTTTATTCTCAAGAGCACGGCGAACAGCTTCTGCCTTGACACAAACTACAAGTACCTTTTGGGCCAATGTGTTTGAGCGCCTTGTATAACCTGTAGCAGGTTCTTCATGCTGTCTCACCCCGTTCACTTTTAACCTCTTCTCAGTTGGTTGCCTCAGAAACTTCATCCTTTTTCCGTTTTCCCATACCTCTGTGCCTTGCAAGCTAGCATCAGAGCTAGGGGAATCTTCACTGATTAGAAAATATTCCAAACTCCTATGCAAACGGCCTACAGCTAGGGATGCTTCAGAGAGGACTCAGGGGCAGTGGTGTAACAGAAGAGCAAGCACTCAGAGTCCCGTTGCTTTAAGGGTCAAAAGACTTACTTAATGTTTTTCAGAACAACTGGCAAAGAGTCTCTGTTTTTTGTTTCTTGGAACCTTTGTCTTCACCCCTTTGAGAATGTAATAGGGAAGCAGAGGACACATGTCAGTGCCTTGATTGGCATCCTGCTGCCACGGTAGGAAATTTTAAAAGTTACCCAGTGAAGGCTCACAGATCCAAATTATCCTTCCCCAGCTCCTCACTAAAAAAAACACCACCACATTTTTGGTTTTAAAATATTCCTCCAAAGCCACAGATAGTTTTAAAACTGATGCCAGCAAGTGACCCACAGTCAAATTCCAAGTACTTCAAAGAGGAGAAAACTTTTGAGCTTCAATCCCCTGCAAGTTCACAAGAATGGATCGGTAGGGAGAGTGGAAGGGAGATGTAATGCTGCAGATCCCCGGACTTCTCATTCCCAGCAAATTCAGTGGCCTGGGTTTGCTGATGGTAAAAGTAGTCCTGCCTAGGACATGGGGTGGTTGAAACTCTTGCAACTTTAGTTGGAGGAAGGTAGCTTTAGAAAGTTAAATAAAACTGCTTGAAAGACATTTTCTAAGAGGCCAACTCAGGGTGACTTGCAGGTCTAGCTACAGCACAATGTTCTGTAAACAGAACAGTGACAAAAATCCCTGACATCTGACAGCAGTGACACAAATTCTGTGTTTGGAGATGCACTCAGAACTTCCAATGGACGTGGGTATCAAAGGACAAACTATGGCCCACCAACTCTTTAAGGGGGAAGTTCTATTTCAGGTATCACCATAAATTCCGAAAGGCACAGACAATACACCTTGATCATGCTGTGCAATTTTTAATCGCCTTTTAAGCTATTTCTCTTACAAGAAATAACTGTATCAAACACCAGGCATTAAATATGGCCATGGATCCATCTTTCTGGTGTCAGCGGATCACAGTTATAACCTAATGACCAGACCATAGGCTACGATTGAGGAACGTAACCCTATTCAGGGCAGTAGTTATGTATATGCTTAATGTAAAAGTATCCAAAAGTGCTTTAAAAATAGATATGCAAATTTTACACTGAGGTCACTTTCATCCAGCACTTCATCCAGCTCTGGGGTCAAACATGGGCGTTGTTTAACAATGAAGTGAAGAACACTGCTGTACCCAATTGGAATATGGAGGGAATTCAGACAGAATGTTAGCAGCTGTGTTATCAGCTGAGGACCAAGCCCTCAGCATCACATTTGATGCACTTATGCTGTATGATCCTTTGACTATGGTAATACTAATATAAAGGGCAATTTATTATGGATGGCAGAGTACATGCTTATAAAAATGGCTGACCCCTTACTCTAGAGTGCAGGGAGCTGGCACTGAATGGATATACTAGTTATGCAATCACACTTCCATCCAGCAATTTTAGGAGAGTTACGACAAGGTTCAGGTAGACTGTGAGGCATGACGCCAAAGTCTGAATGACTTCAGCTACTTAAGTGCAATAACTCCCCAGATCTGCAGTGCACTGAGTGTCCTATTGCCATTACGAAATGGAAATGATAAAAAAGAAAATAAGTAAAAAAGGTCATAACAGTCCATTGAGTGGGGAGTATTGACATAAGCATGAAATCACTCTGCTCTCAGCTCAGCTCATAAAAATATGTTGCTTAATTGAAAAGCCAGCTTTTCTGAAAAGGGTAGGTGCTCCCTTGAGCTGCAGCTACTGAAAACGGCTGCGGCAGGAGGTAGAATGGCTCAGGATTAAACTGGCAGGATCTTGACAGCTTCTACAGGCTGCAGGCTCAAGCAGAGTTCAGAAGCACACACAGGCTGAAATCTTGTTGAGGATATAGGGCATGGGATGGAGGAAGAGAGACAGGAGAAACTGGCCTTCCCTAGTCAAGGGTTTGGAAGTAGAGTAGGTCCCAAAATGGGATTCACCAAGAAAGGCTCAGAAGCAAAAGACAGGACCTGTCAATCTTTCTACAGCTGACTGAGAACAGTATGGCTGCTGGGAATGCTGAAGAGTTGCCAAGGAATGATGATACATTTGTTAAAATCAGAGAGACAATAAATCGCATCCAGAATTATACTGTTCCCAATTTTCAATATCCTCACCTCAGATCATTATTTCCGCCACTTTATAGTCTCAGCACAGAATCCATTGAAGTTTCCCTGTATAAACCTTAAACCTGCACAAGAAAGCATTAAGGTGACACAGCTAATTGCGCAAAAGTCAAGAAATGCCAAAGTTAAAGGTGCACTTGTAACTTTAATCCTGCCGCTTGTGCAGATTTATTACAATGCTCTTGATTATATGGTCCAAGATAATGTCTCCACTACCTTAGATTCACATGTACAGCACTTCCTACCCGGTATATACCAAACAGAATCCACTGAAGCTGTTTATTTACAAGGTGCACAGACAATGAGGAAACAACTCTAGCAGACCCTGCTGCACGAGCAATCCACCAAACATGGTGCATCTTGCAAATCTGCAGAAAAAAATTGCATGCAAGTGTGCAATCATGCAGAGATGGAGACTATTCTAGTGTATGAACACAAAGGGACAGAGTGAAGGCTGCATGTGCAACCTCCAAGTGGCACTGAGACCACTTAGAGAGGGATTAATGAGTTTGCTCTGCAGCCTTAGCTCATGCAGTTAGCACCAAGGGTCTGTCAGTGTCACTCACACAACTGTAACTATAGCTCTCACTATTATGCCTGCTGCGCAAACACAACTAAACCCTTAGGCTGTCAGATTCCATCAGCCTTTTAAGTAAAGCGACTCCAAATCAGCTAGATCTCTGTCCATGGTTTTCACATGGTTAACTTGCTTTGCACCCTGTTTAGTCAGAATGCTTTTCAGAAATGTATTAACCCCTGGTAAAAGACCAATCCTGCAGTCCTTATTTAGACCAAATTTTCTCTGAAGTCACTCCTCGAGACCTGGTCCTCTGAACACACAGATAAGTAACTTTACTGACATAAGTAAAGTTACTTACGTGTATAAACATTTCAATAAATGGGGCATTCATGAGCAGCTTTCGGTTAGGCATTGCAAGAACAAACAGATTTTGTGTTTTTCTTTACAAGTGTATTTACTTTCCTGGCTCTGATGCATAAAATGTTACTAAACACAAAACAGATTTTGGATGCCTTATCGGTGACATTGCCCCCACACAACAACGTATCATGAATATATATCGCATGTTAACAACAGGAAACATTTCCCAGCGTATGACATTTTTTCATTTAGCTTTGGTTATAATGTGCAATTTAACTTCTAAGGAATTATTTTTGCTTCACAACAGCATTTTTGCCTCTGACTTCTATCCTCTTTTTGAAGCATGAAAATAAATACAATAAATACATACATAAATACAGGCCAAAGGATGGCTAATTTACACACACTGGTTCGAGAGTACCCAGCAGCCTCACTAGAATTAGGGCATCCTCCTTCCACGGGTTTCTGTCTTGGCTGTTTCAGACTGCATCAGAAACTCAAGCTGGGATTTTCCAAGGAGACTATAAGAGTTAGAAGCCAAACTCTTTTGCCTTTTTGAAAAACCTGGCCCCAGTGAATAAGTAATAAAACCAGTGGCAAATTTTAACATTTTTAGGACCTTTCTGCTTTACCTTACGCACCCTCATTAGTAGCTTTCACTGCTGATCCCCACTCTGTCACCTCGACATGTACGTTTACACTCATTTTGATCACCCAGGGAATGCCAAATCAATTCACATTTCTCTACCCTGTCACTGACGCTGCAGTTTCCGTCATCACAGAACCAGGCCCTGGGAATTTCTTAGCCCATGGAAGAGACCATTCATGACAACTAGAGATTTTGCTTCAGGGTTAGAAAGTTGGAGAAAAATTCACCAGTGAAATTAATTTACTCCTAACACAGCACTTAGACCCCGGCCCCGTGCTTTCCGCAGCCATGTTTCTGAAACCTTTCAAGGCCACATATACTTTTTCTAGTGAATTTTCAGTTGAAGCAAAATTTATTCACCAGGGGAAACTTGACTATTCATCATGAAAATGCCCAAACGTTATGCTTTCTGTCAATTTGCCAAAAAATATAACTTCTGGACTGGGAATATTTTTGCACTGTTCTAGTCTAGAGCATGTAACCAAAGCAAAAATCATCTGGGACGAGTGACAAAGCAGGAAATACTTCTTCAATATATCTGATGAACTAGACAACTTCAGACTTATTGCTCAGGATTGTATTACAGAAGCACACGGACAAAATCCTACTGAGAGAGCAACAATGGTTGGCAAGAAAAGCCAGGCTGTTAGAGGAACAATTTGTATGATCCAGTGCTAGTCATTTTTCAAACTGCTCAAAATATTTTGTTACAAACTTGGAAAAGGTTTGCAATATATTGAGCAGAAAGGAAATAAAGCCCAAGAATGTTTCCCTTGGCAGTAATAAAAGAAAATTCAACAGACTTGTTCCATTCTGATTTACACTCTACTGCAAGTTTTTAAAAAGGACACCAACCAGATAGACAAGGCTAAAGTTATGCCTCTCACACGTGGCATAAGTCACCAGATGGTACTATTGCATATCGTCATTTCAATTTAGTTTCTCTTAATGCACTGGGTGATAGATCTTAGAAAAATGCTTTTTGTCAGCTGTGGTGCAGTTCTTTTTCCATTACTGACAATCCCAAAGATTTTTTTTTTTTTGAGTCAGGTCCCAAAAAATCATGAGATTGGCTAACAATCATGAGAAATTAAAAAGCAACAACTTTTGGGTTGTTTGATTTGCTTTCTGGTGTCTGAGCAGATACATGATTGTAGTGCTTTTCTCTACAGTTCTCAAGATAATTCTGATGGATGGATAGTAGTAGAGTGGTTGCCATTAAAAAGTTAATCCAGCTACCGTACAGCAATACTGCCTGCGTTTCCCTATGGCTAGAAGCGGGAACCGGTTGTGTAGTAACTGCGGTAAATACAGACTTTTTTCAGTGGCAACTGCTATATATTAAAATGTACAAGAATCCCGTTTCTTGTTCTCAGAATAGCCTCACAGTGAACAAAGGATCGACCTGGTGCCCACTTGCTATGACAGAAGAACGCACTATTTGCATGCATGTTAATTCCCATGATTAAAGACAGATGCTCCCAGTCAGGATTCCCTTTTCTCACATGTGTCATCACACAGGTTGTAATTATCTGGTTTCACATGTATGGCAAAAACAGTTTTTAAATCACTGTTGAATTCCTTGGATCAGTTTTATTTCATTAATGGACACAAATACAGAAAGTTTAAAAAGATACATTCTTGTGGCATAAAACTTTAGGTAGCTTTTCTCTGGTCTAATTAACATCCAGTGTTACAATGAACAGAAAAAGTCCTAATTAATTTTTACAGTTTTCTGTAGGAGGAAATTTCTTGTCATAATTTAGCACATTAACATGGAAGGAAACAAACGGAGTCATGTCGCCAGTCAGTTCTTAAAAGGCTGAAAAACAAGTTAGCAAAACTGAAAACCTAATTAAAACTAGTTAAGAGCTCCAGCAGCTTTCACTGCTCTGTTAAAAAACTAAGGCCTCAGTTTAGCAAATATATAAACTTTAGACTCCGACTTTAAGGTGATTATCTAGTCTGACGTCCTGCACATCGCAGGCCACAGAACCTCACTCACCCACCCCTGTAACAGAGCCCTAGCCTCTGAGTTACTGACGCCCTCAAATCACGGTTTAAAGATTTCAAGTTACAGAGAATCCACCATTTATACTAGTTTAAACCGCAAGTGATCCATGCCCTATGCTGCAGAGGGGGGCGAAAAAATCCCAGAGTCTCTGGCCATCTGATCTGGGGGAAAATTCCTTCCTGACCCCAAATTTGGTGATCAGTTAGAGACTGAGCACATGGGCAAGACCCACCAGCAATGCACTTGGGAAAGAATTCTCTGTAGTAACTCAGAGCCCACCCCATCTAGCCTTCCATCACCAGGTGACTGGGATATTTGCTGCTAGCAGTCGCAGATCGGCTTCATGCCATTGTAGGCAGTCGCATCCTACCATCCCCTCCATAAACTTATCAAGCTCAATTTTAAAGCCAGTTAGGTTTTTTGCTCCCATTGCTCCCCTTGGAAGGCTGCTCCAGAACTTCACTCCTCTGATGGTTACAAACCTTTGGCTAATCTCAAGCCTAAACTTATTGATGGCCAGTTTATATCCATTTGTTCTTGTGTTAACATTGGTGCTTAATTTAAATAACTCCTGTCCCTCCCTGGTATTTAACCCTCTATTGTATGCTCTGAGAGCAATCAGATCTCCCTTAAGGTTTCATTAAACAAACCAAGCTCTTTGAGCCTCCTCTCATAAGGCAGGTTTTCCATTTCTCTGATCATCCTAGTAGCCCTTCTCTGTACCTGTTCCAGTTTGAATTCATCTTTCTTCAACATGGGAGACCAGAACTGCACACAGTATTCTAGATGAGGTCTCACCAGTGCCTTGTACAATGGTATCAAGTATCAGGAGGTAGCCATGTTAGTCTGTATCTACGAAAACAACAAGGAGTCTGGTGGCACCTTAAAAATTAACAGATTTATTTGGGCATAAGCTTTCATGTGTAAAAAACCTCACTTCTTGCATCTGAAGAAGTGGATTTTTTACCCATGAAAGCTTATGCCCAAATAAATCTGTCAGTCTTTAAGGTGCCACCAGACTTCTTCTTGTTTTTTCATAATGGTCCTAACACTTCCCTGTCTCTACAGAAAATATACAGCTTTAATCACATTAGTAGGTCTAGCCCCATTTACTTCAATGGCACTAATCCAGCCCTAAAGTTACACATGTGCTTAGGCACCTTGCCGAATCAGGGCTGAACTGAAAGCTTGCAAGACCGAAACCTACTCCAACATACGCAAAAATGTGTATTGGGAATTCATGGTTGCTCTTGTTCCTTCAGATCTAAAAGCTGTAATCCCTGCATTTTCTGAGCATAATATGGTGTAATCCAAAACAAGATCTAATCTCTACCAGTGTTTTAAAAGCAGCACTGGATAATTCTAAGAATTTTAGTTTGTGACAGATCACTCCATCCACTATTAATCCTGAAATGCTGCTTCACTTAGTGTTTACAATTTGTATGCAGTTTTCTGCTGCCTTGCTGATGTTTATAAGAGTCTTCTCTGCAGGGTAGAATGGGCAGATGGGCACCAGACGTGCCCTGACTCATTCCTTCTCCCCACTCCTCCTGTATGTGGCCTCTTCAGCAGTTGTACACAGGAAAGATACTTATTAAACTTCTCCCTGACCAGAGACGTGGGCTGTGAAGAACACCTGCCCTCCCCAGACTCCCACTTGGTCCATGCAGGAATCTGGAAAGGGAGGAATGGGGCTCCCCCTGGAATTGTTCCTTCACCAGTTACAGTCGTTCCCTGGCCCCATGCAAGAGCCCACAGAGCTGAGAAGCTCCCCACCTGCTCCCCCACCTTCCCCAGTTCCCAATAATCCCCAGACCATTGCAAGGGAATAGCAAAGAAGGAGTTCCTACAGCTGCTCCCAAGCTCACCCCATAACTCCTGTTGCATCCCAGCTCAACACAGGGGCTCTGGCAAAGGGACACATTTTCTAGCAAGCTGCCGAACTCATGTATCCGGGTATTTGTGCACTTCTTTGAGAAGGCATGTTACAGGGAGGAACAGGAATAGGTATAAAAGATAGAGCTTATGGTGGAAACGTACTGAAGGGGATAAAGAGGACAGAGAAGATGGAGGCCAAGAGGTATGAGAGAGGGGTATCAGCAGAGATGGAAGACGACAAGCCTGTGAAGCCAGAGCAAAGCCTATACTCACCAAGGTGAAAGTCACCACGTATAGAGGTACTGCACAAGGCCTACACACCTGTGTGGCTGGCGAGGCTTAGGACAGGAAAGACACGCCTGAAGGGGTCTCCTACAGGGCTCCCTTCTCGCCCAAGCCATGGCTCCCTGCCTATCCTGCTATCTTCAGTCTCCCGCTGCCAGAGTATTTCACTGATACATGTAGCTACCCGCCACAGCATGGACGCAGCCTGCTTTTCACTGTGGTGTATAGCTACACACACCCTACACGCCATCGACACTGGCGCATTGTGCAGACGTAGCTATTGGGTTCCAAGTAGCTGAAACAGAAGGCAGGGTGAGTACAATATGTTGGTTGTTCTTGCTTCACTTTTGCAAAAGTGTGGCCAGTCCCTCCCTGACGTCCCTCCTAGTGACACCCAGACACTACCAGGCTGGTCTACAACCATGAACCTCCAAGAGCCCTCAGCCTAAGTTCTGTCTGCTCCCCATGCCGGTGCACGAGGTAGGGAGAAGGGCTCTCTGTATCTTCTCCTCACTAGCTCATCGGCACTGGAGCAGCCATGCTCTGGTTCAACATCTTTTCACTAAGAGCTACGCAAAAAGTTTTAAAGCAAGTAAGTGCCTCTTACAGCTGCAGCCAACTTTTGCTCTGATCATTATTATTCTCCTGTCAGAAATGTTCTTCCCCTAATTATTCTGCCCAACTGCACGGCAGGCTCAGAATCCATTTATTTTTAATTGTTCAGTTCGTACGGTGCCCCACATTTTGAAATACAGTCCCTGAAATTTCTAATAAAAAGACTGTGTGTTAACATCTCATTAGGCCCACTCCGAACACTGAAAATGTGTTTCCATTATAGTCCAGGCAACCGACTGACTGCTAGGCAATTAACCCCACTGTAGTTCATCCATTTATTATTGATATCCCACGCACAGAAACTTTGTTACATTGAGTTAAGGTCACTAAACTTCTCCAGCCCATAACACAAGTTAGTAAGAGCCAGGAAGTAAGCAGCTGAGGGCTTGTCTACATCAGAAAGTTGCAGCGCTGGTGAGGGAGTTACAGCGCTGCAACTTTGAAGGTGTACACATCTGCAGGGCACCACCAGCGCTGCAACTCCCTGTTTGCAGCGCTGGCCGTACTCCCGTTTTGTCTCGGGTGTAGAGGATCCAGCGCTGGTGATCCAGCGCTGGTAATCCAATGTAGACAGTTACCAGCGCTTTTCTTGACCTCCGTGGAAGGAGGAAGCCTCTGGTAATCAAGCTGGTTTCCTTTCCCGGTTTGCTCTCTCGGTCCCGGAGCCAGCCAGCAAACAGCAGGGAAGGAGACCTGCTTGCTCGGGGTTCCGGGACCGAGAGAGCAAACCGGGAACGCCGCGGTTTGCTCTCTCGGTCCTGGAGCCACCCAGCAAACCGCAGGGAAGGAGACCTGCTTGCTCGGGGTTCCGGGACCGAGAGAGCAAACCGGGAAAGGAAACCAGCTTCGCCGCGGTTTGCTCTCTCGGTACCGGAACCCCGAGCAAGCAGGTCTACTTCCCAGCGGTTTGGTGGCTGGCTCCGGGACCGAGAGAGCAAACCGCGGCGTTCCCGGTTTGCTCTCTCGGTCCCGGAACCCCGAGCAAGCAGGTCTCCTTCCCTGCGGTTTGCTGGCTGGCTCCGGGACCGAGAGAGCAAACCGCGGCGTTCCCGGTTTGCTCTCTCGGTCCCGGAACCCCGAGCAAGCAGGTCTCCTTCCCTGCGGTTTGCTGGCTGGCTCCGGGACCGAGAGAGCAAACCGCGGCGTTCCCGGTTTGCTCTCTCGGTCCCGGAACCCCGAGCAAGCAGGTCTCCTTCCCTGCGGTTTGCTGGCTGGCTCCGGGACCGAGAGAGCAAACCGCGGCGTTCCCGGTTTGCTCTCTCGGTCCCGGAACCCCGAGCAAGCAGGTCTCCTTCCCTGCGGTTTGCTGGCTGGCTCCGGGACCGAGAGAGCAAACCGCGGGGAAGCTGGTTTCCTTTCCCGGTTTGCTCTCTCCTCCCGGAACCCCCCTTGAAGCCGCCCAACAGCGCTGCAGTGTGGCCACATCTAACACCACTTGCAGCGCTGGTTGCTGTAAGTGTGGCCACTCTGCAGCGCTGGCCCTATACAGCTGTACTAATACAGCTGTAACAACCAGCGCTGCAAAATTTTAGATGTAGACATGGCCTGAGTCAGCTTCCTAACATTCCCATCTCAAACTCTGCAAACTCCCCTTCCACCAACGACAGCCTATGTGTCTCTGACCTCACCTGGAGCAGCCAGTGGGGAACCTTAGCTTCAGCCATGTTTATTGCTATGGGCCACATTCTGCGCTGGTATAAATCAGTGTACTTCCACCCCTGGAGACAGGGAGTCTTATTATTCCTGTTTTACGGGTGGCGAACAAACACAGAACATGGTGAAGTAGCTTCCTCAAGGTCAGATAGGAAGCCAGTAGGAATGCTGGGAACTGACCCAGATCTCCTCAGCCCCAGTCCACTGTTTTAACCACAAGAGCATCCCACCATCAACACTCACATAATTTCCAAGGCATCCAAATTTCACTCTCAACACACTACGGTTAAACCAGAGCAGGTACACTGATTTCACTCTGGATTCACCTCAGTACAACCGGGAGCAGATTTTGGCCCAGTGGATGCTGGACGGTACAGGAGCCGCCAAGGGCAGCTTCTGGCCTTTGGTTGTTGGTTAAGTAAAATCAGTATCAGCTACGTCAACACCGCCACTGAGATCAGCCAGCCGCCGGTTTTCAGCTGCGTTCATCTCCTCGAAAGGACGCTGCCTGGGCAGAAGCTGCGTCACTGTGGCTGAGTGCTCTCACAGAGCCGAGCTTTCAGGAGTTATCAGAGGTTATTTTAGTCAACACAAGCACTTAAGGGAAAGGATTTAACTCTTTCTATGAACCAACTGTCACATGCACAGAGAAGCTGGCTGCTGAGATCACAGAGAGGGGGGAATAAAATCTCCTCCCTGGAGAACACGACTTAGGCTCAGCACATATTATCTGCAGACACTCTAAATAAAGCCAAATGCCAGGAAAGTAAACAGGGCGCTATCAATAATAACAGCAGCAACCCGCCTTTCTCCGAGCCTTTCCGTGCGGGGATCTCAGAGCACTTCGCAAACATTAATTAGGCCTCAGCTTGTCTTGTCTGTATTTGCCTTATACAAGGGAACCTATGGTGCACCAGCTGGATCTGCGGCTTTACACCTAAATCCTGGGCACATGTTTAACACTAGAGGGCCTGATTCTGCAATCCTGACTCAAGCGTGCAGTCTCACTACAGTTAATGGGACTATTCCCATGAGTAAGGGTTGCATGGCTGGGCCTCTCCCGTTACGTTCTCTTTTACAGGTGATTACACTGCTTCTTCTTATGCCTGGGACTGTGAAGGTTTGAGGAAGCTGACAGGACACCAGCAAATTCCTGTTCCAGCCCTCCCACTAACTAGGAAAGCAATAACGCTCTTGCTGGCACACTGTGACGTGTTTTGTCACAGTGGTGGTCGGACACAGACTGCCCACTGGTGGGAAGGGGCATTTCCTCCTAGGATCCTGAGACATAGCAGCCCCAGCCTCCTCTCATCCTTACATCCACTGTCTCTTCACGTGGCCTACGAGAGGGGCACCAAGCACGAGGAACGTATGCTAGGCTTATCTCATTTTTCAGTTTCTTACTATTTTGGAGACACACCACTTAGAGACCAGTTTTCAGCAGTGCTGCACCCTAGCAGCTCCCACGGACATCAGCTGGAACTGTGGGTGCTCTCAGCAATTCCACAACCAGAATAGCTTATGCACACGATGAAGGGGGAAACAGCTGGAGAAGGACACATTTCAGTTTTAAGCTTCTGAAAGACTAGAAAGTGATTTTAAAATTGTTAACAAAAGTCTTGATAGTAACAGGCTTTACAATACTGGCACAGCCCCATGGTCTGCCTCGTCTAGCATCCTGTCTGTGCCAGCAGCTAGCTCCAGATGTTTTCGTTTAGAGTAAGGTACAAGCAAACCTTCGAGGTCAGTTATGGAATAACCTGCCCATGAGAGAATTTTCTTCCTGGCCTCATCAGTAAAAGCTAGATTTGTGCCGTAACATCGGAGGGTTTATATCCTATCTAATATATATGTTCTCAATTTCCATCCAACATCTAATCCTCTTTCGACTCCTGTGAGCATAATTTTTGGCAGTGAATTCTTGTGACACACCGTACCTCAAAATAACACTCTGTATCCACACATTCACCACTGTTCTAGGATGATATGTTTTGTACAATGCATGCCTTGTGAGGTATCATTTGAAAAGTCATGATCTGTTGAGCATTGCTGTCCTGTTGCATTGTATGTATTACCGTTGTATGTGAAGTTATGAAGTTTTGCTGTGTGTGGTGCTGAAAAATGGGGTGAGTTTGGAAAACACCCACAGCTAGCCTGTCCTTGGCAACAAAGAAGCAACTGAGACCCACAAGACAAATTTACATCAGGACTAGCCAGCCATGTGTTGATGGCCCATTAAGGACAATCTACTCTCCGAGTGGGCCCCTCCCAAAGACTCCTCCATGAGCACCTAAGCAGTGGAGGCCCAGTGACTCAGCAGGGTACACACAACATGTGACTCTGACTTCATGTTTGAGACAATATCTTTCCATGCACATGGATTGGAGGAATCAATTGAAGATGGTGCCATCAACCCAGGGCCTCTCTCCTCCCCAGCTCAACACCTAAAAGTAAGAATAGTGGGAAAACAAAGGGATGCCTCCTTGAAGTGGGGAGAAGGGATGGTGCTAACTAGGCATTCAAGTTAGTATGAACTGTGAAATGAATTCTGCCTGCAAGATCCAGCAGGGTGAGAAAAACTGCTTGATTCAAATTTTGCTTAGTCTGATAAAGTTTCAGATTTAGACTGCGTCTTTGTGTTTTATTTCTTATGCAACCAACTCTGACTTCTATGCCTAGCACTTATAATCACTTCAAATCCATCTTTCTGTAGTTAAAGATAAAACATTAAAATAAGGTTAACAGTTAGTCTAAAGTGGGGAATCTGCTCAGATTACAGAGCTAGGGCATGTCCACTACCCTATGAAGGAGTGGCAAACTAATTAATGAATTTACACTGATCAAGAAGGTTTTGAGCAGTGCAAGGCTGGGGCTGGGGGGATTTGCTGGTGTCTGCCTGTGTATAGTTCCTGAGTGGCTGTGAAAGCCTGCATACACTTTGGGTGCGTGAGCGTGAAGCCTGAAGGGGCTCATGGTCACTAGCAGAGCAGTGTCAGAGGTACCCTGGTCCAGAGTGTTCCCACAGTCCAGCTTGTATCCCGGAGGGTGTCACAATTCCACAGATTAATTACACATGGAGTAGTTAAAAAAAAACAACCTCGTTTTGAATGTGTCACTTTTTAATGTCATTGAGTGTCCCCTTATTCTTTTATTACGAGACCTGTTAAAAAAGGAGGCACCTAAGTGACTTCTCTAGAGCATTCACTAACATTTAGGTGCTTTCCCCAGGCCCCATCTCTAAACGAAGTTGGCCCAATCTTTTCTCTCTCCTCTTGTACAGCAGTCTCTCCATGGCGCTAATTATTCTTGTAGGCTCCTTTTTTTTTTTTAATTCACTCTCTCTCTTGAGACAAAGCGACAACCCATATTCCAGATGAGGGCAGAGTATTGATGATTTCTTGCTTGGAAAAAGGGGATGTATTTGATATCCCCTTCTCAGATGTTCCTGAGTAAAACTTTTAATATTCTAACACCACAACAGTTACAGTCAAAAGCTTTCTGATGAAAGGCTCCAATACCAAACATATTTTCTGTGGTTTTATTCCTCAATATTTGGCCATTTTGAATGACTGTGGGTTCCGACATGCATCCGACAAAGTGGGTATTCACCCACGAAAGCTCATGCTCCAAAACGTCTATTAGTCTATAAGGTGCCACAGGACTCTTTGCTGCTCTGTGGGTTATGTGTCTCTTGTGGAACCTGTTCTTTCTAATGACAAACAATATTCTGCTCTGTATCTGACAGATGGGGGGATGCTTAAGAGAGTGTTGAAAATGTAATAAATGGTAAGTTAAAAATGCAAGGAGTCAGTGCTGGAGTAAATGGCAAAAGAACACAAGTCTCTTGAAAAAAATCACGGGGACAGGGGTGAATGATTGCACCAAAAAGAGAGGTGTCCAGGACCCAGTGTTACCCCGGGGTGCCTGAGATACTACAAGGGAAATGACACACACATACCAGGAGAGATGGAGGCATGCGTAGCTCTCCTGCAGCTACCAGGGAGCTCTACGTTACACGCATGGTGAATTAACAGTGAGACGTTAGTTACCACTCTCAGGTAGAGTGGCCAACTTTCTAATCACACAAAACCGAACACCCCTGCCCCGAGCTCCACCGCCCACTCACTCCGTCTCCCTCCCTCTGGAATGGGGCCAGAAATGAGGGGTTCAGGGTGTAGGAGGGGGCTCAGGGCTGGGAGAGGGGATTGGGTGTGGAGGGGGGTGAGGATTCCAGCTAGGGGTGCAGGCTCTGAGGTGGGGCCAGGGATGAGGGGTTCAGGGTGTAGGAGGGGGCTCAGGGCTGGGAGAGGGGATTGGGTGTGGGGGGATGAGGATTCCGGCTGGGGGTGCAGGCTCTGAGATGGGGCCAGGGATGAGGGGTTCAGGGTGTAGGAGGGGGCTCAGGGCTGGGAGAGGGGATTGGGTGTGGAGGGGGGTGAGGATTCCGGCTGGGGGTGCAGGCTCTGAGATGGGGCCAGGGATGAGGGGCTCAGGGTGTAGGAGGGGGCTCAGGGCTGGGAGAGGGGATTGGGTGTGGAGGGGGGTGAGGATTCCAGCTAGGGGTGCAGGCTCTGAGGTGGGGCTGGGGATGAGGGGTTCAGGGTGTAGGAGGGGGCTCTGGGCTAGAAGAGGGGATTGGGTGTGGGGGGATGAGGATTCTGGCTGGGGGTGCAGGCTCTGAGGTGGGGCCAAGGATGAGGGGTTCAGGGTGTAGGAGGGGGCTCCACTGAGGCTAAGGGGTTTGGAATGTGGGAGAGGGTTTGGGCTCCAGGAAGAAGTTTGGGTGTGGGAGTGGGCTCAGGGCTGGGGCAGGGGTGCGAGCTTGAGGGAGTTTGGGTATGGGAGGGGACTCAGACAGTTGGGTTATGCGGGGGGTGGGTGGCATGTGCAGTTCCCAGCCAATGGGAGCTGTGGAGCTGGTGCTCAGGTGGGGGCACCATGCAGAGCCCTTCCCCCCCGGCCATCCCTGTGCCTTGGACCCAGAGGGACATGTTGCTGCTTCTCGGCAGCCACACGGAGCCAGGCAGGGAGCCTGCCAGCCCTGCGCCAACTGGACTTTTAACAGCCTGGTCAGTGGCACTAACAGGAGCCGCCAGGGTCCCTTTCCAAGCAAGCGTTCTGGTTGAAAATCGGACACCTGGCAACCCTACGCTCAGGCACTGTGTAACACGCCACTTGCAGAATGTAACCACAAGCCAGAGTGGCCAGCAAACTGCTTAAATAAGGAAGGAAGGAGGCAAGAGCTGCTGCTCCCCAGAGAACAAGGGATGAAATCTTGGCCCCGCTGAAGTCAATGGCAAAACTTCACAATAGCCAGGACTCCACCTGGGAAGCGAGCTGAGAGAGCAGCTAAGCCAACATGAAGGGAACCTACAAATTCATGCGCATATTCAACATTGTGTCCAGTAGAGGACAGTGGCGTACATACACAGTCTGGGATGGGTCTGCAGGGGAAATGCACAGAATATGATACACCTCCCCCACAATGGTGTAAAGACAGATTTATCCCTGAGGCCCTCAGGGTGACTCTCACTTCCTGTGTCCCAAGTTAAGTGGGGCCTTTGTCTCAACTGCCTGGGGGAAGAGCCTTGTCCTCCGCTCACTCATGTGACTGCGAATCTCATTCCCATGAGGATGGAGGAAGAATCTGTTATTTTACCTTCTCTCTCTAATGCGCAATTAGGGAACTAAGTGATGGAGCCTGGCCCAGCCAGCCAGCGATTTGCAATAAAGAGCATTTCTGAGAGATATTTCTGAAGGATTTTGAATAGTTTTTCTACCTGAGTAAACCTGTTCCAGCAATGCCATGGCCTCAGTCCTGGTACCAAAGCCTAAAATGAGGATCTAAGAGTAGTTTTAAAACTCTGCGTTGCTATAACATGCTATGGTGACATGCTGCCCAATTTGTCCACATGATTTGGCTTTGCTAGACAGTAATCCAGGTAAGCAACAAGGAGCACAACAGCTGGAAAGAGAAGCAGACAGAGCTTGTGAGAATACATTAGTGTGTGTCTGTGGGGGCGCGAAGACGCTGTTAGTGGTCTGCCTCATGCAACAGCACAAGACATGTGGAAACACAGCTTGGTTTAGGAAAATGGTTTTTGTCCATGTCATCCCAACAACCCAGACCCAGCTGACATGGAATATACCGGATTTATGGAGCAAGGATTCATTCCAAATGCAAAAGCTTTTAATCCTTGTTCAAGGCTCCTGGGATCCTCAGGAATTTGTACAACAGAAAGTAGGAGGAAGGCTGCTGATCTCCACACAAAGGAGTCTGGGTTCAAAGTGACCTACCTGAAGCAGACCCCACGAGAAAACCCGAATGGTTAAACGGCAGCACAGAATGGTGTGCAGGCAACGCCGAATCAACAGAACAAGATTTCACTTTTGGAGACTCACATGCAAAAAAAAAACCAACCTAATGTTTCCTCTTTCCCTCTGAGAAAAATTAGTTAAAACAACTCAGCAGGATAGAAAATAAATAGCAGTCAATGGCACCAAAGAGTTTCCATTCTCTCATAATTATTTCAATAGCATTCTCAGAAAGAATGGTAGCTCATCAGGGAACTTTTGCCTTCATACTGTTTTATTCCAGGTATTTACTTGATTCCTTTCAGATCTCTCCCTGATTCACTGGCAAAGATTTCACAGTATTTACAACACGCTAAGGTTTTATTTCCTTTGCACACTTGAGGCCAGATCCTCAGTGAGGGCAAAAGGAATGGTTGGAGTTCACCATGCCACAGCAATCACAGAAACGTAGGACTGGAAGGGACCTTAATAGGTCATCTAGTCCAGTCCCCTGCACCAGGGCAGGACTAAGGCCTGGTCTACATTACGCGTTTAAACCAAATTTAGCAGCGTTAAACCAATTTAACCGTGCACCTGTCCACACAACGAGGCCCTTAATATCAATATAAAGGGCTCTTTAAACCAGTTTCTGTACTCCTCCCCGACAAGAGGAGTAGCGCTGAAATCGGTATTGCCATGTCGGTTTAGGGTTAGTGTGGCTGCAAATCGATGGTATTGGCCTCCGGGCAGTATCCCACAGTGCACCATTGTGACCGCTCTGGACAGCTATCTGAACTCAGATGCACTGGCCAGGTAGACAGGAAAAGCCCCGCAAACTTGAATTTCATTTCCTGTTTGGCCAGCGTGGAGAGCTCACCAGAACAGGTGACCACGCAGAGCTCATCAGCACAGGTAACAATGCAGTCTCCTGAGAATAGAAAAAGAGCTCCAGCATGGACCGCACGGGAGGTACTGGATGTGATCGCTATATGGGGAGAGGATTCTGTGCTAATAGAATTCCATTCCAAAAGATGAAATGAAAAAACTTTTGAAAAAATTTCCAAGGCCATGATGGGAAAAGGCCACACCAGGGCCTCAGTGCAGTGCAGAGTGAAAGTGAAGGAGCTCAGACAAGCCTACCAGAAAACCAAAGAGGCAAACGGAAGGTCTGGGGCAGGGCTGAAAACATGCCGCTTCTATGCTGAGCTGCATGCAATTTTAGGGGGGTCCACCACCACTACCCCCACTCCCCGTCCGTGGATTCCGAGGTGGGGGCTGTAATCTCAGCCATGCCTGAGCATTCTGCGGACAGGGAAGATTAGGAAGAGGAAGAGAAGGATGAGCTTGCAGAGAGCACACAGCACACCATTCTCCCCAACAGCCAGGAGCTTTTTCTCACCCAGATGGAATTACTCTCCCAGCCCTCCCAAGCCACTAGCCCAGACAGTGAAGCCATGGAAACGACCTCTGGTGAGTGTACCTTTGTAAATACAAAACATGGTTTAAAAGCAAGCGTTTTTTAATGATTGATTTGCCCTGAGGACTTGGGATGCATTCGTGGCCAGAACAGTTATTGGAAAAGTTTGTTAACATGTCTGGGGATGGAGTGGAAATCCTCCAGGGACATCTCCATGAAGCGCTCCTGGAGGTACTCTAAAAGCCTTTGCAGAAGGTTTCTGGGCAGGGCAACCTTATTCCCTCCTCCATGGTAGGACACTTGACCATGCCATGCATGTAGCAAGTAATCTGGCATCATTGCATGACAAAGCCTAGCTGCATATGGTCCCAGTGATTGCTGGCATCCAAGTAACATCCGTTCTTTATCTCGCTGTGTTATCCTTAGGAGAGTGATATTGTTCATGGTAACCTGGTTGAAATTCAGGAATTTAATTAAGAGGACAGAGATGGCCATTCCTACTGGCCTGTGTGCCTGTTGCTTAAAAGAAATCCTTCCTTGCAGGTAGCCAAGCAGGGGGAGGGGAGTAGGGGGGAATAGCGCTCAGCTTTTTCACGTTTGGCTAGCAGGGATCTTCCCTGCTACCAGCCACGCAGTGGGGCGGAAAGGGGGGTGATTAGCAGTGATCTTCCATGATACCAGCCACGCAGTGGGGGGAGGGGTAAAGCGATCATCCCAGAGAATTGGATGGGGAGGTGGTTTCTGCTGCTGCATGTTAATAGGAAAGAAGCAGCACTGAACGGGCTTTGCTTGGTATTTGGGAAAGGAGGGCACTGTGTATACGAAGGCTGCAGAAGCCAAAAGACAATGGCTTACCATGGCTGCATGCAAGCTGAATTCTGCTGCCCGGACCTGCGCCTGTGAGATCTGTAACACCAGAGCCGCAGGCACTCAATATTAAGATGCAAAATGTGACCTTGCAGTGAAATGACATGTGCTATGTAAGGTGAATAGTGTTGTTCACCATGAAAGAGTATAACCATTGTTCTGTAAAATGTATCTTTTTAAATAAATACTTCTCTCCCTTTTTTCCCTCCTTCATGCAGCTGCACATTTTTCAAGCCTCCCTACTCCATCCCGAAGGCTAGCTCAGATAAGGCGGCGGAAAAAAAAGACATGAGACAAAATGTTCTCAGAAATCATGGAAGTGACCCGCAATGAAAGAGCTCATCTGAATGAGTGGAAGGACGTGGTATCAAATTACAGGAAAGATGGCAGTGAACGTGAGGACAGGAGGGATCAACGTGAGGATAGGAGAGATGCTCGAGATGAGAGGTGGCGGCAGGAAGATCAGAGGTGCAGGCAGGAAGATCAGCGGTGGCGGGATGCAAGGCTGGGCTGCTGCGTGATCAAACTGATATCCTCCGACATCTGGTGGAGCTTCAGGAACAGCAGCAGGGTCACAGAGTGCCGCTGCAGCCCCTGTGTAACCACCCTCACCCCTCACCATGTTCCATACCTTCCTCACCCAGACGTGTAAGAACGCGTGGGGGGAGGCTCCGTGCGCCCGTCCACTCCATCACCGTGGACAGCCCAACCAAAAGGCTGTCATTACTTTGAAATTTTTTTAGTGGCTTTTTCCTTCCCTCCTATCCTCCTCCCAAACCACACCCAGCCTACCATGTCAGTTCTCTCCCTCTTTTTATAATGATTTAATAAAGAATACATGATTTTTAAACAATAGCGACTATTTCCTAAAGCAAGCTGTAATTGAAGGGGCAGGGTGGGTTGCTTACAGGGAATCAGTCAATCAAGGGGGGGTGCATCAAGGGGAAACAAACACAGCAGTCACACCGTACCCTGGCCCATGATGAAACTCATTTTCAAAGCTTCTCTGATGTGCACTGCTTCCTGGTGTGCTCTTCTAATCGCCCTGGTGTCTGGCTGTGCTAAATCAGCGGCCAGGTGATTTGCCTCAGCCTCCCACCCCGCCAGAAAGGTCTCCCCCTTACTCTCACACAGATTGTGGAGCACACAGCAAGCAGCAATAACAAAGGGGACATTGGTTTGGCTGAGGTCTGAGCGAGTCAGTAATGTGCGCCAGCATCCCTTTAAACGGCCAAATGCACATTCTACCACCATTCTGCACTTGCTCAGCCTGTAGTTGAACAGCTCCTGACGACTGTCCAAGCTGCCTGTGTATGGCTTCATGAGCCATGGCATCAAGGGGTAGACTGGGTCACCCAGGATAATAACAGGCATTTCAACATCCCCAACTGTTATTTTCTGGTCTGGGAAGTAATTCCCTTGCTGCAACCGTTTAAACAGAGTAGTGTTCCTGAAGACACAAACATCATGAACCCTTCCCGGCCAACCCACGTGGATATTGGTGAAACGTCCCTTGCAGCACCATTGAAAAGTACCCCTTGCGGTTTACGTACTGGGTGCCCTGGTGCTCCAGTGCCAAGATAGGGATATGGGGTCCATCTATTGCCCCCCCCCCCCCCCCCCAGTTAGGGAATCCCACTGCAGCAAAGCCATCCACTATGACCTGCACATTTCCCAGAGTCACAACCTTTCGTAGCAGCAGCTTAATGATTGCTTTGGCTACTTGCATCACAGCAGCCCCCACAGTAGATTTACCCACTCCAAATTGATTCCCGACTGACCGGTAGCTGTCTGGCGTTGCAAGCTTCCACAGGGCTATTGCTACTCGCTTCTCAACTGTGAGGGCTGCTCTCATCTTGGTATTCTGGCGTTTCAGGGCAGGGGAAAGCAAGTCACAAAGTTCCATGAAAGTGCCCTTACACGTGCGAAAGTTTCGCAGCCACTGGGAATCGTACCACGCTTGCAAAACTATGCGGTCCCACCAGTCTGTGCTTGTTTCCCAGGCCCAAAATCGGCGTGCAATGGCTAGAACCTGCCCCATTACCAGCAGGATCTCCAAAGTGCCGGGGCCCGTGGTTTGAGAGAATTCTGTGTCCATGTCCTCATCACTCTCGTTGCCGCGCTGCCGTAGCCGCCTCCTCCTCGTCTGGCTTTGCAGGTCCTGGTTCAGCACAGACTGCACGAGAATGCACGAGGTGTTTACAACGTCCACGATTGTGGTCTTGATCTGACCAGGGTCCATGCTTGCTGTGCTATGGCGTCTGCACAGTTCACCCAGAGAAAAAGGTGCAAAACAGTTGTCTGCTGCTTTCACAGAGGGAGGGGTGAGGCTGTACCCAGAACCACCCGTGACAATGTTTTTTGCCCCATCAGGCACTGGGATCTCAACCCATAATTCCAAGGGGCGGGGGAGACTACAAGAACTATGGGATAGCTACGGGATAGCTACCCACAGTGCAACGCTCCAGAAATCGACGCTAGCTTCAGTACATGGACGCACACCGCCGAATTAATGTGCTTTGCGTGGCCGCGTGCACTCGACTTTATACAATCTGTTTTACAAAACGGGTTTATGTAAAATCGGAATAATCCTGTAGTGTAGACATACCCTAAGTATTATCTAGACCACGCCTGACAGGTGTTTGTCTAACCTGTTCATAAAAACCTCCCTAGGTAATTTGTTCCAATGCTTAACTACCCTTACAGTTAGGAAGTTTTTCCTAATGTTCAACCTAAATCTCCCTTGCTGCAATTTAAGCCCATTGTTTCTTGTCCTATCCTCAGTGAATAAGGAGAACAATTTACCTCTCTCTGCTTTAGAGCAACCTTTTATGTTCTTGAAGATTGTTATCAGGTCCCCCTCAGTCTCTTCTTCAGACTAAACAAACCCAGTGCTTTCAGTCTTCCCTCACAGGTCATGTTTTCTAGACCTTTAATCATTTTTGTTGCTCTTCTCTGGACCTTCTCCAATTTGTTCACATCTTTCCCCAAAGCATGGTGTCTAGAACTGGCCGCAGTGCTCCAGCTGAGGCCTTATCAGTGCTGAGTAGAGTGGGACAATTACTTCTCGTACCTTGCTTACAACACTCCTGCTAATAATACAGCTAAAAACGAGGATCACTTTTTTTTTGCAACACTATTACTTTGTTGACTCTTATTTAGTGTGTGAGCCACTTTGACCCCTAGATACTTTTCTGCAGTTCTCCTTCCTATGCAGTCATTTCCCATTTTGTATTTGTGCAATTGATTATTCTTTCCTTAGTACTCTGCATTTGTCCTTACTGAATTTCACTCCATTTATTTCAGACCATTTTTCCAGTTTGTCCAGATCATTTCAAATTCTAATCCTGTCCTCCAAAGCACTTGCAACCCCTCCCTAGTCAGTACCATCTGCAAACTTTGTAAGTGCACTCTCTATGCCATTACCCAAATCATTTATGAAGATCCTCACAAGCATAATGGCCTTCCATTCCTTCTAGCAGGAATAACTTATAAAATAGCTGAAAGTTTAACCTGCTTTTGCCCAGCACAGCCAGAGCACTCTGGGCCTGTTTGTCTCATCACTTAGTATCCACTGTATCTGTATTTTGCAAGCATGATGTGTTTCTGAACTGAAAAGAGAGCATGCACAAAAGCCATGGAAACCAGCAGCAGCACCAGCCTCGTTGTGCCAATTAATTATATCTGTAAGGTCAAATCCTGTAGCAATATTTTAGTCATTGGAAATGGCAATATCCACAGTTCTTCCACATAATAGCGTTATAAAGATAATATTGAGAAAGAAAACTGTCTCTTAAATGATGAACTAATTTTCAGCAATTGGAAGGAAAGCGATTCCTTACATACCCTTCCCAAATGTACGGCAAGCGTGATTTAGCATTCCTAAATAGACAAGCATTTTTAAAAAGTTAGGCATATCCATTTGTATAGCTTTTTAATTTATTTTGAGGTAAAATTTATTAGCACTTTCTGAAAAATGCATGTGCAGCAAATTGCTTTGCTCATCAAGATAAATCAAGTCACTTAGTCAAGTTTAGCTTATATTCAAAATCTTTTGTTCTAAGAAAACCACTGGCCTCAATAAAGCTGGGCACGGACGTGAAACTGGCTTTTCAAGCCTCACTTTCATTTAAGTACGGAGTCCTCTTTCAAGCTGTTAAGTGTGATACAATGGAGAGAAGCAGATTCTTCTCTCTTATCTCTCCAGGCCAAATTCTCTTTTAAAGTTAGCTCATAACAGTCCAATGAACAGCAAAGAGCAGCAGTTCAAATTCTTGACCCCAGCAGTAATATGAAGGAGACACTCTAATATTAACAGCACCTATTGACCGTTTTTAAGTGTCCTTGGTCGAGGGCCCATAATTTCTGAATTCCAGCTTCTTTCCTTCTCGCTCATCTGAAATTGACATCAAGTGAGATGACTTCCTCTCGTGCTTACCAGTTTTGCTAACAGTAATTATGCCCTTCCACCCCTAGCAGGCCCCTCCCCAACTGTTTGTTAAGGTTTCGCTCATTCCGGTTCGATACAGGAGTTATTCTTTGCAGAATCTTAAAGGAAAACATGTTTTTTTACTGACTCTTCCCCTCCACTGCCCACTGACCGGATGCAGCTTTTACACATTACATTGAGCCTAACATTACATTTCACTTTTAAAATTAAGGCGCACTCACGCACCTGCCCAGAAGGTGCTTTGATGTAAGTAAGCCCTGATTCAGCGAGGCTCTTAAGCACATGCCTAATTTTAAAAGTATAAATATTCCCCTTGAAATTAATGGTGTTACTCATGCGCTTAAAGTTATACACAGGCTTAAGTCCCTTACTGCATTGGGAGTTTGCATGTTCAGCCAAGTTCTTAGTAAATTAAAATTTAGCTGAGTCTTTCTCTAAAGAAAAGTGCAGTGTATATCAATCGATATATTTTACCGGGATTATATGGCTGCCAGCTTTCCCAGTAATACAGCAATTGCTGTTCATGCATGGTTGAATGTATAATCTCCAGATCAATACAACTTTTGATTTATAAATAATTCTGACCAAAAGACCAAGGACAAAAAAGGGTGGGAAAAGTAAATGCCTTCTCCAAAAGGCTACTTTAAAATGTAATCCTGTCAACATAAAGAATGCATATTTCATAAAGTAGGTTTGTGGAAACCAACAGAATATATTATTGAACAGAGTTAAATATTCATCTCCATCATTAAGACGTTCAGACTCAGGTATTTTGCTACTGTGGAGACAAAATGGTTGATATATGCACAGCAACCCAAACAAATATTATTTACTGACTGACAACACAGATATTTTAAACAGAGAGAGACACTCAGAGACTGAGACACAGACACGTATGATGAGTTATGGGGGGTTTACTGGTATGAGTTTGGATGACCGTAGGTGGAGAAGTGAAAGATACAGAATAAATTCCGTTTCTCTCTTGAATAATCACCATCCCACATGTGATACATACACACAGTACTGGAACCCAGCTTGGCTTCAGAAGCTGGAGGGTTGGAAAAAGTTGGCATGGAAGTCTCCCTCCACGTGGAGAAGTGCCTCTGAGCATTCCGCAGAAAAGGGCTTGGATTCCATCGAGTTACAACACTTTTAAGAACAGCCTATTGCAATCATTTTCCTCTGAGCTTGTACAGTGCTGAGCATGCTGGCCCTGATCCAGCAAAGCTCTTAAGCACCTGCTTAACTTTAAGCCCCTTAAACACACAGAGATAATGCAATGGGACCTCATACATGCTTAAAAATAAGCATGTGCTTAAACATTTTGCTGGGTCAGGGCAAGAGTGCTCAGCACCTTGCAGGACTGAGCCCAGAAAGAGCATCTAACAAAGCCAGACTTAGTTCTATTCCTTTCTCGGTATCTTTCTTTCCTTCTAACTACATCACCCCCTTCTTTCTCTCTTTCCGTTCTCTTGTCACACCCCCTCCAGTGATCTACAGCCGCTTTCTGTCTCCTCACATCTCCAGTGCTGTTCCCCCACCTAAGCTTCCCATTGCTCTCCAGTTCTTAGAGAGAAGAGAACTCAGAGTTATACTAGCTGACTGTGACAGTGAAACTGAAACATAAAAGAGCCCAGGTGCTTCATGTTTGTATCTGAAGCTGTAGTAAATGATCACACAGCTCTTCCCAGTTGAGAAACGGCTGGCAGGGATGCAATCGAGGACTATACCATCACAAACACGGTCAGAGTTAAGGGGTCAGAGTTAAGGTTGCACTTCCTGATTTTTGAGAACATCACGATTCATCCTTGACATCCCGTCACCATTGTTTTGCACGTATTACAGTCCACTGCTGGGATGTTTTCTTCACTGCACACTACAGCTGTCTCATTGCACTGCACATTTTACTCAGTCATCACTATCCACCTCAAATCACTTACAAATTGTCTCTTCCACTGACTAAAACTGTTCCAGGATTGCAGTCTCTCTCTTTTCAGTGGGGGCTGCTATTTAGAAGCACCACTGCACTGAATACTTTGATATTATGCATTCCCTTATTCTGAAAATATGCTCATTATTAAAGCTTTTCCTCAGCTCGGCATAAAAAATACACAATTTTTTCAATTACTGTGCACTTTAAAATGATGCTACTACAAACAGATTGCAAGGGAGCTGCTGAAAAAAGTATTAACTTACTGTAGATCTATTTATGTTGGAAATTCACACTCTGCAGAATTTTCCTGTGAATTCTAAGAATTATTTTATTGCTGGGCAGAACTGGCACGCCAGTCCATGAGGGTCCTTTCAAAGACATGGCTGCACAGTAGCTGAAACACCCCAGGTAAAAGAAGGCCCTGATTCAGGAAAACACGTAAATGCGTGTTTAACTTCATGCTTAAGTCTCAGTGATTTCAATGGAACTTCGGTATGTGCTTTCGACTTTTCGGAATAGGGATGTTCTCCTGAACTGGGGCTGTAATGAGCAAGGGGCTTCTTCGCATTTTCACTCTCTCTTTCAACATTGTTTTCATCCCTCTTCTCACCCTCCAAAGGTCTCAGGAACACTCCCTCCAGCAGGGAAGACTTGGGTAACAAGGCAGGCAAGTCTCAGAAGGGTAAGTGCACACATGCAAGTATTGGAAAACACAGATCAGGGGATGCAACAGTGGATTTTTAAGTCCAAAGAAATGGAGAGAAGCAATGGGGAGAAGACACAAACTTGGGTTTAAATCCTCTGTGTCTCGGAGACCTGGACAGGGCAACTGAGCTAGAAACAGCCAGAAGAAGGGTGTTGCAATTACCAGACAAGCCGTTTTGTGAAGCTGTTTAGAAAGTTTCCATTAAAGGCAAGCAGTCCTGCAGGCCCCAGGCATATTTACAGTCTGAGAGTTGAGCGAATCAGAGCTCACTGCAGAGGAGTCAAGGCAGCCTCAGCAGCTGATTGAAACAGGACCAAATGATGTGTTGTTCTCAGGCTTGGGCTCCAGTTAGAGCTAGATTTGTACCTAGGTTTCCCAGCCATCAGACTGTCAAGTCAGTCTCTCTCTCCAACAGAGATTGAGAGGAAGTCCGGTGTTTGGGACACTCAGCTGGGATGTGGGAGACTCAGGTTTAAGTCCCCACGCCAAATGAGTGCAGTAATAGCGCCAACTCCGTGGGTGCTCCCGGGCTGGAGTACCTTCAGGGAAAAATTAGTGGGTGCTCTACACCCACCAGCAGCCAAGCTCCCCCCGAGCATGCAGTGTCCCCGTTCCTTCGCCTACCTCCCAGCGCTTCCTGCCTAGCCGCCACCAAACAGCTGTTTGGCAGCATTAGCACACTCTGCTGGGGGGGGAGGAGAGGGAACATGGCACACTCTGGGGAGGAGGCGGGGCCGGGGGTGGGGATTTGGGGAAGTAGTCGGAATAGGGAGAGGGAGGGGTCGGAGTTGGGGCAGGGACTTTGGGGAAGGGGTTGGGACAGGGGCGGGATGGGGTGGGGCAGGGGCAGGGCCTCATGGAAGGAGTGGAGTCGGGGTGGGGCTGGGGGCAGAGGGGGCATCAAGCACCTACCAGGGGAAGCAGAAGTCGGTGCCTATGAGTCCAGTAATCACTGGGCCATTGGCAATTCTGGGATCTCTCCACCACATACAGACCCCAACTCTTTTTTTGTGAAATCTTTTAAAGGTCTTGGCTTATCCCACTGAGGAACAGGAAAGATTATAAATCTCAAATTTCATGGGATTGGAAAACCACTTCCCCGCCAAATCCTTTGCAGTATCTGTGCCGCTTTGGACATAGGTTCCCTGTCACACCAGACACTGAGGAGACCAGACAACTGTTCACCCCAGGGCTAGAGTGCCGCACAGGGATGCCAAGATTTTTATTTACTGACAAGACTCCTGGAGGAGGTGCTGGGAAACAGAACAGAGATGCTTTCGTTCTTCTCAAGCCTCAAAGAGAATCCAGATGACACGCACTCCAGTTTGAGGCCCCCCTTACAGAAACTGAGATCCCCTCTCTGAACAAAGCTGAGAGAGGAACGTGAGCGTGTGTGTTTGTGTGTGCACACTGAAGTGTAAATATGACACTGAAACCGTACCGTGTAATACCTGCAACAGCAGCAGGGTGGAGGAAGTCTAAGGGATGTCAGTGAATTTATTACTTAACAGTTCATGTTTAAAAGCTTTTCAGAAGTATTCCAAATACTGTTGTTTACAGGGTCTGTGTGTGTACTGAATGCTTCTGTCATAGGCACTTATATGGCCCCCATGACTTCAGTATCATCAACTTGAACGTACTTATCCTCACACCGCCCCCGTGTGGGAGGGCAGTGCAGTTATCCCCATTATACAGTTGGGGAGCCAAGGCACAGAAAGTGACTTGCCCAGGGCACAAAAAAAAACTGTGGCAGAGAAGGGAATTGCACTTAGCACTCTCCTAAGTCCCAGGTTAGTGCCCTAACTGTTGCACTCTCTCTTTGATCCTGACTGGGAGCAGTTATTAAAACCTCCATTCAGCATTTTGCACACAACAGCCCTGAGGTTTACCTCCAAGGAATGCTCCCTGAAAAGGCCGAACTCTGGGCTGTGGCTCAGCACAGATACACTCCCCTTTCCTGCACCTCGGTGTAGCAGAGTCCGACATGATATTACCTTCAGCAGCACCAGTTGCACATGCACACTTAGACACATGTGCTCTTGAAAGTCTGGCCCAGATAATTTGCCCAAGGCAGGCCCATATCAGCTCAGTATGAGAACCAAGAGTGGGAAGTAGAGGTCAGCGCTCTCACCTCTCCACCTTCTGTTTGCGTTTCAGACCTCAAGCACAGTCTTGCTCCTGCAAGGATGTTTTAAAGCTCCGTTTCCTAGGAACCCGCAAAGCTGTTCTTTGTCGACTCGCTGTCAAGAATTTAAAATTTCATATCCACTGAGAGGTCTGAGCTTAATGGACTAGCTCCGGCAAGCCGGAGATGGCTTTTTCCTGGTAACAGCGATGAGAGATTTTACAGCCTTTGGAGGTAAAAAGAAGAACTGGCCCATTTTGCGCTACTTGAGCTGATCATTCTCTCTCTGTCTCCTAATAGTGCTGGCAAAAGGAAACTTGTGTATCACTGTCAGCATCAGTCACCCAGGAGATGCTACTGAGTGTCTGACCCAAAGCGTATGAAGAAGAAAAGCGAAAATGAAAGCAATTAACAAGCAGAGATCAGAAGTTATCTGGACATTCCTACCAAGACTTTGAGAATCTGTGCAAGACTTCATTATTTCAGCCTGACTTATGGGATTGTAGAAAGTGAAGCACCTTAATTCGGATCCCCAGAGCCTGGAGCTGTAGCAAAGTCTGTTCAGCTGAGAAGACAGAGTCAATAAGACAGCCCAGTCGAAGGTTTTAGGGTTATTTTAGAAAGGACAAATGATTGTAGATAGGGAGGTTTGCAGCCAAAATAGTATCAATGCAAACCATCCCAGTCTATGACCACATTCCCGTCACGCAGTTGCACTCCTTACAACTCCAAAACAAACCATAAACGCTAAAGGAAATTAAGAGGGCTGCTCTCCCATTTCTAAATGGCCCTATGCAACAGTGACAGGAATTAACAATTCACTTTTCACAAATAAATGGGAAAACATAGAATCACAGGACTGGAAGGGACCTCGAAAGGTCATCTAGTCCAGTCCCCTGCACTCATGGCAGGACTAAGCATTATCAGACCATCCCTGACAGGTGTTTGTCTAACCTGCCCTTAAAAATATCCAGAGATGGAGATTCCACAACATTCCTAGGCAATTTATTCCAGTGCTTAACCACTCTGACAGTTGGGAAGTCTTTCCTACTGTCCAACCTAAACCTCCCTTGCTGCAGTTTAAGCCCATTGCTTCTTGTCCTGTCCCCAGAGGTTAAGAACAACAATTTTTCTTCCTCCTCCTTGTAGCAACCTTTTAGGTACCTGAAGACTGTTATCATGGCCCCTCTCAGTCGTCTCTCTTCCAGACTAAACAAACCCAGTTTTTTCAATCTTCCCTCACAAGTCATGTTTTCTAGACCTTGAATCATTTTTGTCGCTCTTCTCGGGACGTGCTCCAATTTGTCCACATCCTTCCTAAAATGCGATACCCAGAACTGGACACCATACTCCAGTTGATACCTAATCAGCGTGGAGTAGAGCAGAAGAATACCCAGTGCTGGGACTGGTATCTGCTCTCAGTAACTGTTGTGCTTGTCATACTGATTTGCAAAGCAGAATGGTTCTTAATTAACATCCCAAACATCCACTGGTGTTTAAAGAGACTCAGGGTATGTCTACATCTACAATTTTGCAGCGCTGGTTGTTACAGCTGTATTAGTACAGCTGTATAGGGCCAGCGCTGCAGAGTGGCCACACTTACAGCAACCAGTGCTGCAAGTGGTGTTAGATGTGGCCACACTGCAGCGCTGTTGGGCGGCTTCAAGGGGGGTTCGGGGAACGCGAGAGCAAACCGGGGAAGGAGACCAGCTTCGCCGCGGTTTGCTCTCGCGTTCCCCGAACCCCCCTGCAAACCGCAGGGAAGGAGACCTGCTTGCACGGGGGTTCGGGGAACGCGAGAGCAAACCGCAGGGAAGGAGACCTGCTTGCTCGGGGATTCGGGGAACGCGAGAGCAAACCGCAGGGAAGGAGACCTGCTTGCTCGGGGATTCGGGGAACGCGAGAGCAAACTGGGGAAGGAGACCAGCTTCGCCGCGGTTTGCTCTCGCGTTCCCCGAACCCCCCTGCAAACCGCAGGGAAGGAGACCTGCTTGCACGGGGGTTCGGGGAACGCGAGAGCAAACCGGGGAAGGAGACCAGCTTCGCCGCGGTTTGCTCTCGCGTTCCCCGAACCCCCCTGCAAACCGCAGGGAAGGAGACCTGCTTGCACGGGGGTTCGGGGAACGCGAGAGCAAACCGGGGAAGGAGACCAGCTTCGCCGCAGTTTGCTCTCGCGTTCCCCGAACCCCCCTGCAAACCGCAGGGAAGGAGACCTGCTTGCTCCGGGATTCGGGGAACGCCAGAGCAAACCGGGGAAGGAGACCTGCTTGATTACCAGAGGCTTCCTCAGGTATGCTGGGATACCTGCTTATTCCACGGAGGTCAAGAAAAGCGCTGGTAAGTGTCTACACTTGATTACCAGCGCTGGATCCCCAGCGCTGGATCCTCTACACCCGAGACAAAACGGGAGTACGGCCAGCGCTGCAAACAGGGAGTTGCAGCGCTGGTGATGCCCTGCAGATGTGTACACCTCCTAAGTTGCAGCGCTGTAACCCCCTCACCAGCGCTGCAACTTTGTGATGTAGACAAGCCCTCAGAAGCAAGAGAGGAAAGGAAACCAAATTATGCAAAACCTAGTGAATAAAAAAGTGTTTTCCTCAAAATCCTTTATATTATTAGTTATTGCTCTTAAGGTAGTACCTAAAAGATCCCAACCACAGGGCCTTACAATCCAAAAGTGTCAAGACAAAGTGTGAGAGTGTGGGACAGAGGCACAGAGAAGTGATGCGACGGGTTCAAGGTCACACAACAGGTCTGTGGCAGAATTGAATCTCAGTCTTTTCCATTGGATCACACTGCCCTTCAAATAATTCTGTGCAAAAATAGCCATGCTGTGTAATGTTATTTACTTCAAATATAAATGTTATGCACCATTTTCAGAGAATGGCCATTTTCACAGCAAAAATTTAAATTTTTTGCATTTTGATACTAAAACCCATCTTCCTTAAAGGGTCCTGGCTTTGCTTCAAAGTTTAACATTTAAAAGCTGTTAATTCCTTTTTCAATTTTCCTCCAAATAAGGTCTCTCTTAATTTGTAAGGAAATGGGAAAAAGTTCGATTTTGATGTAATTTTGCATTACACTGAGGATTCATCATATGCAATATGTAGGGCCTTTCATTTTCAGTTTTTATTTTATTTAATTTTTCTCATGAAAATTATCAGTGTTTATTACCACCACAACAAAAACAATTGAAAATCAGTGCAAAAAACTATTAATTTTTCTGGGTAAATATCAGGGTTGATTTTGGTGGATGGAAAGACAGTGGGCGGGGGGGGTTGCGGAGTATTCGGTAGATTAATGTTTTGAATTCCGTTCAGCAATGTCGTTTGCCCCAGAACTAAAACAATACTCAAGGCCATCTCTGACTTTAAGAAAACACGATGTCTCTAGCCCCTAAATAGAACTTTTTATTTGAATAAGCAGTTACTGGTGTAGACTTAGAACTATTAGCCTATAAATATTTACAGTTAGTAATTGGGCCACACCATTGGCAGCGTGTACACAACTTCATCCTTTTCTCCTGTTTTTCTTTTTTAAAAAACACTTTCAAATACTTCTGTGTGTTCTGGAATGTATTCTGAGACAGATTTTCGTTTTCTTCCCATTTTTGTGTCTCAGATCTTTAAACCGTTATCTGCCAACAGTTTGAAGTGTGTATATGGTGGGCTGGACAGAAGATTCATCAGTACATTCAGAGGAACATGCACTCCAGAGCTTGCGCGTGGGCCTGTTCGTTTATTGTGTACGTCTTCTAGACTAACATGTAACCTTACTTCAACAGGCAGCTTTGCATATACACACAGACTAATGTATTATCGTACTACCTCTCTCTCATGCAATGTGTTGTATTTTCCTAATATAACAAGTTAATTTTTAATATATTTTAATGATACAAAAGAAGGGTGAAAATCAGAAAAAAATGAATAATACTTTTTGCAAAACCCAAGAATTTGTCAGTAAAAATCAGTTTAAACTGAAAACAAAGGGGCTTAGAAATGTGTCATACTAGACAATTCTGTAATGTAAACACCCTTTAGCGTATACCCCATCAATCCCGGAGGGCTGGCTGGGCACATCTGAAAGCTGACAAGGAAACCAGACAGTGAAACACACAGATAAATGCATATTCAGAACCACAGCTGCTAAAGATCACACTGTAACTGACCCAAAAACAGAGCAAGCGATGCCTCTCCTCTACCCAAAGAAGCTAGTGCTGACATTCTATTCAACTTCAGCCCATATGCCGCATCGTTTGTAGGTACTTTTCAAAACCATGTACATTAGTTTATCCAGAGGTAAGTATATAGTACATAGCTACATGGGAATACTGCCACCGACAATGATTTACCCAATCCCTATAGTCAGGGACAACGAAGACAGATAATGGTCACTAAAGTCCACTGGAGTCGAAAGAAAAGCTTGACTTCAGTGGACTTTGGATCAGGCCCTTTGTGGATTGCAAGGGTCCATCGTCTTTGTGAAAATGAATCCTCTCCCTCTAAATACAACCAAATGGTGACTTTCAGCGCCTGTTTGTGTTGTGTATATTTTGCCCTGGTTTGCCATCGTTATGTTTATTATTTGTGTATACCTTTCTTCCTTTGCTGCTGCTGATTTAACGGCACTTTATATGCTTCAGCAATATAAACTACAATAAAAAGCACAACGACCACACATACAAAAGAACTACAGAAAAAGCTTTTTTTTTTTTTGCCTATGTGGAGAGTTTGTTTAAAATCCCACTGCAGTGAGTGTCATTAAAGTCAGTAAACATGCAACGCTGTGATAAATCCAAATACCAGCCAGATCCCACAGTCCTTGTTCCGATAAGGAGCCCATGGACGTTAGGATTGCAGGATCTGCTCATAAAAGCTTTCAGTTTAAGTGATTTTAATTGAGAAGATCAAGGCCAGTAAAAGGGCACAACATGTATTAGTGGCTATCTGTTAAACAGAACACTCAGAGACACACTGGTTAAAGCTGTAAAAATGCTCTGTACCTCAGGCACACAGATGAACCTTGCTAATAGGTCTCCTAAGCTTTGTATTTTATGTGCTGTCTCCATGCAGTCTGCATTCTTCGTTTAATTGTGTATGAATGAATTAACCATCAAGGTAAAGAGAGGGTGCAACTGAGAAAAAAAAGCAGCAGCAATTTAAAATAAAAAAAGAAGTGCTGACATCTACATCTCTGTTGTCCAAAGCAACTGTTGCCTCTATCATGAACTTCACTTTAATTGTCTCCTGGTTTGTGCATCCATTGGGCAGATTCTCTGTTTCCCCACTGCAGGCTCAAACACAAATAGAGGTGAAATATATCGTTAATGAGCAAACTTCTTCTTTGTATCTTAAAATGCTTTTAGTGCTGTTTTACTGTGAGAAATGCCCTACTTAAAGCGGGCTAGAATTAAAACCAGAAGTATGAATTGCTCCATCTCGTCCTTACTCCAGTCACAGCAGCAGATACATAGAAGTTTCACTGCTGGTAAAACAGTGTTGCCAACTCTCACAATTTTGTGATGAGTTCTGTGATATTTGTTCTTTCTGAAAGCCCCACCTCCTGGAATCAGGTGATTACATTAAAATCTCAGTGGACTATTAAAAAGATTTAAAATGTGACCTCTAATGCTTGAGAAGCACGAGGTCAAATAAAAAGAACCCACAATATATTATTTTTCAAGTGCTATGACTTAAGCCAATTTCATAGTTTTTTGGGCCTGAAATCATGACTTTTGATCCTTGGGGTTGTCAATAACGAAACCCACGTTCTTAGAGTTTAACAAGATAGCACAACATTTTGCAGGTTCACCTTTAATTTTAAGATTGGTTTTCGCCATGATCTCTGCCCCATTAGGACAAAAATCTGCACAAGTCCCACAATTAAATCGACAAACTTGAGCTAGAGAAAACATGGGGAAAAAATCCCACAGAGGCCCTTCCCTTTCTGGAGCCTTTTGGGTTGAAGGGGCATCCTACTGCTTTGAATGGTTCAGCCCTATTTTGTATAATGCCACACCACAGATCAGAGCAGTGCGATTACCCACTCTGCTTTTCATGACAGATTTTTTGTAGGGCTGTTGATTAATCGCAGTTAACTCAAAAAATTAAATCGCAATTAAAACAATTATTTGCAGCTTTAATCGCACTATTAAACAATACCAACTGAAATTTATTAAATATTTCAGATGTTTTCTACATTTTCAAATATACTGATTTGAATTACAACGCGGAATACGAGGTGTACAGTGCTCACATATTTTTATTACAAATATTTGCACAGTAAAAACGATTTTTTCAGTTCACCTCATACAAATACTGTACTGCAATCTCTGTTGTGAAAGTGCAACTTACAAATGTAGATTTTTTTTTGCTAAATAACCGCGCTCAAAACAATGTAAAACTTCAGAGCCTACAAGTCCACTTAGTCCTACTTCTTGTGCAGCCAATTGCTAAGACAAACAAGCACATTTACATTTACAGGAGATAATGCATTTATTTAAAATATCATCTGAAAGTGAGAACAGACATTCGCATGGCACTTTTGTAGCTGGCATTGCAAGGTATTACGTGCCAGATATGCTAAACATTCAGATGCCCCTTCACGCTTTGGCCACCATTCCAGAGGACATGCTTCCATGCTGATGACGCTCATTAAAAAAATAATGTGTTAATTAAATTTGTGACTGAACTCCTTGGGGCAGAGTTGTATGTCTCCTGCTCTGTGTTTTACCCACATTCTGCCATATATTTCATGTTATAGCAGTCTCGGATGATGACCCAGCACGTGTTTGTTTTAAGAACACTTTCACTGCAGATCTGACAAAACGCAAAGAAGGTACCAATGTGAGATTTCTAAAGAGAGCTACAGCACTCAACCCAAGGTTTAAGAATCTGAAGTGCCTTCCAAAATCTGAGAGGGACAAGGTGTGGAGCATGCTTTCAGAAGTCTTAAAAGAGCAACACTCCGAGGCGGAAATTACAGAACCCGAACCACCAAAAGAGAAAATCAACTTTCGGCTGGTGGCATCTGACTCAGGTGATCAAAATGAACATGAGTCGGTCTGCACTGCTTTGGATCGTTATTGAGCAGAACCCATCATCAGCATGGACGCATGTCCCCTGGAATAGTGGTTGAAGCATGAAGGGACATATGAATCATTAGGACATCTGGCACATAAATACCTTGCAACACCAGCTACAACAGTACCATGTGAACGCCTGTTCTCACTTTCAGGTGACATTGTAAACAAAAAGCGGGCAGAATTATCGCCTGCAAATGTAAACAAGCTTGCTTGACTGAGCAATTGGCTGAACAAGAAATAGGACGGAGTAGATTTGTAGGCTCTAAAGTTTTACATTATTAAAAATAAAACACAGTTATTTTTTGTACATAATTCTACATTTGTAAGTTCAACCTTCATGATAAAGAGATTGCACTACAGTACTTGCATTAAGTGAATTGAAAAATATTTTTATTTTTACAGGGCAAATATTTAGAATAAAAAATATAAAGTGACCACTGTACACTATGTATTCTGTGTTGTAACTGAAAATCAATATATTTGAAAATGTAGAAAACATCCAAAATATTTATATAAATGGTGTTCTATTATTGTCTAACTGTGCAATTAATCACATAATTAATCATGATTAATTTTTTTAATTGCTTGACAGATCTAATTTTTGGGGTTCTGAATTTGTATGTTACTTTCTAAATTGGTTTGTTTTTAAAAATTTACTTTTCTCTGCTTCCCAGGCTGAAATGTCATTGCTAACACACATCTCACTAGTGACATTCAAGCACAACGAAGCCATTCATTATAATATATGGCCATCAATAAAAGGCCCGATCCTGCCAACACTGCCTACAGGATGTAGCACTTCTTACTGTGAGTAATTTCAGGAGTGCAAGGTTCATACATGTTTTCATCAAGTGCTGATCAAAGCAAGAATCCAAGGATACATGGTTCTAAAAAGTGTATGTGCAGGAAGTTTGCTAATTTTGCACAGATTTAAGAATTTCGCATTTGCTGAAACAGACAAATTTCAACACTCACATACAAATCTGTAAAGAGAAAAATCAAGTGGAAACGCTAATTCTCCTTACTCCCAAGTGAATTACTATCTACAACTACTTTCCCTCCCAAAACATTTCTGATCACCCAAGCGATGTTAAGACAATACAAACCAGACAGAAAAAGAGAAAGGGTTAGCAAATGACAGAAACAATGGAAGGTCTGTGTTTAGTCATGCCAGTACATTACAAGGATTGTCTTCGGGTTTGCTGCCACACAAAAGTTGTACCACTTTAATTACAGCCAGTACCAACACCCTAACGCGGATGCAGTTATGCTGGTAAAAAGGTGCTTGTACAGAACTAGCCTAGCCTATTCCCAAAAGGCAGCTTTATACTAGTATAACTTCAGCAACAGTAGCGCTTGTACCAATATAACAAATTCACACTCCTACCCAAAATAGTTACACCAGAACAAAATCCATGTGCAGACCAGGTCTTTTGAAAATACAGTTCAGAGCATTTACGCATCAAAATCCTCTCTCCCAAGAATGATAGGGGGATTTATGTAGAGATTTACCTTAAATAAGCCTCCGAAATGGCACCCAAGTCACTCAGCTGGAGCCCACCTACAAGCGGATGAGCTCCCTCAACTCCCAGGACTTGACAGCATTAAAGCTGAACGACAACAGACTTTTTAAAGATTGTGCTTGCTCTGCGAGTTTCTTTCTTTGTGCTGGATAAAATGCATGCGCGGTTGGGGGGAGGATGCTTTGGGAGTATTTGTAATTTTTACTCATGTATTTATTTGGGGGGGCGGGGCTGTGGTAGGGGTCAGTCTAAACAATGCCTCCTTGTGGCCTGCTGTGGCACTGCTCACCAAGTCTCAGGTCTCCCTCCCCACTCCAGGAAACTCCTCCGGCTCTACTCTCTCCACACCAGCCAGTTAGATGCTGGTAACGAACTAGACAACAGCCCCAAGTGCAACATAAACTAGAGGGTCTTCCCCCCAACCCCGAGATTCAGCTCTCAGAGCTTTCCTGCTCTCCTCCAGAGCGTTGACTCTTAGGGCTTTTCCCCTCTGGAACTCTCCCTTCTACCAGGGCTGGTCACAGGAGCCAGCCTCCTTCGTCCTCTTCTGGGCTATGTGCTTGTTTATAGACAAAAATTGCACTGGATTTTCTTACATCACTACAAATGCCTCAGGTGGACGCACTTGACATCAGTTGAAGAATACTTAATCGGTTTAGGGTTAATTTAAATTGGTGTAGCTGGTGTGTGTAGATACGGCCCAATGTAAAACAAAACACAAAAATCTTCCCTGCCCCAGTTTGTTTTGGCCGCCTGCTGCACCCTGTCTGTCATGTAGACTGGGAGTCTCTGAGGCAGGGACTGTCTTTGTTCTATGTCTGTGCAGGACCAGGCACAATGGGGTTCTGCTCTATGATTGGCCTTTCTAGGCACTACTATAATATAAATAAAATCAGGGCAGGCTTACTTTACGCAGCATAAAGCAGTAAAAATAAAATAAAAGAAAATAAATAAGGGCAGGTCACTTCTAATGGTGCACCACATTTCCTAAGGCATCTCCAGCACTTTGCTTGATTAGATCTTCAAAATTTGACCATCAGGAACTCTAGTGTATGAACCACTGGCACCAGACAAGAAACAGGGTGAAAGCACCTCTCCCTTTAGCCGTAGCAAGAACTTAGGAGCTGGACTAACCTAACATGGTTTGTGGTTCTCAAGAGATTGTCTTTCCCCCAGTGCATTTTCTCCAGCCCTTGCCCTATCTTTCAGAACCGTTTCTCCTACCCACAAAAGAAAACCTCCTGGACTGGTACAGCTTTGCGCGCTGATATTACATCAATAACAATAGCAAGAGAGGAAGGAAGGATGGGAGGCACGAGTGAGCATTAAAGAAAAGTAAACAGCAGGATGCCATGCACCCCGCTGAGAGCTACACTCCGGGAATGAGAGAGGCCTGTTAGCAATGCTGCACACACATCTCATAGGGAACTGGGGGCTGTTTATTCAGAAGGCTAGAGGCCGTCTGTAATTTTCTTCCTCTGCCTCATCTGCCCAGTAGAGCAGCCTGACGTCACACCCAGAGCTCTCCCCTCCACTGCGCAAAGCTCAATGAGTGTGAGGGATAAATAGCGCTGAGGCGCTGCGGTACCAGAGTGCTGTAATTTAGCCTGGTGAGCTATCCTGTGCTCGCAGTTACGCAAACCCACTTGTGTCAGTGTTACCGTGCCTTTCCTCCCCCAGCTCCTGGAGCTTGCACTTCACCAAGACTGTAAGCTCCTTGGGGGAGGAACCAACTTTTTACTGCGTTTATGTCCAGCAGAAAAGGAGAAAGAGTCTGCACATGTTCCAGGTAGAGATTTCTGCAAGCACGAGGGAAGATATTACTTCACTACTTCAGGCTCAACAGCCTGCATAGAGCTAACGAACAAAAGACTAAGGGACTCAGGTGAATCAACCTAAGCTTTTGGAACTGCTGAGTCACTTCTTATTGTGTGACCTGTTTAGATTTAATTTGTTCCTTTTGTTTATGTATAACTGTGAAGATAACGTATGTGGCTTAAGAAGTAGCTTTGTTACGTAGTAGAAATTAAGCTATTATTGGTATAGATCTATCTATCTATCTATCATTCAGTTCATTCCTTCTGTTCCCTTTGGACTTGATTGGGGGGAGGCTGACCCTGTAATCCTTGCTGAAAATCCTCAGTGACTGAATTCTGGGTCTCCAGGTGCTCTTCTGAAGGAGTTGTGTTGAAGGACTAGGAGAAAGGCAGGGTAGTAATCTCTTGCCCATCCAAGCGTTACACAGATACACAAGGGGGCCTCAATCCCCAGTTGTGGTTTTCTAGGAGCTAATGTACACGAATAATACAAGTGAATAAAGCTGCTGCAGCATTTAAGGTAGGTAATGACAAACAAGGTGAATAGTTTATGGGAAAGGTCTGTTGAACCATGTGTCAACACAGTACACTGGGGTATCTGGGTCTGCTGTACCTTGGTGCAGTATAAAAATAACTGGTATAGCTTGTCGATGGATGGGTCAGGTCAACAAGTGTAAGTGAAACGTTAAACTAAATTTTCTATTAATACAAGTTGTTGCTTTTGGGCAATATGGGTTGGTGTGTTTTAAATGAAAACTCCTTATGGTAGAGGTCTCTGACCCAACAAGAAAACTGGCATTAATGGGTGAATTCTTACATATTAAATAAACCAGCTCAGATTGTGCTGATACCGCAGAACAGACCATCCACTGACGATTCCTCTATCCTGGGTCTTGCCACAGAAATTCTTCACTCCTCTTCCTGTTGCAACAACGGTATCTTGCTGTAATTGTCTCCCTCCCCATCATGTTCTCTTCCCAAGCAATCATGCTGTCTACGACAGCTCTCCCTTCTCTTCCTCATGGCACATAATGTGTCAATACTCCCCTACATTAGGTCTTCATCCTATGTACTAAATCAGTGATTCTCAATCAGGGGTATGTGTACTCCTGAGGATACACAGGGCTCTTCCAGGGGTACCTCAACTCAGCTAGGTATCTGTCCAGTTTTACAACAGGCTACACAAAAGCACTAGCCGAGTCAGTACAAACTAAAATTCCATAGAGAATGATTTGTTTATACTGCTCTGTGTACTATGCACTGAAATGTATGTACAATATTTATATGACAATTGATTTATTTTATAATGATATGGTAAAAATGAGAAAATCAGCAATTTTTCAGTAATAGTGTGCTGTGACCCTTGTGTATGTTTATGTCTGATTTTCTAAGTGGGTTGAAATTTGGGGTTCACAAGGCAAATCGGATTCTTAAGAGGGGTACAGTCATCTGGAAAGGTTGAGAGCCGCTGTACTAGATGAAAAGAACAGCAATGGTGCAGACCAGCCCTGCTCATGTGCTGCACCAACAGGGTGTACCCCCCACCCCCACCAGATAGGTATGGCTCTGACATCACATCTTGAAATTAAGAATAAGATCAAGCTCCAAAAATGAGAATCCAGGCTTTGGTATGGGCCAATCTCCAACCATCTATATAGTGTCTGAACATCTCACAGTGTTTAATGTATTTATCCTCACAAACACACCAGTAAGGGAGGGAAGTGCTATTATCCCCATTGTACAGATGGGGGACTGAGAGGCTCAGTGACTTGCCCAGCAACACACAGAAAATCCGTGGCAGAGCAGGGATTTAAATCCAGATCTCCTAAGTCCAAGCCCTAACCACTGGACTATGTCTCCTCTCGGATGGGACAGCGTTTGCAATGCGTGTGAGAATTAACAGCACTTATTAAATGATTGGCCTGTTATGCATGCAAACATACCACACACTTGGAGATGCAGAACATATTGTCAGTGGTTAGTATCAAGGATACACTGGAGTGTCACAGTGTGGAGATGCTGTATATATAAATTCTGGGGTTTTAATCAGTCACACAGACATATAGGCTAATAGTTTCCTAGTTTCCTTTTGTAAGAGCTACATATCGTTATCCACATTTTAATGATTGGGAAAACCCAGTGCATAATTTGTACCAGGGCCTGGCAGTTCAGAGTCCCGGCACCTCTGGGCCTGACAGTTCAGAGCCCCGGCACCGCTGAGCCTGGCAGTTCAGAGCCCCGGCATCGCTGGGCTTGCTGCATCAGTTATAAAGATAAAAAACTTGCTTGACCCCCAGCACCCAATTGCTTGAGCCGTGGTACCTCTTTCATTACCAATTAAGCACTGGGAAAACCCCGGCACCGAGAGGGGGTTCTTGCCCAAGTTATACTTCGGCAGTGACCCAAGAGTATGCATTCTTACATTTGAAGCATTTTGATTGTCCTGATTACAGAAAATGATCTTAAAAATAAAACATTAAGAATATTTTCTTCCAGGAGCTGCAGAAAGAGAGGGTCCGGTCCTGCACACGCTCAGGTGGCTTCAAGGGGACAAAGATAGTATGTGTGAAAGCATTTGCAGTATCCAATCAGCAGTTTATAGGATCCCCTTAAAACCTCAACCTCACTATATTCCGCCATATGTTCAGCATAAAAAACATGAGACTGAGTCCAAGGACTTCACAAACTATAAGCATCTCTGCCTCACCAGGAGTGCAGTTCTGAAGCTTGGAAATTTACATTTTCTGGCTTTTGCTGTGCATTTCAATATGCTTGGCGAGGCCCAGATTCCACCAGTGCTCTGTTGCGTCACATTTCACTGATGAGCTGTCAGAGCGGCCTACCTACCATTTTTGTTGCTTCCGCCCTTGATTTTTCCCCACGTCCAGGAGAGACACAGGTCCTATACAAAGTATTAGAGCTAGATCCTCAGCTGGTGCAAGTCAGCATACGTCCACTGAAGTCACATTACACTAGCTACGGATCTGCCCCAAGCTGACTTCAGAACACAGAGCTCAACTCTTGTTTGCCATAAACAAGAGCATTTCCCAGCCCAGACAACAATTCATGGCAGAATCTGATCTCATTTTCCCTGAGACAGTAAATGAAACTAGAATCAGGCTCTTTTTAGCAAGTGTTTCCTTTAAATCCCACACATTCCTGTAATGCCCACTTTGTGAACGAACAGTAAAACTGAACCTTGGGCCTCTCCTACAGCGTAGTAGCAATTGTATTAGCCCCTACCAGATTCCCAGAGAAAGCCATCTGCATCTCATGGACTCTGAACAATTATACTTGAAAACAAATTATAATGCAAGGTTTTCTTTTCCTTCGCTCTCTCTCCAGCTCCAAGAGTGTCCAAATATTTTTGCTTTGGAAATTATAACACAGCAGCCTGGCTTATTGGTTTACTTTGTATCAAACTTAGTGGGGGCTTCCAGGCATTTACACTGTCAACTCTCCTTCCCTTACTGTAAAATCTTTCTTTATTGACAATTCAATCATGTCAGGTCTGCAACAGTAGAAGCCCTGATTTGATCAGCTATCATTGGATTTACAATATATAAATGACAGCACCATATCTAGCCTGCATCTGAAGCAGATGCCTTTAATCGATTTATATTCCACTAGCAGGGAAGAAAAATTGCAGCACAATGTAGTGGGATAGTCTAAGATCAATACCAATTTTTTTCTTAATGATGTGAAGGCCAAGATAAGGACAGCATAAGTCAAAGCTAGACAGATCAAATTTACCCAATATCCCTTTCAATTACCGAAGTACATATACAGGGATGTGTAACATTAAAGCTATGGGGAACACTACCAAAATGGTTTAAAATTACAACAGACATTGGCAAGGTTGCCTTGTGTCCTCACTGGCATACTTAGCATTGTAATGGACTGACAAATAGCCAGGATCTGGACTGGAAAAAACCTTGGGATTCCTGCGCCTAACCAACCAATGTACTGGTTGGGAATTGCCGACATTTCAGCGTAAATAGTGGATACTGGCCATCTGAGAGCCCTCACAGAACAGATTTGCAGACACCAGAACTCTGCCCTCAGAAGTCTACGGTTTTGCTCTTGATCCTAATGATGTCAGTGGCAGTTTAATTATTGTTAATAACAACATTTGCATGACGGTAGCCTAATCATGGATCAAGACCCTACTGTGTTAGGCACTGTCCGAACATGGAAGCAAAAGGTGATTCCTACATGAGGCGCTTTCAATGTACCTTTGCCACTGACTTCAGTCAGAGCAGGATTGGGCTCTAAAGCAGCAAAACAAAAACTGAACGGAACAATGTGAGGGTTAAAAATGCTCAGGACTGAGCCACTCCTAATTCCTATTTCTCCTCAAGAAAAATATTACTTTGTCTACTGACAGACGGTGGAAATCTGAGGCTGCAAACTCTCTCTGAAAGCTGGACAAACACAAACAGATGATACCATCTCTGCCTGTTCCCTTGCCAACCCCCATCACTTCTGCCTTACTGGTTTGAGTCACACAACCGCCTTCTTTAATCCAGATCCCTGTCATAGACAGGTACTGGCAGACAAATGAGAGAGGAGAATCTGAGTTTAACGAAACAGACACGGAGTCGCTGATTGCTGCAAGCCAAACCATTTCATGAGCTCCTTTCCAGCATTAACCGGGAAATTAGACAAATCAGAACCCTACAGACCCCAACAAGTGAGGGTTTTAGCACAGCCCCACCATCCAGAGTCTCACCAAATAAACCACTGAAAGACAACTCTCTCCACACACATCTCCCTGCCCTGAAAAATTTACCGTCCAGCCTGGAAGAAGATGCAACAAACAATACCAGGAAAGGAGGAAGAGAAAGACAACACAGCAGTAATAGGTAGCGCCTGCCAGTGGTGGTACATGGAGGAATCACCACGTAAGATGATGAGTGTGCACATAAATGGGTCTGTACGTACACAGGAAAGCAGTGGATGCTAGAATAGAATGTCACCTGTTACAGCATCTGTGACATTGCGGTTCTGGCGGGACCCAACTGAGAGTGCCAATTCAGGACCAATTGCTCAAACAGGGCAGTCACAGCCCAAGGCTGGGGTTTTTCCACCTCTAAGGTAAACCAAACCAGCCAGACAAAAAGGACTTCGGTTTTACCCCACTGGCTAACCACAAGTCACACAAGCAATTTCCTTAGACACACCAGTCTCCCAGTATCACCACCAGTGCCACCCGTCCTGGGATGAATGGTTATGAAAACCAAACACCCCAGTAAAAGAAAAAGGTTCTCTCGATCCCAAAGGACCAAGCCCCAGACCCAGGTCAATATACACATTAGATCTTACCCACAAATCACGCTGTTGCCAATCCTTTAGAATCTAAAATCTAAAGGTTTATTCATAAAGGGAAAAAGGTAGAGATGAGAGCTAGAATTGGTTAAATGGAATCAATTACATACAGTAATGGCAAAGTTCTTAGTTCAGGCTTGTAGCAGTGATGGAGTAAACTGCAGGTTCAAATCAAGTCTCTGGAGAACATCCCCCGCTGGGATGGGTCATTCAGTCCTTTGTGCAGAGCTTCTCTTTGTAGCAAAGTCCCTCCAGAGGTAAGAAGCAGGATTGAAGACAAAATGGAGATGAGGCCTCCGCCTTATATAGGCTTTCCAAGTGTAAGAACACTCTTTTGTTCCTGCTGTGGAAAGTTACAGCAAAATGGAGTTTGCAGTCACATGGGCCAGTTTCTGCACACCCTGCTGAGTCACAGGGCGTAACTGCCTTCTCTCGATGGGACAATTGTGTAGGTGATGGTCCTTAATGGGCCATCAAGCAGGCTAAACAGAGCTGACACCAACTTGTCTGGGGTCTTTTCCAGTAACACAGCACAAGTTTGAAATATAGACAGCATACTGCCAATATTCATAACTTCAACTACCAAAATGATACAGACATACAGACAGCATAATCATAACCAGTAACTCATAACTTGGTCTTAGACACCTTATATGACCCCCTTTACCTAGGATTTGGTGCCACTACAGGACCTTGGTTGCAACCCATGTTCTATATGGTCCCAGTTTATATCAATAACGTCACAGCATCTTATACAGACCTTCGGTGCTAAAGGAGATCTTTCCGCCAATATCTGAAATTGCCCACAAGTCGGCATTCAACTAGGCCCCAGTTCAGCAAGTCTTTTAATCAAGAGTTCCTAACCCAATGCTCAATTGAGCTTGCAGCAAAAGGTATCCTGCTACTCGGTATTTTTCGTTTTTAAGTTCTACCTTACATTCACCATAAATGGCACGATACCCCTCCAGTATACATGAAATTGATGGGTCAAATCCTGAAGGCCTTACTCAGGCAAAACAAAAATATTGTGACAGTCCCACAGAAATAATGCATTGGGCCAGTTCTCTCTTTTAAGTTTTCACTCAGCAACAACAAACAGGCAAACCTAATTTTTTAGATTAGATTAATTGGAGATATACCTATTTCCTAGAACTGGAAGGGACCTTGAAAGGCCATTGAGTCCAGCCCCCTGCCTTCACTAGCAGGACCAAGTACTGATTTTGTCCCAGATCCCTAAGTGGCCCCCTCAAGGACTGAACTCACAACTCTGGGTTTAGCAGGCCAATGCTCAAACCACTGAGCTATCCCTCCTCCATTATTCCAGTAATGCCAAGGTTTCACAGATCCAGTGATGGCCTAACAAGAATTGATGAGCAAACCGTCTCTTCATTAATAGCATTTCTGTGACACTTATTAACTGAAATTTTCTAGACAAAACCCTGAACACTGAGACAGCTTAAATTCACATACTTAATTAGTTGCTAAAAACCAGAACAAGTCATGATTTATACATCATCCATTTTCTAAGTACTGATAATGACAAGTTCTGTGTGGTTCATGATTAATCTATTTGTACTGTATGAAATACAAATCCAGACACATTTGGAAGTGAAAACTCACATGCTAGCTCAAAACAGAGGCAACACGACAGTGAAATACAAAGTACAGAGTAAACACTGCAGCAAAAACAGTTGGGGTAGAAAGCTAGTTCTGGAGACTTATCTGCATTTTGTTTGAAGTTTTTTCTGGAGGCAGTTAGAGGAAAGGCACTCAGAAAATTATTAATTTATATGACCTTCATTTTTGCATGCTCACTGGGTCTCCTTAACACTTGGAACAGCTAGTGAAAAAGCAGTTGGGCTAAAACATTTAACGAAAGTGAAAAATATATATATATTTAAAGGGGAAAACGGAAAGAAAGTCTAATGACTTGTGTTGATTATTCCTGTAAAAATAAATTACCCATCACTATTAATTGGGGCTTCGTGTACAACGCTGACCAGGGCAGCAAAGTGAAATTTTAACCAAAGGTTGGCTTTGGAACATTAATACAAACAGGATTATGTAACTCCAGCTGGCTTGCACCATCTTTGAATGTACTGTGTGTTTAAGAAGCCTGCTCGCTTTGTAATGCAAGGAGGAAGATTCAGGCCCAATCCTGTTTATGCAAGTGCTTAACTTTTTACACATGAATAGTTGCACTGAATTCACAGGGCTTGCATGTGTAAATAGGTGCAAGGGTTGGGCCTAAGTTTAGGAATTTACATTTGGGCTGGTCCTGATTTTAAATTAAAAGGTAAGCAAAGCTGACAGTTATTTTCTTCTCTCTCAGATACTGCAGTGATGGGGCTCCATAAGTATCTAAACGTCTCACAACCTTAGAACAGTAGGGCTGGAAGGGACTTCGAGAGGTCATCTAGTCCAGTTCCCTGCACTCCTCACAGGACTAATTATCTAGACCACTGGCCGCGGTTCGCTGCTCCAGGCCAATGGGGGCTGTGGGAAGCAGTGCAGGCCGAGGGATGTGCTGGCCGCACTTCCCGCAGCCCCCATTGGCCTGGACTGGCAAACCGTGGCCAGTGGGAGCCGTGATCGGCCGAACCTGCGGACACGGCAGGTAAACAAACCAGCCCGGCCCGCCAGGGGCTTTCCCTGAACAAGTGGCAGCCCAAGTTTGAGAACCACTGATCTAGACTATTCCTGACAGGTGTTTGTCTAACCTGCTCTTAAAAATCCCCAATGATGGAGATCCTACAACCTCCCTAGGCAATTTATTCCAGTGCTTAACCACTCCGACAGTTAAGAAGTTTTTTCTAATGTCCAACCTAAATTGCTCTTGCTGCAATTTAAGCCCATTGCTTCTTGTCCTATCCTCAGAGGTTAAGAAAAACAATTTTTCTTCCTCCTCTGTGTAACAACCTTTTGCATACTTGAAAACTGTTATGTCCCCTCTCAGTTGTCTCTCTTCTAGACTAAACAAACCCAATTTTTTTCAATCTTCCCTCATAGGTCATGTTTTCTAGACCTTGAATCATTTTGATTCTCTCCAATTTGTCCACATCCTTCCTGAAATGTGGCACCCAGACCTAGACAATACTTCAGCTGAGGCCTAATCAGTACGGCATAGAGCAAAAGAATTACTTCTTGGGTCTTGTTTACAACACTCCTGCTAATATATCTGAGAATGATGTTCACTTTTTTTGCAACAGCATTTCACTGTTGACTCATACTTAGTTTATGGTCCACTATGACCCCCCCCCCCCCGATCCCTTTCTGCTGTTCTCCTTCTAGGCCAGGGGTCGGCAACCTTTCAGAAGTGCTGTGCCGAGTCTTCATTTATTCACTCTAATTTAAGGTTTTGCGTGCCAGTAATACATTTTAACGTTTTTATAAGGTCTCTTTCTATAAGTCTATAATATATAACTAAACTATTGTTGTATGTAAAGTAAATAAGGTTTTTAAAATGTTTAAGAAGCTTCATTTAAAATTAAATTAAAAGACAGAGCCCCCCGGACCGGTGGCCAGGACCGGGGCAGTGTGAGTGCCACTGAAAATCAGCTCGTGTGCCAACTTCAGCATACATGCCATAGGTTGCCTACCCGTTCAAGGCAGTCATTTCCCATTTTGTATTTGTGCAACTGATTGTTCCTTCCTAAGGGGAGTACTTTGCATTTGTCCTTACTGAATTTAATCCTATTTACTTCAGACCATTTTTCCAGTTTGTCCAAATCATTTTGAATTTCAATTCTATCCTCCAAAGCATTTGCAACCCCTCCCAGCTTGGTATCGTCTGCAAACTTTGTAAGAGTACTTTGTATGCCTTTATCTAAATCGTTGATTAAGTTATTGAACAGAACCGGACTCAGAACTGATCCCTGCTGGATCCCACTCGTTATGCCCTTCCAGAAGGACTGTGAACCACTGATGATTACTCTCTGGGAACAGTTTTCCAACCCATTATGCACCCACCTTATAGTAGCTCCATTTAGGTTGCATTTCCCTAGTTTGCATTTCTTTACTGTATTCGTCTTCACCCTACCTCTGTTATCATCTGTACTGTACGGATAGGAAACTGAGGCAGAGAGAAAGAGTTGCCCAAGGACACACAGGGAGTCTGTGGGAGAGCAGGGAATTGAACCCAGGTTGCCCAAGCCCCAAATTAATGCCTTAACCAGTGGACCATTCTTCCCATCTTATACCAATAGGGTGTGTCAAAAACACAGATTCACCTGGGGGTCACAGCCAGCCCAAGCCCCTTTGCCCCATTTACACTCCAGGGTAGTGATTGGTGGGAGGTACAGGAATGCCAGGTGGAACAGTAAAGCAGGATCCTGCTGGTTAGTAGGGGTATCCATGACAATCCCATATAAGCCAATGGCAAGGCTCACCATGGGCAGGGGCGGCTCCAGGCCCCAGCACACCAAGCGTGTACTTGGGGCAGCATGCCGCGGGGGGCACTCTGCTGGTCGCCGGGAGGGTGGTAGGCAGGGTGCCTTAGGCGGCATGCCCGCGGAGGGTCCACTGGTCCCGCGGCTTCAGTGGACCTCCCACAGGCGTGCCTGTAGAGGCTCCGTTGGTCCATGCCTGCGGGAGGTCCACCAGAACTGTGGGACCGGCGAGTGACAGTGCGCCCCCCGCGGCATGACACCATGCTTAGGGCAGCGAAATGTCTAGAGCCGCCCCTGACCATGGGGAGGGACAATGGCTTCGAATCGACCCACACATGGATCCAGTGTCCCTAACAACACCCCCCCATACAAACTGCGGGGAAGGGGCTGCAGACATCATGCCTGCCCTTCAAGGATGAAGTAGCTGCTGCGGGGGGGGGGGGGGGCTGTGTGGCCGTCCCACACCTTGTCCCTGGGTTGGGGGCTTTATCCCTTTCTCTTCACCTGCACTAATTCCAACTGTTTGAGCATTAGGCAGATGTAATGAATTTCATGCTAGCAGAAACTCAGAGGAGTGGAGGCGACATGGAGAGAGGGAGTCACAGTTCACAGTCTGGGATTTTCAGAGGCCACATCTACACTTGAAAATGATGTTGACCTAACTTACGTCAGTACAGCCACCGCAGTTATTAAATCACTTGTGTATATGCCTACTCGCTCCTTGTGTCAGCGCTGTGTGTCCTCACCAGAGTGCTTGTATCAACTGTGCTGTCAGAGTGGGGCATTCTGGGACAGCTCCTGAAAGCCAATAACAGTCGACATACGCAATGCAGTGTCAACACTGACACAGGGTCAACCTAATTACATTGACCATGGCTCTACGCTGCTCAGAGAGGTGGCGTTACTGAGCCGATGTAGAGAGGCACTTACATCAGCCGGAGCCAAATTTAAATGAAGACGCTCCCAGAGCCAGGTTGATGCAAGGCAGCTTACATCAACCTAACCCTGTAGTGCAGACGGGGCCAGAATTACCATCAGGGGGCTGATTTTCCAAAGAAGCCCCCAGAGGTAGGAGAGCAATGGCTCTGCAGCAGGCTCCCTCCAGACACAGAAAAGGCCCTTCAGCTCCATTTTCAGGCTGTATCTGTTCTTGGGGTAAGACCCCTCCAGGGCTGTCAGCCTGGTGCTGTCATAAAACCCCACCAAAGTGAAATGATACAGAGGTTTGGACTTAGGAAGGACACGATACTCAAGAGTCAGGCTCCCCATGCACCCTGCACCCTTAACTCGCTGTTCTCCACAGGTGTTCCGGGCAAGCGAGGAAAGTGAGCAGCAGCATGTGGGAGGAGTGGGGAGGCCGAGCAGTGTGCAGCTCTGCTTATGCCAGCTGAAATCAGCCTGGAGCATTCAGCAGGGTTGAGAGAGCACCTACGTGCACGCAGCCCATTGCAGATGGTACAGGTCCCTGCTCCAAGGAGCTGACAATCCAACACACAGACAGCACAGGAGACGTCAGGGAGAACAACCCAGACACACAGAATCGCAGCCGGCCGGGGAGGTGGGATGGCAGAGCGGCTGAATGGCGATGGCTTGTGTGTTATTCAGGGAAGGTGAAGAAGACTGCAAAAGGAACAGAGGGCGGAGACAAAATGAGCAGGGCAGGGAGGAAAATGAGAGCACAGAGGGGCAGAAACTCAACTGTGCAGAGCTCGGAAAGAACAGAGAGGGAGCAGAAACTTAAAGAAGAAAAAGCACAAGCCACAGAGACACTTAGAGGGAGCTGCTGTGGTCAGGAGAGGCAATCGAGCTCGGACAGATGGAGAGAGGAGCCAGGAGGCTGGAGCGGTATCATGGTTTCCCTCTCCTATTTCGACTTAAAGAGGGAACAAGAAGAAAGGCCAAGAACAGTTTAGGAAAGAAGCGGTTATTTCAAGAGAGGTTTTGGGTTTCCTCTCAAAACAGCTCAGCATCACTGCCTGCAAAAGTCCCCTCATGGTAGCTGCAAGCATGCCAGGCAAATTGCCAGGGGCACCAAGTCTGCCACAAACAAGAGTCAAACCCCAGCACTCCAGCCTCCATTCACTGCAGCGTTAAGCTACAGAGCACCATAGCAGAGTCACTACAGATGGAGGACTGGAATCAGCCCTGGTGCAACTCCTGTGACTTCAGCAGGGCTACACCAACAGTGACTGTGACCCCCATGGGCCAAATCAGCCTCAACTTTAAATCTACTTGTTCTTGTCTTTGGGTTTGAGCCTTCTCCCGCACATGTTAATGGTTACCACCGATTTCAAGGACCCTTTGTCAGAACTGGAATAGCTTTCCAATTTATTTTTTTTTAAATGGGAAATTCAGCAATAGAAAACAAAGCACTACAGACAGAGCATGTAGTGCTGCCCACACTTAATGTTGGCTGCCATTTCCCATTGTAAGACCCTGTTTTCAGCTGCTTGTCATTTTGGCCAAACTTGCATTTTCCATGATGAAATTTTTAGGGGGAGAGGGGTGTCTTCCCAAGTCTGAATGGTTCTGGAAAATTTCAGGAAAAAGGGCTCAGCTGTTCCTGAGAAGATGACTAAGGAAACATACATTATTTGCTCATGTTAAAAAAAAAAATCTTACAATTACTTTGTTGAGAAGCTCTTGCACCTCCATGCTGTGGAGCAGAGACTTGAAACGTGGCAGACCATGTCCAGACTGTCTCTTTTGCTGTTCCCATGAAAGACTGCCTAACTTTGATCAAGTCATAACCCTCTGAAAACAACCTTATTTCAGGCATGCACAGTAGAGACTTTTTCAAGTTCAGCAGATAAATTCTCTGAAGATTCCATCTGCACTGAGCATGCTCCATCCTGACACTGCACAGGACTCGCTTGCAATTACTCCTGCCATTTCCTGGAGGCTACTGTAGCACTAAGCTATTGATGCTTCCCCTGCTGGTGCCCAGATGGCACAGAATAAGAACTAGATGCTAACGGACTTGAATGCAGAGGAGATGAGGTCTGGACTCTGTGGGAGAGAAAGGCAGGGGGATTGGGACAGAGTTGGCCAGCATGGAATGGGGGACGGGAACTGTGACAGGACTGGCTGGGGGGAGAGGGGAAAGAGAGGGAAGTGTGAGATCATGCAACTAAAAAGACTACCACAATGCATACCCCCCAAGAAGGATGAACTGAGCAACCTTAATTCTACCAAATGCTAACTTGTGTGTGCTTGAGTTTGTAACCCTGATGTTCTTCAATGCCGTTTTAGTTTAAGGCTGAAATTTAAGGAAGTTAGGTGTCCACCTCCCAAAGAATTTCAATGACTAATTCCTTCAGCCTTCTTTGAACATCACAGCCAGAAGTAGGGGTGGGAGGACCCAAACTTTCAGATAAGATTCATCCTCTAAATCTGACCATTTACAGAGAACACTCCCACCCAACCAATGTTATTATAATAAACTATCCCCATTACAGATCATTGGATCCCTGATTCCAAATTTTCTTTTCAGGGAAAAGAGAATCATAAATCCATTGTTGGGGCCTTAGGGGAGGTTTTCCCCCCTTTTTGCTTCAAGCTCGCTATGTCACAGCGTGTCCTTTTAGTGCCATTACACTGAAGAAATACAATGCGCCATTTCAACTTCTTATTGGGCAATGGCCTTGTTCCAAAACACGTTACTTCCACTCTGAAAAACAAACAAATTTTAAATTGCCTAAAAGTCAGAGATAATTTTATTTAAAATCTGTTGGTAGATTGTTTCTTTGGTATTAAAGTTTTACAAATAGCCACACCACACTTTTCTGAGTTTCTTTTTAAAATACGCATGTCTTTCTATGGGATATGTGTTCCCCATCATAAAAAATGCAAGCTGCATTTCTCATTCATGAAGGTCTCATTTTTAATCTGCTGTCTCAGAGTTCTTGGTTTGTATTTGGGGAGATAACAGGAAAATAAAACTCTTTCTTTTCAAAAGAAAATGATTTTAAAAAGAAAAAAAAACGCCAGGCTCCCGCTGCCTTTGCCCGAAAGGATCCCAAATGTACTTGTGAAAGCAGATGTAATGTGATGCTCACACTGGGTCCTTGAATCTCATTACTCCCACAGCACGTTAACTTGACATTTAGAAACATTGTTTTTGAAAGCTATTATAACACTTAAAAGTTCCTGACAATTTCTGATCTGCAGGGCATCAATGGAAACAATGGTGTGTAATTAGTTTTCACAAAAAAACCCTCAAACCCTACTCCACACTTCTGCTAGAAGATGGCAAAAGCAAGCACTCCCGGCAGCTACAGAGATATACTGACTCTTTATCCATCACGCCAAGCTGTCTGGCGTGAGTGCTGGGGAAAAAAGCTCTTTTCCCTGCCCTGCTTTTCCAGTGCTCTTATTGAATGTACATTGGGGCAGCAGAGAAACGGGTCCGTGGCTCACACCCACCACACCACAATAAGGAGTGCAATGGGAGTTCTGCACATCAGACCCAATTCTCAGTTACATTAAGGCCCACTTACATCACTCAGCCAGCATAAAGGAACTGGAAAGCAGGCAGAAACAGCACTCTGAGAATATGTCCAGCACATACCTTCCTGCATGGTGGAGAGTTTCCTACAGCAATTAAACCACCACAGCTGGCCAAGACCAGCTGACTTGGGCTTGCAAGGGTTTTCGGTTTTGTGCTAGTGGAAAGCTGGCAACCCTAGGCTGCAGGGGCAAAGGGAAGCAGAGCATAAAATTAGAGCAGCTACGAGGCTGCTGCAACTTACACCAGAGGCCAGATAGGACCCTGCAAGGCCCCCGAATGTGGCATGTGCAAAAGTTAGTTGAAGCAACCTTCACCCCCACGCATCAAGTCAGGAAATGGACAGAGAATCAGGACCCTCATGTGCTCTGGAACAAGCCTGCCCTACTGCTTTCCTGGAGAAGGGCCTTTTCACCCCTTCTCCTACTTCAAGCCCAAAACAGAATACAGCCTTTGCTACTACCCCAGGCAATGCACGACTCCACATGCAACAGACAAAATTGAACCTTTATACTAATAGCATTAAAAATTTCACATTCCAACTTGTAGATGGATAAAGACGAAATCATGCGCTGGAAAAATTATGTATCTGTATTTAAAATATATCCCAGGACACATATCTGTGGTATTTATTTATCAAAGTGAACTTTCTGCAGCTGGAGGACTAAGACTATCCCCATACTGTATGGGTAGAAAAAGTCCATACTGTGTTTTCTGTCCACTTTTCCTGCGTTCTTTCACCTGTGCCAGACAGGTTTGCTTTATTATCATCCACTCATGAATGTGTTACATTAAAACCTGGCCTGGATTAAGACGAGTACAATAATGCACCTTGCTTTCCAAAAATCACCTTCTTTCAGCAGAGATTCAGATAACCGAGTCCTCTGTTTGCTTCACGTTGCTCTTCCATCTCCCAGCATGTGGAACGGAGTTCTGGTCTTTCCCTATTTTTTTAAACAGCAGTTCATCCATCCGAAACAAACAACACATGCTGTATTACATTTGTGCGTGAGTTACAGATAATGGATTCTTTCTGCACTGTTTCTACACTTGAGACTTGAGATCACATTTTAAAACCAAGACTTCAGAACAAAAGCAGAGACTTTACTCTCAACATTCCTTCTGTGTGTTCCATTATCAGATTCAGACATGCTCCCCCCCTAACTGGGCTTAATGACTGACAGGCTTATATCTGCCTCTCTTTACCTAAAACAACCAACACCCAGATCACATTCCAAAGGAACATCCCAGGATCTTTGCTTCAAACCAAAGAGAATGTGAAACTAAAATACTACTTAAAATCCTGGTTGTTTAGGGGAGGAGGAATGACAACCAGCCAGCTATGTAAACGCATAAAACTTATCAAGATGAAATGGTGTAATTGCAAACGATACCACATAGGGGCATTTCACTGCAGTTGGCCATCTGCAGTAGAGTAATTTTTTCTCTCTCATCAAAATGGTAATTTATAATCTCTTCCTCCAAGTTTGGTCTTCTACACCTATTTATAACACTTGAAAAGGAGCTGATTCCTGCTTTTATTCAAAGGCTTTCTTCTTATAATTTACATTATTCAAGTAAAGTGCTTCTAAAAGGAGATTCTTGACCAGCTAGAAACAAAACTGCATTTAGCACACAACAAAAAGAAGACAGGATATGGGAAGGATGAGGAGAATCACAAACCAAAAGAAAAGGAAAAAAAAAAAAAAAGGAAAAGTTTTGGGCAGGGGATTTTAAAATGAGGAGAAATGGGCTAAGTTCTGCACTGAGCTGAACTGTGGTAAATCTAGAGAAATTCCCTTGATCTCAGTGGTGTGGCTTCAGATTTATAAAAAAAGCAGTAGGTTTATGTATACTTAAGAGCAGAATTTGACCCAATATGTTAGAGTAGTTGTCCTTTGTTCTGACACTGAAGATGTTAGTTTAAATATAAATTCCAGGTTACGGGCCAAATTCTGCCCGACATAACTGATTGAAATTGACATAACTGATCTTTCGGGGTGTAATTTGACACAAATTTGACACAAATTTTCCATCGGTTCTTCTACTCAATAAAATAACCTTTAAACTTGAGTTTGGAAAGCATCAGTCTTCTCTAGTATCAGAAGGGTAGCCGTGTTAGTCTGGATCTGTAAAAGCAGCAAAGAATCCTGTGGCACCTTATAGACTAACAGACGTTTTGGAGCATGAGCTTTCGTGGGTGAATACCCACTTCCTCAGATGCATGTCATCAGACATGCATCTGAGGAAGTGGGTATTCACCCACGAAAGCTCATGCTCCAAAACGTCTGTTAGTCTATAAGGTGCCACAGGATTCTTTGCTGCTTTTAGTCTTCTCTGTGGTTCCAACACTAGTAACCATTTAAAGGCTGAGAGACTCCAAACGAATGTACAGAATTCCTTATGCCTTTATACAGGAGAGACCTACTCATCTGTTAGTGTTACTGCAGTGAGCTTTTTGGTGCACTAGACACACCCAACTCCATATCCTGTAGCCACAAATGTCAAATGCAGACTTGAGGGGGGAAAAGTTTCAATGATGCTCTATTCTAGGGAAGCATGACTTTAAAAACCCCTATTTATTGCTTAAGGAACTAGTAACAGGTTTACAAATCCTTGCCATATAAGTATCGGAACCAAAATAATTATTACAAGTGAGCTTTGCATAAAAAGACATTATACAGAAATATAGTTATCAGCTCACTCTGCTTAAGGGGATGTTACCACATTACTGAGCATGCATCACCTCTGACATGTTTCAGGTGATTTTATGAAATTGTGTGACATCTCATTATACATATTTAACAGACCCGGCACAGCTTTCATATGTTAATATATTTTTTAATGGACAGGTGTGATGAGGTGGTTTTTTGGTTTTTTTTTTTTTTTGCAGGCAAGTGTACCTTGTCTGAGTACTAAATAAAAGGTAACCAAATCTCTATTTTCCTCTGCCTATTTTGCTGGCTATATAATTGATGTGTTAATTTTTCCCATCGCAACAACCTCCCATATTTTTTGAACCGTTTCTCTGCGGTTCCGCTATTTCTCTTTCCAGTGAGGAGTTACCAGGAGCTGAGCAGCTAGTAGCAGATGAGAGATAAATTCTTCATTTCTTTTTCTATGACCATTTCCGCTAGAAAGCCGCAGGAAGATTGCCAAAGGATCACTAGGTAACAAATATCCAACTATGTGTGGTATTTGGGTACAGATGGGAAGCGTGACTTTTCCAGAAGCAGCACTTTAGGGAGAGTGCCTCTGAGCATTGCTAAATTTTAGTGACAGAATGGACCTAAATGAAGGATGAAGTTCAGGAATGGTGGCTGATGTCCTTAACGTGGATTTTTTCTCCTTACACCAGTACTCTGTTACCTTGGCAGGCTGTGATATTGTTCATATTTGTTTTGGGGTTTTTTTACTCCAGTTGAGCATTCTCAATAGAAGTAACCGCAATGAATCTTCCTAGTGCTTGAAGTGCAGCATCTGTCAAAGTGACAACAGTAGCTGTGCAACTCCCTTTGGTCTTAATAAACCAAATGATGTTACTGTGCCTCCAGTGCATCTAGGATTACTGTCCACTTTCAACCAGTACATGAAGAGCCAGAGCTGACAGAGGGTGGTGCTGGGGTTCACTTTTGAAAGAGGAAGTCAAGGGGTGCATACACAACATGTAGTAAATTCCACTCCTAGAAAGATTTCACAGCATCTCTCCACTGGCATTCGCTTACGTTGTAGCATTACTCTTACAAGTATAATTTTCAGAGGTACCTCGACCTGTAATTTTAAAAACATAGATGTAGCAGTATGTGATGGGGTGTCCACCCCACACAGGAGTGGAAGGGGTTAATGGAAGCCAGATGGGCCAATTAACCTAGTAGACTGAATGCTGAGAGGAAAGCCCTGGTTAGGGGAACAGGCTCACCTAGGCAGGACCAAGTGGGGCCTGTGTAAAGCCAGGTAGCTGGCTACAAACATGGGGGCTGCTGCTGGGAAAGGGAAGTAGGCTGCAGTCACTCCCTGAGTGGAAGGAGTTGATGGCTGGCAAACCCAGAGAGGTGGGGAAGCCAGAGAGGT